>NC_081825.1:96958707-97618707 GCF_030867095.1 Alligator mississippiensis | reverse complement strand
TGGTCCCGGTACTTGGCTGCTCTAATCAAATGATCACACATTTTTTCTTCTTCTCGTTTATCGGCAGAATACTGGGCGCACAGTGACTAAAAAAAAAAATTTTTTTTTAATTTTTTTTTTTTTACTATCTTACACATTTACAAACACCATCCAACAGAGCTCCTTAAAGCACTTTTCAAAAAATGAGTTTGTCTTGCAAATACCTTTGAGGTAAGAATTATCCCCACTTTACAGATGTGCAAACTGAGGTATTGAGCAATTGTCCACAGGTACAGTAACTCTACAGCTAAGCCAACTATAAAACCTGGGCCAACCATTTGCATTAACCATTACAACGTACTCCCCCAAGCTATTTTTTTAAACATTACTAATGTGATAGCAAAATTAAACATTTTGGCACAACCAATTCCATCACACTCGAAGAATAAAAGACTGTGATTATAACACACAAGGACAGATTTACAAAAGGAATTATATACCAGTTAAATGCCCAAAGCCTCCCAAATTCAATGGCCATTTAACTGCTATCTGTATCAATCTGAAACTATAAAACCTAAGAAGAAAGAGTTTCATATTTTCAGCACACAAGCCCATATTGACACTTAACTGTTATTCACGTCTTTAAAGTAAAGCCTCACAAATAAAGAACACTAAATAGGTTGTTAGCTATTTAAGGTTGTTAACTACATGAAACGTCCTTCCCAAAATGTCAGCTGCAAAAGACTATCTAGATGTAAAGACTGAGGCCGCTTTTCACCTGTAGATATGGTTATTCTAGTTTATGGTTGTGTTACAATAGCAGGCTGTTATGGCAAAGCTAACCTTTCTTCTTTCTGTACCTTATCAGTTGCATAAAAATATTGCATTTTTCACAGTAGTCAAATCTAACCATTAATAAGAACTAAATCACAAAAAATGAAAGGGTGAGAGATTCTTTGCTACAATATTTTTTTTGTTCTTGCTGCTACTTTTGTTCTTCGTTTAAAAAAGTTATTGATAATTTAGCACTCTTGAAAAGTACCAATTTACAGTCCTGGAGCCTGAAGCCAATTAAAATACAGATCAGATATAATTATGGATAGAGGCAATGAAAGCTTCTCCCCACCTCAACACTTCCCGTTTCTAATCTCAGTTTTCACCTGGCAATTCTACAGATAGTGTATGTCAGACAAAGCACTTCAGCCTTTGTCAATGATTGGATTATGTTATGATCTAGTTAGCAGAATGGATACAAATGTCTGGAAAAGAAAAAGAAAGAAAGAAAATGCCTTTTCCTTGTGAAGAACAGCCAATGAAGATGTTAGCACAATTCTTCTAAGTTTAGGTACTTGCTAAGCGATCACAACTTTCCTGACAGAAAGCATTTGATGGAACTTTGCACTATGATACCTACAAAGGATTAATTTTATCAGTCAATTGCCTTAATTGCAACAAGTATGAATAGGATTAAAAAGTATGGGGAAAAGCCCGTGAGTAACAAATTCAACATAGTTTTTCAGACATTTTCACTGTCAAAATGAACTAATGGAAAAAAAAAGAAAAGAAAATGGAAACACCTTTCAGTTTTAACAATAAGATATACGGATTACAAATTTCCATGTAAATTTTCCCTGATATATTTTGAATATCCCCGTTACAGCTCTCAGAACAATGCTCACCTGATGAACAGAAATCCAGAAAGCGTGAAGCACAGGCAGCAGACTTTGCAGTTCAATGAAACATTATCAGGAATTGCCTTTTGTACTCCTAAACCTAGCATTCCACCATCCCCTCCCCATCAAAAAAATAAGATGGCTAAGTCATGACAAACACTACACAAGATTTTTATAGCTCTTTTTAAATATAGCTGTCTTCTCCAATACATTAACCTATGTTGCACCCATGACAATTTTGAATTCTCTTCACCAGCACTTTGTAAATGTTTGATAAGCTGTTATTTTTAAGTTGCTTGAAAGGGCAGAATTCTAAAAACAAGTGTCCAAGGTAAGCTAAGTAGTAAAATGTTTTAAAGTGCTCTTTAATGGATCCTCCTTTACAATTTGAACAGCAACTTTTCATATCTGACATAAAATCCATAGATATAAATCACATTAGAGGGTTATTCCTTCCCCATTATCAATCTCTGTCTCTTTATAGAACATTAAGGTCACATTTGACCTTAAAACATGATAAAATGGAAATCAAACTAGAATGTTTTGTAAAAGATATAATGAACTTGTACCTCCTTAAAAAAAGTCTTTATGATGCCATTTTGAATGCATTCTTTATTAAATACCAACAATGAATTTGGTGTGGAGACATGACTTTCATATGAAGAGAGCGCCCACAGGCATTTCCCTCCTCCTGACAACTTGCATGTACTTAAAAGAAAATGGCTTTAAACTGTCACAAGATTAAAACTAGCAAGGAGTTTACTGTTCAGCAGAACAGCCTGATAGAGCTTTAAAATGAATGAGCTTGCAATCCCCCTAAATCCTGCTTGAAATTGATAGGCTTTAATATACAGCAACACCACAATTATGACATTACTCTAGGCAGGGATCTTAAGTGTAACAAGTTCATTAACAGTTTACATTATGTCAGTAAGACCTTGAAGCTGCTGGAGTTCTCTTAGATGTTTGGCACCTGCTCATGTGTAGTTGCTAACATCTGAAATATTTCACCAGATTAGCGGGTTGTCAGGCCATCAACTACCAGATTGGTCTGAACAGTCTAGTGTTTTTCTAGATTACTTCAGTTTTAGAAATGTCAGCAAGGGGGAAATAAGGAAAGTGGGAGAGATGGTCTTAAAGAGAAAAAGGCCTTTGTTCTGCCACATAGTCCTGGGATAGCAGCCAGAACCACAGTTGCAGATACAAGATATATTTTCAAACCCTGGGAGTACTCTGGCCAAAGAGAGGCTATTGGCATGTCTATATCAGAGTTTGGAACAGCCTCAGATGCAGTTACACCCTTTAAACAGTTCAACACTTCAAAATTTTAGTCCTGATTTGGGCTAAGTTCCAAATGCAGAAATATTTCTCTCGAGTTGTATATGCTAAATCATTTACCATAGAGTCCTTTAAAATCATCCAAAAAGAGTCCTAGCAGGTGCCCCAAAAGTAACAAATTTCACATTTGAAACCTAAGTGGAAAGAGGGAATGAGGTCAAATAAGCAGAAAAGGGTAAAACATAGCAAAGTATTAGGTATCTTATCTTCCCTAAATTCAGCTTGATGTTAGCCTGAGTCTTCTTGGATGTCTTCCCTTACAGTTAACTTGTACACTACTTAATGCAAAACTGATTAAAATAAACATGACTGATATTGAATCTGTTCTTTATTGAATAAAATCATTTTAAGATAGATGGTTAATTTCAATGCTAAAACTATGGTTTTCCTTTTATCTAAAAAATCTTGGTTTGCTTTTATACCTTTACTTATTCTCTATCCTTCACTTACAGAATAACTGTAAAGATGGCAGTAATTTCCCTTTTGCTTTAGACAGAGTTTTTGTTCCTTGCCAATATAACTATTCTAAATTGTCTACTCTTCTACCAGGTAGTCTTTTTTCCCTGTTGCAATTTGTTTCAGCAAGTCTGTTAAGCCTCTACAACTTAGTTTTATTTTCCACTGATTTTCACTAAGGTTGACAGTACTTAATTCCTGTTCTCAGTCAGATTAAAAAAACTGGAAGAATTAGTAAATCATCTCTCATCCTAACAAAGAGTAGATAACTGATATTCAGTGTGGCAGCTATAATCTAGCCTATTTAAATCTTAGAAACTGGCCAGAAAATGGTTCCTTTGGTGCAAACCCAGACTAAGACAGTAGTATAAATTAAAAGCAATGTACCTCCCAGGTGCACATTCCCTCAAAAACTATTATTTGTTGATTCACAAGCTTTGCAGTAAATGAGCTTCCCTAGATTTTCAACTTCATATTATCCTATGCAAAGTACTGCAGAAAACATTTTTTAAAGAGTTTAAACAGACTGGAAAAGCAAGTAACCCTATTTTCCTGTTGAACTTTAGGACTGGACTAAATCACATATTCTCAAGTATGACATGCCATTTGAGACCCAATGAAATTGCCATTCTGAAGGATGATAGGAGAGGTACTAAATGCCTCACCTCATACATCTGTTCAACCTGCAACTAGAAAATAAAGAATTTCTCTGTCAGGGACAAGAACCATCTAGGATAATTGTCAATAGACAATGAGAACAGGGGTAGGCAACATTGCCACACAAAGCCATGTGACTATTTTAAAGATTTACTATTTTAAAAAAAGCCAAGCATCAACAGCCAAAATTCAATTGCCCAATCAGTGGTTGACCAACAAATATGCTACTTGAAAAAGCAGCTATTTCAGAAGTCATGAATACCATATTTACTTGAATCCAAGACAAGATTCTTCCCCCATTTAACATACAGGAAAGCCTCTCATCTTAGATTCACATACAAGCAGGGGGTCAGAGCAGGGAGAAGCAGCTGTGGCTGCAACTCCAAATCTGACCCCCTGCTACCTGTCTCTCTTAGCCTCTGCTCCCAATATTTGTTCCCTACCACCCCTGCTTACTTTTCCCCTGTAGCTCTGGCAGAAAGCACAGAGCATGTGCTGCCTCCAGCCCCAGTCCAGCCATAACTTAAGTGGTGGTGGCAGCAGGGGAAGAGGTGGGCGGGGGAAGAGGGGCAAGTTATGGGGAGGGGCAAGCGGGAGGAGTGCAAGGGGTGGCAGGCAGCAAGGGGGAAGGCAGCAGGGGGTACAGGCACTGCAGTGGGTGGCAAGGGTAACGCCACACTTGATTCCCCAGGCACCAGCTCCTCTGCTGCTGCTTGCCCTACTGTAGCAGTGAGGGGATGCATTTAAGATATATATATTCAAAAATATATTCTAAACATGGAAAATGATAGCATATTTATAAATTTTCCATGTTTAGAATCCAATTATTTAAGGTTGTCTTAACTCCAAAGTCACATTGATTTTGGATAAATATGGTCATACTCAAATTATCTATTATGCTTAATTTTTTTTCTGAAAAGAAAAATCTAACTTTATAATTCAGGATGAAAATGTTCAAAGTCAGACTGGTTGTAAAGTTTCTTTTAAAAAAGTAAAAATGATAAAATTCATTAGATATCTACTTCCTTGGTTCTAATGGATGACATACTAATGTGTGCAATATGTGCCCCACAGAGTTCTGATGTGATCATAGGCAAGATGACAAACATGTAACTATGCAACTGAATCAGGGCTTTCCATTTCCACGCTTCAAACAGTACTTTGTTTTGAGTGGTAGGTTTAGGAAAAGGCCCAATGTAAGAAGACCGCAGAGATGCTGAGGAGAGGATTTCAGAACCATACCCATAATGAAGCAAAGTCATATGAGGGGAGAAAATGGAGAAACAAGAAGTTTATTCTGCTTGCAGAAAGATCGTTGCCAACAACTGTCACGGTGAATCTGTCCAGCTTCCCTGCCTGCCCCTACTTCAGTGGAGAATGAGATTTTCTGATATTTTAATAAGATAACCTCAGGCTCAGTTTATAGAAAAATATGCAAAACAGAGCTGAAAGTAAAACATTTTGTGTACACATTAACATATGAACCACTACAATTTCTAAAATGATGTATAATATTTCACAAACTACTTCTGAGTTTAATAGCATTTGATAGCAGATAGGATTTTTTTTTAAATACGATTTTTTCAGTCTATTGTCTGAACTTCAAATTTCCACAGAGCTTTCACTAAGCATTTTGAAGTATGCCAGTCCCTTTGCTTAATTTGACTCAAAATTACTGGTATCATGAACAGCCTGTCCCAGAGGGTGTCATTTAAGAGGAAAAGTCATCCAGGAGACAACGGAGTCTCGTGCTGCTAATGCAAATTTCCTTCAAATAAGGACATTTTAGTAAATGAAGGAACTCCTCAATCTTCCACTTTCAAGGATCTTTGCACTTGACCCCTGACCTCAGGTTTAAAGTCTGGACTAAAAAAAATGCTACCCAGGGAAATCTTACAAAGACTCCTGAATAAGACTTAGAAAAATGAAAGCTTAAAACCTCAATAGCGAACAAAAGTCAACCAATGACAATGTCTGACAGCCACCTTCAATTCTGAAGTGATGCCTCTGTCATACAACGACTCAAAGTATTGATTTCTCTCAGCATGAAAAAAGCCTAAGCCAATGAAATAGATATAGCATCATCCCCCCGATAATAGCCATCAAGGTTAACACAGGCAGAACACTTATCAAAGTATCTCTTCTATTTCTTCTTGTTTTAATGGACTGAATACAATGTGATGGCTTCTTGTCTGCACAACCTACAGTTTCCAAACCTCATTTATCCATCCTTTATACTGATTTGGAGATTAAGAAAAAAATCTGCATCTAAATTAACTGTCTCTTGTTATAAATTTGTTCCAGAAGACCCTTATAATTTCACAGTCAAGCACTTCTCTAAGAAATATATATAAAGCATGCTTTTAATATGAAAAATGAATCTTAAGACCAAAAAAAATGCAGTCTATTCATGACAAAATTCTCAGAGACGGAAAGAACAGGCCAGATGCATATTAGTAAAAAGATGAGCAAGACTAGAAAAACCCTAACACAGGCAGCCATTAGGGCTAGCAATGAAAAGAAATGGCTGGAATTCTCAAGAGATTTCTGGTTCAGCCCTGATTAAAAGCAATTGCTTTCCCTACAGCCTTGGGTAAGCGGCACAATATTACATGTTAGTAAACTCAGCAACAAACTGGGTAAGTGCAGAACCTTAATGGAAGTTACATGCTGCATGCCAGCAGAACTTAATAGGGTAAATAAAGTCATCAAAACCAAGAAGAGTTGAAGCAGATATTAAAATGAGTGGCTCAGCTCTGAGCAAGAGAAAACATACGACTGTAGTGGTTGTAGCTAGTAGTGACCAGTTACAAATTAGATTACATTTCCCTTCCTTCCCCCCTCCTCTCTGTAACATCTCCATTCCCATTTTAATTTCTACTACTGCAAAATCAGATCCTTTGGTCTGGTCTACCTCATTATTATTTGTAGGGCAGTAGTTCTTTCAGGGGGCATACAAAGATCAGGCTTGTGCCTACATAGATCTTACTGCATCATTCCTCTCAGAATTCTCTTGTTAAAACACTGTTCTTCCAATGCTCGGAATGTGTTCAGTCCTGTTCCACGTCCTTTCATTGGCACCCCAAATAAAATTCAAGCTCCTTATTCTCATCTTCAAAGTCTTCCACAAATTCACTCTTATTTATATGGGCTTTCATTTCCACCCTGGCATAATTCACCCTCAGGCCTGAATGCCCCTTGCTCTATAGTTGGTCCATCTCTCTCTCTGCACTTGCCTTCAGGTTGTCTTTTACAGAGGGATCTTCCTTATTGACTCCTGCACATGTTAAACTGAATCTGCAAAAACATTTCCAGGTGGACACTTTCTCTGGTGTTTGCATCTTTACATTGTTTATGTCTTAAAATAGGCTACCACCTTGATGCAAGTCAAGAGCCTGAAGGTTCACCTCTAGCAGGTGGAAGCATCAGGATTATCTACCAATGTCGGGCATCAGACTTTACTCTCAATGTTCACACTTAATGAGATTTCTCTTCCAGGAGATTCCTGCCTCATTGTCTAAACCCCTTCAGACTTGTGCAAACAAGACTGTTATACACAGCAAAAAGCCTTCTTCATTCCCTGCATATTACCCATTCTGTACACTGGATGAGATAGGGGAATTATATTTAAAAAATAAATACATAAATAAAATACGATCATTAAAAAGACTACCTGATAATTCACATACACAAAACAGCTAAATTAAAGGCTACACCAGCCCACTTAATTGTGGTTTGTCACAACTTCTGAGTGTTTGACTTTCCAACCCTAGCAGTCCTCTAAATAAGTAATACTTTAAGTAGTATCATAAGTTTTTAAAAAGCTAACTGAAGGACAAATTTCACTTTATAGAATATACTGACTGGTATGGGCACATGGGTGGATAAAGAAAGGTTGGGGGCAGCCAACCTACCCCAAAACAAATGTACCAACACACACTTCCAAGGCACCTTGTTGAGATGCCATACTGAGATGCTTTGTGCACTCCAATGTGGACTGTTGATTTCATGTGGGAATGTTGATTAGCTTTACCGAGTGGCAGAACTAAACAGACAATGACTACAGTGCTGCCATACTGGAACTAAAATGTATAGAGAACTAGCTCAGATAGCTCTGCAGCATGCCCGGCAAAACAACCACGAGACAGGTGGGTGACAGGATCATATGAGAAATGGGTCAGAGGTAACGCATAAGCTTTTGTGTTTCTCTCCAAATTAACATGTGGACCTTTCCATTCCTGGTTTCCTGTTTGCTACATTAGTTTAGTAAGTTTACTTTACGATTGTGTGTTGGAAACTGCTTGACTATGTTAACTTTCACATTTATAACTGATCTTTTTGAACAGCTCCCAAGACTATAGGAGGAGATGAGGGGGAGAGTAGAGAAAGTGATCATACTACAAGAGGCAAAGACTTTTTGGGGAGACACAGGAATCAATCTATCATTCTATACAATCAACAGAAAAATAGAACAAGCACACATTCCATTCCTGTGCAATATTTGGTAAATATCTCTAAACAATACTTCTTGTGGAACTAAAATGGTATTTAGAATTAGACAGACCTCAATATTAAGATATCACATAAGTGTATTGATATGAATATCAGAATGGCTATCCATAGTACAAGAGGAAACTGCCATCCGTCTTTCACCAGCTACTAGCTTCTTGCTCCAAGAGTTATTTTGGCTAGCTTTAAGTTAATTAGTCTGGGACCTTCCAGCTTCTCTAACTTGAAACTCTGACTGACCTCCTAGGCACATGCCCTCAGCAATACAAATAACTCTCCACTGCTAAACAGGACAAACATTGTATTTTCTATCCCCAAATCATTTTCCTCCATGTACTTAGAAACATCACTTCACAGTGTGTGACATTATGACTCGGTGTCCAGCTGTATCTGGAGAAAGTTTGGATTAGTTTTTAAGAGTTTCAAATCTGAAAAAGCATTAGGGGCTTTGGTTTCCTGTCAGAGGGACTTTCAAATGGTTGTCAGGAACCTCTGAGGGGAGATGAAAGAAAAGATAAAGGATTAGACAGGATTTATTCAAAGGGCCATTTATAATATAACATGCTCAGCTGTGCTGACCTGCAACTATCCTAACTCTCATTCCTTACCTGATTTCAGACTTACAATAAACATAACTGAGACAATATTGGGGAGATTTAATCTTTGTAAGAGTAGATTTTTTTTTAATAAATATTTCTGTTTAGGAGGAAATAGACAAAAATATGGAGGAAAGAAAAAATAAAACAGGACAGTGGGGTAGGGGCTGTGAGAAAAGGCCTGACCTGTTTTGGTAGCGTATTGACTCCATGGCTAGGGACAGAAACTACACAAACTGGTTTAAGTAATCGGAAACCAGTTCCAATCTGTAACACAACAGAAGTTCAGTGCGCATAAACCACTTTCAAAATGCCTGAAACTGGTTTAAGATAAACATGGATGGATGTAGTATCAGACTTAACTAATTTAGGTTAAATCTGTTTCAGAGTATCATAGTACTTAGGGTCAGAAGGGACCTAAACACATCATCAGGTCCGACCCCCTGCCCCAGGCAGGAACGGGTGCCGGGGTCATATCATCCCAGCCAAATATCCATCCAGCCTCCTCTTGAAGACCCCCAAGGTAGGAGAGAGCACCACCTCACTGGGGAGCCCATTCCAGAGCCTGGCAGCCCTAACCATAATGTCTCCTGATGTCCAGCCTGAGCCTTCTCTCTAACAATTTGTGGCCATTACTCCTAGCAACCCCGGGTGGTGCCCGGTGGAATAGTCTCTCCCAATTCCTGCCGGTCCACCCTGGTGAGTTTGTATATGGCCACCAGATCCCCCCTCAGCCTTCTCTTGTGGAGGCTGAATAGGTTCAGGCCCTTTAGCCCCTCTTTGTAGGGCCTGCCCTGCTGCCCCCTGACCATGTGAGTGGCCCTCCTCTGGACCCTCTCAATGCTAGCCACATCCCTCTTGAAGTGCGGCACCCAGAACTGGATGCAGTACTCCAACTGTGACCTGACCAACGCTGCATAGAGGGGAAGGATCACCTCTCTGGACCTGCTTGTGATGCATCTGTAGATGCACAACAAGCTGCAGTTAGCCTAACTGACCACTTCCTCACACTGGTGGCTCATGTCCATCCTGGAGTCAACAATGACTCCAAGATCCCTTTCTACCACTGTGTTGACAAGAAGGGTGTTCCCCAGCCTCTAGGTGTGTTTCTGGTTCCTTCTCCCAAGATGCAATACCTTGCACTTGTCTGCATTGAATTCCATCCTATTCTCATCTGCCCACCTCTGTAATTTGTCTATATTTAGCTGGATTCTGTCTCTCCCCTCCAGCGTGCCCACCTTGCCCCACAACTTGGTGTCAACAGCTAATTTGGACAGCATGCATTCCACACCTACATCCAGAACACTGATAAAGATGTTGAACAGTACAGGCCCCAGGACTGAGCCCTGGGGGACTCCACTGTCCACATCCCTTCAGGTCAAAAATGACCTGTTCATCACCACCCTCTGGGTGTGACCATCTAGCCAATTTGCCACCCATCTGACTGTGTAGGCATCAATGCTGCAGTCACCAAGTTTTTTTAAGAGAATGTGGTGGGAAACCGTGTCAAAGGCCTTCTTAAAGCCTAGGAAGTTTTTTGAACTTCTACCCTAGACTCCCTCCAGATTCAAGTTAACTCATAGTCCCCCAGCATCCCAGGATACTTTGCACCTCCCTTGCAGGGTGGATGGACTAGTCTTGGCTCAAGCTGTCTGTTCCAGCTGAGCAAGATGGTGTGATTTAGCACCCCCCCGAGCTTCTGGCTGAGGCCACTGCAGGCACATGGTTGCATTTCCAAAATCAAAGGTATATGAATGTCTGTTCACTTGCTTATCAGTTCAATCTATGCAGCTTTGAGTAACCTGCAAAGATTGAATCAGTTCAGCCTTGGGCTTTTTGACTCTCTGTAATTAGCCTATAGAATATACAAGTAAAACGTGTAGAAGATAAATGCAGAAGGATTTGCATAAGATTCTAAGATACTTGTAGACATTCAGCATTCATTGTGAAACTTATTTGTATTGGAAAGACTGGTTTTTAGAATGACTGCTTACCAGGGTAAGAGGCAAGGAATTGTGGGAGATATCTTTCATTGGACCAACTGTATAATTTAAAACATATCACCCACAAAAATTTGTTTCACATTAATCTTGGGTTATCATGGCTACAATATCACTCCAACAATATACACAATTTAAGTTTTTTATTTGCAGTATGTATATTTAATACATACATGCTCTAACACCCCCTGGCTTCTGGCCTGGGCCACTGCAGGCATGTAACTCCATTACCGGAATCAAAAGTGAATGTCTGTTCACTTGCTTATCAGTTCAATCTACACAGATTAGACTAAACTACAAAGACTGAATCAATTCAGCCTCAGATTTTTTGACTGTCTGCACTTAGCTTGTATATTTTGAAACATAAGTGGTCATAAGCATTATATAATTGATGATTTATTTCGGTATTTATGCCAATAGCCTACATTTTCACATTTCATTCCAACTAATGTGAATCTGAACAGGGCAGATCCTGGTTTGTTTCTGCTTCTAATGCATTGATATAATGTTGTTGCAATTTCAGCGCAGTAGAGAAATAGAAAAAGTAAACAGCTTTTTATTGACATAACAGTGCCCAACATCCTTGAAAAAAAAAAAATCAAATTTGGGCCTATACCTTCTTGACAGAATGTGCTTTAAAAAAAAAAAAAGACCCAAAACTGATGTAAACACAAATAATATTGCCAAAATACACCTTAAGAGACGCATTGAGAAACTTTTTCACCGGGAAAGAAAATGCAGTGGATTGTATGTAAAATTAGAGTATTCAGACTTTAAAGCTCTGTTCTAAACTAGCATGAATGGGTCTTTCCTCTAAGAGTACAGTACAAAAAGCTAAGCAGCCTCACAATGCAAATGGTTCTTAACAGTTTTAAACTTTTCTAAATTGGGAAGCGGGAGCTAAATTCAATCTACCTTCAAAATCAATAAGAGCCTTTAAATGCAGTTATTTGCATAAAGACAATATGGGTATGAGACAGAAGCATTCCATTAACTTAAAAAAAAGGGTTTTACTAATGCTGAATCTTTAAGGTACTGAAATTCATGTCAAAGTAAAGCTCTGAAGTTCTTGTCAGGTGTGATCTTTTTTTACAGTAATGGAAATGTGTTTTTACTGACCAGTGGAACTGCAGTGTCGCTATAGTAGATGTAAACCAGGTTCATAAATGTCTACATAAAGGTAGGGTAGAAAAAAATTAGATGCATAAAAATGGTGCAATTCTGTATAGTTCCATTTCATTAACTTTTCCATGAAAATTTTAAAAATTAATTTTAATTATAACTATGATGCAGTTTCAATTGTGAAAATTAATAGCCTAGCAGTATGGGAAATCCTCCTACTTCTCATCAAGAATCTGGGATTTGCTGCAATCACTGGCTAACTTCCTTTCTACCGGCAATATAGTTAAGAATGCACGAGGGGAAAATGTAATACAGCATTATGTAAATAAACTTTATATTAATAGCAAATCATGTAGACAGGTGATATCCGTCTGACACATTGCAATCTGCATTATAAACTGCACCAGACTCTGTTACATTCTATATTCCAAATTTGAGTGGTTCTGAACACCTGAGACTCAAAACCAACTTGCCAAAAAAACATTCCTTTCTCCTCCCCGCAATGAAGACATGAGATTTCTCTACAATGTGATAAATGCTTTGTAAGTACTCTGTCCTGGATAAGCAACTGATTTAAATCCCATACCATGTGACCAGTTAGACAAGATCCCATACTTTTCAAGACTATTATTTCTAACCTGGCAAACCACAAAATAATGATTTAGCAATTCGTGATAGGTACAGAAACAGGATTTTTTAAAGAGATTTCTAAAGTATATTACTTTCAATACATTTCTCTCTTTCAAGTAGGATTCAAGGAATGTTACTTAATAGGTAGAAAAACAGCACTTAAAAAAATAAGCATTTCTGAAACTTTCTTTAAACTATGGTAAGATTTTATTGGCCCTTGCTTAAGATGAACTGTAGAACTCTGTAAAATGACCCATATTATTAATAATTGTATTATTAAAAGTAGCATGTGCTCAGCAACTGAAACCAACTATGTAGCTGATTAAATGTAGCCAACACTGAGCAAAACTATAAAACACATGGCATACATTGGGCAAACATGGACTAGATTACCATATCCCATCTAAAGAAAACATATGGTAGTACCCATTAAGTGTAGTCCCCCTCTCCGTTGACTCTTTTTCCAGTCATGGTGAACCATGATATTGCTCTCTTTGTCACCTCCTCTCTCATCCTGGCCCACATGATTAGCATGGCCCCACCCTCCATGAAGTGAAACCAGACCAGTATGCTCTGCACCTCATCTGCGTATACATTTTTTTAAGCATCCCAGGACTCAGGACAAAAACACCCTATTCCAGTCATGAGTGGGGGCTACTTAGCACATAGATATTGGGGGGGGAGGGGGGCAGATAGTATCTGGAGTACACACACACACACACACACACACACACACACACTCAGCAGTGCTGAGGTGAGGGGTCATCATGGCTTGAAATGCTGTTGACTGGTGGGGCTCAGGCCAATGAACTATATAGTAAATCATGAGCCTTTTGGCTGTAGACTAATACCATGCATAGTTTATACTAGATGTAAGTAGGTGCCAAAGGGCTATTCAGAAGTATGTTTATGGAGCATCTGTGTTAAAACTTTTTGCAGTTTTAAAAAAGTTAATATGCATCAATTCTGGATAAACTAAATTTATGGGTAGTATATGCAAATTGCTATACCCATATTTAAATTTCAAGGTTATTGTTTTCAAATTTGCTCCTCACTTTATGTGCTCAGGGAGAATAAAGTCTGACAGTAAGGAGAGGGGGAAAGGGCTGCCTGGGGGGTATTGAGGGGAAGCAGAGAGCAAAGGAGCTACTTTCCCCCTTCCCCCGATCCGATTTATTTTCCCTGCTGTAGCAATGTTAGACAGACACATTCACAGGAAACTCCAATAATTAGATTCTATACCTGGAAAATTGTAACAAATGTATACATTTTTCATATACAGAATCTAATTATTGGGGGACTGTCTTATAATCAAGGAGATCTGTTATTTGAGAAAATACGGTAATACAGACTTCAGTTACCATAAACAATTTTTATGTGGAATGCACTGACATACCACATGTTTTCACCCTGTTGAAAAATTTAGTCTAAGCAATGAGGGTGACCCCACTGGAACCCTCATGCTAACCACAGGTAGCAACTCTGCTCACCCTTTCTCTGCAAGTGGTCAATGGGCCACCCTTATTAATTCCTAATAGGGAAATCTCCAGTATCACTTATGGTAACACTAGCAGAATTTCCTCTCCCATCCCTCTGTCTCCGCACCAATACATTCATTAGGCTAAAAAAAAAGGTATCTTTTGGTGATAGTAAGAAGCTTCCTAAACACTAAAATTGTTTCTATCACTTCAATCTCTGTGCATATCTAACTTCCAAGCACCAAGCTTTCAAACAGGGCATACTAGAAGCCAATGAAGAATGGCTAGAACCAAGATGACAAACTTTTCTTGGGCAGGAAAATCAGTTCTAAATACCAGATTCCATGGTATTACAACCATTTCTAGCCACTTTCTTCAGCTCTGATTTTCCAGAGGACTGGGGGAGTGGGGATAACACAGAGAGGGAGGAAACTCCACTCTCCCCACCAATGTTATCCTGAAAGAGATGGTTCTGTTAAAATAAAATAAGACTTAACATTTGTTTTAACATCCAGAAAGCTCCAGTGCTATTTCTGAATGCCTAGGTTTGGCACAAAAAAAAAGGAAAAAGCAAATCTTCTATGACATACTGATGGAAGCATTTACCATCCTATAACAAACTCTGGAGTACATATCCTGCAATAAGGTTCATGACTCCTCAAATAAGATATAATCAAGAACTTCTGACCCAGACAACATTCTTTGTGTCCCTGGAGTGCTCCTCATCCTGAAAGACTAACATCTGTGGTCATGATTTTGGATTGTGAAAAGATTACGCTAACATCACAAGAACTCAGTCACTGGATGATTTACTTTCCTTTGCCTCTTTTTGGTTAGTACTTCCAGATATAGGAGAAATTCCTAAAGTTTTCTTATGTGGACACTTGTGACAGGCATAATCACAGTGCATAAGACCAAAAGACCTGTGAAATTCAGACAAAGAGATGACAAGATAACTCACTGGAAGCTAATGACACCAAGATTTTTCTACAGTGAGAAAACTCTAGCTTTGTGTCTGTCTTGACTTGTTAGTGTATGGCCCATAAGGAATAACAATTTAAATATGTCACAAGCCTCAGGGTTTGTACAATAATCTTACTTACTTACTGTCAGGTTGCAGTCTTGAACCTGGGATCTTGGCTTGGCCAACAGGGCCACTCATCCAGGCCTTCCACCCCATGGTTGACCACCCAGACTGGGCAAAGCTGGCCTGAAGCCTCCAGCAGAGCCTAACCTTCTGCCTATCCCCATCACTGGAGTGGCTAGTTAGGGTCTACCAACCCTCCACTTACCCCATATAAACCTCTGTACAGGAACGGGAAATGTTCAGGCACCAGGGCTCAATCTGAATTGAGACTACTTCACTCTTCTCTCTGGCTTGCTCTTAGCTCCGCTCCATTTGATCTCCAAGCTTCTTGGTGCTGCTTGCCCTTGGACTTGGCTCTCTGTTTGATCTTCCAGTTTCATTTTTTTACTTGCCTCACTCTTAGACACTGCTCTCAGATTCACCTCCTGGCTTTCTAACCTGTTTTGACCTCAGCACCTCAATCCTCAAGCGGCCCAGACCTGGCCACCCACATCCTGATATGACACATACTATGCAACCAATCAAGGAAAGCAGTTACATTACTTTGTTGCCATTAACTCTAGAAAGTAAGACCTCTATTTAGGATAATTCAATACTCTGTCAGAGATTCACCCCAAAAACAAGTTCCCTTTAAGGCTCACCATGTGGCATATGTCGATATTCTCCCAAATTGGATTTATTCCAGTATTTGGTATCTATTTATAGCCAATATTAAGCTGTGCTCAGTTTTTGCATTTTGTGTCATCTGCATGTGTTATAGCATTTGATATAAATGTACTTTTTTAATTTCATGATTAACTGGAACCTATGGGATTAAGATATTTAGCACATACCCACAGGCTATCCGGTTGGTATGCATCTTGGGTCAAACAGCGCGGTGACAGTATGTAGTTGAAAAAAAATAGCTGTTGTAATTATTGGGGTAGTTAGCTCTTCTCACACCAAGTAGAGACCCCAAGTGCTAGGCTAGACAGAATGGTGACAAAGGGTGTTCATGAAACAACAGCTATTCTCATTCAGAGAAGATCATGTTTATGCTTCATTTGGATTGAAAAAAAAATGGCCAATTGGCCCAAAAGCTTTTGTCTGGAACGGGGAGTGACACAAAGATGAAGGCACCCCCCTTCAGTCATATCCAGATGGAAAGAGGAAGCTCATCCACACAATATTCTCTCTCCCCAAAAACTAAAGGGAGGTGTCAAAGGTATAAAAGTATGTACCTTAGAACAGATATGGGTGCAGCAAATCCTTAAGGAAGAAGGAAGTTTTCTGGCCCAGATTTATGGAATCCATCTAGGGCTCAGCTGAACAAGCTGAAGGAGTCTTTTAGCTGGCAAGACACTAGCTAAGAGAAGCCATCTGCAGGAAAATCACTAGTCAGAAAGGATTATTCTAGAGCTGTTTCTAAATAGAGAAGCAGGGTGAGAATTTGTATTTTTGACCTTTTACTTTTCTCTTATCTGTTTCTCAAACGATAATTTCTTTTTCTTGTGTGTCTTTTTTCCTGGAATAAATCCTTTTTCCTGTTTTCCCTTACTGATCATCTGTGGCAAGCATAATCCCACAGTGATTGATGTTTCAGGTGTTCCCTCTTCCTCAGAAGGGGAGATCTGTTTTCTTTTTGCAAACCCAGGGTGATAACCCCAAAGAATGGCAGAGCTTCCTCCACTGGTGCTGCGAAGGTCTAGTCCAGGGTGAGGGAGATTAAGCTCGTCTAGGAGTGAGAAATCATCCCAGGAGCAATATCTCGTATATCCCCTAAGACATGCAGCACAACAGAGGGGAGAAGCTTGGTTTCTGGGGTCACCCCAATGTTTTATCAGCATAGGGTCTGTTACACTCTCCCCTTTGCTCCCTCTTGGTCTTACCATTTCTTGCAGTTGGATGGAGAATGAAGGAAGGATGTGGAAACCTCCTAAAAATCCTGTTAAGCAATCTTCCCAATAACCATCTGTTAGAATTCTACTGGAATCAAGTATTTTTAAAAACGAAATGTCTTGCCACTTATCCACAAGAGGAAAAAATGGGGACACCCTGAACACTGGCACTCTTCAGTATCAGACATATAATTGGAAAAGAAGTAAATGGGAATATTTTGAGAGAATCCAGACTTTCTAATCTAGGAAAAAGGAGTATCTTTAAGGATGATGAATTCCCTGACAAATGATTGGGTTATTAATTTAAGAATGAAGGATAAGAGTCTAGAACTTGGAACTGGCCTAGGGGCAGATGGCAAAGGGACTGAGCAGTTTTGGGATTTGACCCTGCAGTGAACTTTGATCAATTGGTAGAGAGGAAAGCTGAGGATCCTGTAATTCATTTGGCTTTCTCCCCTGACAGTGAGGATCTGTAGGTTGGGACCAGTCATAGCAGAGTTTCCTTTTTTGTGGCCAAAGTGTCTCTTGATGCATCTTTTGGCCTTTTATTTGGTTGGCTAGCTAGGAGAGGGAAGATTAACAGGCCATTTCATTCTGAAAATAATCCCTGAAGAAACATCGGTTTGGATGAAGAAAAGAAGGAGGAAGAACATGGCTCATTGTTACTACAAAAAAAAAGGTTTTTTTAAGGTTTTGAAAGCCACCATGGTTATGTATAAGGTAGAAAGCCTGTAACCATCACTTGCATAAATAAAATATATTTTGTTGAGTCTGTGAGGACATTGAACTCATGTTTTTAGCCAAACAAAAGACTTTACCCATTCCTTTAGACTGCTAGTCTAGTTTACAGACTAACAACTTGTGCTAAATTGGGGCATAGGGAGGGACTTACAGTGGATCAGTTGATGCATGGTAACAGTTTAATTTGTGCACTTCTATCCTGTAGAAAGTAGAAGCTGAACTGGGACAAATTTACCCCTGACAGGAACATCTGAACAATGTTAATTTACTAAATGCCAAACTAAAAAGTTACTCTTTAAGTTATATATCCTTTTGCACCCCACCGATCTACACTAACAGCAAACACTACATGTTACTATGGTGGGAGCAGAGCATTCTTTGGGAAGACCTGAGCCTACAGCCCTTAAAAAGAGAGAGGAGACCAGCTCACTAACTATATTTAGTTAGCAAAGTTCAAGATTTTGCACACGACTTCACTTATAGCATACCTCACAAAGAATAACAAAGAATATTTTTTCTTAAACATGTATGAGGAAGAGAATAACAATGGTCACCTGTAAATGTCTAAGGAAGCATTTCAGCATGGATCATGCTTTTTCTCTTCTAGCCAAGGTACTCCTGCTGTGAATCCAAGTGAAAAATATGATTTTTTGTTTTAAAAAAGTTCCATAAAGATTGGTAATGTCTGCATGTATCAATCTTTGTTAAGTCAAAATACACAGAGTATCTAGAAAGACAAGCCTAGATGTCTCAGTTTTAATATCAGAGTGTCTATGTTTATAATAATTTAGTCACAATTAAATAGATAGAGAAGTTGCATCTCATCTGTGCTTTCACTGAACCAAACATGAGTAGATTAGAAAATTTCTAAGTGATTTCTGGCATATTGTATAGTTGCAATAGTCTTGCACAGATGAGACATTCTCTGGTTTTAGGATCCATTCTGGCATGTTTTCAGGGAGTGGATTTCAATTTGGACATGTGAAGGAAAATGTTCTTCCCTTCCATCCTATGAATGTCTGGAGGGCATGAAAGATATGCATGCTTTAAAGGAAGCGGCCATGTAAATAGTAACATTATTTAAATATTAATGAAGTTGATTTATATGTATTTTACTTTTACGCAGTTCTACTTAGTATGCTGTTAAAAGATGGGAAATATTCAAACAATTACATACTTCATGGGGCAGGCAGTTAATGTGCAAATGTTAATATTATTTAATTAGCTTCTAGGTTTATCTCATTGAAAAACCCTCGTCCCAAAGTAAGGATCCTAATATTTAGCTAACATGTACCTTAATATAACGTAGCAAGACCAGTCATATGGGCCAGTTTACTGCTATACTGAACTACAAGGATTTCATTTGAAATCTACTAATAGTTAAACCTTTTGGGCCATGCCAGAACAGCTAAAAATCATCTCCTCATACTCAACATTTGCAGTCAAAGAGTTTTAACTATGAAAAGTCAAGCAAATTATATTAAGAATACAGAAAGGAAATACATGGGGAAAAAATACAACTGCATGTCGAAAACGTATTAGTTTTGTGACATCCTTCTTTACCCCCTGCCCTAAAAAGTCTCTCACATAAAAACAGTACTTTTAAAAATGAAATTGCATTTAGGTAAACAGCCATAGCTACTGGATAGCTGCCAAATGAATCTGGACCACAAGTGACACTAGATTGAATAGTTTTGATCCAACACAACACCATGTTTAACAAGCAGCTGCATATTTCATCCTTAATGAAGGCCTGGAAAGGAGAGTTCATTTTATGCTAGATGCAGGTATCAAAGCAGACCTCACAATGCAGCAGAGGCGCATCATCTAAGGATCTTTTTCACATTAAGAATCCTATTAGAAGGAAAACACTAAAAGGTAATTGAATTTCCCTCAGTTATCTTCATCTCTGTCAGCTCCTGCTACAATAACTTACTCTCCAGAGCAGAGATAACTCAATTCTGTCCAGCAAGCATATGTTATGAATCTCCAAAGCAAACTTGTCTAAATCATTCTGGTCTTCTATCAAGGTTGGCTGTGGATATGAACTCTGACAGAAAGCAAACAAATTTATTTTTATCTTTTCAATAATTCACTTCCTTATATTTTGATGGAAGAATCTAAAGACATACATGTTTCCAGTAATTCTGGAACTATACGAAGTGGTTGAATAGTTGTGCCTATAATCTACGTTGTTAAAAAAATTGCATTATTAACCTTTTTGTTTTTAGAAAAAACGGTACCTACAGTTCTTGTTATAGCACTATTTCAATTTGCTGTATATTTGCATGAGCTGAACTAGCCTTTCTTATCGCATTTTCCAAATTTGTTTCAGAATGATTTTGATGTTTTCACTTCCACATTCAAAGAGAGTATCTTACTTATACATATTGAAGTTAACAATTATTTTCTTGTTTAATTTTATTCTGCTTTAGTGCTTCTTGTATTTTTTAAAGATGATTTTTAAGAGCATGCATATATTTGTAATTAAGAAAAATAAAATATATCCAGTTCTTAGTTGAGGAGGAAAATAGCAACTATTAAAAACAAACAAACAATCTGTGTCAGTCATTTCAAGAAAGGTTTGAAGCCTTTAACAAAAAGTCTACTCTAACATCAAAGGAGGAAAGAAAAAAGGTATTTCCCAAATGCAGTGGCAATACAACTGAAGAGTGACTGAAATCTTGTCAATCTGATTATTTACTGTATACAGCTCCAAATGTGTTTATAGATATATTCCTAGGATTTTACATTTTTAGAAATAATTAAACGACATCACAAAACCCATTTCTTTAATATGACAAACAATAGACTCTACCTTAGGGGGAAAGCAGGGAGCCTTGCCTTCAAGATGGAGGTGCGCCTTCCTAATGACCATAATAATATCGCCCTCACCTTTGCTTTTCTTTTTTATTATTCTCCCAGTGTTAGTTCCTCTCATTGTTCTTGCTTTCAACTGCAAGTCTTTTGGAGTAGAGAATCCAACTCAAGTTGGCTGCTAACCATCCTGTATTACTGGCCCTGTTTCAGTGGCAATCTTCCTCAGGAATCTCAAGTATTCTGTTTCTGGTATTACAGTGGTCTCCCCAATCTTCTGTTTTCTTCTTATTTTATGCTATTGCATCCTGC
Source organism: Alligator mississippiensis (assembly GCF_030867095.1). Classification (NCBI taxonomy): domain Eukaryota; kingdom Metazoa; phylum Chordata; order Crocodylia; family Alligatoridae; genus Alligator; species Alligator mississippiensis. The sequence goes on along the minus strand of NC_081825.1, from coordinate 97,597,435 downwards.
AACATCCTTTTGGCACAATGTTGGCACATCCGATTTTCATTGGATACTCCTCAATGAAGGAGCTTATCTATGAACCCCGCTTGATGAGGATTCTACAGAGATTTCCATCCCTCATTTTCTGGGCCTGTGTACTTTACTCTAGCAATACCCTGGATGTAACAAGCTGTTTGTCCAATCTGATCACTCTGAGGGCACTGCAGAGGCTACCAGTACCAGCAAAACATTATGGACACAAAAGGAACCAGTACAAAGATAAGGCTCTCACCCCAGGTCTATATTCCAGTTGCACAACAGAGCATAATTATTACCTCTGCCAAATATCCAGTTTAAAAGAAACCACATTAAATGACTTTTATGCAAGTTTATGTTATCTGCAGATGGCAGAGATGCTTATTTTGGTTAGCACAGTGTTTCAGTACCACAAAAACAATGGCTGTATTGTAGATTTAATTTATCTCCTGTTTCTGCTCCTTGTGATCCTAAACCAGGGGTTAGCAACCCCAGCACACGTGCCAAGCATGGGACGCAAGGCCATTTTGCTTGGCACGCCACGGCCAGCCCCAGCTCTGGGGAGCTGCTGCCAGTGACAGAGCCCGGGCTGCTCCCAGCAGGGCTTGCAGCGTCCCAACTGCCTGCTGGGAGCAGCCCAGGCTCCTGGCTGGCAGCAGCTCCCCAGAGCCGGGGCCGGCTGCAGCCAGAAGGTTCCAAACAGCTGTGCCAGGCTCCAGCATCAGCTCCACACCAGCGCGTGCACCTGCGTGTCAGAGCAGGCAGTGAGAGAGGGGCCTGAGGCAGCGCAGCCCTAGTGTCTCCCCTGCTTCTGGCACAGAGGTGATGGCAGGCTTCTGGAGCCCGGCGCAGCTGTTTGGAGCCAGCCCAGGCTCTGGGCAGCTGCAGCAAGCAAGCAGGGGGCAGGCTCCAAACAGCTGCACTGGGCTCTGGAAGCCTGCCATCACCTCTGTGCCAGGAGCAGGGGAGAGACCAGGGCTGCACTGCCTCAGGCCCCTCCCTTGCCGCCCGCTCTGACGTGCGGGTGCACACGCTGGTGTGGAGCTGATGCCAGAGCCCGGCACAGGTGTTTGGAGCCTCCCAGCTGCAGCCGGCCCTGGCTCTGGGGAGCTGCTGCCAGCCAGGAGCCCGGGCTCCTCCCAGCAGGCAGCTGGGACTCTGCAAGCCCTGCTGGGAGCAGCCCAGGCTCCAGCAGATACCCAGAGCTGGGGTAGCTGCTGACAGCCACAGAGCCCGGGCTGGGGGGCAGGGGCTTCGGGTGGGGACACAGGGGGGCAGAGGCTTTGGGTGGGGGGCATGGGGCACAAGCAGGGCATCCTACCATGTACCTCTTGCCCTCAATTTGTTTTTCTGCCATGCCAGCACTCCGGCACCTTCCGAGGTAGGCATTGTGGTGTTTTTCGGCACTCTGACCAAAAAAAGTTGCCTACCCCTGTCCTATACAATCCATCCTGAGAGGACCCAGCTCTACCTGATAAATCCCCCTGCACCATGAAATGCAACTTCTACAACTATGTTCCTAAACTTGTTACAGAGTATTGCTTAAGAATGAGATAAAAGTATCCCTACCTTTTACTGACAAATGCAGGTCTTGGACTCAAATTTCTATCCCTAGTGTTTTCATTTACCATGCCAATACAAATATATTCTTTTTTTTTAGTTTTTATTCAATTCTTTAAATATTGTTTAGGTGAAAATACTCCATTTTATCTAGTTATATATCTTCATAAGTCAAGAAATAAAAAGTCACCCATTAAAAAAGAAAATAAGTACTATGGTCATCATCGTCTGAATGATGACTGAAAACTCCAAATCAAGTGCAAAACTGTTTTAATATATTAAAACTATAAATATGAATATATGCATAAACTGATTGCACTGGTCAGAACATATGGTCCTAAGTTATTATTTCCCGCATAAAAATATGAGAAAACTTTTCACTCATATTTAAAAGGTAAATGATCTTTGTTTTGCACAAAAGATGAGAGTACTAAGTTTACAGCCCTAGATAAAAGGACGTCCAGCACTCAAGCTCACAGTAAAATATTTTCCTAATCTAGACAAGTGGTTAGGACCACACTCAGATACAAGTGAAATGCAGATACACCTAATTGGCTACAGATCCATTTGACAAAGGAGGATCAATTGTTTCCTCTTCAAAAATCATAATTCATGTAAGAAATTGCCATTGAGAAACAATTTACAAACTACACACATTACTGTAACTACAGCTCTTCAATTATGCTGGCTGTACTCCTAATTGGTTCCACTCGTATTATACATTCCACTCATATGACTCTCATTAATAATGAAGGCATATTCCAAAATAAGCACATACACCAATGCCAAACAGAATAAATATTAAAAGCAATCTTCTATAAATATAACAGGCCGATTCCAACAACAGGAATTAAGGAATGGTTAAAGGGAAGCGCAATGAGATGACACCTGCATTAACTTTTTGCTTTATTGATGATGATAGAGCAGTGTTCTATAAAGTAATGTTAATTAGCTACTTGATTTGTGATATCTGATATTCTCTTTAATGAGAATTTGTTTACTTTTACCTTGTTTCAAAGTTTTTAAACTATGAGGCAAAGTTATATTACCTATCATTTGAACTTAAAATAGGAAAAAGGGGGGAAAATAAATGTCAATAGTACTATTTTGTTCTTTAAGTATGAACTCCAATCAGGACAAAGATGCATTATTTAGACCTTAACTTATTTACATTACCAAATATTCATATTCTGCATCTTGTATGGCATCCAGCATACCCCTGTTGACTAAATAACTACCTATTACCTTTTTAATTATATATTCTACTCAGTAGCACTTAGGATGCACTGCCAGAGTGAAGGTCAGGGTTCCACATGACTAGATCATTACTTACTGCCCAGTCCAGTGCAGAGGACTGCTGAGAGACTAGACTGCACTTTCTCACGCTAGTTTTAGGAAAATCCCTCTAATTAAAATATAGCCTCTGTTTCTTTCATCTCAGTTCAAAGTGCTAGTATACTACCTGTCACAACCCAAAGGTGTGATTTTTTGTTTGTGTGCGCGCTTCGGCACCGCTAAATTATTTCCCGCCAATTTGTCGCTTTCTTTGCCCGGTAGAGTTCTCTGCTGCAAGAGAGAACTCTGGTGCAACGGGGGATTTCCCGCCAGATTACAGCTTCTTTGCAGTGTGCATCTCTTTTGCATCGTAGTGATACACGCTGTAAAGAAGTTCCCGCCATTTGTATTAGGATTCGCGCCACATTATTGGCTCATTCCTAAAGTAGGCACACGTGGCGGCTAGCGATTGGCTTGCTAGCCGTACAAAAGGCTTGGGTAGTTTCCGCCCAAGTCGGAGGAGGGTGGATGAGAGAGATTCTGTGTGAAGCTCTCCAAGCGCTGCGGACCCTCGCGGACCCAACGCGCTTCCCCTAAGCAGGCAATAGAGGCAATGGAACCGAGCCTATGGAACTTTAGCTTCTAGACTCTCCCCGTCGCCGAGTACAATCCTAGATGTATCCCTTTCCTGTAACTTTGGACCCGTGGAGCCTAAGCAACTCCAGGGAACTTTTCGAACCTAACCGAACCGGACCCACGGAGCTTCAGCAACTCCAGGGAATAGAAACTGGACTGAGCCCAATTTTCGAACCCACGGAGTCTTAACAGCTCCGGGGGCCTGGGAACCGAATAACAAAACCCACAGAGCTTCACTAACTCCGCGGGAGCAACTGAGTTTGTCGTAATCCTCCAACGGGGATTCAAGCAGGAGGTGTGCCTAGAAATCTGTCCAGCCTACACCAATACCATCTTTGGGTGTAAGTAAACAATCTTTTCAATCAACCATTACGCCTCCGTAACTAATTCTAACTCGCATGCGCTAAACCACCCAGCGGTTATCTCCATCCCCGCGTGCCCGGGCTGCTGGCCACAGCCCGTGTGCAACGAAGACGGGTCCGGTTTGACCCAGTTCGCCCCCGGCTTCCACATGGCAGTGAGAATAGGATCGGAATCACTGCCGTACGTGGCGACGAAGGTGGGATCGGGGCCCGGCCCGCACACTACCAAGATAAAATTATATATAAACAATTAGTGATCACATCATTTTAATTTCTTTCTTTCCGGAACACAGTGGTCATTACTAAGAATCTTTTGAGTATGTTCTGTAAGCCTCCAAATCAAGATAGGAAGATGTTTTAAGTCCATCAATAACCCCATTAAAAAGCCAAATATAGAATAAAAAGAAAAAACCTCTATGCACAGAGATTCAGCATCAATGGAAGTAAAGAGAAGCATGCGACAGCTGCACATAAACTACAAAAATCTTGAATACAAAAAGAATTTCTAACCAATATCGCAAAAGATGTATTAAATAGACATACTGCAAATGAAAAACTTAATCATGTATATTGTGTACCCATGATAACCCCCAAAACATGGAGGCAAGGATTTTTGTGGGTGATATCATATAAATTATACAGTTGGTCTAAAGAAAAATATCATTCACAAAAGGTCTTTGCTTCTTATCCTAGTAATTAGTCATCCTAAAACCAGGTCCTTCCAATACAAACAAGCTTCACAATGAAAACTGAATATCTACAAGTGTCTTAGGAACTTATGCAAATCCTTCTGCATTTATCTTCCACACATTTTTACTTATATATTCTATAGACCAAGTACAGACAGTCAAAAACCCCACGGCTAAACCAATTCAGACTTTGCAGGTTAGTCTAAACTGCATAGATTGAACCAATAAGCAAGAGAACAGACATTCATATACCTTTGATTTCAGAAATGCAACCACATGCCTGCAGAAGCCCAAGCCAGAAGCTGGAGGATGCTAGATCACACCATCCTGATCAGCTTGGGCCAAAGTTAGTCCGCCCACCTTGCAAGGGAGGGTTTGTGGGGGAGGTACAAAGCATGCATCCTGAGATTTTGGGGGACTGAGAGTTAACTTGAATCTGGAAGGAGTCTGGGGCAGAAGTTCAATAAACAGATTTAACATAAATCAGTTAAGTCTGACACTACATCCATTAAGGTTTATCAAGTTGCAGCAAGGGAAGTTTAGGTTAGATATTAGGAAAAAACTCTCACTAGGAGGGTAGTAAAGCACTGGAACAGATTACCCAGAGAGACTATGGAATCTTCATCCTTGAAGGTTTTTAAGACCTACCTAGACAAAGCTTTGGCTGGGGTGATATAGTTGTGGATGGTCCTGCTTTGAGCAGGGGGTTGGACTAGATGACCACCTGAGGTCCCTTCCAACCTACATCACAACGAGGGACATGCTCAGCTGGGCTGGGCTTCACCTGTCCCCCAAAGGTAAGCGTGTGTTTTCTTCTAGGTTGGCGGATCTCCTCCGGCGGGCTTTAAACTAAGCTCGTCGGGGGGGAGGGGAGTACGAGGGCAGGGGAAGCTGTGGACCACCAAACCATGTGGCACCCACAAGGACAGACCAGCCTGAAGAAGGAGAGCATTGGAAACCTGAAAGCCATGGGGAGACCAGCACTACAGAACAGATAAGAAACAAGAAGGTAAGAAACAATGGGCCCCTTGGGACTCGGAGCTGGGGGGGCAGCAAAGGCACCAGTCGCAGGGCTCAAGTGCCTATATACTAATGCTAGGAGCATGGGGAACAAGCGGGATGAACTAGCGCTCCTGCTTGCACTAAACACCTATGACTTAGTGGGGCTAACAGAAACCTGGTGGGATTCATCCCACGACTGGGCGGTACATACTGAGGGCTATAGAATGTACAGAAAGGACAGGTCGGGGAAGAAAGGGGGGGGGTTGCACTTTATGTCAGTGAGCATTATACATCAACCCTCATCAAGACAGAATCCAAGGCTGAGGAAGTAGAAGGATTGTGGGTTAGGCTACATGGGGGGGAAGGAGAAAGGGATTTCGTGGTAGGGGTCTGCTACAGACCCCCACACCAAGGGGAAGAAATAGATGCGGGGCTCCTGAGGCAACTCTCGGAGACCATAAAAGCTAAAGAGGCGGTAGTCATGGGCGGCAATATTCTAAACTACCCGGACATCTGCTGGGAGACGCAGACAGCAAAGTCCCACCGCTCACGCAGGTTTCTAACCTGTGTACAGGACCTCCACCTGACACAGGAGGTACATGATCCCACTAGGGGGAATGCCATACTGGATCTGGTATTGGCAACAGGGGATGACATGGTAGGGGACCTACAGATCGGTAGCCATTTGGGAGACAGTGATCACCTAATAATAGAATTCAACATAAGATGTCGAGTGGGTAAGGTAACTAGTAGGGTGAAAGTGCTAGACTTTAGGAAAGCTGATCTCAATTCACTCAGGCGATTAGTCAAGGACACACTGCAGAGTAGGAGATTTGAAGAGATGGAAGCCCAAGAAGGGTGGCTGTGCCTTAAGGAAACAATCCTTCGGGCACAAAGCAAGACGATCCCCAAGCGAGGCAAAAGAGGGAAAGGGGCCAGGAGGCTTCCATGGCTGACCAGAGAAATCCAGGGCAGCCTAAGGGCCAAAAAGGGAGCACATAAAAAGTGGAAACAAGGTGAGATCACTAAAGATGAATATACCTCCTCTGCTCGTGCTTGTAGGGAGGCAGTTAGACGGGCCAAAGCTACCATGGAGCTGAGGATGGCAACCCAAGTAAAAGACAACAAGAAATTGTTTTTTAGATATATAGGGAGTAAAAGGAAGGCCCAGGGAGGAATAGGACCCCTGCTAAATGGGCAGAAACAATTGGTGACAGACAGGGGGGACAAGGCTGAACTCCTCAATGAGTTCTTTGCCTCAGTGTTCCTAAGCGAGGGGCACGAGAAGTCTCTCACTGGGGTTGTAGAGAGGCAGCAGCAAGGCGCCAGACTTCCATGCGTAGATCCTGAGATGGTGCAGAGTCACTTGGAAGAACTGGATGCCTTTAAGTCGGCAGGCCCGGATGAGCTCCATCCGAGGGTGCTGAAGGCACTGGCCGACATCATTGCAGAGCCACTGGTGGGAATATTCGAACGCTCGTGGCGCACGGGCCAAGTCCCGGAGGACTGGAAAAGGGCTAACGTGGTCCCCATTTTCAAAAAGGGGAGGAAGGAGGACCCGGGCAACTATAGGCCAGTCAGTCTCACCTCCATCCTTGGCAAAGTCTTTGAAAAAATTATCAAGGCTCACATTTGTGAGAGCCCGGCAGGGCAAATTATGCTGAGGGGAAACCAGCACAGGTTTGTGGCAGGCAGATCATGCCTGACCAATCTAGTCTCCTTCTATGACCAGGTTACGAAACGCCTGGACACAGGAGGAGGGGTGGATGTCGTATACTTAAACTTCAGGAAGGCCTTCGATACGGTATCCCACCCCATACTGGTGAACAAGTTAAGAGGCTGTGATGTGGATGACTACAAAGTCCGGTGGGTGGCGAATTGGCTAGAGGGCCGCACCCAGAAAGTCATGGTGGATGAGTCGGTCTCGACCTGGAAGGGTGTGGGCAGTGGGGTCCCGCAGGGCTCGGTCCTTGGACCGATACTCTTTAATGTCTTCATCAGTGACTTGGACGAGGGAGTGAAATGTACTCTGTCCAAGTTTGCAGATGACACAAAGCTATGGGGAGATGTGGACACGCCGGAGGGCAGGGAACAGCTGCAGGCAGACCTGGATAGGTTGGACAAGTGGGCAGAAAACAACAGGATGCAGTTCAACAAGGAGAAATGCAAAGTGCTGCACCTAGGGAGGAAAAATGTCCAGCACACCTACAGCCTAGCGAATGACCTGCTGGGTGGCACAGAGGTGGAAAGGGATCTTGGAGTCCTAGTGGACTCCAAGATGAACATGAGCCGGCAGTGTGACGAAGCCATCAAAAAAGCCAATGGCACTTTATCGTGCATCAGAAGATGCATGACGAATAGGTCCAAGGAGGTGATACTTCCCCTCTATCGGGGGGCGCTGGTCAGACCGCAGTTGGAGTACTGCGTGCAATTCCGGGCGCCACACTTCAAGAAGGATGCAGATAACCTGGAGAGGGTACAGTGAAGGGCAACTCGTATGATCAAGGGCCTGTAGACCAAGCCCTACGAGGAGAGACTAGAGAAACTGGACCTTTTCAGACTCTTCAAATATTGCAACAGCACAATACTTTACAAGCTGAGCCTCCAGAAAACCAAACTCCCACTATGAGAATTACATGGGAACAGTTTCTATTTTATTTTCTCTTAAAATCTAAATAAGACACAGAAGTCGCTTGCAGATGTTAAACACACACACACACACGCTTTACTTTAAACTCAGTGCATTCCCATGCCAAGCCCTGTGCATGCCCAGAAGAGGCAGCACCCTAGTTGGACCCGGCTTGCCCAATGCCTGTATAGATTGAGCGCTTTAAGGGGGTGTTTTTGGTGCCTTTATCTAATAGCTAATTGAATCAGCTTTAGATAAAAGCACCAAAAAGCCCTGTTGAAATGTCCAATCTATACAGATGGTACAGAGCCGTGTAGAACTAATGTGCTGCTTCTTCTGGTAAAGCGCACTTTTTTTTTTTAAACGTCTGCAAGCAGCCTAAGAAACAAGTTCAAAATGTTTTCTTCCTCCTTCTACCAACAGATGGAGGTATAATGCCTGAGCTACCCTCTGAAAATAGCATTTATTTAAAAATGTAAATTTCAAAGGAGTTGAACCGATTCAAAGTGAAATATGCAATGCCTTATTTTTGTGCAATGAGTCTAGTTGCCAGAAAACTAGATTCTGCAATAATATAATTTAGCAGCATAAAGAAGTACGATAACATTTGGTGTCAGTGCTACAAAATGCCTGAAATTTACATTACCAACCATTAACTGCAAATACTTCATTCATACTGAAACTGCTAACAGACCATAATACTCTAAGGAATATTGCCAAATGATTTTATTTTGACAAATCTGGCCACTGTCATTAAGCACCCTTAACATGAATCCTTCATAAAAGGATACTGAAAATATATACTAATTTTGTCCCTAAAGTATCAGCATGATAGAAGAATCTTGTAGCAAAACAGCTTTTATTTTAAAAATAAAGACCACAAATTATATGGAAAATATAGATATTTTCTATGGAAAGTGTACCCCTGCCAAATAAAATGTTATTTTATTAATACAGATTAATCATCACCATAGATAATGTTATATACAATAACAGGATGCAAAACAAATAAAATTTGAAAAAAGTGAAAATGATTTATAATTTTCCTTTGTAAGGCTTTGATCTCCATGTGATGTAAGACTATTCAACCATGCTCAGCTTCCAAGTCCCATTCCCTTGATACAAAAGAACATCCTTTGTAACCTTTAGTGTTTTGTTACATGAGAAGGAGAAAGAGTATAGTATACATGAGATGTTACTTATTACTGGAACTTCCATATTTCATATCCTGTCAAGAGGAAAACATTTTTTTTTATTTAAAAAAATCATTGGAAGACAGACAAACAGGGCAGCACTGCACCTTACCCAAGTAAAGACAATGTTCATATTAGCATTAAGATTTGTTTTTGAGCATGAGCCATAAAGTGAAATATTCACAGTTTATTACAGCTAAACCTTGGCCTATAAACTGGTACTGAATAAGAATTAAAACTGTGAAGAAATCTAAGTTTTCCGCATGAAGAAACATAGTTGAACAGAAAAGGGCAACAAATTTTACAGCAGCTGGAAATGCTAGATTTAATTATTGAAGAGAAATCATGCAGAGAAGTTAGCTGCCTAACATGATTTATAACAAATGCGAAGAAAAAGTCATGTGAAATACTCATTTAATCAACAAAAGCAGGAATAATCAGAACAACAACTCTGTGGATGATGCAAATTTGAGAGCAAAGGCAAAACAATAAAATAATTTCAATGCCACTCATTTTTAATAAGATACTTAAATCCAAGAGGATAGTCATTTATGTGATTTATTTTAAAGAACAGTGGTTTGTATGACTAACAAAATGACTGGGCAGTCAAAGGCAGTCACTACTTTTCAGACTGACTAAATAAAAACAACAGATTCCTGTTTACTGCTACTATTGTATATCCTTCATACTACCCTACACTCCTTAGAATTTGGAATCATTTCTTGGCAATATTGTGCATGGTTTCATAAAATAGAGGCAGTTAGCTATGCTAGTCTGATGTCAGGCAGACAGCAGGGTAGATTTGCCCCTTTCTGGACTAACTAAATCAGTGATGTATAGAATAAGCTTTCTTAAGCAAAGGGCTTACTTCATCAGATGCTGTGAAGGGACTGCAGGAAGCAGAGTTGCTAAATAGAAAGCAATGATTAGAATACAAAGGGTAGGAAAGGGAGAAGAAAAAGGAGGATCCACTACTTTATAAAGAAGTGCTGTATAAAGTTCTTTATAAAGAAGAGGCTTCTTTTCATCCCCAGGTTTCATACAGGTAAGTGTGTACCTTAAAGCTAAGAAAGAGCTTCTGTCGGAGGAAGGACTGCTTAAAATATTTTATTCTGCCCATTGAGTGGAGATATGGTGGCATGGAATCTGATCAAAACCAAGTCAGGTTATTCAATATTTATCTCAGCTGATACTGGAGAGAGAAATTGAGGGTGCCTTGGGCTTAAATTGTTTATAGCCCTTGGATACATATTTATATTTACACAAAAATAACCCATGGTGCCTACCCAAGACTTTTGGTACAGCTGCCATAAATTAGAAAACAAAACAAATTAAACAAAATACAAACTTCCCACAACACCAAATCCAATTACCATCAAAAAGTCAACTCTGCAGCAGCCTCCACAAATAGATGTTCTGAGACAGCACAAAACCAGATTTTCAAGGTAATTTATATCAGGAGGACTAGATGCACATGTGTAACTAGTAGGCAGGGCACAAAAGTAAGCAGCAAGGCACCTGAGCAGAATTCCCAGCTGTAACTCGGAATAAATTCTGAAAATGTTTAAGTGACTTGTATGCACAGGTCCCACCAATATTCAGTGGACCTTCTGGTCCTGAATGTTATTGTTGATACGAATACTTCCATCCTCACTCTATAATCCTAGGTAATTATGGTTGCTGTTTCATAGTATCTCATCTGTAAAATGAGTATGGTATTGCTTCCTAAAGCACATCTGAGGACACAGAGCATATATCCATTTCTTTCATGAATCCTTTATGTATATCAACTGTTGCTTCCTCAAAAAATAATAAAATGTGATTGGGAAATGAGAAGAGTTCAGAAAAAGCATAATAAAAAGGATGGCCATTGTTGTCCATACCTAGTCAAAGAAAGCCTTTTCTTTCTCTCTTGGCTCCTCTCCTGCATGGCTAAAAAGGTATGAACCCTGTTAGAGGAAATGGCTGCTGGCTTCTCCTGCCCCTGTGGGCTAAATATTGGAATTCACATGTAGATAAAATGTCATTCATTAATTCCCATCACCACTCTTGTTCCTGATATCTACTTGCCATCTCACACCAGAAAAAAAAACCTGTGAATACTTGCAATGCAGAAAGAAACATAATAGTGTCCCCATTGTTTTAAGGTACTTGGGATGCTGCAAATAGAGATGTCAGGTGAAAAATGCTTGTTTATATCCAACTCTGAGGTGGGCTCATTCAGCAAAGTGATGCCTACTCTTTGTACAGTACCCATGCCTTTCATTCACTTTATCTCGCATGGTTTCTGCTCTTCCTCCAGTAACCACCTACATTCTATCCAATTATCAGGTTTTTTTAGCAGTCTTTTTTTATTATTATTTCTGAAGCCAAATTCTCCAGAAACCAGGCTGAAACAAAGTCTTTCAATGGTGACATTTGACTTCCATTTAGAAAGGAGAAACCTCCATTTCTAAAAAGCAAATTTTCTGATTCCTATAATAGTCCCACCAAAAATGTTATTAACTAACAGATAATCCTGGTTCAAAATAGCTCAGATCTATAGGTCTTTTGGATACACTGCAAGACCCTGGCTTTGGGAAGGAGAAAATTTCAGGCAGAATAACACTGAGAATAACGAAGGCTTTGAATAAAGTTTGTTTCTGTTTATTGTTGAATAAAGGTTGCTTTAAAAGAGTTTTATACAGCATCACTAAGAATAAGACAGAGACATTCCGTTTATTGTTTGTAAATGTAAATCAGTTTAAGGAAGGAGAGCAAATTCTTTAAAATGTCTCAACATTATCAGGATCTTCCTCTCCAATTACAGCATCTCCTCACCACACTGGCCCTTCTCCCCTGCCTCCGTAGCTCTGTCACACCCAATTTGAACCAGCTTCTCTTCCTAGCTTTATATGTGTGTGAACAAAGACTGCCAATCTTAAATGCAGTGGCTCTAAGTGACCATAAGAAATCAACCAATGTGACTAAACAATGCTATTGGACTAACCCACTTTGCACAATAGATCTCAGCTTTTCATTTCTGAGACATATATGTATAAACTATTAGTGATATTTATAAATGTATAGTAATATTTTTTTCTCCCTCTTTCACACACACATCACATAAATGGAAAGGCTAAGGACTGTTGTGGCAAAGTTCATTAGTGCAGTAGCATCGTGCCTGCAGAAAGATTTATTTCAACTGTGTGCATCTGGTTTACTTTGCTAGTGCTGTAGCAGACCAGAGTCACCACCCCGCCCCCCACCCCCCTTCATTTTCCTATCTGCTACAGCACTAGCAAAGTTAACCAGACATTAAAACATTTGAAAATCAAACCGTGACATAAATTTGACAAGCCATGCAGAGATTTCTGAACACTAAGTAGACTGGGGGGGGGGGGCGGGGGGGGAAGGGTGTCTAATAAGAGAGGCTAATTATTCTCCCTTCCATAAAAAAGCCACAACATTCATTGCAGTCTATCTACAAGTCACTTATCTCTAACAACATATTTGGCATTTGATTGTTTTAAAAGTTCCAAGAGCTATATATCATTATTTTTACACATCAACAAATATGATGCTACAGAATTAGATTTTCCAAACATTTTCCAGCAGCAGACACACAGCAACACAACTAAACTTGATAAACAAAACAGAACTGTTTCTTATTTCAGTAACCTAGTATCTGTTTAAGTTCAAACTGACACAAGTTAAACCCCTTGAGCTGTCATACTGAGATAGAGATTCAAAGCAGCATCCGCTTAAAGAAGTGTCAATCAGCTTCCATCCTAGAGAGTTCAGGCATAAGCAACACACAAAGCTAAAATAAAAAGTTCTTGTTCAGCATACGTTCCTGCCAAACACCATAAAAAACTGTTTTGAGAATGAAATAATGTTAATGGTGAAGTGTATCCATTCATATCCCATATTTACATGACAAGGCCCAATGCTTCACAATTTTTTTCTTAGTTTGCAGCTAAAGGAAAAAAAGTGAGCTGTTCATCTAATCAATGATATCATGTCATGGACAGAGCTTCTGCATAAATCCAGAACATGAGATGTCAAGCATGTCCCACTCCAATGATTATCAGGCAATGAACTAAAAAGATGCACTTTTCATCTCCACAGGACTGTCGCCAAACCCTTGATGCCTTGATGCAATAAATGAAACATGCCTGCTATTCCACCACCACAAAATGGTACTGTAGATATCTTACAACATCTCTGTTTGCAGGAGGGGGTAACTAGCTCTAGATGAAGTGCAGATATGTTATTAAACAACGCACAGCTTGAATCCTGGGGCCAACACAGATGACCTTTAAAACATAAGCACTGTCTAAGACAAATATGCTTTCATCTTTGTATTTTTTTCAAGTAAAGATTTAAGAGAAAATAGTTTAGAAATACATTAAAAACACAAGCATGCCTTCATACACTAAATGTTTCATTTTAAAAACAAAACACAAGCAATGCAGCATATTAGAAGAAAGACTTAATCCCTTTAAAATAGAATACCAATGAATTCAAAGAGATTTCACTAGCTTCATTTTAAACAATCAAATAAGGTCATACACGCACAAAGGAACTCTGTTAACCAGCTGATGCTCAAAATTGTGGGCTTGGTTAAACAGGAGTTACCAATGAGATTGGATTTTTTTAATAGTTCAGTGAAAATACATATCTATATTTTATTTTAAAATTCCCCTGGAGTCATGAAAATACCAGCCTCACAAAACTATGTTGTGTCATGTGAAACATAATGAAACAAATTAAAAACTAACTATGACAAAATTAAGTGAAACAGTAAACAAGCCATATAATAGTAAAAATTAGACAATTTCTGTTTTGATATAATAGCTGCGGTAAGATCTCTCTAGTAAGGATTTTGAATATGAGTTTTAGCTTGATATATGATACTTTAGTAAAATAGCCATAATGCCACAAAGCTTCATTAATAGTAAATGCTATAATCATGTTGGCTTTCTCCCCTGCTCTCCAACCTTTTTCTCTTGTAGATTCTACAAAGTACTAGGCAATCCCCCACATCCCCATTCTTCCACTGAAGTCATCAGGGGGACACATCTACTCCACAGCAATGGCATGTCCAAGCTGGGACACTACTGAGCACACCCCATGTACCCGCTCCTACAAGCACACCCCAGACTTAGAAATATGTCCGTGAAGTTACCTTATGGCACCTTTCTGTACCTGTTGTGCAGATTCCAGTATCCAACATGCCTGAAAACAGTGACTGGGAATGACCAGAGGCCTCCTCAGTGGCATACTTCCAAGTCTAAGGCATGCCTGCAGATGTAGGTGGCAGGACGCAGGACACATCTGAGGCTATCCTAGCCAGGGAGCACCACCCCAAGACATGTAGACATGCCCTGAGTTCAGGATACCTTGCATCTCCCAGGTGTGCTCAGTGCCTTGCAGTACTGAACCTTTAATTACTAAAGCATGCATTTTGCATTGGCATCTGCCAGAACTGCCATTCTCTTCAAGATTTCTGACTTCTTACCTCAAATTCAGCATGTCTGTGAATATCCTCTGCTCTCTGTCTGCTCAAGATAAATTCTGCTTCATTTGCCACTCTTACTAAGTGGTCCTTCATAGTTTGGCTTAACAATCTATGGGCATAAAATATTTAAAAATTAGTGGTTATGAATTCAGAAAAATCAAGGAAATATCATTTATATACAACTCTTTGAGGGCTGCTCCAGAATACTGACCTGTTACATTAAAAAAATATATCTGCAAACATAAGTAATTTTCCAGCAACCTAATGAAAATGCATCAAAAAGTAAAGACAGTACTAAAAAGCATATGACCATTACCATTTAATGTGACAAAAGGCAAGGTTGAGGTGCATCAGCCTGAATCAGAGGTGACTGTTTGTAAAACATGAGAAAATACCTCTTTCATATGCCTGCACACCCCAAAATGTCATTGCAAATAGTAATAAAGCAACTGTTTTAAACATGTAACATACATGTGTGCATATATGTAGTTTCAATAACTGATGAAAGGTTTGTGAAATGCACTGCAAAACAATTTTTCCTTCTCCACTGTAATAGCAATTCTACACTGTGATATATTAAGTAATATTTTAACGATTGCAAAACATGCCCAAACTCACAAACTCAATGTTAAATTACAGAGCTGTTCCAGTTTTATAGTAAATAAGACTGTAATTCAATCTAGAATTTCTGAGGTCTTTAAAACCACAGCTTGAGCAGTCTATGAATGGCAGCATAGCTGATGGGTTGAAATACAGTCCAATTATTCAGCAAGTTCACAAAAAAATTATTTTTAAATTTCTAAAATTATGGTTTCTAAAGTTAAAATTGAGCTGACATGCGAATAGTGCAAGAGAAGCACAATACTATAAAAGCATTCAAAAACTCAAGCCAGAAGAAAATATGGCTGATTTTTGTTCCTAAAATACTTTATACTATACTAAATAATAAAACACACTTCATACAGTTTTGGATTTATAGGGGTAATTTAAGGTTGGAGATTGGGAAGAACTCTCTAACCAGTAGTTAAGCAATGAAACAGGCTACTTAGAGATATTGTAGAATCTCCACCCTTGGCAATTTTCGTGAGCGGGTTAGACAGAACCTTGACTGGGATAATTTAGTCAGGGAAGGTTCTGTCTTAAGCAGGGGGATGGACTAGTTCATGAGGACCTATACACCCCTATTTTCTCATGACCCTAAAACAGCAATAAAACTGTCAAACTTGTAGGCAAATACTACCTTTCTAAGAGCTTGTATATCTTATGAAAATTCATGTACTCTAGCTACACAAGTGTTCCCCGTTTTTCTTACCCTCTGTCCCCTTTTTGAATATTATGTTCTAGATATGGCATAAATGTTTCTATCTATGCAACCTTCGACATGACATCTAGCAGTCTAGTATGGCACCTTCTGCATATGCTTATTCTTCGAAAAGGTCTGTCATACAGGCAAAGGGCACTTTAATTCTGCCCTCTCACTGAAATCCTCTTCCTTTCAGAACTTGCTCTGTCATTTTAAACTTCATCTCTTCCAACAAACTTCATCCAAACTTCCAACACTATCCACTCTTAAAATTATCACAGAAAATGATACACTTTAATCAAACATTTATTTGAGAACACTCTAAAGGAGATACAAATGAACCTATGAACCACCATGCAGGAATTACAGTTCTACTTTATTTTATGGTCCCTCTTTCTGATACCCGCTTTGCTAATCTAACAAATGCCTCTCCAACTATTGTTGAGGAATACACTACAGCAATAGGACCTGCCTATTCCTTAAGATCTTTTTTCTTCCTCATCCCATTCAGAAGTGCTATGCTTAACAATAATATCTTGTAAGCTCATGTTAAAACATATTTTCTTCTATTCTAATATAACTTGTCAGTGCATCCATTACTGCCATTTAAAACCAAGAGCTATAGATATAAGTCATATACTTACACTTGCTCACCATTTTATGGCAGCACAAAGGGCTGGGCAAACAGATATCCATGCCCCTTGTGCCAATTCTGTGCTCAGAATCTGTGGCCGCAACACAAATGGTATCAATTTGTGCTGATATTCTGTAGCACATGCTTGTTTGCTTTAAGATGGGAAAGTGCAGGCAGCTTGGAGCTGCCCAAGCTCTCCAGCCACCCGAGGAAGGCACTCCCTTGGCACTGCCTAGGTTGCCCCATATGGAATATCCTGAGCCTGCTTCTCTACAAAAGGGGAAACCTGAGGTTTACTTGTTTGTAAAGATGCATGCCTAGACTAGGGCACCTCTCTGCAAACAGGGAAACTGAGTTTCCCTACTCGCACAGGGAGTGCCCAGAGATTCCCCAGGCACAGCTCTGCTAGTGGGAAAACTTGGGGTTCCCCCATTTTCAGAGAGACACCCCAAGTGTTGTCCCTCAGGATCAGCCCCTGACACATCCCAGCACAACTATTCCACTTCATTTGGCAACATTTGTTTATACCCTGAGAGAACACCTCCACAGGCAGAAGACATCAGCAGGTAGCAGGAGCCAGCTAGAGAAGTCATAGATGAAGAGGGCTGATAAACCCTGAAAGAAGGAAAAAGAACAAAACAATGGAAAGCCTCAGAGACAAGCTTAGCTTCATAGTGCTTAGAGTCAGAAGGGACCTAAACGTATCATCAGGTCGGACCCCCCGTCCCAGGCAGGAACGAGTGCTGGTGTCATAACACCCCAGCCAAGTATCTGTCCAGCCTCCTCTTGAAGACCCCCAAGGTAGGAGAGAGCACCACCTCACTTGGGAGTCCATTCCAGAGCCTGGCAGCCCTAACTGTAAAGTAATGTCTCCTGATGTCCAGCCTGAACCTTCTCTCTAACAATTTGTGGCCATTATTCCTAGTAACCCTGGTGGTGCCTCACCCAACTTCCACTGGTGCCCCCTGGTGAGTTTGTAAACAGCCACTAGATCCCCTCTCAGACTAGACTGTGGAGGGCAGTGACGGAGCTGTTTTGCATTATTCTGTCCACTATTTGTATGATAATAAAAAAGGCCCGACTTTACCTCCCCAGCTGGGTAATATATCTACACATTTAGAACTACATATACAACCACACTCTCTCAATTAGAAATTTAAATTTTAAGTGTAAAGTGCTTATTTAAAAGAAGTCATCTTGCACTGTTCCTCACCATCATATATTAGGTAACAAAAGGTGATAGTCCCAATAACATTACAGAGATAACTCAGCCAGGGCTATGTAATCCAAAGGTGTTGGGGGGGGGGGGGGGTTGGGGAAGGGTAGGAGGAGAGTTAATTAATGCTTAATTTCCCCCCCCTAATTCAGGGGAAATGAAATCATAGATGTGCTAATGAGGGCATGGATAATGTATAAATGATTCTGATGATTGTTTGGAAAGAATAAATGTATACCCTATTATAACAGTATAATGGGTAAGAACATTTGCCCAGTTAAAACTTTATCACTGGATATTCAGTAGCCAAAAAACTCAGCTTAACTTTCAGATCAAACATGGAAATCTGTAAAGTTTGCTGCTAGAAAGATCTCTACCTTCTTTAGCAATGTATTTATTAAATGGACCCCACTGTTATGGGTCAGTAGTAAAATCCTTGTCTACAACGTGGGTGACCTGGGTTCCATTCCCAGACACGCAGACTCAATCTGGCCTTCGGATTCTGTCTCAATGGTATAAGGGCTGATTAAAGGTCTGGCCAGCTTCCACTCCACCTTACTTCTGCCTAGGCGTATGTGTCAAACATCTGGGTGACCTCTCATGCATACACCAGGATCCAGAAGGATCAATGGTTGCTTACTAAGATTAAGGGGACATTTTGTCATGTTGGCTTTGGAAATCAGTACAGAACAAGCAAAGAATAAGACAATTTTGGAGTCACTTTTCAGACCAGACCTGTATTTTAATTATTACCAGAATCTTTTACTTCTAAAGTCATTTGGTACAATAGATAATGTTGCACAAAGCACAACAATTTTCCCTGTGCATGTTTTTATTATATTCAAAATGAGTCTTAGATCTTAGCAGTCGCAATATTCAAATCTCACAGTTGTAAATAAAACTTTTTTTTCGTAAATAAAGCACCGCACTAAAATATACTGGAGTTTTAAAATAAAAGTCTCAGGAAAATATGCCGTTTCAATTTAAGGTGTCTGACTACACCAAAATATTCTGGACACAAAAAATCTAGGTAAGCAGATGTGAATAGAATTCAGTATTACAAAGCACTCGACAAAAAACACCATAGGTATTTCAGTCATTATCCATTACATAATTCTAAGATGCTTTTGTGCACCTGAATCACTCAAACATTTACTACTTCTTCCTCCTTTTTACCCACCTCTCTTCTGATAACTCTTAGCTTCTAAACATACAAGTGTATACACAGCAGCTGAGGAAGGTGAGTGGCAGTTCACTTAGCATGATGAGAGAAAATGAATGAAAATGTGTATGCAGGAAAAGAAGTGAATGAAAGAGTACAAGGGAAGGGAGTAAAAAACTAAATGAATAGAGAGTGGCAGATGAAATGGAAAAAGATGAGGAAAGAAGTGGGGTTAAATGGATAAGAGGGAAAGAAATAAAGACAGGTTAATAATACACAAAAACCCCAGAAATAATAGCAAGAGAGAAAGTGAAAATGGGAAGTGTTAAAAATTAAATTAGGAAGAGCTTGACCTGAAGAAACAAGACAGAAAATGAAGTAAAGGACTTGTGATAAGGAAAAGCATTAAAGGGGTCACTGATAGGTAGGCATGTTTTTCTACCACTCTTCTATATATATGCCCTGATTTCCACTGCAAGAAGCTGTCAGAAAGAAGGGGGGAAGGAGAACGCAATTTCTTTTCCTCCTTTCACTCCAGTTTCTAGTACCCTTCCTTCCTGACCCATCTCTGTGATTACAGCCACTAGTTGTTCATGTGCACCCTTATACCTAAAAAAGATTTATGTTCCAACCGTTTCATTAGTCAAATGCACTGTCTACATACATCCTCATTTCTAGTATGTGCTATAAAGACAGGAACATTGTGGAGAATAATGTCTATCAGGGCAACTGATCTTTCACTGCAGTTGCTCTCTCCCCGATTCAAGAATTCACAGCTTTAAACAAATGAAGAGAGCAGACAAGCAACATGGATATGCAGAGGCAATATGCTCTCAGCAAACAACTGTTATTGATAAATAATCTTTCTGTTTTTCTTCCAGTAGTCTTAGAATATCCTTGTTATTGGGAATTTAATGCCCAAGAAGGCAAAATGAAGAGTTCTAGGTGAATTAGGTTTGTTCTAGTGTGAAACAACTGCATCAGTTCCAGATCTGGTGGCAACAAAGTATTAGAAGTACTTATAATTTTGCTCCCCCAAATCTTACTCAGCAAGGGACAAACTGCTTAAAGCCTATATAGAGATTCAGTGAGCAGTTTCACCAAATACTCTAGCAAAGGCAGAAAAAAAAAAAAAAAAAAAAGGCCTGAGAAAATAAGAACAAACTAGTGGTCTGAAAACAATGGAAACGAGCATTGGCCAGAAGTTATGGCTAGAATGGGTACTCTTTTCTTAGAGAGTGGACAGACGTAACGCTTGAACTGTCCCAAGAATGTCACTGATTGGGAACTGGTTCACAAGTGTCCCTGAACAGAAGTGTCCACACACATGCTACGAAGGGTTCTAAACAGAACCCTCACGTTTCAGAGTGCCAAAATGCCACCATGGGGTGATAGAGTACCCCGACCATCATGCCTTTCTAGGGGTCAGTGCCTAGAGTCTTTCCCAGAATCCCCCTAGAGCAGGGGTGGCCAAAATGCAGCCCAGGGGCCAAATGCAGCCTGCCAGGCCATTCTATCCAGCCCGCAGGGCCCTTAAAAAATTTAGAAAATTAATATTTATCTGCCCTGGGCTGCCTGTTATGCGGCCCTCGATGGCTTGTCAAGACTCAGTAAGCGGCCCTCTGCCCATAATAATTGCCCGCCCCTGCCCTAGAGGGAGGAGAAGACCCAGATGAGAGTAAAAGGTTACAGTGGAGGGGTGGCCAGGTGTTGGGTGAGACTCATGCTTCTCAGGAAGCTGGGTGCTCTGCCTCCTCCTCAAAAGCTCCCTAGTTGTTCCAACTCCCATGTGCAGCATAGAAACCAGGGAAGAGCTGGATGCAAGCATAAAGCACAGAGAAGGAGCAATTACCAATTAATGAGCTAACTCTCTTCACATTGAGCATATGACAGCCATTTTGATCTACTAAATGTCCATTTTACAGTGGCTCTGTTCCCCAACCCCACATCCCAGCAAGTGACATGTGTTTACTGTTACATGCACAGCCACCCACCCACTCACCCACCCCAAGCAGGAGCCATAATGGCCACTCCTCTCCCAAAACCTAGCTACCCCTCCACCCCAAATAAGCCTGAGATCACTAGCAGGGAAGTGAAAACAACACAGAGGTTTTATGCTTCCCCAACCCTGAAGACTGTGGTCTCTCTCTGTCTTTGGCCAGAAGAGTCCTGGTAGCATCCCAGAGCAGCCGCCTGGGCTTGGCAGGGAGCTGGGGGCTGAAGGGCAGCACAGTTTGGGATGCCTGGAGGACAGACCGGACACTAGGCATGGAATTATCTGTATCTGCACATCACATTGAACCGGTTCAAGAAGACCCATCTCAAAACAGTACTCGAGTTTCCCCATGTGCAAAAGAGGAATGCTTTAAGAGGGCAGCAACTGGCACATTCTAATTGTATGTGAATGAAATGAGAATATATCAAGTGCAGCAAAAGCACTTTAACACTCTCTTCATCCAGGATTAAGGTTTGCTGCATTTGAATCATTCTCAGCTCGCTCACACACAATTAGAACTACCGGCTGCAGCCCCTTTAAAATTTTCTCCTTTTGAAGAGGCTCCAAGGGCTCATGTATCCACACATATGGTCGACACCCCTAGAGAAATATTACAAAAATAAAAGAAAAAAAACTTCAAGCAAGGAATCCTAACAACTTTGTGAGGCTAAGATTTAACCTTATGGCAAAAAAGATTCATGTGCTTGAAAGAATACCTTCAGGACAACTCATAAAACCATTCTTTTAAGATTCCCATAGCATAAGATCACTGCAAAGAAGTCAATAGTTTTTGCCACAGCTATCTTGACCAAGCAATTATCCCAAGCCATTTAGTGGTATATAAAGCAATTATTTTTGAAAGTCCTGGAGCACTGCAGGGTGAGTGAAATCTATTACACTGTGTACTGGGCACAGTGAAATCAGAAACTTGGGCAACCCCATAAAAAAGCATTGTTTCAATAGGATCATATGTAACAGACAGCAAACTTAAGAGGAACAGATCGCAAATGCTCTTTTCAAGCTCAAACTCCCAAAACAAAGTGTCTAATAGAAGACACTTGACTTGAGAAGTGGCATCCGACAAATGCAGAATTCAGGCTACCAATCTGGGAAGCTTCAGGTGGACACTCTCATACCAACCCAGAGACAAAAAATCTGGCAACTGGGAAATAAAACTTGTGATGCCCTCATTGGAGCCAGGATATTGGAAAGGAAAAGAAGATCTTCCCTGGATTGTTTGCAGCATCTCAGCTCCATCTTGATCATCTTCCAGAAAGACATCTGGCTCAGTGGAATTGTGGAGATAGCTTGAACTCTAGTCCCAAACAGAGCCCACTTTAGAAAATAACTGAAAAAATATAGTGCTATTTAAACAAAAGACATGAGCTTGCTTCATTTGTAGGACATATAATGCAATATAGAGACCTTGATAAATCATGTGTGCTGTTGTATGCAAAATCTACTTAAAGAATCTACCATGGCATTGTTTTTCTCTGACAAATGAGTCTTTAGTACACACTAAAGAGGTGGCCCATTGAGGGCCTGGCAGGTTGGATGGAGAGGCTCTGCAGGCCAAATCTGGCCAGCAGGATGGATGTTTAACACCCCTGCTTTAGAAGGAGAGCATATGAACAGGGTATACCAACAACAATTGATCCCCTGTTCATACACCCTCCCTGACTTCCAGAAATTTCAGAGGGACAGTACACTCTCAAGAGCAGATGACTAGATTAAACTTGAAAGTTGCTTTAATACATTACTGTAGTATTGTCCAAACAAGTTCAGGCATGTTTGTATTCAATCAAAAGAGGGAAAGCCTTGTGAGCCTGACACAGAGCTCAGCCGCAGTACACCATTTTCTTTATGGAACACTTCTTATGGAGGATTAACCATTTGGCCTATACTTTAACGATTCCCTAGGTCATAGTTGGGACTAAGAGGAACGCCCTCTAGTTTATACCAAGGAGGTGGTACAAATGAACAAAAAGTCCTGCTCAGAATTTCACCTGCAAATAAAAAGTTTCAGTCGCCTACGATGATGACAAAACGATATGCAGAGTGGAACTTCAAGCAATAACCCCATCTGTCATCTGAGACCATTACTATAGAGAAGGAAGTTTGCTAGAGATGTGCATCCTTAGACAACTCAAAATACTTTTGTGTAAATGGCAGACACACTGTTGCTTAAGTGTTCATAGTGTCACAAAAGGACTGAACCCTCAAATATATCCTGGTGAAAAGCAGCTCCCTGCTGCACTGGTAAAGAACCGTTTTCTGCCAAGAGCATTTATGTTGCTATGGAATCCTTTGCATTTAAGTAGTCCAGGGTTCATTATTCCTTTAGTGCAGGGATGCAAGTTTCCTTATTATACAAAGAGCTAAGAATCAGACTATTTGCATACTTTACTGTAGGCCGAACTCTAGATACAGATTTCTGAGGCAGAGCAAGGTATAACAGCAAAACTGGGTTGGTCTTTCTGCATTTTTGTAAAGAAGGTACGGAAGGGTAATAGATATTCTGTTGAGTATATTTAGAGGGGTATTATTATTATTATTTAGATTTATATCCCTCTCTATCCAGAAAGTCTACTGACTGCCAGGTTTCTTGTTAGAAGTCTGTTCTACAGACAAAAGACGGATCCTATGGAAATTTCCAAATGGTTGGATACAAAGAACAGTTCTACCTTTTGTCATTAGTCGATGATGCTAGATTTACCAACTGGATAACACTGTGACAAGCAGATCCCCAAAGCCAGTCCCGGGTTTACACACTCCTGAGACCTACTAAACGGTCCTGCAGAGAGTTGTCACATCAGCAGATGCATGCAAGGCTCTTTTCTACATCAGCAGGAATGAGACAAACTCTGTAGGGACTGATGTAGGACCAGCATCACTTCTTGCTAAACTGAAAGAAAGCCAGCTAACACAAAATAGGCAGTAAGTTAGGGTAGGCTGCAGGCGGACACAACATTTGCCATACATTATATGCAAGTATAACATGGCAAATCATAACATGCCTGATGTTTTAAACAAGTTTATTCCTGGATAAAAATAGCAGATAAGACCCAAAGAAGTTGCTCATTGAAACAGTGCAGAAATATCCTGCAGTAGACCTAACATGTGGCCAGTTACAATTTGTTGCACAATTCCTGCATATGACATGCGATGAATGTAATGTTTGATAGGGGACTTAGAGACTAACTCATTCAGAGACATGCATGCTTTCATAGGTAATAACCTACTCTGTCAGATGCTATGAATGGATTAAACAACAATAAAAACTGCTCTTACGTTCTATTTTTCCAAAAATAAGTGCCATACTGGGTCAGACCAATGATCCATCTTGCTCAGTATCCTTGTTCTGACACTAGAACTAATAAAAAGTTTAGAGTAGAGGTCTCAAACTCACCTGGGGCCCCTCACAGGCAGTTCCACCCAGGGCACGGCAGTGGTCACCATGGGCACTAGAGTGGCATTTGATCTGGCGGAGACAGGTCTGGCAGCAACAAGGGG
The DNA here is from genome assembly GCF_030867095.1 of Alligator mississippiensis. Lineage (NCBI taxonomy): Eukaryota > Metazoa > Chordata > Crocodylia > Alligatoridae > Alligator > Alligator mississippiensis. The sequence goes on along the minus strand of NC_081825.1, from coordinate 97,572,753 downwards.
TCCAGTGGCAGTGGTGGGTCCAAATGGGGGGGGAGGGGGTCTACTGGGGATAGCAGTGACAAGCCAAGCCAAAGGGCCCTCAATTCTGTGGCAGGCCTTGCCCACCAACCTCTGGTGGACCACTGGTTGCCTGGCAGGCTGGATGAAGAGATTCTTTGGGCCAAATCCAGCCTGCAGGCTGGATGTGTAACACCCCCTTCTTTAGAAAGAGATCATATGAACAGGGTATACCCAGAACAACGGACCCCCTGTTCATACACCCTCTCTGACTTTCAGAAGATAACTACATACAGCGTAACAAAGTACTTTCCCTTGTTAATTTTAAACCCATCTCCGAGCTCATTTCAGTGGATGTTCCCTAGTTCTAGAGACTTGGTGAATAACAGTTCCCAACACACTTTGTCCACACCCTTCATGATTTTATAGACCTCTATTATATCCCCCCTTAACCTTCTCCATTACAAACGGAAGCCTAGCCTTTTTAGTCTCTCCTGGTATAGCAGAAAAGAAAAACAAACCTATAAGGAAAGTATTTTTATGGGGAGCTGTGGTCACGCTGAGTTCATTACACATTCAGAAGAACTGACAGATGCTTGGGAGTCTCTCCCCCTTTTATACCTATGAGTAGTCCTAATGGATGCTGTGCACCAGAATATACTGACGGTTCAGATATTCCTGAAAATGGGAAGAAGAGGAAGGCATGATAGGACCAGATATGTGTTCCACGCAATAATGCTTCCTGCCATGCCAAACGTGCACAGCAAGACACATGACTGTGGGATCCAGCATCAGATCCAACCATGCTTTATTGCTAGTGCAGGGGGAGCCTGGAGTCACAATGCTGGGCTCCCCCTGCACAGGTAAGTAGCAAGCTCCCACAGCTGCAAGTCCACAGCTTATGGGGTTCACAGCTGTACAAGTGCTGCATGCACTCCTGCAGCTGCAATCCCTAGCTCTTGTGGGTTCACAGCTGCAGGAGCACATGGGGTGCCCCTGTAGCTGCAGGCCTCATTGACTGACAGGGCTCCCAGACACAGGAGAGCACCTAGCCACACATTCAATTAATTGTGCGATAGGAACGACGCACAAAATTACTACACATGTTTTGTGGAATAACTTTGTGGTTTAGTCCTCGTTTTATCACACACACGGCTGGGTCACAACTTAAGCGGTGATTAACTGGTTAAATCATATCTTAAGTGTAATATTTGGCAGAGGCCCAAATGTCAGTGCACATAATACATTTGTTCTGCCTCATCTTCATGACTCCTGCATATTTGCTAAGCACGACAACCTCCACAGTTTCTACCAAGAATTGGCTGTTGTATCCATGGAACTTCAGCTCTAGAAGCACATACAACGTTTCCTTAAAGAATCTGCCTCCTCCCCCACAAAAAAGATCCCTTCTCTCTTCTCTAGTGGACCTTACAAGAGCGTTTGTGCTCCTGCCAGCAGTTATGTAGCAGTTAACTTAGATGTTAACATCCAAGTAATATTGGCAGATTATACCGTGCTTTCAATTCTTTTGGTTAACAAATGCTCTATATACCTCAAGTTGAAAATTACTAAACAAAGCCAGTCATGTTAATTTTCCACCACCAATTCACAAGAAAAGTACTGTTTGCTAAGCAATGAACATTTCAGTAAGGAAGATAACTACAGAAACATCAAAAACAAAAGAAAAAATGAATACATAAAACAATGACAAACAGTTTAAAAAGAACATAGGCAAATAAATAAATAAAGCAAACTCTCCACTCCCACATCACTGGAAAAATAATCTTTATGCAGTTTCAGGATCCTTACAATTCATAATTGCCATTAGTAACTCTAATTAAATTAAGGAATTGTAAATCTCGATATATTTAACAATTACATTTAGCATAGCTGTATACTAGGCTATTATCTTTATTCATCTTGTCGATAGCTATTCCAATTGTTAACATGAACAGACTAAGAAAAATGCAGGTCATTTTTTACAAGGTCTACCTGCATTCTTTTGCAGAAAGCAGTCTACACAGTAAATTACCAATTTTCGATATAGGTTTTCCTTTTTGCTACCAACTGAAATATTAAGTGATCAAGTGCATTATTCTGTACTAGAAGGCTCTGACCATATCTGCAAAGGTGACATACAATTTACAGGAAACAATATGTTAATTCAAACAGAAATGGTGTCCTCTATCAGACTGAAGGTATCAAAAAATTATTAAAATCAGAAGTAAGACCCACTAAATGTTTAGAACAAGCCTTCGGCCTGTGGTAACTACATGTTATAGTTCCATGTCATCAGATTTTTAAAAACACACTAAACCTAGTCTAAACATAGTGCTTTTATGATACTAAACTGAGTAAACTGGTTGTATAAATACAATTTTACTGATACCCAGGAACACCTAGGGCATTCATTCATTATTTGAATGAATTTCTTATGAAATACTGTTTCGTTAACAAAAGAAATAAAAATACATATCTAAGGCTAAAAAGAAAAAATCCCAATTTATTATAGGTAGGCATCCACTTAAATCACACTAGCTTTCAGGTATCCATATGCTGGTGGTCACCAATTTCAGAAGCTTTTCTTGCCAGTGGCCACTATTGTTTTCCCACTTCCTCTCGCACTGCTCACTGGTTGACAGCCCAACATTCACCGCTTTCATTTCTCTCTCCCCGCTGGCAGCCACAGGTGTGTTCAGCACCCAAAAACAGCCACTAAAGAAGAAAAAAAATCCTGCTCGGAGTGGAGGGACAATCTGAAATGGAAGGAGCCTCTGGAGGGGGGATGACTGTGGGACAGGCTACCACTATAGAACAAGTGCTGGGGTCCCAATTCCTCCCCCCGCAAGCTTCTGCCACTTCAGTTTAACCTGCCTGGGTCTGCACAGTTTGCTCCCATTTCCCCTCTCCCACTGAGCATAGCCACGTTCCCCAGGTAGAGTTGTCAACTCTCCAGGATTGCCCTGGAGTCTCCAGGAATTAGATATAAATCTCCAGGAAACTGCTGAGAGTCACCAAGGAGAAAAATGATAGGGCATTCATTAAAATGAATATTAAATGCTGAGTCCAATTTATACAGTAATCTAGTAGGTTTTTAAAATGTAATAGTAATGTTCATTTGCCATCCAAACAAAGTCTATGCACTGTAATCTGTAACTGACATACACAAGCACACAGTTGTGTTTGTGTTGTGTTGTGGGTACGCTGGCATTCCAGAAACCTCCTGGAATAAACTAAAACAGAGTTGGCAAACCTATCCCCAGGGTCCCAGGCTGTCTTAACACCGCAGCCCTGCTTGACCATCCAGTTCCCTCCACCTCCCCGCATCACTACTCTAAATAAAAGCACATTCACAGCTCATTAAAGTGCTTAACTTTTATTGCCTAACAATAGCAAACAGGAACACAAGAGAATCAACAGTATTTAACTTTCATTGTCTTACACGTACATAAGCAACCTCAATGAATGAGTAAATTCCCTGACAATGGCCCACTGTAGCACAGGGCTGGTTTGTCCATAAACAAAAATGGCACACTGGGTCCACAGAGTTGGTTGGGATGGTAAGGCAGCATTTTGCCAAGGCATAAAGATGTAGGAACCAGTCAGACAGTCTCCCAAAACACAATGACAGGCATGGGCTTCTGGCATTCCTTCACAAAGTTCACGTAAGCAGCAAGTTCAGAGTCCTGCTCTTTACCCCAGCCAGGGCTCAAAACCCACAACAGCTACCTGATTGGGATCAAAAATCCTCACAGCACTGAGGAACAAGGCTGCTGGTTGCCTGAACCACTGGGGGTGAGCTGGATCGTACCTGTAGAATTGGTGGAATTTGCCTAGAACACCTCTTGTCTTTGCTTGTTCTCCCAACACAGATGGTCGGCTGTTCTGAAGCCTTGCCTTTCATTGAGCTAATCAAATCCAACACCTTGCTACATGCTTGGTAGATGGAAACCTGAAGACTTTCAAACAGAACAATTGTCCACCATCTTCATGAAGAATGCCTTCAGGGTACTGCTTCACATGATCCATGGCAGAAATGTGCTTTGCTTTGAGGGCTATCTTCCCACTCATCCTGACCTTAAGTGCAGCAGTCAGCCTCACTGTACTGTGTGTACTGTCTCTTTAAATCCCCCTGGTCTCCTTCACTGTCTAGTGACTAGAATAATCAGCATGCTAATTAGCACAATCACCAAACCTGGCTGGGAGACCCTGTACTTTTCCTGTTCTTCAGGGAAAGCGGGGGATTTCCTGTTTTCCCTGAAAAATGTGAAAATATGATTTGTAGATCCCTAATTATAGGTTGAATAGCCATTGCTAAATCTGTTGTTATAAAACTACATGTCAAAATCAGCCAGAAAGAATGTTTAAATTTTTTTAAATAAAGTACATAATTCCTTAAATTACAAATTCCTGAAGACAACCATTGGAGTTAAATACAAAGAAAAATGACAGGGCAAACTATCTGCACTTCAATGTATTTGTTGTTTTATTATGAGCTGAAACAACACTTTGGGGTTTATCAGATGACAACTGCATGTTATTACTACCTCCAAAGAAAGGAATATAAGTAACAATTTTTAATGCCTCACTTGAGTTTTAAACAACTTTTTTCTAAGTACTTGAGCACTGTATATTTAGGATTTATTTTCCTCAAAACCAAATTTATATAGTTTCTAAAAGGATGGCTAAAGATACGAGGATGAACAACAGAAAGATCAACCGAGAAGCCCAACCAGGGGCTGACTGGAAGACTGTCATCTCTGGTCCCAAGACACGCAGCCCCAGGATTACTCCCCACCTCAAACCGCACAATAGGTATGCATTCCTCACGACACCAGCAGAGCCACCAGCAGAAGCACTGGTGCCTGAGGAATGAAGGCAGCTATCTTGCATCCCAAAGAAGAAACTCGGGGTGGTCGCTGTGGGCAACTCTCTCTCAAGGGGGACAGAGAAAAAAATCTACCACCCAGAGACACATATCCGGGATGTGGCAGCACGAATCCCTAAACTTGTCCGGCATTCTGACCGCTACCCTATGCTCTTCATCCATGTGGGAACAAGTAACAAGGCCAGAAACAATCCTGGCTGGATCACAAGTGACTACAGGGCTCTGGGGGCTGCGTTCAAAGGGTCAGGGGTGCAGATAGTTTTCTCCTCGGCCCTCCCAGTTACAAGCCACCAGCACAGGAGGGATAAATGCACCGAAGAAGTGAGCAGAAGACTCTGGTGTTGGTGCTACTGTGAGAGCTTTGGATTTTTCAATCACAGGATGCACTTTAAAGACATCAGCTTGCTAGGAAGGGACAGCATCCACCTCATGCTGAAGGGAAAGGCACTTTTTTCGACTAGACTAGAGGACCTCCTGGAAAGGGCTTAAAATGAGATTGTCAGGGGACAGGTGGAAAACTATTAGAGCAAGGTCATAAACTGACAAGCAGGAAAACAGTAAAATGGAAAGCACTAGGAAGAACACTGACTTGGGCCAAAGGACCAGACTCTCCTCAGCGGAACAGGAAATTGAGGGTCTCCACAGATAGACTCGCATGCTTGTACACAAATGCAAGGAGCATGGGGAGCAAGCAGGAAGAACTGGCCCTCCTGCTAACCACTAAAGAATACGATCTTATTGGGATAATAGAGACCTGGTGGGACTGCACCCATGATTAGACCACAGGTATAGAGAGCTATACCTTATATAGGAGGGATTGTGTAGGGAAGAAGGGTGGAGGTATTGCTCTCTATGTGAAGGAGCAGTACTTATCCCTGGAAGCCAAGATAGGCACAACAGAAGGAACACTTGAGACCCTCTGGGTTAAGATACAGGGAGGGTGGGGCAAAGGGCACTTGACAGTAGGAGTACATTACAGACCTCCAAACCAAAAGGAGGAGGAGCTTGATCTGCAATTCTCCAGAGAACTAGCAGAGGCTGCATGCTCTTGGAACATAGTTGACATGGGTGACTTCAATTACCCTGACAACTCATGGGAAGAGCACTCAGCTAGATTTGAGTGGTCACGTAGCTTCCTCACTTGCATTGAGGAGCTCTATTTGACTCAAGTGTATGGGCCAACCAGGGGAAAGGCACTCCTGGATTTGGTTTTGGCCAAAGGGGATTATCTAGTGAGTAACCTAAGGATTGACAGTAATCTAGGTGACTGTGACCACGAAACAATCACTTTCACCATCCATTGTAAGGTAGGAAAATCAGTCAGTATGGAGGAAGTCCTTGACTTTAGGAAAGCTGACTTCTACAAGCTTAGGAGATTGGTGGGAGAGGTCCTGTTAGAACAAGGTCCAATGGGGAGGGAGTCCAAGAAGAGTGGTCATTCCCCAAGGATACGATCCTTGGAGCACAAAGCAGATCCATTCCTATTCATAAGAAAAGTAGTACAAGGGCCAGAAGACCCCCCCCCAAGCTCAATAGGGAGACCATGGATCTCTTGAAAACAAAAAGAGAAGCCTATAAGAGATGGAAGCTAGAAACTACCCCCAAGGAGGAGTACACAGGTATGGCCCCCACCTGTAGGGATCGGATTAGAAAAGCTAAGGCATAAACCAAATACAAAATGGCAAAGATAATCCAAGACAATAAAAAGTCCTTCTTTAGATATGTAGGAAGCAGGAAAAAATATGGGAAATGTAGCACCCCTACAGAATGCAATGGGACAGCTGATAACCGACACTCAGGAGAAAACCGAACTCCTAAATGAATACTTCACATCAGCATTCCACCAGACGAAGGACATTAACTTGCCAGACAGAAAGTTGGATGGACAAAGTGGGGGTGATCATCCACCTATAATCAGCGCAGATCTTGAGAGGGAATACCTAGAAAGGCTGGATATTTACAAGTTAACAGGACCCGATGAACTACACCCTAGAGTACTGGAAAAACTGGCCAACGTCATCGCACGACCAATGACAAAGAGAACTCATGGTGCTTGGGTGAAGTTCCAGAAGACTGGAAGAGGGCCAATGTGGTACCTATCTTCAATAAAGGAAGGAATGAGGGCACAGGGAATTATAGGCTGATTAGTCTGACCTCAATCCCTGGAAAAACACTGGAATAAATTATCAAAGAAACCATCATTGACAGGCTAACAGAAAGCAGTATTCTATATGACCACCAACATGGCTTTGTTGCAGGCAGGTCATGCCTGCTCATCCTCATGCCCTTCTATGATCAGGTAACTCACCACCTGGATAAGTGAGATGAGGCTGACGTCATATACTTGGATTTCAAAAAGGCCTTTGACTTGGTCTCCCATGATGTCCTCATGGTAAAATTGGCAAGGTGCGGCCTCAACAACTTAACGGGCCGGTGGCTAGGAAACTGGCTCCAAGGTTGGACCCAGAGAGTGTTAATAGACAAAACTGAGTCGACATGGTGAAAAGTGACCAGTGGTGTCCCTCAAGGCTCAGTACTCATACCAGTGCTTTTCAACATTTTCATCAACTATTTGGACACAGGTGTGGAAAGCATACTGGTAAAGTTTGCGGATGACACCAAGCTATGGGGAAGTGCAGGCAGGCTGGAAGATAGGTTGAGGATACAGGCTGTCCTGAACAGGCTTGTAAAGTGGGAGGATCTAAACCTGATGATGTTTAACATGGAGAAATGTAAATATTGCTCCACCTGGGGAGAAATAACCCACAACATACTTACAGTCAACCATAAAATGAATGTGAGCCACCAGTGCAATGTTATAGCTGGCAAAGCAAACAACACTCTGGCATGCATCAACTGATGCATCACAAGCAAAACCAAGGATGTCATCATCTCACTCTACTCAGCACTGATGAGGCTGCAGCTGGAATACTGCATCCAGTTCTGGGTGCTGCAGTTCAAGAGGGATGTGGAGAAGCTGGAAAGAGTCCAAAGTAGGGCCACACGAATGATTAGAGGTCTGAGAACAGACCATATGAGGAGAGGCTGAAGGACTTGGGACTGTTCAGCCTGGTGAAGAGAAGACTCACAGGGGACTTGGTGGCAAACTTTAAGTATATAAGGAGTGAACATCAGGGGCTAGGAGAACACCTGTTTATTAAGGCACTCCAGGGGAAGACTAGGAATAATGGTCATAAACTGATATAGGATTGCTTCAGATTAGCCATTAGGAGAAACTTCTTTGTGGTTCATGTGTCCAGAATCTGGAATAGACTCCCCACAGAGGTGGTACAATCACCTTCTCTGGGGATCTTCAAAAGACAACTGGATGCACATCTCGCTGGGGTCATCTGACCTCAGCAGTCTTTCCTGCCTTGAGCACGGGGCTGGACCTGATGATCTATGGGGTCCCTTTCAGCCCCTAACTTATATGAATCTATAAGGTTCTATCATAACTTAGTTTTTTCTTTGCATTTTCTCTTATCAGACAGCTGCTCTAGTCTTCAAAAGTATGGCTAAAATATTAACACGTAAGTTGGCCAAATTAACCCATATGTTATATATCTACATAGAAGCAGCATAATCTGCCAAAAGTGACCAGGAGTGACAGCTCTCATTAAAAGAAACAAAAAAAGAAAACATCAGAAGACAGCTGCAATTTCTCAGCATCTTTCTAAGTCAAAACACTGACATATTTAGACACCTAAAAGATTTAAGGATCTATTTTTAAACACTTAATTTTGAAAATGTTGGCTTTAGTTTCTCTTTCCCATTTGATTTAACAGTATTAACTTTATCTGAATGCAATCTTTTGCTCCAAGAATAACCCACCACTTCCAAAAGAAACATCACTTCTTTACCTTTGCATTTGTGTCAACTGGGCAGACCATTATGCAGACACAAGTTCTCGTTGTTTCAACATTAGTACTATATTTGTCATCTTTATCTTCATTTTTCTACATTTACACACCATACCAACTAAGCCAAATATTAGAGTGGTTGTTAAGAAATTACTTGTAGAGGGAAAATTGTTTTCTTTTATTCTAACAATTATTAAATTTATCAAAGAAACATCAGATTTACTTAATAATTAACAGACTAATTTTAAGGCCAGAAAGAATCATTATAATTTAAGCTGCCCCTCACATATGACTGTTCAGTTATTTCTACATCAGGTCCATTAGCTAGAGCATGTTTTTCAGAAAGATATTCAGGTCATGTATTGAAATCTTGCCTATACGAGGTCTTCAATATCTAGGCAGAGCTATGAATGATTCAATGGTTAACTACTGCCCTTGTTAAAAGTATGCACCTTATTTCTAGTCAAAAGTTATCTAGCTTCCAACCACTACACGGCTTCTTCCTAAAAAGCCATCTATCAAATTGCTGTCCCACAAATATTTTCAGACCTATATCAGGGTATGTTTGAAACTGGTCTTGGCAGAAGAACACCATTCTCAAAAGTCAAAGGAGAATGTTCTCAATTTAAGCATCCTTTTCCAACAACTTCTGAATTGTCAGTGAAAAAGTGAGAGAGAAATGGAGACCCAATTTAAATCAAATCTCCTGTGCGTGTGAATTATGTGGAACCAGAAGTGATCAGAGCCATCATGTTGAGTAGGGGTGTCAAACATACAGCCTGCAGGCCTGATCTTGCCCGCAGAGCTGTACTATTCAGTCTGCTGGGCTACTAGTAGTCAAGGGAATTTGGAGGCATGGCTAGCAGTGACCGGGTATGCTGCAGAATCCAGGGGCCTATTGGACATTTGCATCAGCAACAGACAGGGCAAGCGAGGGCTGTACTAACACAGCCCTACTTGCCCTGTGCTCACTGCCAGTACTGTGTATGCTGCCTCTACCAGGCCATGTGCTACAGGAGGAGGCCTAAACAGTGCTTGCAGTCCTCAATTCCATACTGAAAAGCAATGCTGCTGCCATGGATGAGGGATTCATGAAAAAAAGAAATTAATTAATTTGTACATGGTTAATTTAAGACAATGGTCAAACAGACCACAAAAACTTTTTCTTGAAGAAACTGTACAGTGGTTTTGTATAATAAATACAGGGTGCTGACAGGTGTACAGCTCCCTGCTATAACTCATGGCACTTTACAGAAAGTACCATGAGTTACAGCAACCCCACCCCCTGCAACCAAATAGATGCTCTCTGTTCTCTGCCTGGGGCGAGGTCCACTTTGAAGCCAGCGGCATCTCCACTGCCTCTCTCCCCCAGCCCCGCCCTACACCCCCTCCCAGCTCCAGCACTGTCTTCAGGATGGGAGGGGGAAGAAGGGAGAGGAAGGAGCTCAGGTTGGGGTTTGCCCAGCCTGCACTGGAGGCTAGGGTGGATGAACTGGAGCCCCCACCTTGGAGAGGGAGTGGGGGGGCGGTCTCCAGTCCACCTGCCCCCTCCTCCAGCACAAGCTGGGCAAACCCCAACCTGAGCTCCCTTCTCTCCCTCCAATTTTGAAGACAGTACTGGGGACCATCTTTTGGGTTGGGGGGTTGCTGGTACTTTCTGTGAAGCGCTATGAGTTACAGCAGGGAGCTGCACATCTGCCCGCACCCTGTATTTATTACACAAGACCAGTGTACTGTATCTGTATAATCTCTCTCACAGTTTCTTAAAGAAGTTTATTGTGGTCTGTTTGACCGTTGTCTTATATTAACCATATACAAATTCATAGTTTCTGTGAAGCTGTATCATCCCAGCCCTGTTTCCAGTGCATATTGACAGAAGTTAATGAAAGTGCTCCACCTTGGAATGCCTTCATTTGAACCTTCATGCAACAAGGTTCACATTGTTGTGCAATCAGGCATGTTTAAAGCACTCTGTAGTCACGTACTTCTGTCAGAACATGGCTATACGTGCTTTCAGAGGGCTGATCACATGACAGTGTCACCTCTGTTAGTACCCCCAGTGTAGTGTAGTAGTATAATATTTCAAAGTTGGTATTTTTGCTCTCCTGCATTTTGAATTAATGAGGTTTTACTGTACTGAGAAAGAAAGTCAGTACATAAAAATGAAACAACTTAAGACCAGAATAGATGTGGCAAAGTTGGCAGAACTGTACCCTATTTTCTCACAAACAGCACCCTAGAATAAGATATACAGTTGGTTTTGAAAGTCAGAATGATGAAAAAAGATATTTCTAGTAGTAACTAATTCAGTATCAGCAGCTCTGGAGCTGAGCTTGCTGTTCTGCTCCCTGTGGATTATGCACAGACTTTACTTTTGCTTTGGCACAGTATAAAGCAAAAACTGCCCTTACATATAATGCACACTGCAATTTCCAGCAGCTGTTTTTTGGGGGGAAAAATGGTATGTTGTATGTAAGAAAATATTATATTTGGGAATCCAGGCAACACCACTATAAAAGACTGCTCCAAGTCTTCTTAAGTCTTCTTAAGACTGGGAATATGAAGTAGACACAAGAAAAATTAATTAAAACATTAAGTTAACACTGGAAATGACAAAAAAACACAAAAACAAAACCGGTTGATAAGGAAAAGGTGCCATTGATTAGATATTGCTGCAATCAGACAGGAAAATTCTGAACTTTGTGCCCTATAAAAAAAAAGAAAAAATAATCATGGGCTACTAATTTATCTCACTTCCCCTACAACCTCTGCTTGCAAGAGAGAGAGGGTGCCAAAACAGGCTCTATTACCCTGAATGTCAAAGTGATAAAAGCACTACTTGATACAGAAGTGTCATGGACCCCTAATCAATAGTCAACAAATTCCTATGAAAGACTAAGATCAAGAGAAAACTAAGAAAAAAAAGTCCTCTGTACACAAAAGACTAGAGGGTATATCACACTTCTTGGCATACGAAGCCAGCAATATAGCAGGCAAATGACAAAAGACTGATCTCAATGACAATTTGTGTTTAAGTGAAGAATTTCTCATCCTAACTAACTTATTAATTGAAAACCCAGCAACTTGCATGGTTGTTAAATCAGTGGTCAAGCAGGGAAAAACTTTGTATCTTTTAAGTGGACCATGATCCCTTTGAGAAAATTCAGGAAAAATTAGAAGAGTGAGATACAGAGCAGATGGTAGAAGTACCAAGGAGGAGAAATTAATTTTTTTTCAGAGAAGAGGAGCTGGAAATAGAAGCTTTGTGGAATAAATTTACTAATTTAGGATAACCTCAAGGTGAAGGCCACTCCCTAAAACTAAAATATGTCAGTGATCAGCACTCATGTAGACATAAACTTTCTACAAGATGGGACAAAAAAAAGAAAAAAAAGAAACAATGGGGGGAAAGGTTACTTTATGCTAAAGGTCACAAAAGAAACAGGCATTTCCAAAAGTCCACAGGGAATCAATCCTGAAAGTAGAACATACCCATCTCTTCGACTAGACACTTGGGGCAAAAGAAAATATATGACAGAATGCCAGAATCCCAGCCTGGCACATACTGCTGCAAGTGTCTAACTCATATTTTGGATGGTAAAGGTGATTAGTTATAGTGGAATAAAAAGTGCCTTGTGTCTAGCATGAGAATTAATTAAATACCGATTTTTTTTCTTTATTAAAAAAAGTGCTCAAGCTTCTTGGCTTCTTTCCCCCTGCACCCTTCCCGCCTTCCATTTAGCTGAAGTCACCTTGGCTCACCATGCAACAGCCTAAACAGCAGAGGTCCACCAGTAAACCCATTTTAATTCATTCCGTATAGGCAACATTGATTTTGCTAATTTCTTTTGATGAGAATGTCATGAAAGGCTAAATCAAATACCTTGCAAAGATTTAAATGTCAACATTTATCAACTGAACACAATCTGAAAATACAGGGAACCAATTTCCCAGATATCATCGATGTCAGTTATAGTTTAAGAAAATATTCTCAGTTTTACTCCTCCAAAGAAATCATGCCTGCTGACCTTTAGGTCCTGGGTCAAGTTCCTTCCCTACAATTGCCATATTAAATTGCTGCTATCAGCTAGAAGGCAGCCAGTCACATACATTGCCCTCCCCTTTCCGGTCAGAAATAGATCTGTCATAATTACAAAACACTGGATAACTATTATACATGCACATTATCAGCCTTAGAAATAAATCGGATAGGCATGACAACCACAATATGCTCTTTTAGAATCAACTGCAGTCAAAGGAGTGCTCTTATTTCACAAGTAGGGACCTAACAAAATTTGTGGGGGCTACCCCTTGATTTTGCAGTTTGTGTGGGGCATGAATTGCCATTTTCGTGGTGGAGCACAGCAAGGCCCCCTCCACCCCATGCCTCCAATTGGCTATGGGGCCCTGAAAATCCTGCCCCTCCGTCCCCCAGAGATTGACAGATGACCAAAACAATCTTTGCTTCTCACACTTCCTGGACACCATCACTCCAACACTACCATTAACTTAGAAAAAGCAAGTTAAGCATGCTAATAGTCTAGATACAAATGAAAGAGAGAATAAAAGGACACATTTTTACAAATTGCTTCTTCTCATCTGTTGAGGATGGGATTCCCAGTTTATAGAACAACTGTATCACTTGAGTCAGGCATGAAACGAAGTAGCAAATACTTGATTTAGATATTTTCTACTAACAAAAGCCATGTTTTCTAGTTTTTGAAAGATAATTTGTCCATGACCATAGCTCAACCAATTCTACAAAGTCTAGGCCATAAATTACTCATGTAATTTATATGGGGTTCCCATCTGTGTACAAAAAAAGGTAATAAGTTTTTAAAAGAAAACAGTCAACTGAATATCTTTACAGATGGCTTGATCTCTGAAAATCTGATTTAGATGATGACAGGATCTTTTTGGTGAATGTTACTTACAACTATGACTCAGTAACTGATTTGTTAATGATACCCATCTTACCCAGCTGAATCTAACATGGTTGTTTATGTGTGTAGAGGAGTTCCATGTTATCTATACTAATAAAACATTAATCAAGGGTCAAATTTATGGCAGGCACTCTATAAATGAGGTCAAGGAAGGTCAGACACATAATCAGAAACAACTACAGAGTAGATCTTAGCACAGTAACTGAACACCTTCTTTACTTTTCTTTGGCCCTTGGGATCAAGACTGGAAGCAGAACATTCTTATCCACCTTGGAATTATATTCCTCTAGCCATAAACCCAAGTAAACTCAACCACAAAAGGATTCATTACTTTTAAGAACCTCTGTAAATTTTAAAAGAAAAAAAAAATTAAATAGTTATTATCTCTATTCCTTAATATTTCAAAGATTCTTTTCTATTACATTATTTTCTATCATTTGACAGAAAAAGTTTATCCTCTTTTCTTTCTGATTATTTCAACACATATCCTAATCTTACAAAGTTGATTTTTACTGTGTTCTCCACTTGCTTTTGTTGTAAATTCAAGTTTTGGGGGGTTTTTTAATAGAAAAATGCCTTGCCATGATGCTCTCCAATTAACTCACTAGGGCTTCTTCAGAAGCCTTCAGAGAAAGTAAGTGTTGCTCTTTGATTGCTTTACTAATCAATTGCTAATGAAGGAAATATTGATAATTCTGAGGAGTCAAGTCTGCACGCTAAAGTTCACAGCCCTGTCCCCTGCTCTATCATTTCCAATAAATCTCAGTAATTTATATACAGTTATTGATAGAACATTAAACCCTGGTGATAACATTAAGAGGGTTTAGCTTTTTTAAGCATTTGTAGTCATATATTACATTATCCACTTCTGTTCTATTGTATAATGAATATGTGGAAGGTTGGCTGAATACAATATACATTTTGGAGATAAAAATTAGAAATACTTGCACTTCACCCAACTACACTGAAAGGATTAATAGGAATTATAGTGTCCATGATATGAGTCCAAATAGGAAGAAAGAAAATCTATAACACATTGCTGAGGCAGTATACGCAATATATTTACCAGAAGAACTTTCTATAAAAACATATTCAAATATTTAAACTACCAAGAGTATTAAAGGGATGAAATACTTGTTTGCAAAACTTATAACGATTGACTAAAGAGACCTACACTCCTGGTCAGTAATATAAGTGGGAGAAAGTATTAGTGACTTACAGATTAAAAATCATATGCCTCACACAAAGTGCAGAAAGGTAAAATGAGAGAACCAAATATTTTGACATAGTTACCTTCCCTCGTTGACAAGTTCAATAAAGGCTAGGCCTGCATTCTTCTGTATTGAGTTCTGCCACTCCTATAAAATTGAAGAGAAGGAAGAATAAATGAGTTGTGTAAAAAATGAAACAACAATATACTGTTTCTAATCAAAATTATCAGACTATAATAAAGACATTTTCTTTGTACTTTCAACAACTTCCATCTTCACCAATTACATTTTAAAACATCACAGTGAATGCTATTTTAGAAGGAATCCACCGTTAGTATGAAGAAATAATGAAACAACACTAATTTAAAGTTAATCACAAGTTCCCAGAAATAATTTTAGACTGTTGCATCTTCTTCTTTTGACTCCAAGTTTGTTTATTTTCCTCATAAAAGTATGTCACACAAATTAAACAAGCAGGCCAGTGCCTCCAGTCATTAAGTTTTGCTTCAGCAAAATTAGTTAATGTAGCCCAGGTATTTGCTACACTTCTTTCAGTTTAAATTTTAAGCCCTACATTTTCACATTCATTATGGTTTTCCTTACTGTTTAAGCAATTAATTTGACTATATATTAGTTACACTGATGCCATCTCCTCACTTCCCAATCATAAGGCCATCTATCAAATCCCTACTACATTTTCATGTCCTCTAGTATTAGATCATGGATACACACTTTCTTTTCAGATATCTTCCTCTATTAGAACTTCTTTTCTGATAGAGAAGTGCAACAGAAGTGCACCATACTGTATATCCATCAGATCCACTGGGATCTTTAAGAGTAACAGAACTTCTCCCTATACACAGTGTGTGTTTTATTGAATGCTACCTGGTCCAGTATCACATGCTACCTTTAAACACTCCATGAACAGAAGGAAGAGAGTTCTTTTTCTGCCAATAAATCCTTTAATGGCAGATAGATGCTCTGGTCTCGCACATGCTTACCCAATATCCATATCTAGCTTTCAAGATTTTTTTGTTTGGTACAATTAAAAAGCATGTCTAGGTTTTATTTTGTTTCTCAAAGCCATGGTCACTCATGTCAGCCTTACTATCTTGTCTTTTTCACCTCACCAAAAGTAATAATAAATCAATAGAAAATGAAAAATTTTGAAGATTTCTTAAGATCAGTAGGATATTTTGAAGTATAGGATTTTTTCTACTTGACCAAGTCAGCAGGTGAAAAAAAGTCACTTTATTTTGCCACTTCATTTATTAAAACAGCACACAAATTATAATTACATCATCTTTTTCAGTCAGTGGCTTACACATTAGATCACACAAAAATCAATAGCTTGGCATTGTTTTTTTTTCTGCTTTAAGTATCAAGCAAGACAAAACATAAGGTATTTAGATTTCAAACTCCACTGCGCATTTTGTAGAACATATTTTTAGCTGGGTTCTCATTTTGTTGCAACATGAGTGTCCTGAACACTTGTCAAGGTTACTATCTATAACATGACTAAACAGGTTATTTGCATCCTAAGTGCAATGACTGCCATAGAAATCACAGGCAAAAACAGCATTCTGTCCAACTGTCAGAAGCTGGCATCAGACCATCCTGGAAGAGCCTAACAAGAAGCCCAAAACATCTCTATGTTTAAGACTACCGATCCAAAAAAAAAAGAAGTTCCCCTACCTGCACTGAAGTAGGGGAAAATAGCTGCTACAAAAATGGCAGTGCTTCATGGGATGAAGCTGAAGGGCTTCAGGCAGCCCAGAGAAGAAAAGAACATGCTTCCCAGGGCAGCCACATTAGAGAGCAAAGAAAGGGGGGAAAAAAGGAAATAAATATTGGTTTGGACTTTTTCCTAAGGTTTAAATCTTCTAAGACACACAAGAAACTCCAACTCTAGACAAGCCATTAAAGAAACTGAGGCGTCTAAAGTGTACACTACCATTTATTCCCTCAGGGCCAGGATACAAGGAGGAGTGGGGCTGTAAGGTAGGGGTGCCAAACATACAGCCTGTGGAACCATATAATCCAGCTAGTGGGTTTCTGGACAGGCTCTGGCCCTACACATTGCATACAATACACAAGCTAGACCTGCCACCAAATACGCTGCAGGCAACACAGGGGGTCAGTCTGGGTCACTGCATGCAGCCCATGCCCAAGCCCCATGTGCAGCGCCAGGTCCAGCCCACATGCTGTGGGCAGTGCATGCCCAGTGTCAGCCCTGGGGTCCTTGTGCACAGGCAGCTCAGCAGCCAGCCACTCCAGTACGTTGCATGAAGGGCTAGACTGCCCATGTGTGCTGCACAGCACAGGGCATATGCTCTACGTAGCGCTCCACCCAACAGCCCTGCGCACAGGTTCCAGGCTGGACAGGGCACCATACAGAGCAATCACCCTGGGCAGGCCCCCAGTACTATGTGCCATGCATGCAACATGCACACTGAGCCCTGGGACCTATGCATGTGGCCCTGCGGGCTGGCACAGGGCACATGCTGCCCATAACATGCGGGCTGAACCTAAGAATGTATGTGGCACAGCGGGTTCAGGGCATAGATTGTATGCAGTGCCCTGGACCAAACCCCTGGGCTGCCTGCAGCACTGGGTCCAGCTCACGCACCATGGGCAGCACATACCCCATACCAGCTCTGGGGACTGGTGTGTGCAGGGCCTCATTCAGGACCCAGTGCTGTGGGCACTCTGCAGGAGGTTGCTCCTGGTCTGGCCAGCAAAATAGCTTGGGTATACTCACCTGGCCTACAGGGCCAGATAAGTTTGACAGTCCTGCTCTAAGGAAATTGCTTGGGGCAAAAAGACTCCAGTCTAAGACAAGACATGTAAAACAAATGAAAGAATATACATGGCCACTTGAAGAAATCCACGTTCACATCATTTCAATTACTCCAAGCTCCAAGCCATTGCTTACCTTTATAAACTGTTCTAACTTGCTATAGTTTTGAAGGACTTAAGCTTAGAGCAATCTTTAGTAGCATGAGTGGAATTTGCATACGTTACTACACAAACTGTAATAAAAATTTACTGCACAACCTCATCAGCTTATATCAATTATTAAGCAATTGTATAATATAAACGTACCAACTAAATTTAACTTCTTATTGAAATAACCTTTCCTTGCTCCATCATACTATGTGCTAGCCTTCATGTGTTTTATGAATGTTGTTGTTATTGTTCCTACCTTCCTATCCACAGCTCTCATTACTGTCTTCTTATTGCCATCACTACACTGTTTCAAATTAGTCTAAGTATCTTTCAG
Source organism: Alligator mississippiensis (assembly GCF_030867095.1). Classification (NCBI taxonomy): domain Eukaryota; kingdom Metazoa; phylum Chordata; order Crocodylia; family Alligatoridae; genus Alligator; species Alligator mississippiensis. The sequence continues at coordinate 97,554,571 of NC_081825.1, read as the reverse complement.
TAGGTATTCTTCACTTTATTAGGAGATACCTGGCACCATTTGGGGTGTTGTTATTAATGAACAAAAACACATCTGTAATTAACTCTAAAGCTTTTTCCACCTTAAATCACATAGTAAATGTTTAACATTGTATAATAATGTATTAATATATGATGAAACTTGTGGAAAAACATATAACGGACTATAGATCAAGGAAAGCAAATTAAAGATATATTGTGTTTTATGACAACATCCATCTGTTTCTTCATCCTAACAATGGCTTTTTCTTTTTCAGTAGCACTCACTACAATGCTTTAAAATCTAACTGGTGAAGATGGACATTGCCAGAAGTGAAAAGAAAAAGCATTTATCGTGATGCATCTCAGCATTTTTCTACATATCACAGACAATTATCAAAGGCGGCATTAGTCTAAACAATATCCTAAGCTACAGCTGAATGCACCCTACAGCTAGTTTTAATAGTTGAAAGAAAACCTTAATGGTCATAGTCTTTCATGATCAATTCTATATTTCACCACACTACATACACCTCTACAACAATTACACTCTATGCATACTGCATTATTATATCAACATCTTAGTTATCCAACTCCCAAAGGTGTTGATGAAAAACATGTTAAAAGCCTCAAACTCGACCACTAATGCAACTAAATAACTACAAAACACATTTCAGCACTTTAAAAAGGAATGACTGTAAGAACAGATCAACAAAGTCAATAATTTCATACCTGTCCTAGCTGTACCTAATTGCCCATCAGTTCCTATGGCTATAAATGTTTACTTTCTAACAGACCATCTACTTGTAATTTTTTGATCACTGTACAATGTACAGTGAAGGAGAAAACAAAGAAACACTAGACCCAAGTACAAGCAGTAGTTACAATGGAAACAACAGGTTCTAGCAAGAGCTAAATCATCTACCATTACATTTTTTCAAATGCTCTGGCTAATGAGGAAGTTTCTTAGCTCATTATTATTTTACGTGCATTTTAATGGAATCCATAAGCGTTTTGGTAAGCAAACTAAAAATGACCTAGATACAACTAAAAGAACTACAATGTATGTCAACCATCAAAATGCTATTTGATGACTTAGCTGAGCAGTAGTCATTAATGAAGTAACATGGATATCTCAACTCTTGCAACATAGGTGTCACAGTATGACTAGCTCCTCCTACCCCACTTCTACAGTGATGTAAGTTGCCAAGTTATGGTTGCACAAATGCCAGTATAGTCTTTAAAATGCATGCCTAAAAATAACTCAGAAAATGCAGAGTCAAATGAATTTGGAAGTATATGGAAAACAGAGAGACACTCCATAAAATAAGAGGTACTGGAGCTCTGAACGCAGCAAAAATCCCTAATACCATGTCTATATATAATGTGGGAAAAGTCCCGTCCAGCTCTAAGAGGAGATGCACTAAAAGCCAAAGCACACTAGGAAATCCAACACAGATTCCACCAAACAATTTGGAGCCACAAAGATCAACCTACCCAGAAAATGTGGTGGACAGATGGGAAGAAACACCCAAGCCAAAGGCTCCCTTTGCCCTAATGCATGATTTCCAGCAGGAGGGTAAAGCCTCTCAGCCTCAAGGTAACTGGCAACTGTCAATCCCTTGCTGCCACGTAGAAGAGCTACTCCTTGGGACTGTAAAAAACAGTTCACATAAGAGATAAATGGGTCCTAATCTTGCTCACTGCTTTTTGTTACTTTTTCCTTAAGAATAAGATGCTCTCTGGTTCTCTAAGTCAAGTATAACTACACATTTCCCTTAGGTAAAGTTCCCTTCAAGAGCCACAGATTGAGCATGAGTAGGCTTTTCTTTACAAATGAAACAAGCCAAATGATTTCCTTCATTTACACACACAAAAATTGCCCATCTTGTTGATACTTGAGTGTGGAGAACTATGTTTTGGTTCAAATTTACACTTAAATCTAGGAAATGCACAGACAGGATGATGCCACCCCTCCCGCCACATACACACTGTATAAAGAACATTATAGTTTACAAAATGTTGTTTAATACATATGCTTTTTCCTTTGTAATTTCATCATACACATTCCAAGAACATCTCCTTTATGACAGAGATAAAATAAAGTTAAGAAAAATCCAAATGTTATTTGAAACCAGTATATACTTTATACAGAATGTGTACAATCAAAAGTAATGTTAAAACATTTCATTGTTACTTTTTTTAGAAGCAAGTGTTCAAAAATATTTCAATTAAAGGAACAAAATATTTCTTTGTTATACAATAAGTTGAATCAAGGTTTTTTTAAACCATAAAAATGTAAACATCTTAAGCTGCCCTATAGATACATGGTAACTGATGCTTTAAATTACCACATTATTATACAACTAGGAGTTTTTTATATCTCATCATATATATCAAATGCATCTTCCACTTTTGATAACCCCTATAACTACTTTTTATTTACATTAGTTAGACTCCAACAACTCAGTAGTATTTTTGAAGCATTAGACTAAAGTCTTAAAATTCATGAGAAAAATGTAGCAAATTGACCACTGCTTCATCCTTCACAATAAAGTTTTGTTATTTTTTCATAATTGAAATAAATTCTTAAACAAGTGGGAAGGATGACTTCAATCTTGACAACTGTGAATGGGGCACTAAAGAACAGGGTGGGAAATGTGTTAACATATGACTAAAGAGACATATTATACACTAGACTAAAGGTCAAATCTGCTTGAAAACTTGCTCATACAAAGATATAGTAATCTCTAAGTGCCTAAAGTAAACTATCAAGAACTTTTCAACAGTGTTTGTACTTGGTGTCAGCACTCTCTCAGCACCACATCTACTACAAGCTTCAGTAAATTCAGCAATAAAGTATATATAGTGAAATGTAGATTATCTCAGTGAGTTTTTCATAATAGAGAGAGAAAATTACACATTAAAATGACACACTGTCAACCTAAAAAAAATTCTACACAAAGTAGAGTTAAATTGCTTTAATGCATACTGCTCTGAAAATAGCAAGAATGAAATCCTTTCGCTGCTGAAGTGTTGAGGCCAATATCTCAAAGCAAGTTTTTAGGCAAATTAAGGAAAAGATAGGAAAAGAGCTTGGGAAAGGCCTGTATTAAAACTCTATAAAAACTGTAAAACTATAGATCTTTGATGTCCTAAATATAAGTAGTGAAGAAGCAGTTTCAGAGCAGTTTGCAATGTGTGTATCTATACATGTAGACAACCACAAATGAAAGTGAAAATTAAGACTTGAAAAATGCTCTAAAAATTTAAATATTTTAATTAACAAAATACACTATGCTATGTTACACAGTCAGGTATCTAACTGCATCTGAACCTGAGCAATTATGAAATAAAGTAGTTTGCAAATACTACTTAGTTTTACTCCAACCATGCAGAAAATAGCTGAACTGCTAGCAGAAATATGACACAAAAGTCAATGGTGTTTTTGGATATACTCAGCATGGTACTATTCTACACTAAACAATGGACCCTCTATGAAAGCCTTAACCTAGCGTCAATCTAACCAAGTCAAGTTCTCTCACTAATCAATACAGAGGGTTTAATTTCAATAAGGGTGATAAAAGTTGCTCTAACCCTACCCAGCTACAAGCTCTCAACAGATGATCATCATTAAGCCTCTATCAGGGTTCCACGTACCGAGGCTGTACAAATGTGTCCTATTAGTACATGGTCCGTTTGTTTGGCAACTCCAGTCTTCAAGACAAATGGCAGCTGCTGCCCTTGGAGGTCTGAAGTCAAGTCTTTAGGGAATCTCAAAGCCCAACTGGAAAAAGCAAGGCCTGTTCATTAGAGACAGCTCCAGGGGAAACTTGCAGGGCTGCCATTAGAACTATATAAGAGCTAATTATTTTTATAAGACTTTAAAAATATCAAATGCACTCAAATACAATAAAAGGTACTTACTACTTGCATTCCATTAAAAATGCATTGCTTTTCATCAAAAACCAGTGAGTGACAGTATACAACTAAATCTTTTCTATTAAGCAATTTTAATAAGTTATGTCACCGAGGTGAAAATTGCATAAAAAATTAATTGGATGATAGTCTTTGGAGCATTGCTAAAAAGTTTGCATTTGGTATGAAGTTAGGCTGATTGTATTTTGATTTTTTGTGAGTATACGCACTCTTAAAAATGCAAAAAAAACAGTTACAACAAAAACTCAAGTGTTACAAGAACTCATCTGAGCAAACTGCATCAGTGATTCTGATGTTTTAAATCCATACCGATTACCAAGAGTTACTAAGAGTTGGAATTGCTAACTGCATCCTAAAATATATTTGGTCCAAGGAATATCAAAACCTAACACTGAGCAAAAATACAGTAAGAAAAGCTAAAGACAAAAGACACTCTTCCTGGAAACCTCTATTTTATGCTGGAGAATGTGTAGTCCTCGGCAAATAAACTTTACTTATATTGAAAAAACCTAGTTAGCTATGCAATAGAAGCAATATATTGTATTCTGAAATACTTTGCCAGTTGTATGCCATAACAATGCTGTATTGTATTGAATTAAAACAGGTAAAAATAGGTCACAACTACAGAATATTTATTTCACAGTAACAACTTTTTCAAAAAGTATTATTCATTAGTGTTCCTTAATCTATTCTTGCATTAACATTCATATTAGTTTCTGACAACCTAATTCAAAACAGCAATTACAATCATAGTCCTCATGTAAAAAGACGACAGAAAGCAACTATGTTAAACCAGTTTAAAGAATGAAACTGTAAAGAAAACAGATTAGGAATGATTTATATCAATGCCTAGTGCTGAAGTTAATTACAACTGCCCCAATAAAATAGTGCCTTTATTATTGTACAGCAAGTAATGACCTTAGATGCAGAAAACAGAACTCTTTCTGCTGACTTTTGCATGCTCAATCCCACAGCACACTACATTAAGAATTAAACAAGTACTAAATAACCCATACAGAACCAGCAGTTTTTAACTAAAAGCAGAAGACTCCCCTGCTGTTTAACTATTTGGGGTATCTCATTGTGACCAGTGCTTCCTATAAACTGGTATTATGTTATGTGGTAAATATCTAAAATTGCTTTATAATGAGAGTTTAATTTCAATACTTAAAACTTGAGTTTTAACTCGCAACAAACTTCTACAGATTTTAAAAATAAGTTACATATATATTGAATTGAGTCAACTAACTTACTAAAGCTTTAGTATTAAACTGAACTGACCTAAGCACAATGCCCATGCTGCCAAATATACATTTGCCATACCACAAGTTTATAAAAATGTGACTTTTCCCTTCTCTGCACAAGCCTCTCCTAAAAGAGACAAACCTACATGCAGACACAAAATGGCAAGATTAATTTCATACTTCCACTAGCTCTTCTAACCAGTTGCAATCACTAATTTGTGGGAATGCACTATTTTGGAGCAGAGGTTGTACATCAGGAAACAAAATTAACCTTACATCACCAGAACATTCATACATGACAACCAAAAACGAAACAACCTTATGAAATGTAATACCATTCATTCACCAGAAGATGGTGACAAACAAAATGTCATATTTCAAGGCACACGTCACCAAAATTCCTAGACAAAATATTCTTATTGTAGCATTTTTAGACCTTACATTAAAAGTTATAGTGCTCCTATAAAGGCATGTGCTGTATTAAATAAAAGAGGAGTGATATCACATCCATAGACATTAGATTAAGAACAGGCAGACTACTCTAGGTCGAATGCTAATCCCTCTGCCTTCCATATCCAGCAACAGACACTATTTGGGTAAAACTAAATTGGAGGTTCACCGGTTTTAGAGACAGAATTTAGCCTGAAGGAAGAGACAGTAGCCCATCTACCCAGTTACTATCTTTCAGCTGACAGTTGCCATAATTCATCCTGGAATGACATAAGGGGTCACATCTGAGTTCAGCTACTAGCAAAGCTTTTCCTCTGTAAAGTTTCTGCCCCAGGTTTTTTCACTAACAGCTATTGTCAATGCTGAGAATGGTGACAGTACACTGAGAGGAAGCATAGCTCAAATGCCACCTGAACCCACTTTTTAATTCCAAATATCACTGCATAAATCATCAGGGTGCCAAACAGTGTCATAAACAGGGAAGAAATTAAAGGAAATGGAATTAAGGGGAAGAGAAAGGAATTATTAAAAAAAAAACAAAAAAAAAAACCAAGAACGGCAAAAGGGGCAGAGGCTGAACAAACAGAAAACTGAACAAAGAAAAAGAAGAGACTTTACATAAAGAATCTGATGGTGAAAGCTGGTAGATGTACCATTTTTAAATTGTTTAGAACAGGAAGCTAACTCTAGAATGACAGTATGTCAACATAATTACCTCTCACTGATTTCAGTGCTCTCTTGCTGGCCAGTACCTTTGAATTTTTTTTAGGTTTTTTTGTAAAGTTAACAGAGACTACTCTGGGAAAGGCCACTAGTTAATTACCATGCCAGACAAACCACAACACACTGACAGAAGTACAGTTGGGTGGTGACAGACTGATACCACCCAGAGCAACCTCCATCACCAGAGCAGCAGCAGTTGTCTTGCCCAACATCAAATAAGCTTAAACTAAATGCACTAGCATTCAAAAAAGTGTCTCCTGAATAGCTTAAACACACTGAAAGATTCCTCTGTTACTCATTCCCCCATCTCAGCTTTGTTTTAATTTTAAAACTTGCTTTGAATGCATAAAAATATGCATGAAACTATCACTAGGAGCACATGTATAATTGTCTCCAGATAGCAGGAGTAGCCATTTTATTTGAATGACTGGGTCTTTAGCACATCTTGTATAAAGCCCTTACCAGACCTTCCCTCAAAGTTTCCAAATCCTTCATTTGTTTTAACTTTGCATCTAACAAATCCCTCCCTAACCAAGCTCTTCTGAAAAGGTTTAACAAACAAACAAGCAAGTAAAACAAAGCAAAAGTCACAGAAGCAACATGATGGCATTTGCTGCTATTTCATGACTCACTCTTTTTACATGTTCTATTCCCTTCTCTAGTCCTGTGCCTGTCCCATTTACCTAGACTCCACGCTGTCTATACTTGCACAGTAGGGCCCCATTCTCACTCAGGTGCTACTACGAACTACCACAATGAAAGTGGCAGATAATAATGCTCAGCTACATTTGGTAGCTGGTATTCCACAGAACTATCCACTGACTTATTCACATGGTTTACAAAAGAAAATTTAAAGACTTCCCTTCTGTAAATGTGGAGATGAAACTAACCAGTTCTTTAAAGTAAATATGAATAGGTCCTCAAGAAAGCAAAACAAGATTCCCCTTCCACATAAACGGCTCAGAATTAGCAAACATTAGGATCTAATATGACAGTAATTCTCCCCAATTTCATATTTATGATTGATTTGGTAGTGAATTATATTATTCTGCTTCAGTGAAGGATCTCAAGGCAGTTTACGAAGAGTAACAAATTACATCAAACAAATTTATTTGATTTATACATATTTTATTCCTGACCAAGGCTCAGAGCAGCTTACAGAAGAAATCAAAATAACTTGTAAGACAAATGAACAAGAGAACAAAACAGGAGAGGCAAAATAACTTCTAGAAGTCACCAGAGCATTTAAATAACCCACACAGCAATCCCTCCAACAATATCCCAGTTTAGCCTTGCCTGCTAAATGGCTGCTCAAATAGGAATGCTATATTCCTTACAGTGTTATATTTAGATTCATGAGGATGCTCCCAGAGCAAAATGAAAAGGTGCTAGAAGTGATTCTTCTTCTACAGAGGTTGAACGACATGCCCACGAGAGAAACAGCAAGTTAGATTTAACTACTAGTCAATGCTTCCTTTAGCACATTATATTAAAGATGTAAAACACCATCAGTTTTCTTAACAGCTTTGGTTGGAAAGTCTTAACAGCTTTGCTTGGAAGTCTAAAGCAAAGAAACGATGCAGTCAATTAACATAGAAACAAAACCGTTCTGTCTGTTGTTCTATTTCTAATTTGTGTATAATCAGAGACAAGCGCTGCCCTGCTCTACATTTTCCATAATCTTGTACTCCTCCCTTCACAAGCCTTTCTCCATAGTCCCAAATTAAACAGACTAGCTGTAAAACAGCAGGGGGTCAAATTAAAGCACGCTTTATTTTCAGAGGTCTCCACACTTATAGGCTGACTTCCTGTCAGGAAGAGTTCCATTTCACTGCATAGCCCAATCAGCAGGGAGCTCACAGAATTAAGTGCCAGTTGATATTACTTTGTTTTGCATTTACCACCCATGAGAATATTGTTCAAAGATCTAGTTAAAAAGCCAGCATGGTATCATCCTTCTGACTAGACTGCTAAACCACAGGGTGTGCTCTCTTTGCACAAAATTCACCTTAAATGGTGGTGTTTTTCTAAGTCCTAGTGTGCTGGTGAAGCAACAGGATGCCTTTTACTTCAGAAAAATCTTGCTTCTGTAGCTAAATTATGATCCTCTAGTTCACATCTGCAGCAGAGTACTTGTACTGGAAATTAAGTTGTTTTAATGCAAGCTTCAAATGTACGTAACAGTCTACTCTCCTCCCCAAACATAAAAATAAAATGTATTCATGCATCATACACATACTCAGCAGCAGAACTCTAAGGGATAGACTTTCAAATTGAAGTAGATCTGCTCTATGTACAAAAATGGCTAAAACACTTCTTTTGGATTTCTGACCACAGTCAAATGAAAATCATTTTGAGATGACTTGCTTTGTTCCCTTTTAAAAGGGTCAATCAAGACACCCTCATCAGAATGAGGTAGATTACAGTTACTAAGGATCACAACCATACAAAACAACTGAAACAATAGGTCATTAACATTTACTCAAAACCATGCAGTTGGAAATTGTGTTTGGCGAGATTATTTTATGACCATCTCTAATTTCTGTGATGAATTATTTCAAACAGGGTTCGGTTCCCATCCCTGAATTATTTTAGTTATCCAAATTTAAAATCTATACTTATTCCTCAAATTACATAATCTCTTTCACAGAAACAGAGCTTTGAATGTGAAAGCTCCTATCGAAATTAAAATGGAGCACTTTCAGCATTCATGTGGCTGACCGTTAAAAGGCTACATATTCATATGTATCTGAATTCCTGGCCTTTATCCATTTTGATACAGTAATTACACAATCACATAAGGTCTCTTAAACCAAATGTACTTTTCCCTGTCAATTTATAGACCATGAAGTTTACAGTTAATTTTTAGCCAGCAGCAGTCTTTTTTGTTATGCAATTCGCAACATGACCTTTGCATGCCAGCAAAATGTTCACTGTTACTATTAGTTATCCCATTCCACGCTGTGCAAGAATAGGTTAGACTAACTTTTAGAGCTTTATATGTATATGAGGAATGGGAGCATCAGATAAACACATGGCTAGGGTTAGAGAAAAAATACATAATAATATACTGCATTGAAGACTGGATACTTAACTGTAATTTACCACAGACTGTCCAACTTAAAAGAAGTTTGGCGTTGCAGAGAGCTGGTCCACAGGACAGATCAGGCCCACTGACTGCTCCCCCTCCCCTCCAGCATGCCAGATCTGGCACTCACTCCAGCTGGTCTGGAAGATGCCACATGTGATTCCTGCGCTAGGAATACTGCTGTACCTGGTACCCACTCCTACCTGTCTGGGACCTGTGCTGCACTATGTGCAGAGTGGTGCCCAGACTGGCTGGAGTGGGAGGCCAGGTCGGGGAACATGTGTGGTGTGGCGCCCTCTCCAACTGGTCTGGGATCCATGCTACACACCCCTGTCTGTACTGTATCACATACAGCACTAGTTTGGGCTCTTTTCGGATCTGTTATACATGATTGAGTACCACTACCAAGTCATCCTAGGGCCTGACTGCAGGGCTGTTCCAGTATGCCCTGTGCCCCATGTGGATCTGCTCACACCCAGGGGGAGCACCAGAGCCAGATGGTGGGGCTTGGTGGACCACATGTAGCCTGCAGGCAATAATGTTTGACACCCTGCTCTATCCCATTTAGCATATCAACACAGCATAACAGAGCCATGCTCTTGCTCAGTTTAGGAAAGTCACATAAGACGAGTCTCTTTCCCATTAACTTTTAGCGTTGTATAACTTTTGCATTAAAAGATATAGAGTAGGTTAGTTAGATACTGGACCAATGCATACAATTAGTTGGTCAAAGTATTAAATGAACTCTTCCTTAGCTTCAGAAAAACACTGAATGGGCAAAACCAGGTCAAATTGAAACAGTTTTTCATTTAGACCTCTTTTTTCCTTACTGAGGGCTATTTATTCATCAAATTTAAGACTTTCTGCTCCATTTACACAATAAAGATACAGAAAAATGTTATAAATATTTGTTATTCCTCTCACACAAACATAGCTCTACAGTTTTTGCTCACTGTAAGTCTTAAAAATCTATATTGTGTGTTTATATTTCCCACTGAGAGAGAAAGTAAGCCTGGATAACTTCACTGAGCAGGTAAGAGTTATAGAAAAAGAAACATCTAAAAAAAATGAATAGTAAAATGAAAGACATTCACTCAACTTCAGCTATATCATTAGTAGTGACCATTAGGGCTGTGCGAAACAGCATCGTTCTGCTTCGACTTCTGTTCAATATTTTGATGGAACAGTGTTTCGTTTTCAGTTTCATTTAGTTTTGAAAGCACTGTACCATTCCATTTCATTGAAACTATTTTACTGTTTTGACTCTGTTTTGCCGTTTGGCCCATAGGTTATAATGGGGAATCATAAATGTGGCAGGCAGGCAGATCAGGGACTCGCCCGCACCCCCAGGAGGGCTGCGGGAGCTGTGCCAGACTCCTCCCAAGGGTGCGGGCCCCCGATCTGCCTATCAGATGACAGACTGGTGCTGGTCACACCCAGGGCTGGGAAGATCGGTGCTGCCGTTGGCCCCAGGCAGCAGCACCTGCCTCCTGTCATGCAGCAGGCAGATCGGGGCCCGAGCCCCTGGAAGGACTCTGGCACAGCCCCTGCAGCCCTCCTGAGGTTGCAGATAGGCCCCCAATCTGTGCGCGGGATTACAGAAGACGGGTGCTGCCACCTGGGGCCAGCAGCAGCAGCATCAATCTTTCCGGCACCGGTCCCAGCTGGCAGCACCCACCTCCTGTCATCCACCAGGCAGATCGGGGGCTTGCCCATACCCCTAGGAGTGCTGCAGGGGCTGTGCCAGACTCCTCCCGGGGTGCAGGCCCCCAATCTGCCTGCCAGATGAAAGACTGGCACAGGGCACAGCCTGCACCCAGTGCCGGGAAGATCAGTGCTGCCACTGGCCCTAGGTGGCAGCACCTGCCTCCTGTCATCCAGCAGTCAGATCAGGGGGGCCGTGCCCCCGGGAGGACTCTAGCACAGACCCCACAGTCCTCCCAAGGGTGTGGGCAAGCCCCTGATTTGCTTGCTGGATGACAGGATGTGGGTGCTACTGGCTGGGACCAGTGGTGAAGGTGGCAAGCCTGGCTTCAAAACTTTTGAAACATTTTGAGTTCCCTTGTTTCGTTTCAAACCTGTTTCAAAGATTTTTGTTTCATTTTGATTTCACTGTTTTGAGCTTGAAACGCATCAAAACAGCTTCAAAACAAAATGCCAAGTGAGCTTTCGCAAAGCCCTAGTCACCATTGTAACTATTAAGTGTTCATTCACCGCATCAGGAAGTGAAGAACAGAGATTACTATTCATGTAATATTGATCTGTTAATCGTGGCACATTTTAATCTATTTCAACAGCTGGTGTATGAGCCAGGGTTAAATTGTATGCCTTCACTGATTTCTAGTTCTGACCAAAATGTCATGGGTTCTAAAGCCCCAAGTCCAAGGAAGTAAAAATTATATTTTCTAAATTTTTGTTGAAAAGAAAACTGCATATCCAATGTCTATATACCTTCTATGTTAAATTGATTTTAGTAAAAAAGAGCTCATCTGCTGACAAACTAGAAAGGCTTAAACATTTTATTTGTTAGCCACACTGACGGTAAATAAGTCCACATATTTGTTAGGCCATCCACTCCACAATTGCGTAAAATATATGTAAAAACTTAACAGATCTTGCCTCTAGCAGACCAAGTGGGAAGGAACTGAGTGACTCATCTGAAATTAGGTAAACGAGGTTCTTTAAACAGATTCTTAATCCTTAAAATTTTTCTATAGCCTACAGAGTCACTGACATTTTCAAACAAATCATCACACCAATTACCTGGAAGAATACTAAAGACTTAAATCTCTAAATGTCAGGAAGCAACTCAAACCAAAACTCAAGCTGAAAAGATTTAGTATTTGCCTTCTCAAAATACCAGTCTTTTACTATTAAGACAGACAGCTCAGATCAGAATTTTACCTGTAAATTAACATGGAAAATGATAACAAATGAAGTAAAGAAGCCACTCTGACCTGAAGGCAGAACAATTTAATTAGTTCATACAGCACAATTCTGGGCGCCACACTTCAAGAGGGATGCAGATAACCTGGAGAGGGTCCAGAGAAGGGCCACTCGTATGGTTAAGGGCCTGCAGAACAAGTCCTACGAGGAGAGACTAGAGAAACTGGACCTTTTCAGCCTCCGCAAGAGAAGGTTGAGAGGCGACCTTGTGGCTGCCTATAAGTTCATTACGGGGGCACAGAAGGGAATTGGTGAGTATTTATTCACCAAGGCACCCCCGGGGGTTACAAGAAACAATAGCCACAAGCTAGCAGAGAGCAGATTTAGACTAGACATTAGGAAGAACTTCTTCACAGTTCGAGTGGCCAAGGTCTGGAACGGGCTCCCAAGGGAGGTGGTGCTCTCCCCTACCCTGGGGGTCTTCAAGAGGAGGTTAGATGAGTATCTAGCTGGGGTCATCTAGACCCAGCACTCTTTCCTGCTTATGCAGGGGGTCGGACTCGATGATCTATTGAGGTCCCTTCCAACCCTAACATCTATGTCTATGTCTATGTCTAACACCTGAAACATTTCTACAGTACATGGCTTTCTTTTTTACCAAATGACTATGCAATTCTCCAGACTAGCACAAAGATGCTAGGTAAAGTTTCCAGCAATTGCTGGCTGCCAACCTTGGATGAGGTGTCAAAATTTCACTTGGTGTGAAGTAGACGTGATTTTATGAAGATGTTGCCCCTGCAGTGGCAGACCGACAGTGGGGAAGGAGGTTGGAGGCGGCCATGGCCCCTGGGCGCAAGCCGGGGGGGGGGGGGGGGCAGTGCTGGCCAGGCCCTTCAGCGCCGTAGCAAGGTCGGGGGTGGGAAGTGTGAATGGCAGAATGCCATCTCTGCCTCTCCCCAAAACTCTGCTATGGGACAATTTGGTTACCAGGATCACTACAAAAGGTAGACTCCTTTGCCCCATCTCTTCAGGAAACCCCGAGTTGTAACCTGAGCTGGATACATTCGTGAGGGAGGGGGGAAACCTGCTCCCTCTGCCTACCTGACTGGCATCACATACCTGGGTGAGGGGCTTAAACTCCCTATTGTTCTAAGTAATGCCAACAAGACTGAGAGGGGGCTAAAGACCCTGCCAGTCTACCTGGCAACCAGTGATGCATTTCAAATTGGTTGGCTGGCAGCCAAAAGTTGCTGGCCTTCATTGGATCAGGTAAATGAGGTCAGAAGGGTTATATAAGTGAAGGACTGCCCAGGAGGGGGGCAGTAGCCATGATGCAAACTCAGAGAGAAGCTGGAGCATCTGAAACTCACTCTCTTCTCTTGAAACTCATGATCAATGAACTGCCTGCCTCTAGAGGGAATCTCCACCTGCCTCTGGATGATACACGTGAGTAAGCTGCCTGAGAGCTAACTAGATAAATAGCTTGCAGTAACACAGATGCGTAATCAAAGGCTACCATGCCATTTTTCTCTAAGGGATTTCTCTGATATTGCTCTACCCTGTACCCTATTCCAAACCTACTCCTTGTAACCAATAAAGTTCCCCTTTGTACCTAGCGTGGGACACTTACTGGGAGAGGGTCTAGATCAGGGGTGGGCAAAATGCGGTCCGGGGACCAGATGCGGCTTGCCAGGCCATTCTATCTGGCCCGTGGGGACCCTAAAAAATTTAGAAAATTAATATTAATCTGCCCTGGGCTGCCTGTCATGCAGCCCTCGATGGCTTTCCGAAACTCAGTAAGCGGCCCTCTGCCCAAAGTAATTGCCCGCTCCTGGTCTAGATTATGCCTTGGGGTCCTCTTGGTTCAGCTGACTAAGTGAGACCACTATTTGTGTTTCACACCGAGTGAAGTACCCCAAGTTCTTGCAGTGGGTCAAGTACCCTCAAGTACTACTAGGCCTGTGTTTCCCAGAGGGTGCAGGTCCACGATCATTTCAGACTCTGGGTGGGTGGTGGTGGTGCTACCCTCAGACTTGCACAAGGCTTGGTCCAGGAAGGGGGTCGGCTGAACACGAGGCACCCCCAGGGAGCAACTCAGAGCCTGGAAGGTGTTCGGGCAGAGTGAGGTGGGTGGCTCAGTGCAGGAGCACCCCCCTACTGGCCCACCACAGGCGGCTGCCACCAGTCCACATTGCCACCGTCAGCTTCACATCCGGCCGCTTGCCACCCCCACCCCCCCGCCAATGTCGCCACTGGCTTCTTCACATCAGGGGGCTCCAAAACTATAGACTGCAGGGGGCCCCCCAAAAACTGTGGGCCAGCTCTGCTTTAAGTATTGCTATGAAAAGGATGGCAGGGGATGGGGTGCAAATGCAAGCATTGGCCCCTGGGCACCAGAGACCCATGGTACATCATTGTGTGCCTGCTGTGAAGAGCTGACATTCTAAGAAAATAATACGTCATACCCTAAAGTGAGGATGGAAACAAGATTGTAGTGAAGCTTTGTTGAAGAAACATCAAGAGTATCATACAAATTGTAGCATAATGTGGAGTAGGCGAGCAGGCCACATGCCCATGGCACCACTTAAGGAAAGGGGTGCCAGAAGGACAAGGAGGAGATTGCTCAACTTCCCTTCCCCAGCTCCACCTGCACCAAGTCCAGCAGCTCATGCTTAAGGCACTAACCTGAAATGTTGAAGGATGGAAAAGAACAGACTTGAACTTGGGTGACTGCCCTAAACTCCCATTAACTATCCTGGGAAGTATCTCTTTTAGTCCTTCTGTTTGCAGATATTCTACCTTGTATAGATAACACTGCATGCTGTGCAGCAGAGATTTAACTTAGGTCTCCAATATGTAAAGAGCTATGTAAATAGCCTGGAAGACCAGGCTATTTTATTTCTTCCAAAGCCTGCTTTCACCCACACCTATAAAATGACTATAGTGCCATTTTTATGAGTGATCTTTACCAAAATGAAAAACTTTTATTTAGGGCAAAGGTGTCAAAAGATATGGCCTGTGAGCCAGACATGACCCACAGAGCCCTGTCTTCAGGCCTTCAATGCTGCCCTTGGACTGAGTTGACTCAAACACTACACACAGCACCCACTCCATGATCCCTACTACATGTGGCACCCTTCTGGCCACTCCAGGATCCACACTACATGTAGTGCTTCCCACCCCTGAGCTTGTCTGGGACTGCACCACATGTAGTGCCTGCTCTAGCTGGTCTGGGATCCTTACCACACACAGCAACTATTCTCCTCAGGCCAGGCCAGGATGTGTGCCATATACTGCACCAGCTCCTGCTGATCAGCACTGCATGCACCACTGTTCCCAGCCTGACTGGAGGTGGTACCACATGCAACACAGTCCAGACCAGCCGGGAAGGCAGTACATACAGCATGCATTCATGACCAGCAGGAGGGAAGAGGGAGGGAGGGGATGGGGTAGGCACTACATGCAGCACAGTCCTGGATCAGCCACAACAGGTGCCATGTGTAGTACTAACCTGTCCTGACTGCAGGCACTGGATCCAGCAGTAGGAGGAGTAGGGGAAAGTCTAAAGGCCTCATGTGGCCCATGGATTAGATTGGTGCCATGCATCTAACCCACAAAGTCATATGAGTTTGACACCCTTGATTTAGCAAATTGGACCCTGGGAAACTTACACTTGCCATTTTTTATATTGGAATATGCTGTATATTAGTGGAATTTAGAATACTTGATCATCAAAAAGCAATTAATAATGCAAGGAGAAGACCTATAAAGCATGACTTCTCCAACAGCACAACTGCTCAAATAGGAGACTTTTTCTTTGATTCTACCCACTAAGGTATCAAATGTACCCTTTTGCCTAATAAAGCTATGTTTCTCTTTGGTCCATGTTGTTATCCAAGCAATTGTAGCTGCTGAAAGTAGAGCCTTTTAACAGATCACACAACTGAAATGTTAAAACTTTTAATTATTGGTATGTGCAGATACATAAAGGGGCTTTGAAGTCTGAAATCATGTTAATGTTTGCCAGGATTACACTGTTCAAAACTGCAAGATTTAATAAGAAAAGGATGCCAATGTGAGGCTATATTGATTCAAAGGAATGAGGTAAGGGACCCTAAGTTCTAGGTAATTATAGTTTTAACGGATAATTAATTAGAACAGGCGCTGAAATAGGTACAAAGTTATTCTGCAGCTACAATCCTAGAACATCTGCTCTCAATACCAAGAATTGTGCACCTACTGAATCAAGCTGCTCCTTTTAAAAATTCATGTATAACTTATGACTATTCATACACGAAGTAATTAGTAATTACACAAAAATATTATTTCAATTAAAAATGTGTTTATCTAACACTTGGGCCATGCGCAGATATTACACTTTTTTTCTCATTTAGGTGGTCGAAACCAGCCTATACCCCTAACAGAACAGAAGTTCAAGGCACACAGACTTCTTTAAAAATAGCAGATTCTGGTCCAAAATAGACCTGCATCAATGTAGTATCAGACTTATGGAAGATCTACCAAACTTCAGTACCAGATCCCCTCCCAACTCAAATTACGTCACAGTCCCCTGGCAGACCAGGAGCCTTTCCAGCTCTCCTGTTTCCCCCCTCTACCCTGGAAAGGCAGGTTGCTAGCCTTGGCCATGCTCAACTACTCTGAGCTCTCAGCTACAGGTAAGAAGGTGGGGGCGGAGCAAGGAGCACCTGTAGCTCAGGAATTTTCTATATACAATGTCCCTAGGCAGGGGAGGGGTGTAATCCTTAGAAGAACTGAGCACCCCCTTAGAAGAACTGAGCTTCGGGGAATGACATCTGGCAGCATGGTTCTTGCAATCATGTTGGGCCATTCACTAGAGCTCCAAGGGCTGGGGGATCACAGCTCTTCATGCTCTCTCAGCCTCAGGTCTATGTAAAGCCCTGCAGGGCTGCAATCTCCCAGTCACAGGGGTTTCATTCATGCAGCCCTGAGGCTAGGAGATTGTGGCAGCTGTGTCTCCCAGCCAAGGGAGCTCTCAGGCCCAGCAGCTGCCAAATCTCCATCCCAGCAGCACCCTGCAGATGCCAGGACCCACAGTCCCATAGCTGCAGATGCTGGGTCCTAACAGCATGCCTCCCAGTACCAGGACCCATCTGGATCCTGGCAGCTGCATGCAGTCTCCCAGCCCTGGGGCTGCATGAAACTCCAGGGGCCAGGAGATCACAGCTACTGCAGTCTCCCAGCCCCAGAGGTTTCATGCAACCCTGCGGATGGGAGACTACGGCAGCTGCAACCTCCCAGCCCTTGGAGCTCCAGCAAATGGCCAGCACAATTGTAAAAATCATGCCAGGAACCTACATCTGCTACCACCCTGCTTCCCCACCCTGGGTGCGCTGGCCAGACCAGGCTGCCAGGCATCAGGAACCTACTCAAGAAGCCTAGGACTGGGCAGAGGAGAGGGTCTGCACTGATAGCAGAAGTTTGGGGACATATGCCTGACAGCCAATCAGGGATGGTCCCCACTCAGCTACAATCCACTGCCTTCGGGAATCTCCAGCACGCTGAGAGGCATGTGGGAGCACCCCCTACCTTCTGGCTTTGGCCAGTGCAGGCACTTGTCTGCCTGCTCCCCACTCCAACCAATGAGCAAACATGATTTCCGTTTACTCTCAGTCCAATCTATACAGCTCAGAGAAACCCATGTAGACTGGAACAATTCTGCCTCAGGCTTTTTGAATGTCTGTACGTAGCCTTAGGGCACAAAAGTAGTTCATCAGTTTTTGTTGGGTTTGTTTGTTTGTTTGTTTGTTTGTTTGTTTTTTTAAGAGTGAAACGGCACCCACAACCAAGATCTAAGTTGAAAATTTTCTGTATGTAGTTTCTTAATATCTAAACCATAAGGTTGTTAACTTGAGTGCTTCTGTTGATCTCAGCTGCCAAGGTGTCGCAGAGAAGTGGCTTTTGAGATAACCTAGACCCAATTCAATTAAAACTTTATGGTTATCACTATAGTTATCCATCACATTAAATTGTTCTTGAAAGTAAATTAGAAACCAGTGCAGATCGCAGAACACAAAGTGTAATGCACTCTCTGAAAGAAACACCAACCAATCAGCTCCGCCATACAAAGTCTCCATGTAATTTGAAGATTTAGCACAATGCAGAGATCCATTCTTGAAGTAACAAAATGGAGCAGCCAACTGCAGCAAGGTTTGCCTTTTAGGAAAAGGGACCAACCTGCAGCATACCCAGAAGACAATGATAATCTAGGAATACCCATAGTCTATGGGCATTTCATTTTCAATATAAAAAAATACATAGTCACCATGAAGCAAAATCCTAATTCCAACTACATGCATCCCTCCTGTGGAAAACATGTCAATATGTCATTCACAGGTGCATGACTGCCTAACAGACACATTTTGATGTTGTATGGTGATTAAGTCTTCCAGTAATATAAGGAACATAGGAATAAGGAATATAATGAGAGTATGTTACTGTACAAGTTAGAGATGAACATGGTTTACATACTCAACTATGCAATCTGTGAATGAAAATGATGACTAAGTGGTGCACGGCCATCTTTTTTTTTTTTTTTTTAAGAGATTTTTCTTTGATGTTGAAGGCTTAAGCCTTACACTCCTTTACCTGGTTGTAGGAATCAGTTTTTCTAAGCTGAAAGTGGACAAATACCTGTAACTCTGACCTACACAGTTAGTAAGGTTGACCCTTAGATCAAAAGTACAGGCAGTCCTCGAACTTAGGACACAACTGGTTCCGGAAAACCATGCTTCTTAAGTCGAGATGTTGTAACTCGGAACCAATTTTATCATAAGAAACAATGTTATAAATGCAGGATTGGTTCCTGAACCAAGGCCCGATACCCTATTTTCACAAAAAATAACCCAGAATTTTGTACTCAATCAATTATAGATGAGTAATATAGCTACATTAATGTATTTATATTGTAAATAGCAATTATATTGATTTGGAAAGACTTCTTTGAGGTGACTTTGCTGAACTTTTTGAAAGGCTCTTGGTTGGACTTCTTGAAGGGCTCTTGGCTGGAGTCTTCTCAGGAGCCTTGTCTGCTTTCTTAAAGAAAGTGTCCAAGGAAGTTTGGACAGATGTTCTCCACGGAGTTGAGCAATACAGTGAACTTGTTCACTGGTGCGGTGTTTCATTGGAGCAAACATTGTAACATCGAAACTGGCATTGTAAAGTTGAAACAGGGTGTCAATTTATAAACGTTGTAAGTGTGAAACATTGTAACTCGAAACATTGTAAGTCGAGGACTGCCTGTAGTCCCCTAATTCGGGGTGACCAACCTGCAGTATGTGTGTTACAAGTGGCATGGTGGGCAGCCTGGCTGTGGGGTGTACAGCAGACCAGACAAAGCAGCAAAACAGCAGATAAGGTAGGGAGCAGAAAGCAGAGCAGTAGATTGGGCAGGGGAAGGAGATGGGAATAGCACTTGGGGAAGGTTTAGAGCTAATTTGTGACATACCTGTGAAAAGGTTGGCCCCACTGCCCTAATTTATTTTATTTTTTTCTGTTTGACTTAGCTTACCTTACCTTTTATTTCAGAAATAAAAAAGCTATAACATGTGACCCTGAATACATTTTATTTCTCAACTGTACCCCCTTTCTGCAAACTGAACCACCTAGCTCATACCCCCTTTAGTTTAAAAGATCAAGGCTTTGTTCTTAAACCTTCCTAAAACCCTATTAAATATTCATTTTTCTAAGGGTTGCAAAAAAAAAAAATAGATATGCGTAGCTGTACTGATGTACAAGAAAACTATTAAGTGCCAAAGAAGTGCCAAAAAAGTTTAATGTTTTAAAATATTGGTTTTATTTTTAAAAATGACATTAGATCTCAAGAGTGTATCCCTTATCTCTTAGGAGAATGATTCTCAACCAGAGTGCCTAGGCACCCTGAGATGCCTTGAGAACCTTCCAAGGGTGCTACAAGTTGCCACATAATGCTAGTTCTGTTAGGCCAGCTCTTATTTTTGCCTAAAGAAAAAATAAAGTAGTTTTTCTGTTGTAAAGAACTCAGAAAAACCATAGTTATGGATTTCTATTTGAAACCTCTGGGTTCATCTTGTGAATCATGTTTGTAAATCTTTCTGAGGGGTATCTTGAGTCTGTCCAGGGGTGTCTCAACTCTAAAAATGTTAAGAACCATTAGCTTAGCATTATGACAGAGAAGGAGAAAAAGTGGGTATGCAGAGGGTTGAATTATTAACATTGAGCAATACTTTTTTTTTCCTTTCTTAAAAGAAATCACAGTTGCCATTTGAATCCATTAAAAACAGACCAGTCTTACAATCAAGGAAAGTTAAAAGCCCTATTGCAGAGCATCTAAGTCAAGGAGGAACCTGACGAAGAGACTGATGTCTTTTCCTACAGCTGTTCCTCTTACAGGCTTGTAATGCCCTTGAAATAGAAGGATTAAATATTGCCAAAACATTGCCAATACTTTAAAGCAGTGGTTCTCAATCTTTTAAGACTCAAGGTATACATGAATAATGTTTTGTAATTGAATGGCACCCCATTTAAAGATGAATTTATTTCTTACAGTACTTAGCTTCTCACACCTTGTAGCTCCCTTAAAATGATATCATGGGGTCATGCTATGCTTTCAGGGGTCTCACCCTGAAAGCATAGCAAGGGACATGGCACAATGCTCAGAGTGACAGGGACTGCTAACCAAGGAAATAAGGAAGCTTGAGGGTGGTTCATCAGACCCCTGAAGGAGGCAGACAAGGGTGACAGTGGCCACTGACAGAGGCTGGTGCCAGCTGAGTGGCAGGGGCAGGACCCTTACCTGCTCTGCTCTTTCCACTGTCTTCCCCTTGCCTGCCCCCAGTTTGTATTAAAGGGGATGAGTGCAGCCTCTTGCAGTGGCTGCATCTCCAAGGACATGAATACTGGACCATATTCTGCAGCCTTTTCCATGAGCTCCAGAAGCATGGGAAGAGCAGGGGAAGGAGCCAGGCTGAAAAAGCATGGCCCCACATTTCTCTGCCCACAGCACAGCATGCTGCTCAGAGCTCAGTGGTGGTCAGTGCAGGGATTACACTTTTCAGCACAGTGTTCCCCTACTTTACCCCTGCCCCTGGAGCTGGGGTAAGCGGCCTCAGGGAGTGCTGCTGGGGCAGGTGCAGGTACCTGCATTGTACCTGCAGCAGGGTACCCTGGTTGGGAATCTCTGGTTTAGAATCATCAGGAAAACAAGTTACTTATGTCACCTGTTCCTTTTTACCAGGTTATTATACCTTTCTCACCCCTCTGCTACATCAACCAAATAGAGTTTCATAATATATGGAGACAAAACAAAAGTATGTTAGAAAAAGTCAAGAGAGCTTTTTCCATGTTCACGAAGTTATTTCAAGGGAACAGCTTCATTACTCTACCTGACAAATAAGTTGTTACACACAATGCCTATTTATTAATGCAGATATAAACAAATATTCAAATATGCCCCTTAAAATTTTAGTCATGTTTTTAGAGCCATTTTAGGGAAAAACGCTGTTTCTCCAATAATAGCCCTGCACTTTCAACTTGAAGGAAGCTTGTCTCAAAATAGCGCGCACATGCATATAACCCATTCTGACGTCATCCATTTAAAAAGGATCATCAGACTATCTAAGGACTTCACTCTTTTTGCTGGTTTAATTACCCCACACAGGATGCTAGGCCAGACTAGATGGTGCTTCTAGTTTCAGTGTACTGTATGCATTTCTGATAAATGGGAAAAGAATAGATGACCTGGCAGAAGGCTCAGACAATAACATGTGATTTACAGGACATGAATGCAGCTACTATAAGATTTATCTGACAGCCTTCTCCGATAGTGGACTGTTGAGTATCCGATGGAATGATTTCTAGTCTGGAAAGTCTACTACTGAGTAGCCATACACATTATTTATTTATTAGATGTTTTGGGTTGAAACCATTTTTAAATGATGCACTTCACAATGCTCAGCCATAAATTTAGCTTTAAACCCTAGAAGGGAGGTAGTGTTATTGGAATGTATGTCAGACTGAATTAGGATGAGCAACGCAACGCTTTTATAAAGTGGCCTTGAATGCAACATTGATTCTTTCAAAAATGATATTAATGTCAAATAAGCAGAAACACTTTGTAGTAATATTAAATGAAGAATTTCTTACGTTTTGATAGATTTATATAAATGAAAGTATACAAAGTCCCAAATGCAGTGTGTCAGTCAAAAAACTGCTTTTAGATGGTGTGTTTGAGAATAAGCCTTAGTTTTAATATCAATCGTGGTTTTATATAAGAGATTTGAACTATGTTCAGTTGTTCAATATTTTATAGAAGACAGTGAGATAAAGTCTTACAGTCTTCAAAAGTATATTCACATACAGGTACAGCATATGGAAGCAAATATCTGGATTTTAAAATAAGCTTGAACAAGATGGCATATATAGTTCCACAGCAAATTTTCTCTCATAGGTATCCATCCTTAGATTTGTTAAAAGCACTTCACCTACTAAATTTAATAGAAAAAAAAGTTACAATGCTGTAGCAAAAAACTGAGATTTAATTTTTGTATTCAGTGCTTCTAAGAAATGAGCCAGATTGATGCTTAGTTTGATTTCAGTTATTAATATCTAATGTGCTTTATTTTATTTTTAATACTTAATTGCTTTCCCAATTGTTTTAAAGATATAAATCATAACACCCCTTCCATTTAGTAAAATGATGGCTGACAAATTTGTGGAGTTTTAAATCAAATTCACAGATACTTAGAATGTAACTATACCACATTATTTATGTGATTAGAAACTAGTTTTTGACCTGATCTTTCGATCTTTGGTACTCTATCCTCTCCATCTCCTCTTAAAAATTAATTAAAATTTTAGCAAGAGGCTATCACTTCACTTTCCATCCCGTCTTGAGCCAAAAAGAAAAATCAATCAAACTCAGTCCCATCTCCTCCCAGTATCTGTAAAATGTCGAGTTGAAATTCAATTTCATATCTCTCAAGCTTTCATGTAGCAAAAGACAGTTCACTTCTTAACAAAATAAATCACTTTTGTGATTGCCATGCTGACCTCCTTGAATTAGGAAAATTCAAAGTGAAAAATGTAATTATCACCCCAGAACAATCTGTATACATCTGGAGCTAATTTTGGCTTAATTTCTCACATCATTTTTTGTATTCTGCCAAATATTACAGCTGCCTGTAACTTTAACAAGATTTTGAGAGTCCTGTGTGCCTTTACTGGTTTATTCCAGCTATTTTATTCAAAACAGCCTCATCTTTTGCTACTAATACTACTAAGAAATTGCCACATCATCCATTTGATTAGATTAGCATTAAACAGCACTGTGACATGTATGACAAATAGGTGCATTAGAGTATGTCATTTGCTCCTTATCCTTTCTGTTTCCAAGAATCATACATGCAACATACTGTACAGAGGACAAACACTGCTTTTAACCACTAAAAAGAAAAAAGATTTAACTTCATCAAATAAATTCAACAACCCATTACTGAAATAAACAAATTGTACATTATGACAAATCAAAATGGGTTAATCAGAAAGTTTTAAAAAGCTTTTTTGCATCTCAAGGCCCTGTTTTGTATGTAGTTAACAAAGTATAAGAAGTTTCATATAGCTTTCCTAGTATATGGGCATTAATTTTTTTAAATGTTAGATGTATGTTAAGTAAAATATACATGGGAATAACTGCAGAAAATAAGCAATATTTACAAAAAAAGAAATTATTTCTAAACTCCAAAAGTTCTAGGAAAGCTATTAGTTAACACTTCTTTAGAGAAATACAGGCTCTTGATTATTTTCTTCAAAAGCAGCAGAATTATGTAAGCAAAATCTAACTGCATCCATGAATAATAAGCCCACTAGAAACATAACTACTCTTCACTAGTTCATTGTAAAATCCATTAGGTGTAATCTCCAGAAGTAATTGTACTTATTGCACTTTATTGACAATGTAGACTATTGATTTTTCACACCTTCTATGATTCTTTCATTTGTATTCATGAAATGTCCATCAGCACAGTCTAAATAAATTTGGCAATATAGGCACTAAAACGAATAAATCGATGCGAAGAAACATTAATTTTGCATTATCCTTATTCGTCAGGCAAGTAAACCATAAGGGCTGTAAATGAAGGTCAAAGGTTTTGGAATGGGTCAGAACCCTTGACCTCTAGACCAATATCCTTCCCATTAAAAAAGGCTATTTTAAAGTTTTAAGTAGGGGAATTTACTACCAGCAAGGTATCATTTTTAAAGCACCAAAAAGAAAAGCTCAATAAAACATTCTTCTATTTAATTACAAAAAAGAAGGCAAAAGGACAGCAAAAGAATATCCATTTGATCTAATACATGCAATTCTCTGAGTACAATTCTAAGAAGGTTCTGAAGGTTCTTATCAGCACTACCCAAGGCAATTCTAAGGTGTTTAACGTACCTAGAGTGATTTTGCCTCCAGGAACATAGAAAACTCATGAACTGGCCAGCATGACCAATGCCTTGCATACTTTCTGATTCACAGGACATGTCAAAAGCAATTAATAATGACAAGGATTTCAAACACATTTATCACTCATTTCATAATCTCTGAACAAAAGGCAAAAGCTCACTCTTCCAAAAGGATGGAAGTGCCAAGGTGCAGAAATCAATGTTTCGATAATCTTAATATTTATTGATTTTATCTTCCTTTGTAATATGACAGCATAGAATTATTAACACTGAAATAGAGATTATGTAAAGGTTAACAATAGGATATAGAAGCCTCAACGACCTCACCTACCTATTGAGATTTGACAATTTGTATAACATCAATCCTTTACAAATCAGAACATCAAGGTCATGGTCCTTCTGCATTATAATTAAAAATATGTTCTAACATACATTTTTGCTACAATTTCAACAATGTTAAAATCAGTTATTTTAGCCACGGTTATTTATCCTGAGAAAATCTCACCTGAGAACAAAGTAGCATGACCAGCTCCACAACTGAACTACTAGATTTCATGCACACAAGACCTACAAAAAGGAGATGAAAAAGAAATTTAATCATATTTAATATGTGTTTAAATGGCATTGGTTATTAAACTTACAAAAGTTTATGAACTTTGTTTGAAATAGATAAAACAAAATATAAAATAAATAAAAGATTAAAACCTATAAAGCAAGCCTAGATTTTTATAACACTTGTATTTCAATTTTCTATTAGTTTAAAATTATGTCAGCATATAATTAAAATGTTTGAACCAGGGAACAAATTTAATGAACCAGTGTCTTGCGTATAAAAAAACAATGGTTGATAGAAAAAATGATACTTCTATTAATTTAGCTGAAATTTCATTAATTTGTGTTTAAATTAGTAGAAGAAATGTGCCTAGCATATGCTATATTGATCCTTCATACCTATATTTTGCTATTTTGGAAAAGGTTGGTCATTATATATGCAGAGAAGGGAAATGGTTCCATGACCTTTGCTTTCTCCACTGCGCTCTCTCCCTTCAGACCCCTAGCTATCAATCAAGTTTCCATTTTGTTTCATGGCAGTAGACATCCCAAACACTCTTATTAGTACTTTGACCCTTGACCTCACACTAAACCTTAGCAGAAGTGCAAGCAGTTAGTTATTATACATTCTTGATTGTTTATAAACTAATTAGATTATTATGACCAATTCCCATTTGATATTTCATAGACAAATCAGAATGAAAAATCATCTTTTGGCCCAGAAGTTCTGGTGGTCTATTTTTATCCAGCTCTAAATGGTACATTGTACTACGAATGGTTTTGTTGTTGCATTTCTCAGTAAAATGTTAAATAAGTGAAACAAACCTCTTCAGAACACTTTGACATAAGATAATAATTTTGCTATTTGAAGACTATTCCAAAAAAAGAAACAAACAAGATAACCTACAGAACTATTATGGCTATAGATTCAAAATCAATTTTCATTTTTATTTTTGTAATTCTTCTAAGCATGACATTTTGTTCTTCAGGCAACTGCATGACTCTCACTGAAACTGTTGACTGGCTAAAGCAAGCCTTACACATATACCCAAAAGTAATATTTGGCCCTGTAAAGATTAAAGCAATTTTCCATTGGGTACAGATCAAAGAGCAGAAATAGGTAGGCAAATTATGCTCATGCATGATGTAATTTGATTTCAAAGAATTTCTGAACACATTTTAAATTTTGTTCATACTATGGCTTTTGTGCATTACAGACAGATTGGCCATTATAAAATTCAATTCCGAAATAGGCCTACAACAGGACAATTTTCTGGATGCAAAGAAATTAAGGAATTTGTTTGCTCTACTAGGGTTTGATATGGAATGTTTTAAATTAGTCTGTGCTCACTGTATTTGTCAACTCATATCAACATAAGAATTGGCAGAGAATGAAATAAATAGATCTAGTACAACAGGAAGTTTTCCTTCAAAACTTTCCTTCAAACTCTGTCTAGCAGAGAAATCTTGAGGAAAAAAACAAACAAAAACCCTGCTTACTTTTAAAATTGTTACTACAATCAACTGATTCCAGTGAGACCAAGGCTGTTTTCTGTTAAGATGGTTGCCACTTTTCAACAGCCTAGGCAGGAGAGAATTTAACCTGCCATTAGAAAAAGAAAAGTAATCATCACCCTGTGATGTAGTCTCTGAAGTGCTATGATGCCAATCTGTCTCTGGCAATGGCTGGTGCCAACTGCTTCAATGGAATCCTTCCAATAAGCTATTATGAATGGGTGGGAGGTAGGGTAATTTTCACTGGGAATGGAACAATCTCCAGTTGTTCAGAATTGACTTATGCTCTGAAGTATGAAAGTAAGAAGGTCTATATCCTCAACCAGATTGTATTTGTAAAATTTACCATAATTTTGGATTGGCAAAGCTAGTTTTCAATTTTGCTAAGATATCTGATTTTGTGATATCTAGTGGCAATGATGTATTATTGTTAACAACTAAATAGCTCAATGTGCTTAGCATAGTACACAGAAGGTATCTACCCTAGGAGGTTTCTAAAATCCAAAGAAATCAAGAAAAGTTCTCAATTTCTCAGCTGCACCCATTAAGGTAGTTATTGCTGAAATCACTGGAACTGTGGGTACAGGCTTGCTGGTTGTTACAAGCTATGGCAGGGCAGAAGTCTAAATCAACATACCAATAACAACTAAACAAAACCCACATTTTTCAATCTAAATCTGAAATAATGCAATTTACATGATACAAATAGTTAAAGCAAAATCCTATATGTAAGTTATGTTGTTTATTAATATATTGTTAACCTTTTACCGAGTAGTAGTTAGTTTGCTAGAAGGAAGTTGATGTTGCAGAATCAGGTAGTTACATTATATGCACATATTTAACATACAAATTATGCATGATCTACTTTTATAGATAAAATCGATTTCTTAAACTGAGACTCAGTCACAAAAACAATGAAATGCTTCTCAGCACCATGAGCTGGCACCATTTTTTTCATCCCCTTAAGTCTCACAAATTTCCCAGATGTCTGGAACTTTCTCCTCATAGCTGCTATTTATCAGATTCTGCTTTTTCTTCCAATAATGCACCAGAAAAACAGCAGCAAGTTCATCATAATGCTTTTAGCTAACCTATAACTCCAACATATAATATTATTAAAGTGTCACAGTCAAGACATTCAGTCTTTCGTTTCTTTTTAGTTAGTGTTTTAACAATTGACATCAAGGTTAAGCTTAATTGCACAAAGGATACCAATATGATGAAGAAAAATTTTGTTCTGATTTTTTTTTTAATCTGAAAATTGATTAAATATTTCCCATTATTTTAAGGACTAACAGAAATAGGACTTCATTCAAATAGAAAAAACTGCATATAGTTTAGTTTATAGGATTGTGTAAACTCAATCTGCTTATATAAAAGTTTCATTTAAAGTCCTGAGGTAGAGAAAAAAATCCAAAACTGAAACTTACTTGTACCTTCTATCAGCAGCTCTTGCCCGTGGCTACCCAACAGAGTGCGAGAAAGAAATGGAGCAAAATCCACAAAAATCTCTCTTAGAAGTGGGGCAGCCTTTTCCAAAGCATGCTCAAGCCTCTCTGTAATACTAATTAAAAGACATGAGGTTAGATGGAGAAGAAAAATCAAAATTTGTAAGAGAAGGAATTATTTTGTTTGAATGATACATCATCTGTAACTAGAACCCATTTAGCATAACTACATTTTACTGAAGAACCTGATCCAGCAACCTGATCCTTCTATTGAACAACCTGATCCAGCAACCATTTAAAGCAACTGCCAGTTTCAACAGGTACCGAGTCTTGCTTTCAAGCAAATTCCAAGCGAATACCTTACTAGAATATACCAAAGAACTACATCATCAAGAAAGCAAGAAGCAGCAATGTCACCTTTTATTGAGGTTAATTAAAGAAATTACCTCATATTTGAGACCGAATCCTCAGGCACTGAAGAAACCGTAGGGACTGATGGTAATTTTGAATTAGATGAACCCTTTCCTACAAAAGAAAGAATAGATTCATCACATAGGAAACACAGGCCAGAGGCTGAGTCCACAGAGCTAGAAGCCAAAGATTCATGTTCAAACCCATACATGCTTATCTGCAAACGTGACCTTTGGCAATTAATTTCACCTCTTTGCACCTTGGTTTTCTGTGTAAAAATAAAATGTCCCAGCTGCTTATGTACTAGGTGCATTGCAACCAACATTCATTAAAAATTTTCTAGTTTAATCAGGAATTAATTAACTACAGTCCAGCCGTCTGTTTTATGAAAGAAAACCAGACTAAAGAAATACAATGGTCCTTCTGGTCTTAGAATATACAAATATTTGTGAAGTAATTTAAACATATATACATGTTAAGCGTATCTTCATACTGAATCCTGGTATTTAATCCAATTTATTCTGCACAGCACGTGCAGCCTTAACTTTGCCTCATTGTGCACAAATATATTAACTACACAACAACCCTGTCCCATTTAATGTTTGAAATAAGCAGTTCTCTCTTCAAGAGTATCAGTATTGTTTTCTCCTCATAATTCAGTGCGTGGTCTCAAGCCTAATTTTCTGCATACCCTTCAAGCCCTATCGTGAAAAGAAAATTAGTAATTTCCTCATGAGCTTTTTTATGGTGCTTATGACTATGGTATTTGATAATAGTGCTACAGTGATGTTGTAGCTGTAATGGTCCAGATATTATGCAAGACAAGGATTTCTTAGGGCGATGTCTTTTATTGGAACAACTATGGTGCTGGAAGAGAGAGTCAGACAAACCTTTGAATAGTATTTAAGGAATGTATTAATGTTTGCAAAACAATTTTCAAAAAAATTCCATGGGATGAGTGGGTATTTTTATCCTTTTTATAATATGAATGATGGACTAAGCATCCACTAATTTTGGATGTTTTTGTTGAGACTTTTAGCACTTGATTGTTCAAAGTACTCTGCACTTCATATGTTCAAAATACAGTATAGTAAAGCATCAACCTGCATTGCAGATGACTACTTAACACTTCTGTAAATCAGATCCCTGGATCAAAAGTTAGGGATACAGAAAATGAGAAACATTCAATTAGCAAACACTTACGAAAAGCTTGGTTTAAGTAAGTTACATAGCATCATATAAGAATCCTGTGGCAGAGAGGAATGTGATCCAGTTAGCCTACGACATTATTTTAACTGCCCTTACAGTGAGACTGTCCCTTTCTCCTCCAGCAATTCCCTGACTTGTTCCCTACACCTTCCAATTCCAGCAATAAACGAGATACAAAAATCCTATTGGTAGCAAGTCACTTGTTCAATATACAACCATGACCCAGTTCTTTCCATGTACTGAATGAGGCAGACATCCTGTGGAAAAAGATACTATGTGATCATATAATTAAAGGCTGCAATACGAAGTATAAATGCAAGGTGGCTGAATTAAGGTTGCAGAGGTCCCCTTAAATTTAGTACCACCTCACTTTAGAGATATCAACATTACAATACTACTAATGCTCTTTTAATGTAGAGTGCTAAGTGTGTTCATAATTTTTTTTAATAAAAAAAAAAATCTTGTTACATCATAGTGACACACGTGACTAATCAGCGAGCACATAGGAGCTTTTCAAAGGCTTGCAACTTGGCCAAATTTGGGCACATTTTTCATGGGGATGACAATAGGCACATGGTCTGACAAAAGACCAGGCTTCTATCAAAATTTAAATCCTGTCCCAAAACAAATGAGAATTAGAGCTTCCCAAGAAAACTATGCCAAAATTTTTCAACATAAGTAAGAAATTTTTTTTTTCCCAAAGCTTATTTCTTATAAATAGCTGAGCAATTTTCACTGAAATTAAAACAAAATAAAAACTCTACACATAGTCTGCAGCAGACAGCTGATGTGGAAAGTTTCAGTCCAAAAGTTTGAAATTGGACAAGGGATAAGCAACTGAAAATTGATCCTAAAAAAGCATTCAGACAACCTTAATAATAGTACTTGCAGCCCTATTATAATATTAAAAAAATAAAAATAAAAACATTAAATCAAACATGACCCTCTTAACAACAGAAACACAACAATAGGAATAGATCAAAATTGATGA
The DNA here is from genome assembly GCF_030867095.1 of Alligator mississippiensis. Taxonomy (NCBI): domain Eukaryota; kingdom Metazoa; phylum Chordata; order Crocodylia; family Alligatoridae; genus Alligator; species Alligator mississippiensis. The sequence goes on along the minus strand of NC_081825.1, from coordinate 97,523,654 downwards.
AGATGAAATAATGGATAACCTAAGTGGCAGTCTGAGTACAAACGTTTGTCAGTACAAATGTTAGCCAGAGCCAATACCTGTAACAGGGTTAAAAAGCATAACATTTGTTTCAATTTAGGACCAGTTTCAAACAAGGGACCAAAATTGTGGTGGGTAAAATTAGTGCCTGCAACCTTTGCTTTTCTCTAGTACTTTACTGTGGAGTCCATTATTTGATTTGTATGTATTATTTTGAAAATTCTGAAGGACAGAGAGAGTTGGGTGGGAGATATAAATTGGGTAGTGTGAAAGTGAGTGATTGATTATATGGCAACAAGGAACAAGTTCAATCACTTAACCTCTAATTTCTAGACATTACCATTTTTCATTTTGAAGGTGCGGTATTGTTATAAAGAAAATATAATATTATACCTGGAGTTAGCTGGATTTAGTTGAAAACATGTTTTTAACTGGGTTGCTTTTTGTATCTCCTTTTTGTGAGTAGCTGTCAGTTCGCATACATGATTATCCTTCCTTCCTTTTTAAAACTGAACTCCTCTGAACGCTTTTATTACTTTCCCATGTTTAAAACAAAAAATGTACACTTAGTACAAAAAAAGATCAAATGACATGGTAAATATTGGAGGCTAGCCTGAGGCTAGTAAAATACAAGAGATGTACAGCAAAAACAGTTAACAAATTAGACTCTGAGGTTGCATCCTGTTCCACATTCCAACTAACTTCAGAGGAGCACGGCTAACCACCTGTTGTGCTCATGGAAGAGATGCAAGATGCACTAACAGTGTGAATCTTTCTTAACACTGAATTCCATCAATTGACTCAAATACTCTGGAAAGTACTATAATATATCCTGTCATTTACTTCACTGATTTACTTCTGATAAATTTATTGAATTACATAACAGGGATTAAATTGGTCTAAGCAGTTTTCTTTTAAAATATTTATAATACAAACATTTTAAGTCTTCAACTTTGGCAGGGCTGAGAAGAGGGACACTAACATGGAGATTTAGAAATTCCTGATTTCAAAGAACAATACCAGATGGAACTACTGTATATAAGCTTTTAAAAGAAGCTACCTCCAGATGCATGGGAAAGGACTGATACTTCCATCTCCTGGGAACCCAGGGCCAAGACCCTTTTACTTATTCTTTAAGATCCACAAAACTGACAACCAATGATGCCCCATTCTCTCTTGCACTGGCACCATCACAGAGGGGAGTTTCTGGCTACGTTGACTCTATCCTATTCCATATGTCACTAGAGCTGTCAGCTATTTGAAGGACACAAATTTCCTAAAAAAATAGGTTCCATTGCACTTTCCCACTTGGTTCTCACACAAAACTATTTCAGATGTGAAGGTTCCCTATACCTATAAAAAAAATGGCATTGCCATGGGCATGCACCTGGCCCGCAATATGCCAATACACTTTGATAGTTAGTTTGGGGTCAGAAGGGACCTAAATAGATCATCTAGTCTAACCGTCCACCACTGGCCGGAGCACATGCTGGAATCACATAACCCCAGACAGGTGTTCATCCAACCTCTTTTTGAATTTACCCAAGGTAGGAGCAAGGACCACTTCCCTAGGAAGTTGGTTCCAGATCCTAGCCACCCTAACAGTGAAACAGTGCCTCCTAATCTGAACCTATTCTCCAGCAGCTTCTGGCCATTGTTCCTTGTCACCCCAGGTGCTGCTGGAGGGAATAGGACCCTTCCTATTTGCTGCTGATCTCCTTTAACGAATCTGTAGGCAGCCACCAAGTCCCCCCCTCAGCCTCCGTTTGCAGAGGCTGAACAGGTTCAGGTCCCTCAGCCTCTCCTCACAGGGCCTGCCTTGTTGCCCTCCAACCAAGCAGGTGGCCCTCCTCTGGACCCTCTCAAAGCAGGCCACATCCTTTTTAAAGTTTGGTGCCCAGAACTGGACGCAGTACTCCAATTGAGGCCAGACCAATGTCGCATAGAGGGAGAGTATCACCTCTCTGGACCGGCTTGAGATGCATCTTTGGATGCACGACAAGGTGCGATTGGCTTTGCTGGCTGCGGTCTGGCATTGGTGGCTCATGTTCATCTTGGAGTCAATAATGATGCCAAGATCCCTTTCTGCCTCTGTGCTCTCAAGGGGGGAGCTCCCCAGCTTGTAGGTATGCTGTGGATTCCTTCTCCCCAGATGCAGCACCCTGCATTTATCAACATTGAAGCCCATCCTATTACCATCTGCCCACTTCTGTAGTCTGTCTAAATCTAATTGCAGCCTCTCTCTCCCTTCGAGCGTGCCTACCTCTCCCCACATCTTGGTGTCATTGGCAAACTTGGACAATGTGTTTTCCACCCCCTCGTCCAAGTTGCTGATGAAGATGTTGAACAGTGTAGGCCCCAGGACCAAGCCCCGGGGGACCCCACTATTCACATCCTGCCAGGTCAAGTACGACCCATCCACCACCACACTCTGGGTGCACCCCATCAGCCAATTTTTGACCCATCCAACTGTGTAGGCATCAATGCCACAGTTGCTCAATTTATTAATGAGAGTGGGGTGAGAGACAGTGTCAAAGGACTTCTTAAAGTCCAGAAAGACTACGTCCACGATAACACCATCATCCAGGGATTTAGTTACCTGGTCATAAAAGGCCATCATGTTGGTCTGGCAGGACCTGCCTTTGATGAACCCATGTTCATTTCCCCTGGGCATGATCTGCCCTGCTGGCCCCTCACAGATGTGATCCTTGATAATTTTTTCAAGGATTTTCCCCAAGACCTTTGTGAGGCTTATGGGCCTATAGTTTCCTGGGTCCTCCTTTCTCCCTTTCTTATAAATGGGGACCACATTAGCTAGCTTCCAATCTCTGGGCATCTGGCCTGTGGACCATGATCACTTGTACAGCCAGGCCAAGGGCACAGCAATGACCCCCGCTAGCTCTCTCAACACCCGTGGGGCAGACGAAGGTCAGGTAGAGGCACTATGGGTCAAACTTCAAGGGAGGCAAGGCAAAAGGGATCTTACGGTGGGTGTCTACTATAGACCACCTTGCCAAGGGGTTGAGCTAGACCAGGATTTCTCAGTACAGCTTATGCAGGCAGTTGGATCTAGGGATGTCATTGTCATGGGGGATCTAAACTACCCAGATATCTGCTGGGAGGAGCAGTCAGCCAGGTCTGACCATTTGTGTAGGTTCCTAGCTGAAATACAGGACCTCCACCTTATCCAGGAGGTGCACTGCCCCACTAGGGAAGATGCCTTGCTGGACCTGGTCTTGGCCACTGAGGATGACCTGGTGAGGGGACTGCAGGGCCTTGACCACCTGGGTGACAGTGACCATCGCCTGCTGGAATTCACCATTCAGCACAGGGTGTTGAGGGCTTATACCAAGACTAAAGCCCCTGACTTCAGAAGGGCCAACTTCCACAAACTTAGGAGATCAGTGGGGGAGGCAGTGAGGGCTCAAAAGGCAGAGGATATGGGAATCCATGAGGGATGGTCGTACCTTAAGGGGACGATCCTCCAGGCTCAGAGTGTGACAGTCCCCGAGAGCAAGAAGCGGGGTAAGAGTGCTCTGAAACCCCCATGGCTCAGCAAAGGCATTTGAGAATGCCTGAGGGCCAAAGGGAGGCGTACACCCAGAAAAGAGGGGCCATCACCAAGGAGGAATACTCCTCCTTGGCCCGTGAGTGCAGGAGGGCCATTAGGAAGGCCAAGGCAGGGGTGGAGTTCAGGCTAGCAACCAGGATTAAGGACAACAAAAAGTCCTTCTTCAAATACATTGGGAGTAAGAAGAAGACGCACCGGGTAACGTAGGGCCCATTAGACTCAAACGGTAATCTTGTGGCTACGCCAGATGAGAAAGCCGAAATTTTTAACAAGTGCTTTGCCTCTGATTTCTTGGACAAGGACCAGGACAGCTCTCCCACCACAAGTAGGGGCAATCTTGGGGATAGCACTGCCAGGCCTCGGGACTGCGCAGAAATAGTTAGGGATCTTCTGGAAGGGCTGGATGTTTTTAAATCTGCGGGCCCTGATGCCCTCCACCCATAGGTGTTGAGAGAGCTAGCGGGGGTCATTGCTGTGCCCTTGGCCCGGCTGTACAAGCAATCTTTATGACAGACACAAAAGTCAACTTCCTCTGTAGCTTCCCTCTTTTCCCCCTGGTATGAGACATTGATGACATTCATCACATGGACACATGGTAAGGAATCTCTTGAGAAATTCTACCAGGATTAACTTCCACCTTTCCATCAAACTGACTCAGGAATACTCTACCCAACATATTATTTTTATAGATACCACTGTGAAAGTTCAGTGGTCATATCATCACCACATTGCATCAGAAAAAAACTGTCCAACTACAGCTACCTTCAAACCACCAGCTATCATCCTAAAGCATACCACTAGATACATCATCTACAGCCATCTATCTGTATCTGCTCCAATCCCACTGACCAGGATGTATACCTAAAAACTGTGAAGTAGAGATTCCCATACTTACAATAGAATCCAAAAACCATAGCTACTCAAATCAGCAAAGCCAGACTCAGACCCCTCTTTGACCTGTTATAGTACCAACCACATGACAAGGACAATAGAAGCCCTCTTATTGTCACCTAAATCCTCCCATTTGAACAACTTAGAAACATCATTAATGGCCTCCAACCCCTCCTGTAAAATGATGACCAACTCAAGGCCACACTGGGGGAGAAGCCTGTCCTGACTTACAAGTATCCTCTAAAAGGATCTCTCCAGCAAGAGACTATTTATCTAACTCCTATGCTCATCAATCCACCAAGCTATGCAACAGACCCAGATGCCCTCATCAATACAGGCCAAATCAACACTGGACTAAAAACAACACTGATTAAAACATCCAGGGCTTAATTCACCTATTCCTCTACCATCATATATGCCATTCACCTGCTTCTGTATGCAAATATCTCTGTTCCTTTCTATTTAGTACCCCTCCCCTCTCCTCTGAGCCTCAGGACCTGGTCCAAGTCCATGGATGCCAGCTGAGGCCCTGTGGGGTCCAATTCAGGCCCACAGGGCTTGATCCTGTCTACAGAGAAGCCCATACCATTCATCTGCCCTGCGAGGCCAAAAGCTTAAGCAACACTAAATTAGTCTAAGGTGACAAATGACCTTGCCAAAGTAAGAAGTGAAAAGAAACATAAAAAACTAAAAATGTAAGGTTCAATTTATACAGTGTTCTTCACATATACAACTCACTTTACACAGCATTCCCTTGCGTGTGCATAAAACTTATAATCAATTAATCATTATCTGTTAGAAAGTTGCCAAAACCTGATTATGAAAGGTATAACCAAATGAAGCATTACAGCATTACAACAGCATTCTGTTAAGTTTTATGTACCTTCAAAAATTCAGGAGAGATTGGAGATATTCTAGTATTTTTACCAAAAAAAAACCCCTAAAAAAAATGAAAGAAATCTATTAATAATCTTCCAGGTAAGTGTAGAATAAGCCATCAAGAAGCTAACCAAGGGCTATCATTAGCAAAAGCACTGGCAATGTAAAGAAAATTATTATTGATGGCAATCGCTGCTTTGTCTCTTAGAACCTAAAAACTAGTTATGCAAAACAAAGATTAAATATTAACCATAAGACTATACTAGACTATGTTGTACTATACTGCATAAAGTTTAAGATAAGGAATCAATCACAAAGTTCAAATGCCAACACAGAAAGGGGAAAACAGTGTGCAGTTTGTGTATGAGAATATTATAAGATGGGCCCCCATAGAAACTGTCGCTATTTAAAGGATACGTACGGCCTCACTGTTTTCAGTCTTTTTGAGGCCACATTCCACATTCAAATGTTTCAGCAAATGGGCTAGCTCACTTTTTACCAGAGCAGAGAATTCTAGGTCTGTTATGCATAAATAAATGTGTGGTTGATTTCCAACAAATCATTTTTCTGCAAGATCTTTTCCAGAAAATCATAAATATAATTAGTAAATCCCATTTTCATTTCTTTCTTTTGGCAAAAATGAAAGTATATTTTCATCTACAGCACACATGTGTAACTGCAGTAGCTACTTCAAACATGTGGAACCAAACTGACTTATCTCTTTCTTATCCTTTCACTGATAAACTGGCTCCTTCAAACTGACAGTTTTACAGACATTCACAAGAACATAAAAGAAAATGCAAATAGATCATCTGTCTAGCACCTTTCTAGTGAAAGCTTATTGTTTATTCAAGGTCCCCAAGGGTCTAAACAAATGTTTCTAGCAATAAAATGTTATTAAAGAAACTCCTTTTTCACCAAACCAGACTTGTATTTTTGTGTGTATTCACACAAAGGCAATATATACACACACTATGTGTTATATAATATTTAGTAAAATTGGAATAAGAGGTCGAAAATGGGGAGAAACCAACTATATCTCTTTAATTTTGCATTACATACAAAACAAAAATATAAAACCCACCCTTTTAAAAGGAATATCTGGTAAACTAATGAACCAGTTCAAAAAATAAGTTTCCTGTGCATACAAACAGGCTTGAATGAAAGGTTTTACAAGCTAATATAAAGGATCTATTACATAAACACATCTGCTTGCTAAACCAAAACAGATTTCATAAAACAATGGCTTGCTTACCCAAGTGAGCTTGCTTTAAAAATAGTTTTTGGTATTGAAATAATGTTTAACACTATTTTGTGCATATCTATAAAATATCTATCAGTAATAGATAAAAAAAAGTGACAGTGACTCTTGTTCATTACTCCTCATCCACTGCTGCCATGTTCCAAGCAGTTTCTAGACTGACTTGACACTCTTAGTGTAGAAGTGAGCAAGCTCTTTATTGCTTGCATCTTCTTAACTTACAGTAAATTTATGTCTGTACTTCCTATCCCAAGACTTCAAGTAGTTTTTGCTTACCTGCAAAGTCAGTCACAGCCTTATTCCCACTTTAGAGACACAAACAGAAGCACAAGAACTTAAGTTCTCATTGCCAAGAACCCAGAAGTCCTGATTCCCAACTGTCTGTGTTAACCATCCTTTTCATATCTATCCCTGCAGGATTTTCTTTCCTCCATTTAATTTCTCTTTATCTTAAATACAACTTCTGCTTTTGATCTTTTATAATCCACTTTCCCTATGCATTGGCTCTTGACAAGCTAAAGATACCTCTCAAACAAAGAGGTCATAGTGCTGACTACCACTCCGCAACTATTGCTGCACTAAAAGGCAAAGTACAGGTGAGAGTGCAGGAAAGAGCAAGGAGCAGTCTGTAGTAGCTGGCTAGAGAAGTTCTTCATGCACAATATATCTTCTGAGTGATATTTTGGTTAGCATTGGCAAAAGACAGCAAGACTACGAGTGGAACTGGAACTCCACTTGAGTGACATGTAGCATTACCATAAACTATTCCAACATAGTACCTCACCTTTTAAAATCACATTTGAATAAGGATATGGAAATGAATGGCATGTAGTAAGACAAATAAAAACAAACTTCAATTCTGCATGTCTTAAAGAACAACTGCTAAAAGGTAGGCAAAGTCCTGGAAAAACACAGCGAGACCAGGAGCACCCACAGAAAACATGCTAGGAAATGAAAGGTTCCGTAAAGAGAATGATCAAACAAATGGGCATCAGTGTACAACAGTTAAAAATCATTTATAGGAAGACTAAGTACTTCAAACAAAATATTATAATCAGAACACATACCAACTTCACCACCTTTCAATAGCCCTGCATTTCATACTAAAATGGACTAGCTTCCCAGATCTTATACTTAAGGTCCATCTTTATAAATTTGTAAACAGTTCCTCCCCACCATATCCAAGCAAGCAAATATTATATTGTGCTACTCTAGGCACTTTCCCCTTCCATGATAGTTCTCAGTCATTTTGGTTTGTTTCACACAATTTGAAATTTATGTAAGGAGGGTGTGCCAGCCTCTAATCTTTGATTGGAGCCTTGCATTCATAATTCATTAATGAGATTTCAAGCTGAAAATTAGGACCCAGTCCTGCACCTCATTTTACACAGTGTTGGTAGTTCTACTGAAGTCAAAGACAGTGCACAGTGTAAAGTTTAATAGGTTTGTAAATCTCTGAAGGATCACAGCCTTGGGTTCTTTATCACAGGGGAATAACTTACAGCCTTTTCCAACACCAACTCCACTGCAGATTCATCTCCTCAGGTGTGCATACAAGAACAACCCACAACTATTCCATGCAGAAGTTTCAGACTAACAAAATTTGGAGATTGGGAGTATTCTGAAGCAATGAGTAGTAACTACCCTGCAACATAGTGCTTCTAGCCTAGACAAAGGCCCTGTCTGTTCTGGAAGGAAAAATGCTATTTGCAGCACCTATTTTTTAAGATGGGTCAAGCAAGCAACCCTTTTTAGAAAAACTGGGGTTGTTTTAATTATGGAAGAACAGCTATTAGTTAAAGGTTATTTTTAAATGCTATATAAAGTCTTGATGTGGAAGAATGCAAATTGTGTTTGCTGGACAGTTAAGTAATCTGAAGCTTTTGTTTTGTGAGGGGTTTTTTTTCAGAATGACCAGGTAAATGTGTCTGCAACTAATATTAGGCTGAACCTATTTTTTCTATAGCTAATGACTTTCATAAACAGACCCAGAAATTACAAAGTGATAAAAATTGTGATAGCATACACCAGGTTGCTTATTTTTATAGTAATAGAAATGGCTATTATTCATTTATTGCTGTCTTTCTTTTCCCACATACCACAAGGTTAAAGCCCACACAGAGGAGTATTTAAAACTTAATAGTATATGATTTACATAATCAACACTAACACAAATTACTTTAGCTTAACATATTTTATATCATTGCTAACTTATACTTCCATTTAATCACTATTTTCTTTTAAACTCATTTCCAGAATATAGACTCATGTTTTAATCAGCTTTAGGCATGATTTTATGCATCACTTAAGTTTTTCCTTCTAATTAATAAGATTGCCAGTCCAAACATGTCTGGTATTTTTAATCCTGCTTAGTTTCTTTCTATGCGTATCATTTTAGATTAGAAGTCTCATTTTTGCCAACACGTCCAGACATTCTGGAAGTTACACTGCTGCAAAATTACACCATTATTGTTTTTGTCTGGATTACTTATACATGTTAGAGTAAAGCAGCATTTCATATATTCCCAGATCAATCTTACCAAAAACAAAAAAAAATTCCGAGCCTGCTAGCTGAATTCCTAATTTGCTCTCAAGTAAAAATACTTTATTTGCCAATATACAATAACCTAGGATCTTTTTACCTTAAGAAAACATATAGTAGCTAGCATTTTAACAAACAAATTCAATGTAACCAAGGATTTAACTCTGTTAAAAACATGCTAGTGGCTCATGGTTAACTTTATCCTCCCTCTAGAACTATGACGTGTTTAAAACACAACCAATTTTCGTAGTCTAGACATTGCCTAAACTAGCAAACTGCTATCTCCTGCAATTTTAGTGATAGACCCGAATTTCCTCTCTGTATCAAACAGTAAGAAGGTATTGAATTTCAAAAAGCTTTTTCCTTTCCTGTATCACGGTTGCAACCAGATCTGCACAACTCCCTCATGTAACCTTGCAGGGAGTTAAAGACGACAGAGTTGACAATAAATACACACACTAGAGAACTGAGGAAGGGGTTTTTTGGGCTTTTTTAATTTCGATACAAGATTAGCAAGGCAGAGAAGCAATTAGCTCTTGCACTACAAAGAATTGCCTAGCAAGCAAATAAAGATGGACGCTTCCTTGACACAGGGATTTGGTTCAGGACAAAGCCTTAGCATGCAATTTGGTGATTCTGCTGGGCAAAGACAACCATAAAAGCGTGCACAGCCTTAGGACTGTACAATGATTGACCAAAAAAGCAAACCTTTAGCAAGTTGCTCTTTGTGAACAAAACTTAAAAAAATTAATTTGAATGGGAAGCTGCAGAACAAGAAATCATCCACTGACTGGATCATGTTAAGTATCATCTAAGCCAGGAGCTAGCAACTTTTTTCAAGCTGTAAGCCAGAACAAACCAGCTCCAGTTCAACACATGTCAGGTGGCTTCCATGGTGTATCAGAGGCAAAAGGCTTTCCCTGTGCCCCTGCCAGCACCACACAGCTGGGAGCTGTGCTCGCACCACTGCTGCTTCTTTCATCACCCCCACTGCCCAAATGTGGTGTGAGCACAGCTTCCAGCTGGCAGCAAGCTGCCCTGGGGCCCAGCTGCAGGGAGTAGAGATGGTAATGTGGAAGCAGCCTCCAGCTCCCTGGCCCTGGGACAGCCACCCGCAGGCTAAGAGCTGCACCCACACCGTCACTGCTTTTCCCAGCCTACCCAGATCCAGCTCCCCACATACAGCGCAAGTACAGCTTCCACCCAAAAGGGAGCTGTGCCAGGGCTGGGGAGCTAGAAGCTGCTTCTGTGCTGCTGCCATTTTTCCCCCTACAACCTGCCCCTGGTGCAGCTCCCCACCAGGTGGAAGCTGTGCCCACACTCCACAGCTTGGGGAAGATGAAGGTGGTGAAAAGTAGCAGTGGTGTGGGCACAGTTTCCAGCTCCCTAGGCCTGGCACAGCACATGTGATTTAGAATCTCTGCTTCCTTCAGTCCCATTGTAGGACCTGATGAAGTAATTCCTGCTTACTTCTGTATGCATCTATGGATTTAGTTAGTCTATAAGGTTCAAATTTACCCTGCCTTCTGACTATACAGGTTAAACATCTATTTATCTGCCATACAGAAAGGCTAGAGAACCTCAGAGATCAAAGGACCACTTCTTTATAGATGACCCACCCTACTGTCTATCCTCACTGAAGACTAACAACAGTAATTACCCAGCGTATGGACACCCATACATTTGGAGCCGTTTCAAAAGGTAGCAGCTGTTATGTTCTTATTGTTATATGTGGACAAGACAGGAATGATTCAAGCTGAGCAAAATCACTCCAACTTTAAACATGACTTCATCTGGTTTCAGAGTTGGAGCAGTTTTGCTACATTCAAATCATTCTATTTGTTATGTGTGGACAAACCTGGAACATAATGACTGCTGCCCTTTTGAAATATTCCCTTTTTGGATCAGCTCCAAATGCAAAAATATGCATACCCTCAGGTTGTCAGCTGTGCAAAGTTGACATCAGGTTAAGATATTTGAAGTCCTTCTACACAACATTTTTGGACCCATTATTAGTGCAAATATCTTTAATTGAACTACAATTTACAAATGTCAAGATTTTTTTTACTCAACTGGAAAAAAACTTTTAAAAATAAAAAAAAATACTCTGAAGTAGGAAGCTATTACAATATATTAGGATTGCAATTCTTATGCTAATTATGACTAACTTCTGCTTTTTAACAATCTCCCAATTTTTTCAGAAAACAATCATTTTAGAATTATGGAAAGTACTGTTTAAAACAATCATACATTTGTATTTGTTTTGTCTTATGGGAAAACAAGAGAATACAATCAAGTTAAAGGAAGGAAATGTTGAATAAAGAAACATTTTTTATACATACATACATACATGTGTGTATACACACACACACACACACACACACACACACACACACACACACACACACACACACACGCCCGTATACAGCTTGTATACTTTAATGTTACCAGTGGTCAGTGAGAAATACTGTAAGAGGATTCTTATTTTAAAAAGAAGTTAGCTTTGTAAGCTTGTGCAACCACAACATGCAAGTAAAGAATGATAGGAGTAATCGTTTTAACGTGCAAGTTGATCACTGGTAAAGTCTCAGAAAGGAATTTTCTTTTTCTTCTACCCACATGAAACCATTGCGAAATGAGCTAGATTTAACAGAGGCATTTTGTCGTCTTCTGAAGTATCGTTACTGGCTTTTGTTAGAGACAGGATAACAAGCAGCTTTGGAAGCCACTATAATGTAGGTACACGACACATGGCATGTGCAAAGCAGCTTGCAGGATCTTGGCCTCAGAGGCATAATACTCTGATCTGGTAACACAACACTTGTTATACCAGAAATACTGAGGCAGAAAAAAAGTTTCTAGATATAGCATCATTCTAATAGTAATTAAGACACATTTTATCAATAGGAAAAAAAAGCAATATTTTTGTAAGCGTGGTAGAATTTAAAAGAGAACAAGTTCTTTACTTTCCTACTCTCATAATGGAAAAAGAACTTATGTAATACCCTCAGTTATCATCTGACTAATATTCAAATTTCCAAAGTTTTTTGGATATGGATATGAACTGTCAAAATAGTTCCTCATTCATATAGATTCTACTTACAGACAATTTCATTTCCATCGACTTTTTACTTTTTGTTAGACCATCCTTATTTACTCTGACTCACCAGGAGATTCCTTTGTCAGGTCTGGGGCCTGCGCCGAGTCTAGCGAAGAAACCACACTCACTGCATGCGTGGGTAGATTCGTAGTAGCTGCAGAAGAGGAACCGGTTGACTTCTTTGGAGGTACAACAACACTCCTACAGAAGAAATTCACAAAGTTAGTGAATAGTACCATTTTAGGATTCACCCTACTATTTACAAACATGAGAAATGACATGCCTGCTTTGCCCTATGTTTCCTCTCTCAAAATATGCACAAAAGCTTTCTCTGTGTCCTTCCTTCCCATCCACTCTCTCTCTCTTTTTTTGTTTTTAAAAGTATAGCTCTAATATTCAATTCCACAACTGTAGCCAACTCAAACTACAGGGTCAGATACATACTGAGAGAAGGAGTTATTTTGGGATCCAAGCTGGTTCCTGTAAAACTGGATTTTTCTTTTGTAATTACTCATATTGGGATTTAAGTATAACACTATCCCTTAACACAGGTCATGACAGAAGGATGCAAAATGTCCCTAGATACCAAGGTTTTCTAAATGAAAACAGTGTGGTATACCCACTTCAGTTCTACTTTAGTATAGAAGATCTTTGATTGGCATAGTCCTTTATTGTAATTAAAAGCCATCCAAAAATGCTAACGTATAATACCAACATTAATGTCTGCACTAAACTTCAACTAGAACCTACGCAGCATTAAAATGTGAATGTATCTGAACAAATTAAGTTTATTTATTAAATCAGAGTTGAAGATACAACCCTCATTCTTTACACAAGCCAAATTTCAGGCATTATATTCAACAATAATCATGACAAGAGGAATAGATGTAAAACGTCAAAGTTCAGCACTGAGATTTATCTTGTACATTACTCAGACATCTATTTATGCTATACTACTTTCAATTAAATTGTAGTACTTTATTCCAAATACCTAAAAGACCTTGCTAAGCGTATGGATAAGCATATATTAAAGGCATTTTTAATTGCAAGTTAGCTCCATAAACATGCAAAAACCTAGCTAATGAGGTAAAGAGTACAGCTGATATATAATGCACTCCCACAGCAGCGCTTACTTTTAATTACCTGGTGTTAACTGTAAGCGGAAAGTCTTCAACATTCAATTTATTTAATCACATCTTTTGTTGACAGTAGTATTACTACACTGAAAGTATTCCCTTAATAGCTTTAAAGTATTCATTTTCTAAATAAAAGTTACTTAGAAACTTGATCCAAATTCAGGTGTGGTAACAGGAGTGGAAGAGGTTTTTCTATACTTTTAAACAATTTTAGTTAAAAGAAAAAAAGAGGGGGTGGGAAATCACTGTTGACTTTCTCTTTCAGTCCAATGGATGTCACTGAAGCTAGACTGTGTTACTGATTAAATCAACCTTGCTAATGCCAGGAGCAGGCAGCCCCCATACTTGGGGATAGCCTGTGTCACATCATTATAAGGGTGACTGCTAATGTTAACTATATACTAAAAAATAGAAGCAACAGCCACCTGAGCCCCAAGCCACAACACTGAGCTTAAACCATGAATTTCCCTATTACATACATGAGTGTATTAGGAACATGTACTACATATTAGAAAAAAATAATTTATATCAATCTATACACTGTTTGCTAAATTATACATACATTCCTATTAAGCTTTGTATTACAGGATATAAGAAAAGCAATACCTCCCCTCCATCACTGAAATGCAACACCTTGGTAGCATTATTGCTCTTCTGTACTGCAAGTTGAAAAACAGGAAGGTGGTGGAAGACCAATATAAAATTTACAGGGTTTTAGGGATATGGGTATACTCTTAGTATTTCAATGCGCCTCCAGCATCTGAGACCCCAACAGCTAAGTTTTATATACATTTCCTTGTGGGATTTAAGTAGTTTTATTGTCAAGTTTTTCAATAAAATATTAAACTAAGAAAGCTCCCCAAGTGCCTTGAGGTCTAAAGACATTTTATAAATGCAGATGCATTCACATGGGCTGTATCAAATATTATTGTAAAACCTGGAAACAGCAGTTTTCTTACCCCAAAAGATTTACAGTAGCACTCTATCTAGTTGCTACTAACAAAAACAATTTGTTTTACAACAAAATTGGATAGGATCCAGTATAATTCAAAACAATACATGAGTTATAGTTGGTGACACATTCTGGATCTGTTAGGACTTTGAACAACATAGTTATTATGATGCACTGAAAATAGTCTCTTTTTATAGTCGTTTTATTTTGCCTCCATTGCCAATGCAATTAGTTTGACACTGGAAGAGATTCAATTAGCTTAAGAACAAAATATCTCCCGTATTCTCTCTCTTTTTAAATTAATTTATTTTGGATTAAACTGTTAAACTGTCTAAAGTCAGTCAGAATTCACAGGAAACAAATGAGTAGGTCTTGCACCCTCTAAATGCCTGTGAAAACTACAACTAACTGCAAAGCTGCTTCCACTAAAGGGTCTCCAAGGAATTATGAAGCATCTGTCTTCTCAAGGTCTGCAGGGGGATTCTTACAGTAGAGTACATCAGTGTCTGATAACATTCCATTCATTTCAGATCTTATAATCTTCCTCTTTTTTGGACCGAGAACATACAAAGTAAGTTTTGATTTAGAAGGAATTTTAGAAAAATGTTATATACTATTCTTAACTAGTAATTTATAAGGAAAGTACTTCCATAGCAAGTATTGATCCCAAAAACTGATGTTACTCATTGCCAAAAGCTCTGATAAACAGCTAAGGTAGACCAACAGTAATATATAACCTTCTGCAATATCAAATCCACCTATACTTGAAACCTCTAAAAGCAGGGGGTGGGAAGAAGAGGTAACAGTATCTCTTATACCACATATTCCCACATAATCCTTCACTTTGCCCCTCTGCAGCTGACAACTGACACTAGGAAAAAATAGTCCTGACTCTTGAAAGTTTAAAGTATAGAAGAACCTGTGATAGAGCTAAAAAAAGATAAGGAATACAAGCCCTGACATGCTAGAAGTTACAGAAATTGCCTCACTTACGGTTGCTCAAAGAAGTTTTTCCTTTCCCTGCCTAAGCCAAGCTTTTCACAATAAAGATCTACTGCCTACACATCTTTTTTTTTCACTTTTTATTGAAAAGCCAAATAAATAAAATGTTTTAGACACACAAAAGTAAAATGCCACCAGGATGCCACAAAGCACAAGACCATAGTAGTTTCAGGGCTTCAGAACCTGTTCTCTTCTATGAGCTGGGTTGCATCATGGGAAGGACTGTGATGGACCCAAAAGTTTTATGTAAGACATCTCTGAACTCACTCTGCTCTCAGCCAATCAGAATCACCATGAGCTCCTGTGTCAAAAGTCAAAATTAAATCTCAAAAAGAATTAAGTGAAATATTAAAATACATAACATCTGCCTTTCATAACTAAGCTTTATCCCACCCCCAATATTTTTAAAAAGTGTTTAAATTACTGCATTCTGTATGTAATCTATTTGTTCTGTACAACTTTTCTTTTTATACACACACAGTTATGTAAAAATACTGGTACAGATACAACTAATATACAAACACACCTGTACTCTGCGAATTTATGTATATATCCACATACACGGGAGAGGGAGATGAAGAGGGAAAAATATGAGCACTTTCTTGGGTGAAATCTTTTACTGGACTAGCTGTACAGTTGGGATACATTTAGACAAGCTTTTGAATGCAAAATAATGCTTTGCATTTTTAAGCTTGTTTAACTTTATTCCAGTTATACAGCTGGTTCAAGAAAAGCTATCACCCAAAAAAATCTTTGCCTTTTGCATAAATCCTGGACCATCACAGCTATAACATCACTCCAACACTATTATACACATACACACATTTTAAGCAATGCAATCAAACAATAATATAGCTCCAGAATTTATTTTAAGGAGTTCAAAAGAATGATTCCAAAAATATGAAACCAAGGCACATCAATTGAAAGTAGTGTGGTTTACCATATTTACTCAAATATAAAATAAGCTTGCCCTGCTCAGTCAGCATGGGAAATAAAGCCCCTCATCTTATATTCATATACCAGCAAACCCACCCTATTAAATATTTTGGCTATCATTAAACTGCTGGAAGTAGCAGTATGTGTTCAATCATGGAAACCAACTATGAAATTGACCGAATGCAGCTTATGCTGGGCATGCCCATAAAATGCATATGTAGCTGAAGTACACATACACACACACACACACACACACACACACACACACACACACACACTCAGCAGTGCTGGACTGTGAGGTCACCATGGCTTGAAATGTTGTTGACTTTGCTGGGGTCCAACCCAAGGGGCTATATGGTAAGTTATGAGCCCATTGGCTCTGGATTAATATCATGCCCAGTTTGTGCTATATATAAGAAGGCACAAAAGTGGTATATTTAGGGAGTACCTGTGCTGAAATTGGCAGCAGTCAAGGTTGAGGCCTGTGTCAAGCCCACAGCAGTCTCCTGTTCCACAGAGTGGTTTCTGTTATCCTCTCTGTCCTTAGCAATCCTTTACTGTCACATGCAACTCACTTCCACATTATGCTTGGGGAGGGAACAGAGCCTGAGCAGGGTGTGAAAGTATTGAGGACTAGAAGTTGAAGGGAAGAAGTTGAGGGGGCAGAGGGCAAAGGGGTCATCTGACCCTCGCCCCCAGCCACTATTTTCCCCACTCTAGCAGAGGCAGGAAATGAATTTAGGACAGCACCCTCAATAATGAAATTCTATACCTGAAAAATTATAACAAATTTATAAATGTTTCCTCTATAGAATCTAATTATTGGGGGGGGTTGCTTTATATTCAGGGTCATCTTGTATTCAAGTAAACACTGCACTTATTCATGTTGTAGGACATGCAAGGGTACATTTAAATTACAGACCAAATACCTTAGGGGTTCTCTGTTTAAAACTGTTATTTTGGTAAGCTCTAATACAGTTCCTTAGACATTTATATTGATATTTTATCTAAGTATCTAACTAGGAATATCTCTAAATGATTAAGTAAAGAAAAACAATTAGAATTAGTTTAACAGATCAATGATTATTGTAAATGGTCCATGTGTCTTGCATTAAATTGGTAAAATGATTGCTAATATCACATCGATTAAGTTTTTCAAGCCCCTCTCCACCACCTGTGAGGACAACCTGTGCTGATCCAAAGGAAGATCATACACTAATAAGATACTTTTTAAAACAAATCAGTTACTAAACAAAAAATGTTACACATATAAGCTGCCCTGAGCCTTTAAAGGGTAGGGTAGCATACAAATCAAATACATATATACAATAAACAGATAATTTAGAATAAATATCCATAAACACCAATTAATTTGGAGTAGGCCTTTGTTCTACAAGAGTAATGCCTTAAAAACTTATTTGCTATGTCAATTTTACCATCCTTAAAAAGTTAATCACACAGAAGATTACCCATGAACTCATTTTATCCCTGTTACATCTAAAACATTCTACCGTGTAATTTAATTTATATTTTCATCATTTTATTTAAATTATACCACATATTGCTCCTGTTATGGGCAAGTTAATGTAAACTAGCAAAATACCAAAACCAAAACATTTTTAGACATTTTTCTGAATAGTGCTTAACCTCAATACATTTGTAAACATGAAAACATCTTTATCAGGTTGCCTCACTGTGACTTCTTCAGGTGCTTTTGGTTTTAATTAAAAAGAAAATCTTTAATGCACAAAGTAAAAAGTTACAGCACACAAATTGATAAACATGGGTCAGATACAGAGGAAACCAGCAGCCAGCCATAAATATATCTTAGCCAGAAGGTCAGTATGCTATTAGTCCCAATTATACTCAGGCTTAAGACGAGTTCACATGGTAGACAATTATTCACCGCTGAATGAGTACAGATCTGAACAGTGGCTTCCAAAGACAAAAAGCTAACATAGAACTGATCTACTCTGACAAACTCTGCACGGATTCACTTAATGAAATGCTTGCCTCAGTTTTAAGAATGCCAACTTGTATTGATATAAAAATGCAAAATGTTTATGGCTACATTTTCCCTTGCTTGCTGAGTATACTGACACATCTGCCATTAACACTAAAATATATTTTAAGTTACACCATTTGTTTGGGCTCGACTCAAATAGTTAGAAGACCAAGGGCCAGACCAAACTAATGATCTCATAGTCATTTTAAAAAGAAATAAATAGATAGATACAGAAATTGTAACTCCTACTGGCACATGGGAACTTACTACAATTTAATTCCTAACATCTTACTTTTAACACTACCCTGGGGCACCAAAAATATAGGGCTCTTATGACGAGTTAGAGGGCAATGAAGGCAATCACAAGCAAACTTTGCCTGTGTTCTGCCCACTAGGCCTGTGAGAAGTGGCTGGTATTTGCTTCAGATTCAGCTGACAGGGATTCTATTCAGTGATTTGAACCACTATCCCAAATCGATTCAGCCAAATCTGATTCAGACATTCGGCTGCCGAATCACACAGGCCCCCCATCCCCTGCCTGCTCTCCAGCTCCTGCCAGGTAGGGGTGCAATCCCCACTGCGCCCCACTGCCTCATGCTGCATGCGGGAGCTCTGCCATGAACCCCGAGAAGCCCTGACAGCCGCTGCAGCACCCAGTGAGTATGGGGCTTTTTTTTTTTTTTTTTAAGAAAGAGCTGAGACACTGGGGCCAGGTGAGGGTCAGGGCTGGGAGAGCAGGAGGGGGGCAGGGGTCCCCCCATGGTCCCCTTCTCCCCTCTTCCACCTCCCCCGCCCCGCCTCCTACTTAACAGCACGGAGCCCAGGTCCAGCTCCCTGCAGCAGCAAGCGGGGACTGCCTGAGTTGCCAAATCTTTTCTGAATTGATTCAGAGGCTTCAAATCAATTCAGACCTTTTTATTGGTTTGCTGATTCAATTCAGATTCAGTCACAGAATCAGGCTGAATCTCCTCTAAACTGAATCTCCACCCAAAGCTTTGTACAGCCCTACTGTCTACCTCTTAAAAGAGAAGTGGCACCCTAGTCCACCAATGTCAGATTACAGGCTCTGCTGTCCACTGCTGAATATATTTTGGCTCCTACGTCTTTTTGCACTCAGGGCAGAAGGGGAAACAAGACCATCTCTTAAAGTTTAAGTAGAAATGGTGAAGAGAGTATGGACCCTATTCCATCATCATTTTATGGGGAGTTCAAAAAATTTACCAGAGGAAAAAAAAAAAACCTACAATGGCATAAGCCCTAGCGTTTTTGAGGAATTCAAGTGTTCCACTGGTAAAATAATTAAATCTGTGAACTTGGGATCATGAAATTAGGCTTCTGAATGTAAACCCAATCTGCTCAACAGTTTTCTCTTAATAATCTGCAAACACAAAATACCAGTACTTCTACTTTCGGCAGAGGCGGACCAAAAAATAACCAGTTTGGCCAGTTTGACTGCTAATAAATGGAATTCTACAGGTCACAGTTAAACCACCAAAAACCTCATCAGTTACTTTCTGCGACTCAAAACAAACAGGTAGGAATTATTTTTAAGAGAGAAAGAAGATATTCATTACGAGAAGCTGAAGAAGGAAAGGTACTAGAGCCCCACTCTCCACTCCAGTGTTCATCATAATAGGACCTCAGCTTTGTTCAGAGCATCCAGGGGGCCCTAGAGATCTGGAGAGAAGTCTCCTTTGGGTATGCAGAGCCTGAACTGAACTGGAGAGGTCACAAAAAATAAACTCCCATTCAGGAATCAGTGACCACAAGGTGGTGAAAAATCTATGCACTCCTCTATCCCAAGAGTTAGGTCACAAAAGGGAAGAGCTTCTCATAGTTTCTGGACCTTTCTGAAGAAGCTCTCTTGTCCTCCTCTTCTGTTCTTACCTGCAACCAAGAGCTCTATCTGAGAGAGTGCGTGCATGGTTATTCTCTCAAACTTTAGTAGATGAAACTTACATTTATTTATTCTGTAGAAAATATGACTTATGGATTTAATTCAATTTTATCTGAAACATATTGTTCAACAACTGTAAAGGGGCATACATGCCACAGTACAAAGAATCCAGAGAGACTGAGCCAAACTAAGCAGCTTGCATGTAACATTCCAAAAAGTGAACAAGCTTATTAAAAATGTTTCATAAGTTACAGCTAAGCCTCAGATTCAAGCACCACACAGCAAAAATAGTTTAATAGCATGTTTCACTTATACCCTAGATATCAGCTTTCTTTAATGACACAATTACTGAATGTGTCCACAAAGAGCACTTTAAGTCCAAAGAAGCTAAGATTTTATTTTATATTACATATGAGATGTCATGCTATAGATTTTCTCTTTGTCTAAATAGAAGAAAAGCTTCATCATCATTTTTAGCTGAAATTATTTCCTCTCCTCCCTCAAACTAGTATTATTTTATTCATAAACATTAATAATATTTTCTTGTATAAAAAAGGGAGTTTCAGGACATCCTAAAATTGGACTGGGTTAATTCTCTGTCTCCATGGACTTCGTGAAAAAGCCAGCCCAGGCCTTGAACTATATCAAGATAAACCCCTGGCACCCACTAATCACCAGATTGGATCTTCACATAAGATAAGAGGAAGATTTTTGGCATGGGAATGAGCGCGCACACCTTGTTGTTTGCAAAGGCCTGCAACCTGGCAGCCTTTCAGCAAGGTTTCACTCACATAGCTGTTACTGTATACTCTCCAGCTATGGCTGGGAAGTTGATAATCCTTAAGATATGAGGAGAGTTTTGATTTCTGACACAGCATTCCTGAGATAAATACAGGATCAGAGATGCTTTGAAATTCCCAGAGATATTCCATTGGTAAACTGCTACATGGGAACAACTTTTAACAAGGTGTCTTAAAAAAATGAAAAAAAATGTACTCACTGAGCTTTGTGTTCACCACCAGACAATACACTAAATGCAAACCAGACACTGTAAGTTACAGAGAGCATCCTGATGTCTGCTCTTCCAAAGTTTCCCACTGTACTGTTACTATTTTCATGTGCCCCCAGAGATAAAAGCAATTATTTCTAACTCTACTAGTTTCCCTCCAACAAAATAACATTGCCCCACCAGTATACTGATGTGAATTAAGAAAAACTTATCAGTTTAAGATTAAATACAGAAAGAATCACCTCTAAGTGTTCGTAAAATTATTTTCTCCTTCTATATTATTTAAATACAAAAATTTCTCACTTATAGCTACTTTCTCTGATGCTGGATTTAATATTTTATACCAAATTTAAAAATCTTGATTTATGAGCTAGTTAGCTGTGTATTCTATTATAGATTAATAGATTTACCATAAATGGGGGATTCTGGTAGTGACATGCACATCATAATTGATTTGAGGTAAAATATGCATCCATTAAACACATCTTTGTCTACCTGATATGCTCACGAAAGTAAGGAAATTAAAAAATTCCATAGGTACAAGCAAACTGACAAAAGTGAGGAAATGAGAAGTTAAGGCACCAAGCTGTACTTGCTCTCTGCTCTACCACCACCAAGTACGCAACTGACCATCACTATAGCAGAGACCAGGCACTGCGCAAAGGTAACTTGTCATTTTTTTCATTCTTCTGCTCACAGTACTTTGCCAGACACTTAGAGCAGCACTTACCACTGAGGATTGAGGATTTTTGGTGCATGAAAACCTCTGCCTCTACTGGCTACGCCCTGGTGGTGGTGTTACTACTAACTCCTACTACTATTATTGTTATTATTCACCAACTTTTCTTTTGTGGCAATAATTAGACATTGTTGGGTCTGATCACCAAGATGTATAACTTGGTGGCATATAAAGCAATTTGTTATAAAAACGGCATTATAAGGAGTAAAAATTGAATTAACGGTTCTTGAAACCAATTTACAAAATGCTAAAATAAATGGCACACCAAAGACCCAATTAGAATCACAGGCCAAATAATCATTCAGGCAAAATACTAAAATATGGTTCCTGCCCTGAAAAACAGTGGTTCTCAATCTTATCTCTCTCTCTCACAGCATCGCTCAGAAAATGCCAGCTCCCAGTTTTCATTTTTTTTTATTACAGAAAAAAAAGAAAAATGTTTCTATTGCAAAGAACTCAGAAAGACCACCACGTCTCAAAGTACTTTTGACACTATGGATTCCTATTTGAAATATTTGTATCACTCCAGGACACCCTTGAAAGCATCTCAAGGCTCACCAGGCTGCCATAGCACTCTGGTTTACAATCACTAGTTTACAAATGGAGATTTAAAAAAATTCAGACTACACACGGGGGGAAATGATGAAATAATGTAACCATTAAGCTAGTGAACATCTCACTACAAATACATTCCACCAGTGACCCAGAAACTGCACTTGAATTTCAAGTAGCCATTTCATAGAGTCATAGAAAATTATGGTTGGAAGGGACCTCTGGAGGTCATCTAGTCCAACCCCCTCTGCTCAAAGCTGGACCATGCCCAAGCAGATCATCCCAGCCAAAGGTTTGTATAGCTAGGGCTTAAAAACCTCCAAGGATGGAAATTCCAGTCTCTCTGGGTAACCTGTTCCAGTGTTTTACTACCCTCCTAGTGAGAAAATTCTTCCTAATATCTAACCTAAACTTCCCTTGCTGCAGCTTGAGACCATTGCTCCTTGTTCTGTCATCTGTTTGTCTGCATTCTTTCTGTAGTGGGGGCCCAAAACTGAACACAGTACTCCAGATGTAGCCTCACTAGTGCAGAATAGAGGGGAATAATCATTTCCCTTGACCTGCTGGCAATTCTCCTACCAATGCAGCCCAGTATACCATTAGCCTTCTTTGCAACAAGGGCATGCTGTTGACTCATATTCAGCTTACTGTCCACTGTAACCCCCAGGTCCTTTTCTGCAGACCTGCTGCTAAGCAGTTGGCCCCCAGCCTATACTGATGCTTGGGATTGTTCCATCTCAAGTGCAGGACTTAGCAGCTGTCCTTGTTGAACCTCAGGAGATTTCTTTTGGCCCAATCCTCCAATTTGTCTAGGTCACACTGAATCCTAGCCCTACCCTCCAGCATATCTACTACTCTTCCCAGCTTGGTGTCACCTGCAAATTTGCTGAGGGTGCACTCTATGCCATCTTCCAGGTCGTTGATGAATGCATTGAGCAAAACCAGCCCCAGGACAGACCCCTGGGGCACTCCACTTGATTCCAGCTGCCAACTAGACTTCGAACCATTGATTATTACCTTCTGAGCCCAGTGCTCCAGCCAGTTTTCTATCCACCTTACAGTCCATTCATTCAGCCCATACTTCCTTAGCTTGCCTGTGAGAATGTTGTGGGAGACTGTACCAAAAGCCTTGCTAAAATTAAGGTACACCACATTCACTGGTCTCCATATCCTAAGAGCCAGCCACCTCATCACAAAAAGCATCCAGGTTGGTCAGGCATCACTTCCCCTTAGTAAATCCATGCTGACTGATCTGAATCACCTTCTTCTCCAAGTGCTTAGAAATGGATTCCTTAAAGATCTGCTCTATGAGGTGAGGCTGACTGGTCTGTAGTTCCCTGGATCCTCCTTTTCCCTTTTTTAAATATGGGCACTATGTTTGCCCTTTTCCAATTATCTGGGACCTCTCCTGATCACCATGAGTTTTCAAAGATGATGGCCAGTGGCTCTGCAATTACATCAGCCAACTCCTTCAGCACCCTCGGGTGCATCCCATCTGGCCCCATGGACTTGTACATGTCCAGTTTTTCTAAATAGTCCCTAACCTGTTCTTTTGCCACTGTTGGCTGCTCACCTCCTCCCCAAACTGTGCTGCCAGGTGCAGTAATCTGGGAGCTGACCTTGCCTGTGGAGACAGAGCCAAAAAAGGCATTGAGCGCTTCCGCCTTTTCTGGATCCTCTGTCACAAGGTTGCCTTCCCAATTCAGTAAGGGACCCACACTTTCCCTGATCTTCCTCTTGCTACCAGCATAGTTATAGAAACTCTTCTTGTTGCCCTGCACAACCCTTGCTAGTTATAACTGCAACTGCGCTTTGGCCTTCCAGACTTCATCCCTGCATGCCCAAGCAATGGGCTTATACACCTCCCTAATTATTTGTCCAAGTTTCTGCTTCTTATAAGCTTCCTTTTTGAGATTTAGTTTACTGACGAGTTCCCTGCTAAGCCAAGTTGGTCTTCTGCCATACTTGCTAGTCTTCCTGTGCATTGGGATGGTTTGTTTCTGCACTCTCAGTAAGACTTCTTTGAAGTACAGTCAGCTCCCCTGGACTCTTCTCCCCCTCAGACTGGCTTCACAGGGAATCCTGCCCAATGCCCATGAGTTCCCTGAGTGAGTCTAAGTCTGCTTTTCTGAAGTCTAGGGTCCTTACTCAGCTGCTCTCCTTTCCTCGGGATCCTGAACTCAATCATCTTGTGGGCACCCTGCCCAAGTTGCTATTTTCATACATACTAGTCGTTCCAGCCTTAAATACTGCTTCTCTTAATCAGAGGTATTTGAACTGTGAAAAACATTACTATACCTCTAATAAAAAGTAAATTATTTTACTATACTTTCAGTTTATACAAGTGAGCATTCTTCAAATCATTAGAGAAAAGCCTCATCCAAATATATTACTCCTATGCCAAGGAAGGATGAACTCCCACAAGCTTCTAGTGTTTTCAAGCAAGAATTAGCTTTACAAATTTTCTAACATGACAAATCCTAACTAAGCCAAGAAGTCTGTTTTTTAATATTAATTTTAGTTGCAAGTTATATTTGTTAATGTTATACTCTTTTATCCACCATCCAGAAGTTGGTCTTGGCCTTTTATACCAACATATTTTACATTCAGACTTCTTCTACCTAGTTGTTTCTGGTTTTGCACTAATGCACAATTGTGCACAATCTCATCCAGTGTTATTACTGAAAAGTTCAGCTATTCCATGTGATGACCGTCTCCCCTCCTGCAATTAAAAATTATTTTAATTTGTCTGATACTTTTGACATATGTTGCCTATTATGCTTATTACTTTCCTTCACTATAAATTAATAAGACACGTAAAAATATTACATGAATGTCTTGCAGAGCATAGTAAGGTATCCTCAGGTCGCATACTTCATTTTCCTGTAACATCAACACACCTTTCAACTGATGTCAACACCTTTCAACTGATATTTGTGAATTATTTGAATATGCTCATATTATTAAATTACATCATATTGGTAATTCATCCGCTATTTAAGCACAAATGTCAGGTTACTATGGGACAGAGCTTTTTAGTACCTTACCTTACATATTGAACTACACCAAGTAAAGAAATTACATTACCTATCAAAGGAATGGAACTGCACAGGCTGCTCAGCTGCTGGATCACCAAGAGCTCCAAGGAAGGTTGGTGGTAGAAGAGAAGCATCCACTGCAGCCCCATCTGCTGGGGTGCTAACCAAGCTTCTAAGGATGTCCTTTACATTGACATTTTTGGCAGCCGCTACAGAAGATGCAGGTTTATTATCCAACTCATTTCCTGCCTCACTTTGATTTTCCTGAGATTTATTGACTTCTAAAGAAAGTGTGCAT
Organism: Alligator mississippiensis; assembly: GCF_030867095.1. Classification (NCBI taxonomy): domain Eukaryota; kingdom Metazoa; phylum Chordata; order Crocodylia; family Alligatoridae; genus Alligator; species Alligator mississippiensis. The sequence continues at coordinate 97,497,828 of NC_081825.1, read as the reverse complement.
AGAGCTTCACTGATGGCGTCGGGGCCTGCGCTGACACACTGAGGTACTGCTTCAGCTACGACATCTGAATTGTTTGCTTGACCTGAAGTCGACTCCTCTCCAAGGCCAGAGTCTCTTCTTCGTACAGAGGATGTACTTTCAGAATCTTCAGCAGAAACTGGAGTTGAACCACCAAGAGTAGCAGAGGGGTTTTCTACATCTGGTTACCCACAAACAGAAAGAAAAAGTATTTCAATGTCACTATTAAAGAACACCACCAGCCATATTTCTTCTAAAATACACAATCAATCATCAATAAATACATACCTAGAAATATTTTACATTAATATAAAAAACAGTATTTGGCAGGAAACTAGAAGAATAGACTTAAGGATAGGCTTACGTTTTACATTGAATTCTCTCCCCCCTACAAGAAAGACAGATACTTGTATTTTATTCTCTGCCCCAAATTTCTACAAAATTAAAACTCGAAGACAATAGAAATAAATTGGGGTAAAACTCAATATTCAAAAGATGGAAATCAAATCAATTGATCATGAAAGGAGAGAGGACAAAATGACATGTAAACAAAAGTAAATAATGGGCCTACAAATATTTACATAGCTAAAGCCAGCAAGTCCTCCTGCTAAGTAAGTCTTCACTGTTATTTAAGCCATTTAAATTAATCATTCACCAAACAGCATCAGCAAAGCTGGGTTTTTCTCATTACTATCAAGCCACCAGAAGCACATGAATTTCTAAGCAAGTTAGATAATTATGTTATAAAGTTTATATATTTTAAGTGGTAGTGATGCAAATATTTGGGTGCAGACAGAAGTGACAATTTTTACCTGACCTGGCCACAGAAAGCAATTTATAGCTGTGACCAAACAAATTCATGGCTGCAGACAGCTTAAACATGGCCAATTAGGTGAAAATCTGACCCCTTTGAAGGGTCAGATGAAGACATTTCAAAACAGAGCATCTTCTTTAACTTCTGTCTGCATTGCCTTTCAGCCTCAAGTGGGGAAGGGAGTGGAGGAAGTTTGGTCTGGGGTTTTTGTACCCCCTGTGGGAGGGTGGGGCAGGTGTACTGGAGCCCCCACCCAGTCCGGGGGCGAGGGGAGGGGGGGCCCTCAAGTTCACCCACCCCACCCTCCAGCCACTAGAAAAGGAGCGGGCAAAATATGGTCTGCAGGCCAGATCCGGCCCATGAGGCCATTTTATCTGGCCCATGGAGCCCCTAAAAAAATTTTAGAAAATTAAAATGTATCTGCCTTTGGAAGCCCTGGAGGGCTCCTTCAACAGCAGTGCCCACCTGGCCCTGTCCCCCCCAGCCAGAACCCTCAGCAGGGGCTTTTGGCCTGGGACCGTGTCACTGCACCGCACCGGAAACTCAGGTAAGGGGGGAAGTGTGGGGGAAAAGCAGCCCCTCCCTGATCTGTAACTCCCTGCTGCAGCCGCTCGCAGCCTACACACGGGTGTCTGCCCTGGCTCCAGGCTTGCCCAGCAGGGCTGCACGCGACGGCAGCAGCTGCAGCCCCCCCCTGCTTGCCGTGCTGCTTGCAAATGCAGGGGCCATTGCTAGGGGAAACTGGCTGCAGCTGGCTGCATTGCTGGGAAACAGGTTTCCAGCCAGCAGCTAGATTCCCCTCCCCTCTGGAACCAACAGTGAACTTCTCCTTGGTCTGGGGGATCATGGCAACTCAGAACACTTTCTGCAAAACACTCTCAGTTACAGCAGGGAGCTACACTTCTGTCTGCACCCTTTATGTACCATTTTCATCAGAATTCTGTTTGGACCTGTAAGGCAACTTAGATCACAAGTGGCATATGGTATACAATCAGGCACCTGTATCAGTCACTAACCTGTAGCTGTCTCGCTACTTCCATTCTCTGATCCCTTAAAGGACTGGCTTCGATGAGGTTTTTTTCTTTCATTCTGAGGTTCCAATATGTCCCTGTATTTTGATACCATGAGGACTGATATAAAATACACAACAGCCAAGGCCAAGAACTGAGCCTGTTTGCTATCCTCCTGTGAAAAACAATGTTTATATCTTTGATTACTATTCAAGTAGAGAACTATTTCTCTTCCATGTGGCATCATAGGTGGAGAGAAAATATTATTTGGGGGGGCTGAGTAAACCCTAAATTTAAAAGATACTTCTACTGTGCTGCTACACAGAAACTGCCGAGCAGATGTGTGTGTGGGAGGAAAAAGGCATTGGAGGGGGCAGATCGAGGACCCCGCAGTGAGGGAGGGAGCGGGGCAGAGTCAGGGGCTGGGGTGAACGGGACCCTGCGACAGGTCTTGGGACAATCAGGGCTGCAGGTGGCTCATGCAGGGGTGCAGGGGGGGGGGTCCCACTGCTGTGTGCACCCCAGGGGAGGCATGGGAGGCACATGCCCCCCAGCCTTGTGCGTGAGGCAGCCTCCCGCTGTGGACTGGGCCCTGCACCCCGCTGCCATTGCCCCAGGAGCTGCATGCTGACGGCACCGTGTCCCCTGCCTGCCCAGCAGTGGGAGGCACGTGGCATCATGCGGCTGCCAGGACAACAGCAGTGGGCAACCACCTCTGTCCTGTGCACAAAGCCAGGAGGCACAGGCCTCCCCCAGGGTGCAGGCAGCAGCACCGGCCCCCCCACGCCCCGGATGAGCCACCCGTGGCTCCGGCCATCCCAAGACCCACCCCAAGGTCCCATTTACCCCATCTCCTGCCCTACTCCCTCCCTCCCTCACTGTAGGGGCCTTGATCTGCCCTCCCCCCACACCACTTCCCCCACACACACTTACCTGCTAGGCACTGCTCCACATGCCACCAGGCTACGTTCCTGGCTGCCTGCAGGCTGCGGTTGTGTGTCTGTCTGTGCATGCCCCATGCCTACCCCCGGCTGCAGCCACCTGCAGCCCAGGCCCAGAGCCTGTGCTGCCATTGCTGCCCTGAGAAGGTCCTGAGAGGAGTTTACTTAAGTTAAGAAATTGAGTTAGTTCTATTCAATCATGGCAGCATTAGAGTGATGTTGTAGCCATGATGGTCCTGGAATTAAGTAAGGCAAGGTTTCTTTATTGGACTAACTGTATAGCTGGGTAAAATTAGACAAGGTTTTAAATGCGGAAGAATGTTTTGCATTGAAAGTTTGTCTAAATGTTACCCAACCACACATGTGGTCCAAGAAAAGATGTCACCCCAAAAAATCCTAACCTCTGTTCTATTCTACCAATGACTGCTACCCAGGTGCAAGCCGAAGACATTACTGCATTTTTTAATAGAGTAGGGAATTTTCTTGCTTTCCCTTGTTGCAGAACAAGTTCTAGCACACAAAATGGTGCTTACCAACATCTCAGACACATTATAGCCAACATATTTGTCTTCATAATTTCTGCACAAGCAAGATAATTTAAAACAATATTTTCTTTGGAAATATTTATATAAGGGGGAAATGTAATAAATTAGAGATTATGCATAAGGGTGTGCATGCACAAAAACTGGAAGACATACAAATTAAATTCTTATTCAACTAGCTATATAGCTATTCACTGAAAAGAATGTGAGTTTGTGGAAACACATTTACCTCTCTCCAACATTTTAAGTATATATAGGCATATAAATGCATACATTTATACTATACATATGTATGTATCCTAGAAAGAATTTTGAGATTTGTGCTCCTGGACCAGGGACAGACATCATGCATAAACCTGTTTAAGTGATCAGAAACTGGTTTAAACCTGTAACAGAACAGACATTCAGAGCACATAAACCAGTTACAAAATGGCCGAAACTGGTTTGAGATAAACCTGGTTGAATGTAGTATCAGACTTAAATGATTTGGGTCAAACCAGTTTATGCAATGTCTGTCCCAGGCCCCTTACTGGTTTAAGATAAGCCAGACACCCCCAGCATCCCAGCATGCTCTCTGGGCTGGGCAGAGCTCTCTGTTGCATAACAGAGTTCGCCCCCTCCCCTCTGCTCTCAAGCCAGAGCAGGGACCAGCCCTAGCACAGACACCAGCGGGCATGGCTGTGTTAAGGCAAAGTGGGCAGGGAGAGAGATTAATTCTTCCCTTCTTCCCCCACCACAACCAGGGTCTGCCTGTCTGCCAGGGAACAAAGGAGAGAGGGCTACAGCAGTGGCCCCTGAAGCTGGGAGACCCTGGCTTCAGGGAAGGGATGGAGGGAGGAATCAACCCTTCTCCCTGTTCCCTTCACCTTAACAGGGCTATGCTGGGTTGGTTGTCCCCCAGGGTGGGGAGGGGGGCTCTGTTCCATGCTAGGAGGGACTCTTCCCCCTCCTCCTCCTCCAAGGGTGAGGAGGGGGACTCTGAGGCACAGGATAGGGACTCTTCCTCCTCCCCCCCATCACTGCCCTGGGGCTGGGAAGGGGGAGGGGCTCCATGTGATGCTGCCTGGCTCCAGAGCGGGTACGGGAGGGGCAGGCTCTGTTCCATGCTGGGGGGAACTCTTCCCCCTCCTCCTCCTCCTCCCAAGGGGCAGCCGGAGTGCAGAGCTTAGCTTGGCAGGGGGTGGGGAGGTGTAGGGAGCCTCACAAACTCCCCCCATGGCATGCAGCCCCCGCTGCCTGCCAGCAGCAGCAGGTAGGGAGGTCAGGATGCTCATGCCTGGCGCAGGTGCGGTTCCAGCCAGAGCTGCACAGAGGGGGGAATGGAACTTGTCTTATCCCCCTCGGACTGGGCAGCATCCCATAGAGCCCCCCTCCTCTACCCACAGTGATGGGGGAGAAGCAGGGGGAAGATTCCCCGTCTGGGGCCAAGCAGCCTCACAGAGCCCCCCTCCCCACCCCATTGCATGGGGGGAGGAGGAGGGAAAAGAGCCCCTCCAGCAATGAACAGAGCTCCCCTATTGGCCCCGCAGAGGTGGGGAAGAGGGAGAAAGGGAAACAGCTCCCCTCTGGAGCTGGGCAGCCCTGTTTGCTGGGAATCCCAGCTGTCAGGGAGACGCTGCCAGGGCCTGGCCACAGCCCTTCTCCTCAGCTCAGTTTCCATGTGGAAGGAAGGGCTGCTCTAGCACCACCAGGCTTCTGGCTTGAGCTACTGCAGGCATGTGCCAAACATCTATCCACTTGCAAACTGGTTCGCTCTCTGCAGATTAGACTAACCTACAAAGATTGAATCAATTCAGGCTCAGACTTTATGAACATCTGTCTCTATCCATAGACATCTTAACATTTTAAACAACCCAAGAGACAAAAGGTACTGTTATATACATCTCTCAGTCATGGACCCCTAGTTCTTGTGCTTCAATCCTCCAAGTATTCCAACTCATTTACAGTATTCATTTTATTTTCACATTATAGGAAGGAGCATCACACACAGCCCTGGTTCAGCAACCAGAGCAATGCAAACACTTGGAAACAAAAAGCATGGCTTTTCATAACTTACTATATCTCGGAATACTACTGCTCGAAGTCGGTTAATATCCATATCCTGCAGAAGCCTATCAAGGTCTCGTATTGGAGAAATTCCACCTGTCACAATGTCGACTGGACTCTATTTGGAAGAAACCAATTAGGTTAGATGTTTTAAGTACTATTCCAAGAAGCACTAACAGGCCATTACTTTCACTGCTTTCATAGTTTTCATGGTGGGAGTGAAGGGTAAAGGAGGTAGAAGGAGGAAGGAAGATGTTAGCATAAGAAACACAGAGTGCTCTCCATTGTACATTTTAAGAATGGTAACAAAAATGCTTATACAATACAGATGTCTTATGTGAAGACAGAACATAAGTATTTTCTCTCCCAAGTTACCTGAAAACAGGTTCTGACTTCTGTCACTGAAGATCAAAATATCTATGTATTTAAATATTACCTTTACAATTGGATAACTACTTTAGGTGTTATATATTTCTGATGAAGTTCTATTTAATTTTACATTTATTTTTTTAACATGTTCATAGTAAAAATATAAATAAAGGCATTTAACTTTGGTGCAATAAATACAGTAGTCACATTTACCCTTAATTAATTTATTTATTTATATTTAATGTTGGCATCTACTTGCCTTTGCTGAAGATTTTCCTGCTCCTGTCAGGCTCTGAATTGTCTTGTGACTCTTTAAAGTTTCTGTATTAGGTTTCATTTGGGTATGCTGCTGACACTCCAAACAATTTCTTACCGCCACTGCACACACTTTGAAGAAAAAGGTATGTTGTGGGTTATAACAGGAAGTAATAATTTTATGTTATCTGTACTTCTCATGTTGATAAGCATCGTGTTTACATTTATGTTAAAATACATTCAGGTGAAAAAGGCAATAAGAGAAATGGATTCTCTCTCTCTTTCACAATGAACTTTAATTTACTGCAAAACAATGGTCAAATGATATTTTAATTATATTGCCATTGAATACATTTATTAAAACTTCATACTTCATACATAAATGAGTATTGATCATATCCTCCTGAATATCCAGGAGGATATGATCAATACTCATATACATATGTTTAGCACTGCTGTGTCTTCTAGTTCTGACACTCACTAAAATGTTTTCATAAGTACAACTGAATATGAAAAATCAGCGAAATTTCCTCATTACACATTAACAGTGTAGAGAAATAAAAATGCACCTAATACTTAATTGTTTGTAAAGGAAGGAAAGTAGCTACATTTAGAGTTATGTTTCATGCATCAATTCTATTAATAGGACATTGAACATAGTCTTCCCATTTGCTACTTTAAGTACATCATCTGTCAGTTTTTGCAGGGTACAGACATAAGTAATAATTGTATCAGTATCAAAGGATATCCATACAAGCTATTCTGATGTAACTGTGACTTTTTCATGATTCTGCAACAATATAAATATAACACAACTGCTTCAACTTCAAATCCAAGGTCAAATTTAAGGTGATTTAGCTCCCCTGTATTGTTACAGGCTTATGGAAATGTAACAGTAAGATAGTAACAATTGATATGCATCCCCAAGAAGCAACTCCTCCCTTTTAAAGCACCTAACATTTTGTCCATACCCTCAGATCCTTTTTGAACATTTACAACACAGTTGGTTTTCTCTCAGTACAAGTCTATGCAGACACTACATAATGATCAAAAGCATTAGGAGCTAACAGAAGATTATGAAATGATTTGAAACATGTCCATTTAAATTTTGCATTTCTTAGTTATCTAAATTTTTGCCATCTCCTGTCCCAGTAACCCCAAGTTTACCTCTTCCATGATTTATCAGAAGATTATTATTCTTTGTTACATATCCTATAAACTAAAAATACCAGGTGTCCAAAAAAGGGGTAATCTCTATTTAAGGTATGCATCAATAGGCTAAAATTGTCATAGATAAAATGAAAACGTGCATGGCCTATGGATTTCAGCATACAATTATCTTATCTGTACTTAGTTATAGACAGCTATTTTGCTTCAATAAGTTGTCAGAATAAAGAAGTTTTAAGCATTATTTAATTAGAAGGGAATATTCTCTGATGGGCCAAACTGGAAGGAACTAAATACAGCATGCACATGAAAAGAATCAGTGAAAGATTAAAAGCGATAGAACTAATAAATTAAGGTATCTTTGACTAAATGAAATAATTTTTAGATATTTTCCTATTTCACTTAAATATACAAGAACAAAGTTAGCCAGTAGCTAATATTATTTTAAAGCAGTATACTCTTTCCTTCCTTAAAGCAGTTTTACTTGCTTACCCAGTCGAAGGCACTGTCGCAAAATTCCCCCAGATGACATGTTTTTCTCAGCCTCAATCTCAGTGAAGCCAAGAGAGCTTGCAAAAATTAGCACATCCACAAGGCTGATTAATCTCTGGAGAAACGTTACTGAAGCCTCTACTGAAAGTCCTTGAGTTGGCTCAATATTTTCCAGTTCATGCTACAAAGGGAAAATTTGAAAACAACATATAATTCTAGACAAAATACTAAAATACATGAAGAAAAGTTCGTTAATAGTCCATTATTAGTCATAACTAAAAGCAGTAGTTTAATCATATAGTAAGCTAAAGCATCCAATTGGAAGTATACAAATTCTATTATATTCCACTCTATTCCATTTCAGAGTGCACTGAGGAACCAGGCCCCCTAGATATCTTCCCCTATCATACCCCCACCCTCTACCCTGACAAGCAAGGCCAAACTCCTCTCATGTGGGCAGAGGGAGAAGGAGGGGAAGACAGTGCAAGGGAAACAACCTTGAGCAGTCCCTGCTCTCCCACACAGCAGATACAAGAAGAAAGGTCTGTTCCTACAGCGATCACTTTCGCAATAGAAACTGAATTCCTTACAGTAGCAGATGTAGCAGCAGAAAGCAATGGCAATATACCACCACAAGCCATAATCATGTTGTCCATAACTTGAGAGATTAGGTGAATCGTGTTATGTACAAAGATGACGTTGTCACTGCTGTTCACAAAGTCCATCACTGTCTTCGTAGAATGGCTGTCAGAAACAAACAAACAAAAAAGAAGGTGAAATGAACATAACATTCAGACCAAATGCCTATTTCTGTGGTTACTTCACCCAGTTCAGTTTAAATCTTTCTGCTGAAATTAAAAAAACATACTAGACAGACTGCTATGATGCAGCTAAGAGCATCTCCTCAAGGTTTGGTCCTTAATCCTGACCTGAAACTGCCCTTCCTTTATCCCCCTAATCCTCTCCAGAGCCTGACTTGACAATTATATCCAAGTGTGTAGTCATATGGAAAATTATTCATTATATATTAATCTGTGATTATCTGCTACAGTAAAAGGCACTGTACAAATCAATAGTATAAAGCTCCCTTGAGGTGTAAACTAGATCTAAACTCAATGATTTAGGGGTGTTTGTACATGTGCTCCAACATGTTCTAATTAGAACACTCTAGATTCACTGCGGTATCCTATATATAAGCCCCTAAGGGTTTAAAAATTGCTGTTTGGACACTTTAAAGCTAGTTGATTGAGATTTACTTAAAGCATCACATGGCGATTTTTAAATGCGTGGGGGCTTAATACACATGATGCTGCGGCTTTTTAATTAGAGCAGCTTTCTAAGAACCACTCTAATTAAAATGCCTCTCCCCTATGGGACTCTTTAGCCTGCAAAAGCACAGGCTCAGGGGTGACTTGGTGGCAGTCTATAAGTACATAAGGGTTGTACATCAAGATCTGGGGGAACACCTGTTCACCAGAGCACCCCAAGAGATGACAAGGTCCAACTGTCACAAACTCCTGCAAGACTGTTTTAGGCTGGACATAAGAAAAAACTTCTTTACTGTCTGAGCCCTCACAAGGCCTGGAACAGACTCCCCCCAGAAGTGGTGCAAGCACCTACTCTGGCTGCTTTTAAGGAACGTTTGGATGTTTATCTTGCTGGGAACCTTTGACCCTAGCTGGCTTCCTGTCCCTTGGGCACGGGGCTGGACCCGATGATCTTACAAGGTCCCTTCCAGCCCTAATGTCTATGAAGTCTATCCCCAAGCACATGACTAGGCACCCTAGAAGACCAAGTTTAATATTACCAAAGTTTCCCAAGTTACAAATTTAAAACAAATCTTGAAACAGACTGCAAAAACAGTCTCAGAGTCAAGAAAGAAAAGACATTCTCAGTGAAATTCCTAAATTAAGAATGGTATCTTAACTATATTTGCTATTGTATTTGAGTAGGTAAATTAATGTGGCTTTGGAATTTATTCCAAGATGTGACTACATTTTATCTTAATCTCAAGGCATAGTTTATACACCTGTAATCTTTTTTTATGTTCTCACATATCTTGTTACAGATACAACTACATGACTCAAATCCAATTTGACTTCCATGACTTCATACAGATAAGCAGTATTAAACATATATTGAAATATCAACAGCACTTCTGGCATTAAGTTTTCCCTTTACTGCTAAATTTAATCGATATTTTGTACGCCTTTGTTAAACACATAGGGCTATAATTGTTCCAACAGAAATACAACAAAACACAGTAGCTGCATCTATCATTCATATGTTAGCACTGACTGGATTGCATTTTCAAGATTCTTTTAAATTTCCAGAATTATGTATGTTCCTAAGATGCTGAGAACTAGACTTAAATTCTGACTGTGAAAAGCATGATCTTACTAAAGTCAATACCAAACTTCCCATTGGCATGTGTCTATGCATTCATATGTGGTCCTCCAATACACATAGATTTTTGACAGTTATAACAGTCTGCCTCGGCTACACTGGATGTCTCATCTTGAAATACTACTTCATACGATATCTTAGAAGGTGTATCTGCTTACCTTCTCCACATTTGTATATCTGTTTCTACTGAAAAAAGTAAATCTGTGAGCAAACGTTGGTGCATCTGTGACCACTTAAATTCAGGGATACGAAACATGGTAGACCTGGAATCTCGTCTCTGCCCATCTGATGTAGCAGCTAAATCTTGCCCTGATGAATCTTGCTGCCGTGATGTCTGAATCCATAAAACAGAGGCACAAGTTAAAATATCAAATACTTAGTTTCTTCAAAGTAGCAATAGTTTCAAAACAATGCAGATTAATTGACCTGCATTTTAAACAATGCAAGCTTAAAAATGAACATCAAGTAAAACTAAGACACTTGCAGGGCTGATATTCATTTGATTATATCAAACCTATGAACTACAGTACAACTGCACTACCACCTCTGCTAGTCAAGACAAAAATAAGCAGCAACTAGACCTTACCACATGGGGAGAATATGTTGCTGCTGACAATGATCTTCCTCCTTTGAGGAAGAATGGTGTAGGATGAAGGGCATCCATTGGCAGGTGTCTCTGCAGAAGGGAAGTACTCAGCTACATCAATGTTTAGCCATGATCAGTAGGTACCACTGAACTGGAAGCTAAAGACTAAAGGGTTGTAAGTGGTACAGTAAGGGCAAACATCAGTAATCCTAATTCTAAATTAAATGTGCATAAAAAGCTTTTTTTTTTTAAATGTTGAAGTGATACCATATATGTTCTCAAATAATGGATGCCTGTAGCAGTCAGCTAAAAACTACATTTACAGTTTCTGATAGAAGGTGAAGAAAATTCAGGCCACTTTCTTGACTGAGAGGGTAGCTACAAAGAGACTCAATAGAACTAAGAGCTAGAAGGACAAGGGAGTAAAATGGAAGTTCAATGGAAAAATAGAGGTAATCCAAGAAGAAAAATATAACACAGTAAAAAGGGGGCATGAATGTACTACTCATCAGCTGCTCCAGATAAATTATCCATTTACCTGCAGTTAGTAACAAAGAAATCACACTAGCTTAGCCCCCCAAAGAAACTGTTTCTCCATGCCCATAATTATTTGAACTCCTGGCTCAAATAACTTCTTCAGGTAGCCCAGAAAACCCACAACCCATACAATCTTATTACCTCCTTAAACTGTATTTTTCTTAATAATGTCATAAGCTGTTTGATCTATTTTGTGGGTAAGGCGCTTTAAAATTTGGTATGAGGGAGATATGTAAAAAGGTTACCTCAGGCAGGGGTCTGTGAGACTGAGTGGCTTCCAGGCTTGTGCTGGCTTTCAGTTCCAATCTCTCTGTATCTGATGCAACACTAGAAACATCAAGCTTGGCAATTTTTTTCTCGGAGGGCATGCAAACTTCTGAAGTAAGTGTGTTTCCATCTTCTCCAGTTACTTTGGTTTCACTGGCAAGAGTTTTTTCATCCTCTGTCTCATTTGGTTCTGAACTGAGTTGAGTTGTCACCTCTTGGATTTGAGAACTTCTCATTTCTGACACTGAAGCCAATTCCTGCTTTGTCTCATCCCGGCCTTCAGCACCTTCGGACTCCAAAGGTGTTGACTCTGGCTTCTTCTCAGAGATAGTTTCCTGTTCTGCTGCTAGAGTTACCTGGCTTTCATTGTCAAGATTGCTGTGCTCTTCATTGCCTGTTGATACAGACTCTTCTGAAGGTAAAGGCAGACTGCTTTCCTCTTTTAGGTCAACAAAGTCATCTTCTTCTTCGACTTCTGGTGTTGACTTCTCCAGTATTTCTGGGCTTTCAAGCATCTCTTCTAATATAGTTTGTGTGGCTGGAGAAGCTCCATCAACATCTGCTGTTTCTTCCACAAGCCCCTTGGTTTTGCTCGGAGAATCTTCAATTGCTTCAGCTATTCCAGTTGTGATTTCTGTATCACCTGATTCTACTGCTTCTTTCTGTAGAGAAAGGTCTAAGCCAAGTGCTCTATTTAATTCAGGTGTTTTCTGACCATTTTCTTCCTCTGATTTCTTTCCCTCATTGGGTGCTAAATGACTTTGTTGCTCACATTCAGTGGTGGGTTTCATCTCCTTTTCTTGGGTACTGTACTCCACATTATCATCTCCAACAATGCATGCTGAAGTAGCATCTCTCACCTCCACATACTCTTGTCTTCCTGCTGTTACAGCTTCTCTAACTCCTGATATAGTTCTGATTGGAGTGGAAAGTCCTAAATTACTTCCCTCTCCTCCTTTCCCTTGGTATTCCCTGTACATTTGGGAAAGACTCTCTTTGTGCATTTCAAAAGTTACCTAAAAAGCAAAGGATTTTCAAGGATATTAGAAACTAAATTAGAAGACTTTTTTCTACAAAATAGATTCAGAGGATGATACCAAAAGGTACCATCTACCAAACTGCAAAGATGCAATACAACCTTAGTTATATTACAACTATCCTACTGTATTAACATAATATACAAGTGAAAACCATTAAAAACTAGTCATTTCCTGCTGCAAACCATTTTCTTATTTACAAACAAACAGATATTAAATAAATTCAGCTGTTAATGCAGTCAGGGCAGATGCACATGCCTCAAATTGAAGAAATACTAGAATGAGTCCTCGCACAGAATTAAATGTACTTAGGCTGTGTACACACATTCAAATGACCTGGGAGAATTCTCTCAAGTTTGCTCTCCAGGTAGAGAAACTTACCCAGGGCTGTGTACAGACACTCAGATGCTGAAGCCCTGAAGAGTGGAGAGCTTTCAGTGCTGACACTCTGCAGCCAGGGCATCTCAGTGTGATCTATAGTCTTCCCTAGTCTGCCTAGCAGCAGCACGTAGGGCAGCCCTGACTGGCTGACCCAGACTGCCCGTGCAATTTTCCCTGAAGCACAATGTGGGGATTGTGAAGGAGGAGTGTTCTGCAGCAGCAGAGTCCAGTGTGCGTCATTGTCTCCTGGCAGGGATGGGTGAAGGGGTGGGCGAAGGGGTAAGAAAAGCTGGAAAGTTATGTTCTCTCTTGAGAGAAACCATGGCATGTATGAACATTCACCCTCCCAGAAGAAACTCTCCTGGGAGCAATATAACTTCGGGTGTTCCCAGGTTATTTTTCTCCTGAAATGGCCTGAGAGAAAAAGCCTAAACATCTGTACATTCATGACTTTCCTGGGAGATTTGTGTCTGTACAAGCCTAAGGAAAATAACTCCAAGTTAAAAAATATACAAATAACATTACCATTTACAAGTTGTACAGTTTATTCCACATGAGCATCAATGAAAACTATGTATTAAGCAGTCCCATCATGTATTTATCATATATATTATAAAAAAGCACATTTTTGACAGAATTTCAGAAGATGATTTCATGTGTCCTTCCATCTATAAATTCATATAACTTTGAGTTTAACTTTGAATGGTAATAAGGAGTAAAATTAAAAAAATATACACACACATTTAATGTGAAAGAGAGAGAATAAATGTGTGTATTTTAGATAATATATATTTAATCTAAAACATGTGTGCATATATATTTAGATAATATATAATAGGTAAATACAATGTATATTTTAGATAATCATGTATTCATGCACACATTCCCTCCTCTCCCTATATAGTCTCAACTTAAGTCTAATATTCCAAACCCCCTCACTGGTCCTACTCTCAAAATGGATATACCAAAAGTCTGCACAAACTAAGGAAACTCATCTCTCTCCAATAAAATTAAATTAACAACTTCACATGTAAAACAACAACAACAAAAAAATCACTAAAACACTATCCTCTTTTATTGTTGCTAGGTTCTAGGATTTATTTATGCTCTAATTATTTTTTAATTCAAATCAATATCTTTTTTTTCCATTTGTCTTGACTGAAGTGCAATTAGTGGTGAGACTTAAAATGAAGTCAACTATTTTTTCCAAAGAGGTGCCTGAACCAAGCTATTTTTTTCATAAACTAATTTGCTTTCTTCAGCACTGACTATTTCCTACAAACAAATCAAGTGCAAAATAGTAACTTTTGTTAAAGACATTCACAGACAACTTCTCGTTTTCTCACTTACTACATATTCTTATTTTGGATAATGTTAAGAAAGTGTTTGTCCATCTGGTATTTAAAGCAATGACTGGTAGGAGTTCAAAAGACAGAAACTTCACTTTTAAAATATATGCTGTTTAATTTTCATTAGGCAAAACAAGACATGCTTAAAGGGCATTAAACATAGAAAACTAAAGAAATGGAGAAAAAGAAAATTAAAGAAAAGAACAGAACGTTCTTTTTTGTTTTAGGTAATGATAAAAAATCTCAGTTTGCCACTTTTTCTCACAAGGCTCAAGAGATTAGACTTGTATTGGAGCTTCAGAACATGCAGCATTTTATACTAGTAGTGTTCATGAGTTAACTGAGACAAGTTACTTACTCAAGTTGGGACAGTCAATAGAACAGCTAGGAATGAATTTGGGTCTCCCCATGCACTCAGTTCTGTACCCAGGTACATACGTCTGAAGGGATCTCCCTCCTTATTTACTTTCCAAATCAATCTTTCTATAAATCTTTGCTTTTCCTTCTCTATACCATAGTTACTCAAATACAAAATGACCCTGACTATAAGACAACTGCCCTGTAATGAGGTGCATGGCTCAGGGGCAGAAGCCTAGCTGCAGGGGGTAAAAAAAGGTAACAGTCTCTGCAACAAGGTATGTGGTGCTTGGGCTGAAGCCCAGCTGTAGGAGATTAGAGAGAACCAGGGTCTGCTGAAAAGGCTGCTTGACTGGTCCTAAGAGGAAGTTAAAAACTCCTCATAAGGGGTAGCAAAAACAGAGAGGGTGGTAGTATGCTGAGGAACAGCACTGAGCTGGGATTGCCTCTCTCCCGAGGTCTGAGGAAAGACTGGAGGGTTTGCTTTTGTATACTCATGCCTATTGCTTATGAGATTGCTTACCTTTGTTGTGTGGACAAGTGTTCTCCGGTAGAATAAATAGATTAAAGCTGAAAGCCAACTGGACTTTAAGGAAACTGACTCCAGGGTTGGTCTAACAGAGGGACAACTCACTACAACCCTAAAATTAGATTCTATATATGGAAAATGTATACATTTGTTATAATTTTCCAGGTATAGAATCTAATTTTTAGAGGGTTGTCTTGAATTTGTCCCCCTCCCACTGCTACAGCAGGGAAAATAAATCTGGTGAGTCAGGTAGCCCTCCTGCCCTCTGCCTCCTCCCAAATTATTTCCCCTGAAGCCCCTTCACCTCTCCCTTACTGTCAGACCCTGCTTTCCCTGAGAAGTAAATTTGAAAACAATGACCTTGAAATAAAAATACCTGTAGTAATTTGCATTGAGTACTCATATATTTACAGTTCAACCAGAACTGATGAAACTGCTGCAAGTTTTAGCACAAGTACTCCATAAACAAACTTTTAAGGAGCATTTGTGTACCTACTTGTAAATAGTACAAACTATTAGTCCAAAACCAAAAGGCTAATGATTTACCATATAGCTCACTGAGCTGGGCCCCAGCAAAATCGACAGCATTTCAAGCCACAGTGATCCCATAAGCTCAGCACTGCTCAGTATGTGCATGTACTCCAGATACTTCCCCCACAAAGGATCCATGTGCTAATTAGCTCCCCCACCCCATGACTGGAAAATGGGTGTTTCTGTCAGAAGTCCTGGGATCCTCCAAAAATGTGTGTCCAGATGACCAGGGCAACCTGGTCTATCTCCACCTCATGGAGGGCAGGGCCATGCTAATCATATATGACAGGCTGAAACAGACGGCAACAGAGGGATTCTGGGTGAACTGTTTCGGGATTAATTTGGTGATGTTTGCCATACATTTAAGGCTGGTGAAGAAACAGGAATAATTGGAAATGGGAAAGAAATGCATAGAACTCAGCTGTGAGAGTGAAAAGGAAGTTGAAATGCATTCAGTGTAACGGCTCACCATGACCTGAAAAAGTCGCCATTGCAGGGGATTGTATTTAGTAAGCAATGACATATTTTATTCAGCTGGGCTGTATTAACTTATTCTTATGGTAGGTTACTACAGCCAAGGTAATGCAATTAAAACAGAATTATCTAGCAGAGGATGCACCCTTATTTGCTTGCAGACAGGACACCCTATGAAAGCCTCATAGTTAGCTTCCCACTTGCCTAGCTTCCAATCGAAGGATCTTGGCTACATGCCGATTTTATGGAAATGGGAGATTCCTCCCTAGCTCGTTCCTCTGGCCATATGGCTGAGGGCAAGCAAAACTTGGGGGCATCCAAATCCCAAGTCTCTGGGCTTTGGCCTGAACATAAGGTGCCTGCCAAAAGATTTGGAAGCAGCTGAAGTTCCAGGCTGAAAAGTTTGGGGTAGAGGATACTTGTCGGTTGCAGGGTGACATAAGGTTCTTGAATAATTCAAAGGAATTGGAACGGATCTGGCTAATTTGGCCTGGGAGACACAAAATTTTCCTTAAAAACAAAAAATGTAGGTTCCCATCAGTATATTGCTTCTTGGCTTCTCGTGGGATCAGCTCAAATGCGGCACCTGCAGCCTTGCTTGATGACCCAAGAGGCAGGAGCAGAGAGCAGTGAGATGGAGGTAGCTGTGAATGCTGGTGAACTGAGAGCAGAGAAGCACAGATTAGAGAAGAAGAGAAGAGACCAGACAGAGCAGAGTCACGAATATGGAATTTCAGACCAGGAGCTGGAATCTGATTGGCAGCTGGTGCAGCAATGCATGAAAATGAAGGCATAAGCAAAAGTAGCTGAAACTGCACAAAGAGAGCAAGCCAGAAGAAGAGTAATGGGAAGAAGACAGAAAACAGCTAGACTGGGAAAGCAGCAGCAGGAACCAGAGAGCTGAGGAAGAACAGAGAGGAGGAGCCAGACGATGGAATCCAGAAGAGGGAGGCAAGTGGAGCCACGACAATGGGGACAAGGAGCCTAGAGAGAATTTGAGTCTCAGGATACGCACAACAATGACTAGGGAGAAGGCACAAGAGAGACGGACCATGGAGATGTATGACTTTTTCAATTAGATTTTGATGGATATTTTGAAAGTGAACCCACCCCAAAAACTTACACAGTGCATGATGGCCTACCCAAACAGGAGTTCATAGAGTTTCACCTTCTGACACAGAGACCTATGGCACAGTTATGGAGAAATTACAAGGAAACGGAGGAGAAGGAAGAATTGCAAGGACTGATTTTTGCCACTGAACAAGAGTCAAGAAAGAGCAAGTGACCATTATTAAATTGTATTTGAATATCCTTAAGAAGTGGATGTGGAGAGATGGCTTGAGAAGACCGTCTGGAGAGTCCTGTTTGTGGAAAATTGAGAAACAAATATAATGTGTGGATTGGGGCATTTCAGGCATGAGTGATTCTAAGGGAGGAGGAGGGGAGCCCAGGAGAGGTATGACGCCTGCCAAGAGTTATTCATGTAGGAGGGCACCGAGGCTACATCATATAGGCTACCACAGACAGCCCCATGAATGTAGAAATGCAGGCTGGAAGGGCATTTGGTGGTCTATTGTACCCTAACCATTTGCTACTGGTATGGTGGGAGAGGGCAGAGCCCATGCATGCCAGAAAGTGCTGAAATGTGGGGTATGTAAGGAAGGGCACCTGAAAAACAGATGCCCAGAGCACAACCTAAAAAGGGGGATGACTTTGATCAGATGAGTGAGGAAAAAGTAGAGGGGAGGTTGGGATGGATTTGGAGGAGCAAACATTACTGGAAGAAACATAGGAGGTGGAAACGGGTGAACTGATTGTTGTGGAAGCAGCACAACAACTAGAGAAGGGGAATGACTCTACCTTCCATCTCTTTCGTCTCCAACAACACCCTCTACATTCTTCCTTCTACTAACATTTGCACTTGCTTGACTTTTTAACCCCTGGGTTTTTAACTAACACCACTACCCCTGCCACCTTGTTCGCATTTGTCCCTGCCCACCATGATTGCCCTGAACCCCATCTCTTTTCCAGATATTTATATTCATCTCCTCATGGTATTCCACATTCTTGTAGACATATCACATCCACATCGACAGACGTGAAAGTTGCTACCATTCAGTCCCACCTCTTCCTTGCCAATACACTTCTCACATTTAAAGTTGCAAAACATAACACTATGATAAAGCAAATGTGGAAGCCACTGGTACTTATCTTTCTTGTTTTATGGGTCATCCACATCACTGCTGCCAATCAGTGACTCTGTCCCTTCTGCCTTCCTCATCTCCATCGTTCTCACTAAGTTCTCCAGGGCTTCTATACTGAGAAAAGCTGCTGCTGACCCCTCCCTCCCACTACTTCCTCTGGCTCAGCAGACCCTTCCATCTCTATTTCCAATGTACCATTCCCCACCCCAAAGCAACACTTCTCCCTAGCATCGAAGATCAAAGATAATAAAAAGTCCTTTTTCAAATATATAGGGAGGATGAAGAAGGCGTAGGGAAATGTGGGGCCCCTGCAAAATATGCTGGGCAATCTGGTGGTTGCGCCAGAGGAGAAGGCAGACCTCTAACAAATTCTTCACCTCCGTTTTCTTGCGCAGGGACCGGGACTCCCCCACTGTGATTTAAGACGGACTCAAGGGGAACACCTCAAGACCTAAGGTTGAGGAGGACCGGATTAGAGTGCTTCTGGAGGGGCTGGACGTGTTCAAATCAGCAGGCCCAGATGCTCTCCACCCCAGGGTGTTGAGGGAGCTAGCAGGGGTTATTACAGGGCCCTTGGCACAGCTTTATGAGTGCTCGTGGTGCTTGGGTCAGGTGCCAGATGATTGGAAGATAGCCAATGTGGTCCCCATCTTTAAAAAAGGGAGGAGGGAGGACCCAGGCAACTATAGGCCAGTCAGTCTTACCTCAATCCTGGGGAAACTCTTTGAGAAGATCATCAAGGAGTACATCTGTGATGGGCCAGCATCGGGAATGATGCTCAAGGGCAACCAGCACGGTTTCATTAGGGGCAGGTCATGTCAGACCAACCTGATTGCCTTTTATGATCAGGTCACAAAAGCATTGGATGCAGGTGTCGCTATGGATGTAGTCTTTCTAGACTTCAGCAAGGCCTTTGCACTGTTGACCACCCCATCCTCATTAAAAAACTAGGTGACTGTGGCATCGATGCCTACACGGTCAGATGGATTGCGTATTGGCTGAAGGGTCATACTCAGAGGGTGGTGGTGGATGGGTCATGTTCGAACTGGGGGGAAGTGGGCAGCGGAGTCCTCCAGGGCTCGCTCCTTGGGCCTGCACCGTTCAATTTCTTTATCAGCGATTTGGACGACCAGGTGAAAAGCAACCTGTTCAAATTTGCTGATGATATCAAAATCTGGTGTGAGGTGGGCACGTTAGCAGGGAGGGAAAGACTGCAGAAAGACCTGGATAAGTTGCAGGGGTGGGCTAACAAAAACAGGATGTGTTTCAATACTGACAAGTGCAGGGTGCTGCATTTGAGCAGTAGTAACCACCAGCACACTTATAAGAGGGGAAACTCCCTTCTTGAGAGCACGGAGGCAGAAAGGGATCTTGGAGTCATCACTGATTCCAAGATGAACATGGGCTGACAATGCGAGGTCACGGTCGGCAAGGCTAACCAGACCTTATATATCCACAGGTTCATCTCAAGTAGGTCCAAGGAGGTGATCCTCCCCCTCTAGGTGACACTGGTCAGGCCACAGCTGGAGTAATGTGTCCAGTTCTGGGCATCCCACTTCAAGAGGGATGTGGACAACATAGGGTCCAGAGGAGGGCCACCCGCATGATCCGGGGACAGCAGAGCAGACCCTACAACGAGAGGCTACGGGACCTGAACCTGTTCAGCCTTCACAAGAGAAGGCTAAGGGGGGACCTGGTGACCGTCTATAAACTCACTAGGGGGGACCAGAAGGGGTTGGGGGAGACCTTGTTTCCCATAGCGCCCCCCTGGATAACAAGGAATAATGGCCACAAGTTGTTGGAGAGTAGGTTTAGATTAGACATCTGTAGGAACTACTTCACAGTTAGGGCGGCTAGGATCTGGAACCAACTTCCAAGGGAAGTGGTGCTGGCTCCTACCCTGGGGGTCTTTAAGAAGCAGCTTGATGCCTACCTGGCTGGGGTCATTTGAGCCCAGTTTTCTTCCTGCCCAAGCAGGAGGTCGGACTTGAAGATCTACAAGGTCCCTTCCGACCCTACTTCTATGATTCTATGATGATGATTCCCTTCTCCACCTTTCTGTCTTCCCCTATTTTCTTCTTCCATGACTGTGACAGTCTTTGTTTTTTTCCTTTTTCCTACCCTTGTCTCTACCCCAGAGGGACACTTGTATCATAGGTGCCCCAAGCCTGACACACTGAGGAACAGCAAAATCTGGAGGAAGAAAGCAGCAGAGGAGGGATTAGACGCTGAGTTAGAAATGGTGGCAGAAACCCCACAGGAGGGTAAAACAAAGAAGGAGGGGGGCAAAATTTCTGTAATTGAGGTGGTACAGGAGAAGATAGGGGACCAAATGGAAAGGAAAGCAGGAACAGCAAACAGCTCAGACGTGAAGGTTGAGGTGGGGAAGAAAGAAGACACACTAGAGACCACAGAAGGAGATGGAGCAAAAGAAAGAACCAGGGAGACAGGCCAGGAAAAGAAATAGAACTCAGGGGCTGAAGACCAGGAAGAAGGAACCTGATAATGAAGGAGGTGAGTTGGAGGAAGAACCAGAGAGCAGTTTCCTGCTGCTAACAATTCTGGGGTCCAGCCTGGAGGGAAGACCAGAAGGCAGGAGGAGGCAGGAATATGCAAGTCTTCTTAAATGCAAAAGTGATTCAGCAGCTTGCAAAGGCTAAGGAGTGCGAGTGTTGAAGGGGAAGGGTTGACCACCCCAAGCAGTAGCACAGATTAACCTTAAAGGGACAGGCATATTCAGCGCAAGCAAGAACAGACAAACTTCAAAAGGTACACTCATTTTAAAACAAACATAAATGGCATTGACAACAGTTTTCCTTAATGTCAGGAGTATTTTAACAAAGAAAAGATGGGAACAGAGTGAACCAGTGTTGAACCAAGTAAGGGCAGACAATCTGCCTACAAGACTGTGGCATACAAGGGGAGAGGGATTATAAATACTTTGAGAAAAAATAGAGATGGGGATCATCCTGATGGTCATGAACAAATGAAAACAAAGCAACAGGAGTAGCAATATTGTTCAAGAACCTAGACCTGAGAGCAAAGTAGGTAGACGTAGTCATCACTGGTAGATTGCAATGAATGATACTATCAATCAAGGGAACAGAATTAGAAATTTTCAAATGTATATGCACCACCAGAGAAGGAGGGAAGCTTAGAAAGCTAGTGGTTTACATGGTTGGAGGGAGTTCATGCATAATAGTGGGAGATTTAAATTGTATAATTGAAATGGGCGACAGAACAGGGGAAGGAGGAAATGGAGCTGTTGACAGCTCATCTAGACTTAACAAATACAATAAAAGAAGAGTCACTAAGAGATGTGTGGGCATGGGAGTTTTCACTAGAACAGAACCCAATGGAAAAAAATAATCAAGAATAGGTTTTGTGTTTACATCAAAAGAAATAGGAATAAGGAAGAAAAAAACCATACATGTGGCTTTTACTGACCACTGGATGCTGAAGATGGTAATGAGTCTTGGTAAGAACGCTATGAGAAGAAAGGAAATGTAGAAGTTAAATGGGTGGCTGTTACAAGATAAAAATATATGTCAAGTGTACACAAGACAGTATATGGGGTGGCAAACACTGAAGAAATATTTCCGGAGTACCAGAGAATGGTGGATGATGGTGTAGAAAAGGACAAGAGAATTCTTCAGGAATCAAGGCCAAAGATGTGCAGGGGAAAGAACAAAAGAGCTAAGAGAGCTCCAAAGAAAGATGCCACAACTGCTAACAGAAGCCACAGAAGGAACATAGGTATAAAAGGAGCTAGAAGAAACAAGGCAAGAGTCAGAAACCTGGTTTAAAAGAAAGATAAGAGAAAAAATGTTCTTAGCACAAGCACCCTGGGTGGGAGAAAATGACGTGGTCTCAATACTTTTCTACCAAAATGAAGGCAGCAAAAGGAGAGCTTAAAGCAGTGTGGGAAGAAGGCAGTGCCCAGGTGGAAAAGCAGGAGGAGGTGTTAGAGGCAACACGAAGATTTTATGAAGAGCTATACCAGAAGGAAACAGACAGGAGCATGATGAAAGATGGTTCCCAGAGAAATTTATAGGATAAAGTTATAGTACTGAGAAGCAGAGAGTCAAGTCCAAATTAATGGGTACCTAAGCAGGGCCTTTAAAATCCATAGAGAGGTAAGACAAGGGTGCCCCCTGTCACCACTACTATGTGTGTGCAGCAGGGAACTATTAGCACAAAGAATAAGAAAAAAAACAACATAAGAGGAGTAAAGATACTTGGAGGGGATGAGGTAAAATACATACTATACATGGATGACAAATGTAGATAAAGATAGATTTTCAATAGAAAGCATGCTAGAGCACACACCAGAGTATGGAGAAGGGATGGGAGTTAAGTTAAATAGACTGAAAAGCACAACAATGGGATTGGGGAACTGGAGGGACTTGGAGAAGTTGGTCCTTCAAATAAGAGACAGAAATTAGCGTGCTAGGAATCTTGATGGATGCTGAAGGGAAAGGTATTAACAGTATGGGAAAAGGAGACAGCAAGGCTATAGTAAATACTTTGATTATGGCTCAGACACTGTCCTTTGCCAGAAAAAGTGGCAACTTTTAAGGCCGTGCTACTGCTGATTATTCTACATACAGGAATTGTATTCCCACTGACGTGGTGGCAGATAGCAAAAGTACAGAGGAAATTACGTGCGTTTTTCTGGAATGCCGAAAAAGAAAGGCTGGCTAGACTGAACTGTAAAAAGCAAGAGAGATGGGGGTTGGGCGTCGGGCTGCAGGACTTGTGATTGTTCATCTATGCAAAATTTGTAAGCGCGATATGCAAGGCAGTAACAGAGGGAGAAGGGAAAGCAACATGCAACACCCAGTTTCACGCAGCTGCAATTCTGAGGAAATGGGGAGTATATCAGACCTCTTTGAAGAGTCCATGGGCGTGGCAACCACCAGTTCATTACACCAGGGTGGAAGAATTCATGCAGAAGTATAAAATAAGGAAGGTAGCACTGGAGATCCTGAAGGATCATAAGCAATTGATGAAAGTGGTAAGAGAGAGAGACAGGATGGTGCCAGTGGGAAACTTCACAGAAGGACAAGTGAAGAAAGTGTGGGTAGTGGTGGTGGGTAAACAACTAAAAGGTGAACATGCTGACCTAGCATGGATGGTTGTAAAAAATATCTTGCCAGTGAAACAAGTGCAATGCAGGTGGGGCTTGACAAGCTCATCTAGGTGCCCAAAGGAGAAGTGTAGGGAAGAAGCAACAGTGGGATGTGTTTTGTGACAGTACATATGCAAAGCAGCTATAGGAAAGGGTCTGCCACTGTGTCACCAAAATAAACCTGTCGCTAGTGTGAGAGATGGTACTACATGGTCTCATACCAAAGGGACCAGAAGAAATGTTATTAAGGACTTTATTAGCTTGTATTAAAACTAGTTTATGGTAAGTAAGAAACTTCTGTGTGCTTAAAGGGTTAGCTTTCACTGAATGAGTGTGCCTGAAGCTGGGGCTGCATGAACTGAAATACTACATCAATCAGGACAAAAAACAGATAGGAGAGAAAGAAGTGGAGAAGTAGAGGAACAAGGACTGGACACACTTGTTTCACTAAACCAACAGAGAGGACTGATGAGATGGGCAGAGAGTTTCAGGTGCTTACTGAGATAAGTTTTTTCATGGGGTTCTGTATGAAGAAAAAGATTCCTCTAAGGGTTTGGGTTTTTGTGGAGAGTTGAGGCATGTTGTTTGAGAGTTTAATATAATGTACCTATCTGTTTTTGATATGCAATTGTTTTTGTGCTATGACGTCTTGGTAAAAACAAGGTTGCTCATTATATGCAGCTTTGTAAGCGTAGGGTGATACGGGTGTGTTTTAATAAAATTTGTAAGAAGATTTTCATGAGCACTTTTGGTACCAGGGGAGGGTGTTGGAGCTTGCTCCAGACTTTCCTGGTGCTGGCCTGGTATTCCAGAAATAGAGGAGGGAACACCGGCCTTCCCCTGCTCTTCCCTCCCCTCCTCACTCCCAACTAAGCAGGGATTCCCCCTCCCCTCTCCCTCACACAGACACCTTTCAGCATTAGCTAGCAGACCACAGCATTAGCTAGCAGACCAGATGCTGGTCCCTGCTGTGGCAGACAGAACAAAGGCAGAATCAGGAGGTAGTTGGTAATGTTCCTCTGTTGTTTTCTTAATGGGATGATAAACACTGTGTTATCAATTCCCTGCTGGGCTGGTCAGAAGGGGATAGGAAACCCCTCCCTAATCAGAGGGTCCTGCCCCCTCAGCTCAACACTATAGAAGGGAAGGGAGGGCTGCTCTAGCGCACCCCGGGTTCTAGCCTGAGTCACTGCAGGCATGTGCATGCATTTCTGGAATGTCTGTGCAGTTACAAACTGATTCAGCCTAGCCAGGTTAGACTAACCTGCAAAGATTGAATCAATTCAGGCTTAGGTTTTTGAACGTCCATTCCTAGCCCAAGAGGCAGAACAAGATGCCAGAGGAACCAGGAAAGATAGGAGGCTGGGGACCCATAGTGGGAAGCAGCCAGGGTCCCACCTGCTTCTAGAAGCCAAGTCTGGGCTGGCTTCAGAGGACTCTCAGAGATCAGACAAGGCCACAGTGGTCCCAAGCAAGTACTTCCTGGATGGCATCCCATGACAGAAGGAACAGTACATATCTGGTCTCTTGCCAGTTTCCCTCCAGTGTTGCTTCTTCTATCTTCAATTGACTACTGAAAGACTTTGTCCAGCACATGGAAATACAAATTGGCTTCAATAAAGGACATTTTGGCATAGATCTTCCCAGTAAAAATACTAAATGTAAACTGATAGCTTAATAGCTAGATGAATGTCTCTCTGATACTGCTCACCTATTGCAGTTACATGGAGCTTATTGGTTCCAACTTCAGATGAAGGAAAACAAATTCTCCATTTATTGCTGAATTGATAATAAGTTGCCTTCCATGAAAAAACAGATTCCCTGGTATTGCAAGCAGTAAAAGCTTTCAGAGTTTCTCTAAGTTTTACTGAACAAGGTAAAAAAAGGAGCAAAATTTGAAAAATGCTGTCTTCCATTTTAAAAAAGGTTCAGATATTAAAGCTGATTATGGAATAATTATGTCTTCTTAGCATGGAGCATATTTGGAAATAAGCAAATATAAATTAACGCAAATACAACACATGCACGCGTTTATCAGCATACTGCAAGGATACCTTTAAAACAAAAAGCTGCTGAAAAGGGCCTACTTTTGGAGACCATATCTACATGTGTCACACATATCAACACATCTGATATCCAGGATAATAAGAGTTTTGTTTTTAAAAAGTGTGGTTTTACTCTGACAAGCAGCAACATAAATATTGAATAGTTTTAAAGTTGGTCTTCTCCCTGTATATAGTTAGAGTTTTACACCACAGAGCCAAACAATAAGAGATTTCCTGGATTACCAATTCTGTTGACAATTCATAAACAGAGTTCCAGTTGCAGAGTCAAATTCTGCTTTCAGTTCCATGTGAGGAACACCATTGTCTAACAGACATACTTGGGTATAATGGAGAGCAGTAATTAAACTGCAAAATTTTTAAGGTGATGACTGAGCCAGATGGAACGTAATCTGACTTCCAGATCGCAGACTAATTTTGCAGGACTGGCAGTTATTAAACCCATCTTGCAAACAGAGCAACTTTGCTCTGGAAACCATTACAACACAGCAAACATAATGCCTTGGACAGTCACTTTTTAAATAGCCACCTTAGCGATATGTATACAACATGTATCCTGGTAGCACTAACTACACAAGTGATCAACTGTATTTCTAGTCCAGTCTAAAATAAACTGATGCTATCATAAAAACTTTAAGACAAGACATTTCACTACCGTGCCTTACATTTTACTCAGTTGCCCCTGTATTGAGCCAGTAGCATGCATTTAACTAGAGTATCCAGAAAGGCATCCAATTTTGTTTGCAGACATCAAGAGATGGGAAATGCTTCCCTTGGTAATTTGTTTGAATAGTAAATCACCCTCAGGATTTTAAAAAAATGTGCTCTTTCCCATTTAAATTTTCTGGCTTCTGTTTCCAGCCATTTATTTTTGTTCTTCCTTTGTGTGCTAAATCAAGAAGCTCATTAGTACTCAATATTTTCTCACCATTAAGGTACTTATACATTGTAATATAGACACCTCTCCATCCTTCTTTGATAAACTAAAACAGATTGAGCACTTTAAAGCCTCTCACTGTAAGGCATTTTCTCCAGCCTTTGAATCATTTTTATGGTTCTTTTCTGAACCCTTTCCAGTTTAACATCCTTTTTAAAATGTGGACACGAGACCTTTATCCAGTATGGCAGTATTATTTTCACTAACATAATAACAGGCAAAGTTAAAAGCCATCTCCCTACTCCTATTCATCGCTTCCCAAGTTAAGTGGCCAGCAATCAAATTAAATCTTTTCTTACCAGAGCACTGCACTGGAAGTTCATATTGATTTCTTTGTCTGCTATGACCCTAGATCCTTTCTGGAGTCATTACTTCCCAGAGTACAAGTCTCCCATTCTGTAGGCACAGTCTACATGAGTGGGGGGCAACCATTTTGGCAGGCATGCCAAATACTAGTCTTGCACCCTCCTCAAGTGCCACTCTGGTCCTCTTCTCCATCCTGATCTGCTGCTCTTGCTTTCTCCTGCAAGTCCTGTGCTCCCTGACTGATTTGCAGCTCTGCATTCTGCTTCCCTCCCTGTGCTCCCTTCTCAATTTGCTGTTTTGCTCTGCCCTATTGTCACTGTGCTGCCCTATGCCACATAGACGCTGCCTGGGCCACTTGTGGCCCTCATGCCACAGGTTGGCCACCCCTAGTCCAGCATTTCTCAACCCAGTGGGTCACACAACCCAGAAGTGGGTTGCAACAATATATGAAAGTGTTGCAAACAAACTTTAAAAATGGATCATAGTTTACATACATTAAAAAAAAAAAAGATGCTCTTGTGCTTCACCATATGTTAAACGCTGCACCTAGTAATAAACAGGGTTCCAGGCTTTCCACTTGCTGTGGAAAAATGCAGATTTTCTCATTTAAAGAAGAAAAAGCATGGGAAATGGCCACAGAGGTGGCTGTGATGTCCATTGGTGGCAGTGTGGCTTACGCCCAACTCCAACTCTAATGTCATCCTCTCTAGATTGCTCCCCCACCACACAAAAGTTGAATTGAAAGTTGAATAAGGGAGGCTGCCCACAGGCCTTAGGGTCATCCTTAATCCTAACACTTCCCATGCCAGGTCTCTCCTGGACCCCACTAGTCTCAATACATCCCTCAGGCCTGACAAGTTCCTTTTGGCCTGACTATGACCTGTAGAGCCTTAAGGGCAAACTGTGTGGCTCTGTTCCTTCTCTAGACAATGCCTCAAACCTTGCAGATGTTACCCAAGGATGTTATATTCACACTCAGCCCCCACTGGGCCCTTGAACCCTCACTCAGCCTCTCCTCGGAACTTTCAGGCCTCCTGGCCCCATCTTTGGCCCCCTCTGGGCTTCCAGATCTTTGGCTCCTCCCTCTGGGCTTCAGACCCCCTGGTCTCGCATACAGCCCCTCTCTCTGGACTCCTGGATCCCTGGTCCCCCACACCACCCATCTCTCCAGGTTCCCAGACCAGCTCACAACCCCTCTCTCCAAGCTTGTGAAACCTTGTCCAGCTCTTACCCTGTCCCTGGACCCGTAGACCCTCTGGTCCAACTATCAGTCAATCCCTGGCTCCTGAACCTCCAGGTCCCACACTTGGGTACTCTCCTTGTCTTAGGACCTTGTTAGGTCTTACTCTTTCAGCCCTGCTTGTATCCCTGGGCCCTCTGATCACACTTCCAAGCCCTTTCTGGGTCTGAGGCTCATGGATCCATACTCTCTAGGCCCCTACACCCACTCTAGCCCTCTCCTGGGCTGGTGGACCTCTAAGTAAGCCTTGCTTGCCCTTAGAGGGTTTCAGGCTAAACTACCAGTACAGCTTAATCACCAGCACCTACCACCTGCAGGCACTCAAGCCCTTTCTAGGTTTAACACAAACCAGGGCCACCTGCCCATATAACCAAGCCCCTTCTCTGCCCCAGGTACCTTCCCCTGTTCCCTCAGGTGTAAAGTGGCTCTCTTTCAGCATTCAGGAACTCTGCTGCTAGGAGCTCCTCACTTTGTGACTCCCAGGACTGGACTGCCTGGGTGGCTAAGGCTCAAGGCTTATATAGCTCCAGCCCTGTCTGCTGCCAGTCAGGTGAGTTCTTAATTGCCCTCCTTTGCCACCTGCAAGCAGCTTTAAGGGAGCAAGCAGCCTGAGAAGGAGCAGGCACATCCCAGTGCCCTACTAGAGGAAGCCACAGGTTTCCTCTTACAGGCTGGCAGAGTTCCAGTCTGCAAGGGACTAATGGGAACGGGAGGAGGGTGATCAGACAGAGGGTGCCACATGCACATACACACATGCACATA
Source organism: Alligator mississippiensis (assembly GCF_030867095.1). Taxonomy (NCBI): domain Eukaryota; kingdom Metazoa; phylum Chordata; order Crocodylia; family Alligatoridae; genus Alligator; species Alligator mississippiensis. Next base: position 97,469,077 of record NC_081825.1, on the reverse strand, counting down.
TGCACATGGCAGCCAGGCAGCATGGAAAACAGCTACCGCAGTTAAGTCTATGGGATGGGGTGGGGAGGGGGGCACAAATTACATGTCGGGGGGGCACAGGCAACGCATGAGGGGACTGGGGGGCACCTCCCCCCCACATTTGTGCACCCACAGTGAGCACAGAGCTGCAGCCTAGCTGGACCAGCATGGGCAGGAGCCACCTCCACAATCCAGTGGACAGGACCTGGCACAGGAGGAGAGAGCAGAGCACTGTGACTCATTGCTGCTGCTGCCAGAACCCCTGCACCAGCCACAATGCCAGCAGCACTGGCGGGGGTGGGGGAAGGGGGCTGTACTACCCTCACCTGCCCAACACATCCACCCCTTGCCCCACACACTGGAATGCTGGGGCCTGGCAGCAGAGAGCAGTGGGTTGGGAGTAAGAAGCACCAGCAGGGTTGGGGGCTGTGGATTGGGAGTGAGGCACACCAGCAGGGCCAGAGGGCTGTTTTCTACTTAAACTATTTACTGGGTCAGAATTGGCCACTGGTTTACAAATGTTAACCCATAAGAGGCCCACTAAAATGATTCAATGATAATTCCCCATTGACACCTCTTTTAAAGATATCAATTAACCAGGTTTTAATCCTTCCAACATATGCTTTATATATGTATAAAGCATATGTTGGAAGGATATATATATATGCAGTCCTAATTTTTTCAAATAAGAATGTACTGCAACACCAAGTCAAACATCTCCCTAAGTTTACTCCAGCTACACTTTTATTAGTGAATCTTGAAATCTCAGAGAATGAAGCCAGGTTGGACAAAATCCATTATCTGTAAAGCAATGTTAACTGGTTTTCATTATGAATCTTTGATTGATAAAGAATTAAAACCTGTAATCAACTTTCCATTATCCTCAAGATAGCCTGTAATTAGTGGGTCAGCTCATTATACGAGCCCTTTTGAGGCACACTCCTGGTTTTCTGAAACTTCCAGTATATGCCACTGTTTATGAAAAATTAACACCAGCAGGTCACAGATCCCCTTTGTCAACCTTTTAGCACCCTTCAGTTAACTTACTCCTAGCAGCTTTTATTTAATATTCCTTGGATGCAAACGGATTGGAAAGCATTTATCATCAATATACATTTCAAACACACCAGCCTGCTTCTTCCCCAAAACACAATACAAATGTTTATCCATCAGTTCTGCTATTTCTACACCTTCATTAACAATGGACTTCCCACTCATGCATTTAAAAGTTTCCCTATACTTCCTAACTTCTGATTTCAATTAGAAAATACTAGTTTTAAAGTTAGCTTCTACTGTAAGTTGAAATGTCCATCTAGTGTCCTCTACTAAAAAATCCCTCAACTAAGAAGCAAATTTATGGGGGAGGAGCAAGAGGTAGGGTAGAGCAGGGGAGGGGCAAAGAGGGGAGACGGCAAAGGCCAGGGAGGAAGAGGCGGTTTTCTTTTTCTATTAAAAAATGAAACACTACCTTGTAAAACCTAAGCATTGTAGCAAGCCTGCCCAACTTGTGTTTTGCTACTTGAATTTACAAGTGAGTTTAATTAACACAGAATATATAAACAAACAATGATGTTTCTATGGAAGGCAGTGAACACTTTTTTTTAAACAAATATCCCATGACATTGAGTTTATGAAGCACCCCTCACAAAGCAGGCTCTGAATGCCATAAAACATAATATAAAAAGTCAGTGTTTAAGATTAATGAAGGCTACAGCTATCAAGAAAAATGTACACTCTAGAGTAGAAACAAGATATTTTTAAAATATGAATAGCATAGGGCTAACTAAATTTAAGGCATAAATACTAGCTCGTGTCAACTTGCAACAACAATTTCCAAGCTAAACGTCAGCTTAGAGAACCTCGTATTCATGTATGTTCAGTCATTTTCTTTATTTTTCTTAAGGCATTTGCAACTATAAAGCTGATAATTCACAATTAATTACAATAAATTGTTCTAAATTAGGGAGTTAAAAGGCCAATCATTAATCTTCACAATCATTTGATGGTTAATCCATAGCCGTTTGCAATGTTTGGAAAGCATGTCTACGCACTACTAGTTAAAGACGCTTGTGAGCTAATAACTACAACATTCCCCTCTGCCATTAATTTTAACTTAATTTGACATTCAACATTTACTAATTGCCAGACAAAGATTAGCATACAAGAGAGCTAAGTTGACTAACATTTGTATTAAAACATGTAAACGTGTGTTAAGATTTAGCCTTTGTTTTTCATTATGAAGTCTGCATATTTGTGGACTGGAAGGAGGAAAGAGGTTGCTGGCTGCCAAACAAGTTAGCCAATAACACCGTATACTGCTGCTTGCCTATTGCAAACTAGTTCTCATGATGCTAATTTTATCAATAAACTGTTCATAATTCCAGCAAATGTTACTATTTTTCACCCTAATGAGAAATGTATTGACCTGTTTTTCCTCAGAGTAATGCTCACAGTTCAAAAATTGAAACACTTCTTCAATACAAGAAACAAATTATCTTTGGATGCACCAATACCAATCCCAATTTATAGTGAGCCAGAGGATGGGGTGATGGTAACTCAATTTTTGTGCATCATAACACTTTCCCCCAAAGCTAAAATCATAGTCTTATTATATGCCTTATCATACAAGAAAAGAGGAGAGATTATATTATAAACAATTTATGTTTACTTTCAAAATGCAAACAAAACATAGGACAAATGGACATATCAATCAATGTAACTCATAAAAACCTTGACTCATCTGGGAGCTAAACTTCCATGCCTCTGTTTCATTAAGTTGTTGTTCTCAGCTCCAATATTTCAAAAACAATTTGACTGGGCTGCAAACTTATTTTAATTACTCTACTATATTGTAATAAATCAGAGACTTGCATTAACCCTTAAAAATCTTTGTTTGGCACTTCAGTTATTGGTTTCATGCTTATTTCTTTGCTTAGATTTAAAATACTTCAGCAGAGCAATTTTTTTTAAATCACAAAAATGTCACAATCTTTTGGTGCAACTTTGTGGCCTACCAAGTCTTCCCAGACTTTGGGTCACAAACTCACTTCCAGCTCTGCTGTGAAGGTTTTCTTCCGTGGCCTCGTTCTCACCTCCAGAAATCTAATTTTATGCACATCAAGTCAATTTTGTAGTACGATCTAATTTTCTGTCTGGTTGGAAGGGATTATCCCTTTTTTAAAGTGTAAAAAGATACACTATTCAAATGATTTATCCAGCGGTATAACCCATTTCAAGAAAATAGCTAGGTTTTATTGTTAATTTCTTAGACACCAGTACTTTAAAAGAAGTTAACATTTTTAAACTAATTTTGTTAATGTTGATTAGGATAATCAAATATTCTTTTATGTAAATTAGTAAACAAAATTCTAAAATATATTTACACACAGATTTATCACATGATACAACTACAGTCCAGACATGGAACTATTTCTGAACCCTAATTATGAGTTATTAAAACATTTATCCATTTCTTATCTAAATATTTTTTCTTTAATTTCATACTTGGTAACATTAAGTGAATTTTTAAGTGAAACATGTTTGAAGGAATCTGAAATAATTAACAATTATTCACAATTCCCAATATTTTTAAACATTAAGATAATTTGATAGTGCATTATATTGTGTAAATCATTATATTTTTCTAAATCCTGGGGAATTTGAAAGGTCAAGAAGGCAGCTTGTCCACCATTCTTTACTTGTTTCCTATTATTAACCACAAAACCATCGGTCCTTATTACAAAGTAATAGGGCTAGACAGATTTAAGCTTAAGGTCTAGCTAACATGGCCATTATCCTTGAAAAACAAAGTTGTTCTGGATGCTTTCATAAATTTAATGCATTTTTTTAAGAAAAAAAAACATTGGGTTTGATCTAAATTACTCATTAACATTTTTATCGAACTAGGATCACATTTTAAATCAGTTTTAGATCAATCATGTTCCGCTTTCAAGAAATGGCTAAAAGATAAAATATGGAAATCAAGACAATGCTTGAGCAATACAAAACAATTCAGCTTTAAAAAGGTTACCCACACCTTTTAAATTCTGCAAGCAAAGAAACCAATGTAGTGCAATTATGCTAGAAAAGCCATTGCTGCTTATAAAGCGTTGTGCAGCTGTTGGAGGAGAGGGTTACAGTGACAAACAGCTTCCCTGCTACAAAGGTGGCAGGAAATCTATCAAACTGGACAATAAAATTGCAATTGAGTTTCTTTGGCTTTTTATAGCAGCTGCATGTATCTTGATGTGTAGCTCTGCAAAACCTATCCAATTCTGCAACACTAGTCCTTTATATACTAGTTCTTTATCAAAGAATGGTGTTATAAATTAGTAGTAAGATGGTGCAAAGGATTGCAAAAGGGATAAAATAAGTAGTAATGCTATACAATTAGAGATGAAATAAACTCAAACTGGTTATTTTCTAAGCAATATTAAAGGAAAAAATATTTTGTTCCTGTGATTTTAGGTTCAACTGTACTTTGAAAGCACACTAGAAATCAAACAAATCTGCAACACATTTAGCATCCAGCAATATCCCCACTGAATTATTTCTATACAGCATTATGAAGTCCTTTATTATAAGAACCAGCATAGTATATATAAATGGCTTTTACAATAAGTATATAGGTATATTCAAAGCAAGTAAAATTTGGGAAACTTAATTCATTACCCACTAAATATCAACAATACAAACAAGATTATTTTTAAAGCCAGTAGTAAATAATGAGTACATGTCAGTATCAGGAGCTTTTACTGGCATATGCTTACTTATATGTATTTAAATTAGACACATATTTATGAGTCATCACCTCTTTCTTTTAACCATTAGTTGCTATGTAAAATGCAACCATTACCTTTACCAAAAAAATTAACCTGAAAAAATACAAATATGTAATGCTTTTAATTAAAAAAAAGCTTTAAATTATCGTAGCAGGATTCACACCAGCTTATTTTGGGATTTTGTTTCATTTGCTGGTTTTAAACATGCCTCATTTAATCTTTGGCAACATGCATGCTTACCATGAAAACAACTCTTTACAAATAACCTTCACCAGACTCTCAGTTCTTTTCAAATTCCTTCCAAATCAGAACTCCCTTCTGTCATTTCTACATACCGTGGTAATTATCACGCTCCAACAGACTCCAGCATCACATGTATCGATGTCCCCACACTGAAAAATGGCAGCAGGGCGCTTTGAAGTAAAGCTCATTCAATGAGCTTTAGTTCGAAGTGCCCTGCTGCCATTTTTCAGCACAAGGACATGGATACACACAACGCTGCAGGCACTTTAAATTAGCAACCCTTGCCCTGCTCTTCCTCCCAAGCACATCTATAAATGCCCTAAGAATGCAGCATCATTTGAATCCTGAGTTCTTATTTTACAGTAATTTTATAACGCATTCAGAATTGAGTTTTGGACTATTTGGCCAACATGATCACCTAAAATCATCTGTCTGTTTTTTTATAAGCTCTAGATAATTTGATTAAGCATTAAAACTTTTATATAATAAGTAATTAGTGGCCACAAATCCTTTGTAGTGCTTTGATTGAAAAGCTGTTAAGTGCATGCGACTAAACCAACCATTCATTAGTAGTCACTGTACACTGATCCTTCCCTTTTTTAAAAAACTGCCTAGACTTAACAAACAACCAAACACACACACACACACACACACACACTCTAAGAACAGAATAGTAACTTAAAATCAAGTTGTTCAGAAAGTAAGGGTACCATGTCCCCCTGACACACATCAAATACAGAGGTAGATTTATACCTCTTTTCTGCTCACCCCTGGGGCAAGCAGGTGGCTGGGCCCCCAGCAAGTTACAACACTCTCAGCACATTTAAATACGTTAGGGGCCTTTTCTTTTGCCCTGGATTGCCAGTGTACAGGCCCACCTCACCCACTGCCCTTCCCAGGCATCTTTGTGCAATTATAGAAGAGCCTTGGGATAAAATAAAATCTGTTTCAAAATTCTTTGCACCTGTAATCTGTCTTTTCATTCATCGTTAGTAGGTCAAACTTTTATATTTCTCTCAAGTAGCAACATACAACAGATGATTGATACATTACATAGCTCACTAATCAGTGATCTAGAAGATAAACAAGTATGCCTGTTGTGTTCTAAATTAATTGACATTTTTGTTAGGAAAAATTCAAGGAGTATGAGGCGTTCACCTAAGGACCAAGCCATTCCAATAATGACAACTGTAACACCATACTTAAACTCACTGGTCTTTTAACTAGATTAATCATTTATTCTTGTATATACAAGTAAAATTAATCCTAGAGTAACCTTCTCTGAAATCAAAGAATAGTAGTTTTATAGCTTATGTTAGAGTCTTGCCTTTTCTTGATGGGAGCAAAGGAAATTATGTACCGCACCTTAACTGAAAGTCACTAGTAAAATCTCCTTTACTATATAAATTTATGTTGTAACAAGGCAACACTCGTGAAAAAAAATGAAGGCTGACATTTTATTCACACAGTAAGGAACTCCTCTTCCCAATCATCTAACACATTTTTAACAGCCAGAATAATCAGCCTAAACTTTGATTTCCTTAGTTCTGCTGTTTGCTTCCCTGCTTGATGATTTAAGATATTTCTATGAATAGATAAGGTGCGCCACCTTGTGTTTAAAAATGTCACACTGTTAATACATGGAAATCTAGCACTAAAACTCCAACAAAACACTCCTGAAAATTGATGAACTTAAGACAGTTAAAAACACCAGCTTACAGTAAAAATGAATACCATCAAGCTGTGAGCAGCAAAAAATGATTTTGTGTTTCATGTGCTCTGACAGTCTCTCAGTTTCCAATACACAGTGAATAATGCATTGAAGTATATGCCATCCCCAATTCTTCTAGCCAGTACATTTTTATTTAATCAGAATATTTACATTCAAACACATTGCTTGACTCAGCATTTAAACGCTCCTAATAACAGAAGACAATAAAACACAAATTTTCCAAAATATATTTCCTTAAACACTCACCTTTGAATGTGTGATTGAGAGCGTATCCACCCAAACACGCCAGCCACCCCACTCATATTTGATTGCATGATAAAGCAAGATTCGGAATATGGCATACACCATTTCAGTTATCTTCAGCTCTTCAGAATTCTTAGGATTAAAATAACAAAGGGAAAGCATCCACTCCTGCCACACTGAGCACTGCAGCAAACTCCTGCAAAATGTATGCATGGGCTGTTCAATCAGATCTCAGAGGTGTGCAAACATATTAAAACATATGAACTTAGCTAAAGTTTTAAGGATTACATAACAGCAGGTAAGGAATTTAGTAAATGTAAAAACAGCGCAATATACAAGTTTCTCTAGCATTAAATGTAGAAGCCTAATGGAGTAGAGCAATTTCTTAAACTGCAAGAGATATGGACATAACTGCTGAATAAGCCTATTTTAGCGTCCTTCTAATTTCTAATAGAAGACAATTTTGTAGTACACCATTATTTACACGTCATATTTGTTATGCACATGATGAACCATCTTACCTCCTGTTTTCTCTGCTGTTATTAAAAAGTTTAATCATGTCCGAGAGAAAGGCTCTACGGACCTCCAGGGTTTCCGGACATTGGGGAGAATTACGTAGCAGGGTCGCAATTACTTTCAGTACCTCTGTAAAACAACTCACTAGTAAATAAAAACCACAAGTAAAGCATGTCAAGTGTTATTAACCAACAGGAAATTTCTTTATTCAGATAATCATTTAATGAGAAGCTAATTCATATAAAATATATTCTTCTAACTAGAAACAAAAAGGATCTGGGAAGGCAGGTGGAAAGAGGCAAGACAAAGGAAGGGAATATTTGTGTGGGGAAGACAAAGGTGAAATTTATTACTCCCTTATTCCAAGACTTCCATAAACATTCACTTTGAATGGGATTTTCAAATGTGCAAGTTGAAACCAAGAGTTATGTAAAACATCAAACTAGCAAGACTCCAGTTTAATAAGAAACACCAAAGGTGACTATCTCACAAATGCCTGCTTTAAAATAAATATAACTGTTTACCAAGTCTCCGTCAGAAATACATTCTTTAGAAGACCAGGAACACACAACCTGATGAACCAGGTTATAAAATAAAAATAAAAAGCCAGGTACATTCTAGGTTTATCGCTTCAAATATGAACAATATAAAATTTAAAGAAAGATCCTAAAAAAATTTTTTAAATAGGTAAAGAAATAAACTTGAAAACATTTTGTCTCCATGCTATAATGGTTCAAGTCTCCTCTGTGTACACATCACTTTATACCCTACTGTTTGAAGAGGCAAAAATACACAAGACATTCCACTCTGGAGGAAGCAAGACTGATAGAAAACACTTTGCCGCTTTAAGAAAAAACAATTAATTCTGCAAACTGACAGTGTCAGAATTTAGGCCCATGCCATAAAATATAAGCAGTGACCTCCTGAGCATACGCTGAAAGAATTCACCCTTCCTAGCATACCCAGGAGATTCCAGACTCACATGTAACAACCATATGAGCAAAGCTAACCATTGCAGGGATTCTATTAGATTGAATGAAATGAAATTATAGGGAGTTTGAAGTAGGACTCACTACCCATTTTAATTCCTTCAACAGAAAATCAGCTTTCTGTCCTTATGTTGACATTATCTATCTAGAAGTACCTTCAAGCACAAGTTTCTCTCCCTCCATATCTATTTCTCTAACCCTAAAATGTAGAATGTAACTTCGCAATCCATTTTGACTTTGAAAACAAAAATTTATATGTTTCCATAAAGAATTAAATACTGGAACACTACACTGTATTACAAAGAGACTGTATTCAGAAAAAAAGATGTGTATACAAGTTCATAAGAAAACTGAAGTATCAAATTAGGAATTTTCTCCTCCAAAGAAAGTTAGCCCAAACAAAATCATGAGCAAATACATTTTTCCATTCTAGATCTGGTGTTTTTGCATTGAGAGTAATTTAAAATGAAGGTTACTTCCATACTTCATGTAATTTAGTCTGACATTAATAAATAATGTAATCAGAATTGTGCTGGAAGGTGTACATGTATTATATCAAAGTACCCTGTGCATGGAAGTCTAGAAAATCCATTTCATGGCACCACTACATGACCAAAAAGGGTCACTACTAAATTACATATACATTTACACACACAAAACATCTTTCAAAAAACTGAAGACACACTTCCTAATTAGCTCCAACTAAACATACATCATCTCTTCTCTTGCATGAATGACTGTATAAAAAAGATCAGAATTCAGTCTGCTGGACATAATAAGATGTTATGGGTTTTTTTCCAATTAAAACAGGCATTTCAGTGCAATTACATAATTTATAAAGGCATATATATAATACTTACGAGGATTTTCTATCTTCACTGTTGAATCTGGGTCAGGATGCTGTTTATGTATAACTTGAGTGCAAATCTGTTCTGTAAGAATCTATCAGGATGATAGAAATTTTTTTTTTAAAAAAAAGCTTAGCAGATAATTTGATAGGAGGTTAGACTGCCTCCTTCCTATCGGCCCCATGAAAAATTCAGCTTAGCACTAATATTATCCAAGCTTTTTTGTTCTATTTGCTCATAATTTACTTTAAAAAAAAATCTTACTATGATCATTAATTTTGGCATTCTCTCACAAAATAGTATTTCAACTTATTGGAGATCCTCAAATTTTACCACAACAACAATTTTAAGTTACATTTTATGGGAGCAAGATTCAAAATACGTGAAAAAAAAACTGGTTGAACAACTGAACTTGCCTATTATTGAAAATGGTTCACAATGCAGTATATTTTCAAGTGAAGCAAAACTTCCAAAGAAGTAATCTTCAAAAACCTTAATTGTAACACTAGCTAGGTTTCTAGTGTCATCTGGAACATATCAACACAAACATGCAAGCAATTTTATAACAATGTCTTCCAAGTAATTAGGAAGATTGGATTCTAACTACAGTGTATTTACTACCTCAAATAGAACATTGTATGTGGTCATGCTGATTAAGGTTGTCTGAAGCATCAGCCTTTCAGCCAGCAAAGAGAATAATCCATGTCCAAGCATGATTTCAGTATTTCTCCTACAGTAATATAGAAAGACAGATAAAATACAAAAATGTAGGTCTATCACTTGCTAGGCATGTAAACCGTGTCTTTTTTTTAAGCATTTCCATTTGGAGAGGTAGGAGGTAGACTCCTACATAGCAAAGACCAACACACACTTACAACTGATGGATGAGTAAAATTCCTGAAAGGTTTGGTGTCTCATCTTGAGACATGTGCCTCTTTCCATACTTGTGTGACAAGTTCCTGTGACCTCTCAGGTGCCCAAAGAGCTGGAGCTGAACCTTGGGGATCCCTTGATAATGATACAAGAAACAGTGCATCCATGCCCTTTCATCTTACTAGAACTAACTGACCATGTATGGTAGCTGTTAATTATGTTATTGATAACTGTAGCCAATTTTACCAGTAATCTGGCTAGTGGATATAGATGTCATTCTGCTTACAACTGAAGAACTTCATAATTTCCATAATCAACATGAGATGGAAAATCCTAAATACTGTATCCACTTCCAAAATGTGAGCCCTAATTACAGACAGCTGTCTATAGGCTAACTGATACCAGATGGCTGAGTACACGTGCTTGCCAGTTTCAGTGTAAAAGAAGGGGGAAAGGGGAAAATAATTTTGGTAAAATATTAAGGATAAGCAAGAGTTAGCAAAACTTCACTCAGTGTAGATGCCTTAAAAAAAAAAATCACCTACTTCATTCACTCTCACTAAAAATTAGCAAGATCATCCAAACGACCATTTACAAAAAGTGTTTCTCTCTACTTCACAGGTTTATAATGAACAGCTGAGTATTTGGGATCTCAACCAAGACAACCTCACCTTGTAAGAAAGGCCTTTACCTTGGCTATGTATTAAATTATGTGATAGGTCAGGGACATAACAAAAGTACTTGGTTGCAAACATTCAATTTTGGCCCATTTTAATAAGATAAAAACCACTTAGAAAACTTTAGCTTAAACTGAGTCCAAGCTGAATAATACTGGCTATTAATATCACTATTCCAGTTAGTACATTTTTACTTTCCATGTATGGTAGTTTATTGTAAAAACCTAAACCTATAAACAGGTATACCAAAGCATCAGCAACCTGGACCAAAAAGCTTCTAGCAATTTATAAAGCTTCTAGCAATGACTTGACACAGGCTCCCGATACTGCTATCATTCCACTATATCAGAGATAGATTAGAAAGAAACCAATGTAATGACATTTATAAAAGGAAAATTTCTCCTTCTGTGTAGTTTCTATTCTAGCTGTGTGCCAGCATAACACTAAACAGTAATTAAAGCAACGCATTCTGAAACGTGCTCATTTTCTTCAGTTCTAAACCAATACTTACTTGGGAGCAAGGTGTTTTAAGAAGTAGCCCAACACTTTTAAAGCTTGCACCCTGATTCCTTCACTTTTTGAAGCTAAAAGTTTGTAGACAACCCTAAATGAGAAAAAGGAAAAACAATCACAAGTTAGCTTGAAATAGTTGAAGCTAACTAAATGATAGGTTCTAAAATTCAAAGTTAACCAAAGCATACGGCAAACAAAATTTCACCTTAGGTTAATAAACTTTGGAAAGATGACGTAGCATTATGCAGTATTTTACTAAGTCCAATTTTAAAAATTATACTTGGAAATTCTGAATTCCGTTAAAAAGTCCTGAAAATATACCTTTTTTTTTTTTTAAATTACAGTTTTTCTAGAAAGGTCACTAATTCCAGTACTCAGGTCTTCAGCTGATTTCACTCAGGAAAGCAAACAAATAACTGTTTTTCTGTCAAAGCAACTCTATAAAGAGCAGCTGCAAAAAAGCCTCAATTTGGTACATGGATGGACATTTACTATCAGTATTAATATATGACATTTTTGTCCCTGGCTAATCTTCTATGACAGTTTTCAGAAGAAGAGGAAGGGACCACAGTAGCTGGCATTATTTTCATTTCACTCGTATTGGTTTCTGCCCTTGAGATTATTAAATAGAAAAAGGTTAATGTAAAAACATATTGCAATCTTAGCAGAGCTGTCTTGTGTACAAAATTTTTCAGGCATACATGCTCCCCTTATTTCTAGAGAACTGACAGCATTATTCCTGTCATTTGATCTTTCTTTAGTTTATGTTAGCACTTAACATAAGGAAATTCCTATCAGGTTGGGAACATGCATTGTACCTTGCAATAATTTGCACAAAGTAAAAAGGCTGGTTGGCACTGAACCAAACACTATTTGTTAAAAACTGACAATTAGAAACAACAATATGATAACAGACTGATGGAAACCTTATGTCTATTGTTTCCAAGTATTACACAGGAACAGATATCCATACTTCAATTTGTTATTCAAAATTCTGACAGAATAGTGAGTGTTATTTGTTTTCCTATCTCAGCACAGAACCATTGCCCTAGCATATTGCAAGAGACCATGTATAGCATCCAGATAGGCTACAAACTGAGGAAATTGAGTACTTTATTCCATTTTTAACTATGAAAAAAGTTATTTTCTTCTTAAATTGAGAGAGTTGCACAGAAAAAAGCCATAAGACCATAAAATTACAGTTGCTCTGTCCAGGCACCCTGTTCAAGAAATGCCAGCTGCAACCTGAATTCAGCCTACCAGAATAAGTACATTAGGATATGTGCTTTCACCATATTATTTAATTATTTTTCTACACTGGACTCTGACTTAATTCAGTATCAGTGTATGTTATTCACTTATTCAGTATCAGTGTATTGGTATGAACACAAATAGCACTGCTTCTCATCTTGGTAATGTAGGTCTGGTCCATCCCTTACATACTGCACCATCCAAGAAGTGTACTGGTAACAGATCTATACACTGGCTTTTCCATTGTCCTCATTGCTGCAGTAGTTTTATGAATCATACAAATTACTGAAGTTAATTTTTACAGCACCTCTATAGTCTTTATTTCCCCATTTTGCAGACAAGGGACTAAGAGCAGCAACTCAACAAGGCCTAGTGTCCTCATACGTGCTCTATTTCATACACCTATCACATTACTTTTTAGCAAGTGATTCGCTCTTCATATGGAGAAAAAACAGCCCTTATTTATGTGTAACTGCAAATACTCCACCTTTCTGCCAGTCAAGCCAGAGGTTCCTCAAACTAGGGATATAAAAGTGAGAAACACAACTAGTGACAACCTCCAACAAGTCTGGTCTAGGTGACTTGCCTAGCATCAGAGGGATTCTGATAGAAACAGAGAATCCAATTCTGCAAGCACCACTCTAATGCCATCAAGATGAGACCATCCTTTTCCTCCTTGCAACCACCCAGCTCACCCACTAGACACTTTCTAACTTCTGCAGGAATGCTGCAGTCAACAACATATTTTGCTACACAAATTTGGTATCTTAAAGCATATGAACAAGACAGCCGAATTAAGCTTGCATAGGAAACCTCAGTCCTGGCATGCCCTAACTTCCAAGAGCTTGACTCTACAATACATCATGTTGGTCCATACTAACCACTATGCAGGTTATCAATAAGATTAAAAGCTTGAGAGCCACAATACAGATCTCTACCACTTCAACTAATGGAGCAACTGGCAGAAGTTATAAATTAAAATTGTAATCTCAAGGAGTGTATTTTTTCCTCATCTGCATCAGTTTAGGAAACACTGGGGAGATACTTCACCATGCAATCCTACAGGTAAGGAATCGGACTATATTGTTTCTCCCATCTTTTAAACATTGCTTGGAATATTTCAGCCACATTTACATCATTACTAAGCTTCTTCATACCCATAACAAATTCAAATATAATTTTATTAATCTCTGTTTCATCTTTTATTAACAAGGTTTTATTTGATTAGTGAAAGGTCCAAGCACTGGCCTAATTGCATTACTGTAAGAAATACTGAAGACAATATATTATTTAATAATGTATACTCTAAAGCCTTAATAATGATGTAAAACATGCAGTGGAGCTCAGCTTTTACTAACTACTTTTATTATCGGTACCTTGAGGCTGCTCCTTTATCTAAGTGAGCACAGTGTCATCATCAACATCCTCATCATGTACATTCAACCCATTTAATTCTGGCTTGGTTTGCTCTTTAGTATTGAACCGGCCTTTTGAATTTATGCCAATCCTACCTAAATGAGCTAAGCTCTTAAATTTTTTTTAATGATTATTTAATTCCTTAATGTTCCATGAAATTATATTAATTACAAGAGTACAAATAGAGTCTCACACAGTGTGTACAAGTAATGATGTACCCTTTGTCAAGAAACGTTTTCCTGCAAAGCTTTTGAAAATCAGTTTTGAAAGATTCAGAAGCATTTCCACTAATTTAAAAAAAGGTCATGTTTTTGGACTTTTTAAGTTAACATAAAATTGATAATTATGACCTGGTTGTTGATATATTGAAGGACAGAAAATAAGGAAATACGTTTTAACTACCCAAGCCTTATCTTTCATTCCATGTCAAATGCCTTGGCTGTAGTGGCCCCAAATATGCAATCCACCCACCCAAGATAGGAAAATAATCCCCTCTTCTCCTCTGACGTTAAATGGCTTTATCCTGGGTTAAATGGCAGGAAGAGCACTTGTAGAATGAAACCAGTAAGCAACAAAAGTTCAACTAAGCACAGAAGGTGAGGGGAAATATCACTGTCTACTTTACTCCATGTTCTGGCAGATCAAAATTTACAAATTTATCCTGTATCACAGGAAATATTCTGCTTCCATGTAATCAGGTATTTTAGCTGGTATATGTATTTTCTTATTTTATTTCTTGTAATGAAAGGAAATATAAGGAATTTAAGGGAAAAAACACCCGAATACCTGTAAGCCTTTGTCCAAAAACATGCATTTTTATTTTAAACTTGGAGAGAAAAATATTTTAACTACATTTTCTAAAAATTCTTTTAGAAAAATTTCATAAAACACATAACCAAGCTGTTAAGTAATTGAAGACAGTACAGGAGTAAGGAATATAACAAATGAGACAGGAAAACAAAGCAGTATCTCACTGTAGACTTGTTATTCATACTGATTTGCCCATATGCTAGTGTAAAAAAAAGGAAAATGTCTATTGCCAGTTGTTAAATAAAAACAAATGTATTACACCAGAGAGATTCAACATGACACTCAAATACTTCACTATTTAGGAGTTTATTAGTTTCCAATTGCGTAACACATTACCATACAAATGAAGCCAAAGCTGAGGAAAACAGGTAACAAACTAGCAGTAAAAATGGGGGAGGAAACAATTGTAGACATGACTGGACATCTCCCGAGGAAAGGAAACTGTAAAAATTCTGTAATCCAGGGTTAACCAGTAGGTGTGACAAAATGCATGAGCTGAGAACATGCCTTTATATAACAAAACAATTACTGCTCCAGGTACCCTTCTAGGACTAGGTCTTATTCAGGTCTGTATGCTCACACTTTCTCAGCGATATTCTCAAGAGATTAATTTTAAATTAGAAAAGTTAAAAAGTGTAGCCATCCACTAAGAGGTACAAAGTGAAATCAAAACTGTAATTTAATGTTTTTCCTAAAAAATTTTCTTCTCTCTTTTACTAGAACATTACAGCCTCTTTCCCAAACTACTCCTATTCACTCATAATGGCATGAAATTATACTTAACACACTGGGAATGGTCCACATGTAGACCCACAGCTTGTAAACAGTGTGTTGTACACCACAAGGTGAGAAATAAAATTTCAAAAAAGCTTCTCAGTAAAATCCCACAAATGCCATACCTACAGGATTTGGGGGGAGGGGGGAGCAGAGGAGGAAGGGTTAACGTGGCCATGTACAGACATTCAGTTTCTCCTGGGACAGTGGGACAGTCACTACGCTCCCAGGAAAAACTGTAATTGTACAGATATTCAGGATTTTTTTCCCCCAGAGCAATAATGGCCACTACAGGAGAAACCAAGGTACAACCGAGATTAAATTACTCCAAGCAGAGTTTTCTCCTGGGAAAGAGAAAATCTGTAAATGTTCTCTTCTGAGACAAACTAAAATACAGTCCTCCAGCATCCCAGGTAACTTTGTTCCTAGCTTGCTCCCTCCACCCTCTCCTAGGAGACACTGCATAGCTCAAGCTGGACTGTGCTGCTCCAGCCAAACAGAAAACAGAAAACACCTCCTTAAAATATGGGTTACTTTCAATTTGTGCTGCAGGGAGACACAGACTGCCCTGTGCATTGTACTACAGGAAGACACAGCAGTCTGTGCGTCTGAGTCAGCCAATCACGGGTGACCTATGCACTGCTGCCATCCGTCTCTGGGGCAGACTAAGGGAGCCTGAAGACCACACAGATGTGTGCACAGGGGCTCCATCACTGGACAGTGTCAACACTGCAAGCTCTCAGGGGCTCAGTATTTGCATGTCTGTTCAGGCACAGCTGGGTAAGTTTTACCAAGAAAAACAACCTGGGAGAATTATCCCAGATCATGTCTATGTGTGCATAAAGCCAAAGATCAGAAGAAACCACTGGTGACCAAGTTTAGCTGATATTCTCTCACAATTATCAGCTTAATAAGTCTACCAAGAAAATAAAGCTGGAGATAGGAAGTTAAATATAGACTACCTCAAACTGACTACTCCTTCTTTAAGATTGAAAATCTTAATTTAGTTTAGGTCCTACTTAGTATATAGGAAGTATTTAAAAAATAAATTCATTGTCACCTCTTCTCAAGAGAACATGTGGGTACAGATTCACTCAAAAGGAGCTTGAGGTCACAGTACAAGTGCAGAAAAGAACTCTTTAGCTTATGTGAGAATTATGGTGAGCAACAACACAGTCAAAATGCTGTTCTCTTTTGCCTACTTACACAGTTTAACTTACCGTAATCCATTCCTTTGATCAAAAGCAGGAATCATAGAACTGGGATGCTCTGACATCAGAGCAACAAGCAACTGCAGGACATCCATTAAATTGTCATCCTGTTAAAATAAACAAACAACCCAAAAACAAAACGTTAATATAAAAAGTAACAATATAAAAATATTAGATTAGAATATTACTCAAAAATTTCAGTCCTTGTAAATAGTTCAGTGATAATCCAGTCCTAGGCCAAAGAAGTTCTTCAGGCAGCTGGTTGTAACCTATCAAGCTGGGCCAGTGAGTCAGATTAGGACCCAAAGAACTTGGACGGAATCAAAGAAGCTATGAACATGAGAAACAAGGGTGGGACACCAAGAGAGAGTACTAAGCAGCAAGAATGCTACCAGTTAGTTACTTCAAACTTCTGTGCTCTACACAACTGGTTTAATTCTACAAACACATTATTTTGGGCAGTGGGAAATCAGAGAATGGAGTAAGTGGCAATTCCTCCCACACACATGCTCATGTATAAACACATTTCTCTTTTATGGAGTACATTTTTCCAGGGATGCAGTCTAAGGAACCACAAGCAATAGTTAAGGAGGGTAACTGAGACTAACTGTTCACCTAGCAAAGGTTTTTAGCAGCATTAGTTTGAATTATATCTATTTAACATCAATTTATGAAATTTCTTTAAGTAAACTGTTTACTATTCAAAAGTGACTTATAAAGACTTAAACGCAACTTTCATACCCTTTTCTCACTGTTTATGACATATAAAGTGATCTTAAAGTTTGTGGTTGATTTTACTTATTAGGCCCCCTCTACACATGCAAGTAAAGGTGAAATGGTACCCAATGCGTGCTTCGTACAATTGTGCCTCCTGCCATGCCCCACATGAATGGCAAGGGTGCCTTGGTAAACAGTTGTTCACAGAGGCTTTGATGTATTCCCCTGATGTAGCAGTAAGCTGCTACCAAGTCCCCTTCCAGCCTTTTCTTTTTTAGGCTGAAGAGTCCCAAGTCCTTCAGCCTTTCCTCGTATGGCTTGCTTTGCAAGCCTCTGATCACATGGGTGGCTCTTCTCTGGACTTTCTCAAGCTTTTCCACATCCTTGTTGAAGTGCAGTGCCCAGAACTGGATGCAGTACTCCAGCTGCGGTCTCACCACTGCTAAATAAAGTGGAAGAATCTCTTCCTTGGTTTTGCCTGAGATGCACTGGTTGATGCATACCCAGAGTACTTTTTTCCCTGCTGGCTCTTATTCATACTTTGGTCTATTATTAGCCCTAGATCCCCTTTCAGTCATGGTGTTAGTCAGTTCAAAGTGATTCTTCCACTTTACTCAGCATTGGTGACACCTCTGTTGGAGTACTGTGTCCAGCTCTGGGTGCCACACTTCAACAAGGATGTGGGAAAGCTTGAGAGTCCAGAGACGAACCACCCATATGATCAGAGACTTGCAAGTCAAGCCATATGAGGAAAGGCTGAGGGACTTGGGACTCTTCAGCCTAAAAAAGAAAAGGCTGGAAGTGGACTTGGTAGCAACTTACTGCTACATAAAGGGAATACATCAAGGGCTCAACGAGCAACTGTTCACTAAAGCACCCTTGGGAAAAACCGGAAGCAATGGCTACAAACCCCTGGAAGACCATTTCAGGCTTAATATTAGGAAAAACTTCTTCACAGTCAGAGTATCCAGACTTTGGAATAAACTCCCTCCAGAGGTGGTGCAATCACCTACCCTGGGTATCTTCAAGAGGAGACTGGATGGTCACCTCGCTGGGTCACCTGACCCCAGTTGTCTTTCCTGCCTAGTGCAGGGGGGCTGGACCCGATCGTCTTGCGAGGTCCCTTCCAGCCCTTACAATCTATGAATCTAAGAGTTGCGTTAATGGAATCATGCATTAGATCCAATTGCATCTTACTGCCTGTGCAGGGGGAGCCCAATCCTGGGCTCCCCCTGCACCAGCAAAAAAAGCATGCTCCCTTGGCTGGGAGCCCCATGCACCCACTTGAGGGGCTCCCAGCCACAGGGGGGGCCCCATGTACCTCCAGGGCAAGGAGGTTGCAATCTCCCCACGCTGCAGATGCATGAAACCCCTGGGGCAAAAGGATCGCCACTATGGCTAGTCTGTCTGCCCCAGCAGTGCAAGAAACCCCTGGGGCTAAAGGATTACCCTTGTGTCATTCCTCTGGCCCCGGGGGTTTTCTGCATCCCCAGGGAGGGGGAAAAAAAATCACCCCTGAAACAATTCTCCAGCCCCAGGGGAAATCATCCTGCAGCAACACTCTGGCCCCACGGAGGTTCCTGTTCCCTGGAGACCTAGGGATCAAGGCAGCCACGATCTCCAGGACCCAGAGGTTTCACACACTCCTGAACCCTGGGGGATTGAGGCTGCCTTGATCCCCAGGGCTTCACACTAGACATGGTGCATTGCTGTGGGTCGGAACCCTGTCAGCTGATACTGCTACACATGCAAATTAAAGCTCAATAGCAACCAACTATAAAGTTAGTACACATTTTAGAGGTCTAGCTTTATAGCTGGTTGGAGCACCTTGTTGTGTGATAGCTTCTATGTACATATAGCTGGTCTCTAGGTAATTGCTTAACCAATTAATTTCACAATACCTGTAACATGTAGAGGGGGTCTTAGAAACACAGACATAATACAACCTTAAAGCATTCAGTCACCTGAAGGTGCTGTTATATTGAATCACAGATTCAATGACTACCCCAGTGAAGAAGGCAGGGCTATTTTCATTTAGAGTATTTTGAAAACTATCGCCTTTGTTTCTAAAAACACCTATGTACTGTCATCACCAAAATTCAGTGCTTCTGCCTGCTTCAGTTGAGAGAGTAGTCCGCTGTGTTAGTCTGAAGTAAGTCAGAAGGCAGGGTACATATTCACCTTTATAGATTAACTAAGCTATATAGAGAGAGAGTACAAGCCTTCATGTTTCAGCTTTGAACATAGAAACCATTTGGTCTGATCAAATAAAAAAAAAAGAGACAGATTACTACCTTCTCTTTTCAAAGAAGGCTATGTAAGGCTTTTGTAGATCTGGGTTAATCTCAATTTGTTGCCAAGATTGTCACTTCCTATATCCCTGAGAAGGGAAAAGGACTGGAAGACATGCTTGTTGTGCAGCCAAGCACATGACCTAGAACCAATCCAGACTAAGGAATAAATATAGGTGTAATATTCAAAAGAAAAAGAAATCTGTAATGCTTGAAGTAGATTCAATTAATTCCTTATTTTCCTCATTTCAAGCACCCTTGAAAAGAGATTAGATCACTTAGATTTATGTCCCCATTTCCCTGGTCTTTGATGTTACATCTGGCATAAACTGCCTTTTCCTGGTACTAAAATATGAAGATGCAGATGTATCAATGGTAACCAACATTTTCTCCCAATTAAGATTACAAGCTCCCCTTACACTTCATTAACATCTTTATTTTTAATTCACATTTTCAATGTATTGCTTTATTTAAGAAGCAAAATAAAAGGGAGGTAAGAAATAAAATTGAAAATATTATTTAGACAGAATAAAACATGCTTTTTTAAAAGTCAGTCTCACCATCTGTTTTTCTGCTTGGTAAATCAGTTCACAGAAACTATTTTGACTCAACTAGCTTAATGAACTTCAATCTACTATTGAACATAGTGCTTAAATCACAGCAAGATATTGGTAATTCAACATACTATATTGCAGCTTTGAACAGTATTTGTTATTTCTTCCTGTAGAGCCATCTTGTGGCAAGAGAAGATATTTTTTATTAGAAAATAGTGAGGATAGTTTGCTTCCCAATCATGAACAACACGAACAAAAAAGCAAGATAAGAATTACCTCGTGAATAGTGAGTAGATAATTGAGGATAGCCTGCAATTCATCTTCTTTCACTCCATGATCCTTAAAAATTAAAATTAAAATGCGTTTCTAGTATCTTTATATTAAAGTAAAACAATAAAGAAAGCAGTAAGCAAAACATGGTCATATACAAAGTAAGAGACATATAAGGCAGATTAATTTTTAAATGCATCTAAAGTGCTACCACAATTTCTAAGGTAACAGTTTCTGAACTAAAAACTCAAACAAATGCTTCAAAATTGCACAAACAAAAAAAATGGAGTGCAACATAAAAAAAATGAACAAAGAGGTGAAATACTATTAAACTATCACTGGTACAGTGAAGAGCTGGGAATTTCCTATCTACTCTCTCATAACAGAAGAGCAAGAGGAACACACTAGGAAATTAACAGACAGATTTAAAGGAAAAAACTTTTTCATACAATGCATAATTAACTTGCAAAACTCACTTCCCTAAGATGTTGAAAGAAACCATTAGACACATAATAGGCAAAGCTAGTAGTGATCCCTATAATTAAATGCTGCCATTTTTGACTGCTTGTACCAGGGGTGCAAAAGATATGGCCCTATCATCCAGCTAGTGGTGCTGCCTGTGGGTCTCAGACTGACCCTAAGCATCCCATACCACATGTGTCAACCTCAATCGCATGGCCTGCATGCAGTGTGCAGAGCTTGTCTAGTGCAGGCTGCACACAGCATGAAGGCTAGAGCTGGCACAAGTGCTATAGACTAGCTCCACATACCTCATGGGGTTGGGATTACTTGCTAGATACAGCCCCAGGGGCCAGTGTGGGGTGCATGCTGCATGTGGCACCTCCAACGGAACTGCCCTCCAAACACTGCATTCAGGACAGGTCTAGACTGGACCCATAGACAGGCCATGCATGTGGGAAGTAGCATACAAGTCCAGTTCAGAGTGGGTACTAGATGCAGTGTGTGTACTAGACTGGCTCTGCACGGCATGTGCAACACATGCCTCAGACTCACCGTGCATGGGGCCGAGGCAGGCACATGCTGCAAACAATGCATGGAGCTGGAGACAGCACACACACTGCAAGTGAAACAGGGAGCCAATCCAGGGTGCACGCTGCATGTGGTACCCACACCAGCCCAGCCCTGTGTCCTGGATCCAGCATGTTGGACAAGTCTGTGGGCCAGACTGGCCCCGAGTCTCTCATCTGGCCCATGGGGCTAGATGAGTTTGACACTCTTGGTTTATATACTTTTGCCAAGCTAAGTATTCAAGATTAAATATTAATGAAATAGAGTACTATCTTTAAACTGATTTCCACAGAAAAATACTAAGTTTCAAAGGACTGAGATTAGGGAAAAGCAAATTCTTTTGTCCATGCCAAAAAAGAAAATGTGTCACATTTGTTTTTATGGAAAAGCTTTTGCATATCCATGCTTTGCAGCAGAGTCTAAAAATTAACAGAGGAACTGTCTCTGAAAATTCAATCAAACTGACACAAAAGAAAAAAGTTTGCACATGCTCAGGAAAGGCAATGTTAGACTGACATCTAAATTCCCAAATATTTCATCTGAAGCAATCATGAAACAACTGAGGAATACAGTGACTGTGTAGGACTTTGCTATTCCCATATGTTGGGGCCGCCATGATACTGACAGAAGGGTGTCTTATTGCTTAATTCTTAATGCTTCTCCTCTGATGCTTACATAGCTAAGTGGAAAAAAAGGAAATAGCCCTCAAATGCCCTGTGTCAAGAGTCTGCAAAGTCAGGAGAGGGCAGACAGATGCACACAAGCTTAGGAGGGCATGATGGTGACAGGAGAAGGGGCAGAGGGTTCTAAACCACTACACTATTTTCTCTCCCTAAACCTAAAACTAAACCCAAGATTCCTACATCTTAACATCCTCTGTTGTCTAGCAAACAGTAGTGAAACCCACTAGCAAGGTGTTTCATCCTCCCCTAGAGGCTGGGTCTGTAAACAACCACCACCTAGTTCTGCTACTACTGTTCGCTGCAATCCTGCTTCTGCTCTGCCTCATGTCTTGGAGAGAAGGGGTGTCACAACTAGGCCAGATCCCCACCAGTGGCAGCAGAACAAATGGTGGCAGTGGCTAAGATATTAATACAGCTGTTGCTTGCTCCCCTGCATAGCAGAAATGCATCCCCAACAGAGTTCTGTGCCCTGAATTTTGCGCCCTAACCTGAAATCCCAAGCCTTCCAAGAGTCCCATTAGCTAAATAAAACAGTTCTCCACAGACCAGACTTTTGACCCCCTCCCCACTACAATCTACAGAATATTTAACCTGACCAAGAATGGCAATTTTTGTCCCCCTTGATTGAGGGCATTTCTAAAATTACATAACAGCTCTTTTGGCAAGAACAACCAGATGATCTATTAATGCTATGACACTGGGCTCGATGCAAGAAGTCACCTTCAGTATTGTTCCATTAACTTATCGTCTTATGAAATCATAATTAAAAAACATCCTTAGAGAATACTGTTGTGTTACACATCAGGAATACATGGCAGATGCAATCAGTTTTATACAATTCTAAGGAGAGGGAACACTGACAATACAACCTCCGCTTATGTTCACCTTACCTTCATCACCAGCTGTTTAATAAACATGAGTAAGAATGCTCGCAGAGAAAATATCTCTTTCTGATTAGGTCGGGGTCCATCTTTAAAAAGAAAAGCAAATATTTTATGCTACACATGAAGAAAACTATATTGACATTACAGTACATGGATATATTGTTTTACTTAAAAGTTTTGGAAAAGTATAAAGCATTTGTTATTTTATATGCAGGAGACAATCAAATGCAGTGGTTTGCTTTTGTTCCCTCATAAAACATGCTTTAGTGAAATGCACTGAATAGTAAGAATATGGACAGACCAACCCTCCTTGTGCTTTTAAAGCACTCCAGAAAGTGCGGGTACAGACATACACAGTGCATGAAACACTCCAAAGCAGGTCATTTTGCCACAAAAATAACCCCAGAGAAAGACAGAACAACTTTAAAACATTTCACTATGAAGCACTACACCTTGACTACTTGCTCTGGATTTTTTGCTTGCTTTGTCTGCCACAATCACACTGGGACTTGGTCTGGGGAAGAAGCAGGCAACTCCTGCGGGGGCTGAGGGGTGGGAATTTATGACTTCTGGGAAGTGATGGGCTAGTGAAGAGGTGGTGGCTATGTTCTCAGCATAACCAGTTGGCTTTGGCTGTCAGTTAAGTCCATATATACCACTCTGGATTGGGCACCAGAACTTTCCAGAGATCCTTGTGGTCTCCTCTCCTACCCTCAAAACATGCTTAATTACTACCCCTTTCACTACTGCTAGTTATTGTTATGGCTTGGGACAAGAGCCCAATGCAAGGATGCCAAGGAAGATCATAGACTCCTTCTCCCAAACTTACTAGATGCATCTCCCTATTGTTGAGGAGCTCCTTCTACTTTTCCTCTAACTTCCCCAAAACTCCCACCCCCAAGCTGGCTCTCTGCTACCCTACCTGCTATTGTTTCCAGTGAATGCCACCCATGAGTGCTACACAGCAAACAGTTTTCCCTGGGAGGGTGCAGTCAGGGTCACCCATGTCTCCATAGAGGGGTAGTGCGTAGGTAGGAAGAAAACACTGCTGCTGCCACTGTGCTGGAGGGCTGAACCTTACAGGTGGCTGCCTGTGTTGCCCATGTCTCCTGGCAGCTAAGGCCTAGGTGCTGTGGGAGCCAGAGGACTGGCTTGTTGCAGGTAGCTAGCTGTAGGAAAATGCTTGTGGGTATTCCGTGAGGATGAGGGAGACGTGATGTTGACACACTGGTCTGGTGTGAAGTTGTGGGGAGGGAGGGTCAATCAGGATGGGAAGAGTAGGAAGTGGAAAGTGAAGCACTGTGGGATGCCAGAGAATCTTCCATTGCGCTGAGTTAGAGAGTGTCATACTAACCACCACCAGCTGGTTGCCCAACGGTTATTTGAGGCACTCCCAATTATTCCTCCGAGAGGCACTGGTAAGCAACAAAAAGCAAGCCAATCTACTAATACCACAGATAACTTATCACCTGCTATTGTTTGCAACACTCCCACAGGAGCTGGCAGGGACTCTGGACCATTTTGAAGTGGGAGATTTGAAGCACTTCAAAAGAATGTCTGTCCATAACCTAACTGTCCTAGTAGAATTCCTATCAAATTAAGTCTTATAAATCCATACGTTAAAATTGGTCTTAACTTCTCGAGTTAAACTATTTTGTTTTGCCATTCTTTTGCAAGTCAACCACTGCAATATCAAAGAGGATGTAAAAGTTGGTTAAAAAACTACTTTGCTAATGAAGGGTAAAGTAAATGTAGACATACCTAATCCTTTTGGAGTGATTCCACTACGATCTTGAGGATTCACTACCCAGTAGTAATACTTTAAAGTGTGCATTACCAGAAGAACTGTCCCAACTCGCCGAATTGCATTATATATGTTAACAGTGCCAATGAACTCAGTAGACAGGTACGTGTACAAGATCAACTGAACCTATATCACCCAGTAAGGAAATAAAAATGTCAATTAAACATTCACAGGAACAGGGAGATGAGTTAAAATACTAGTCATAGGCACGTGAACAGTATTTTAACTATTATGACTAAAAACTAGGAAAACTTAACAACTGTTGAAACGCAGGGTACCTATACATGAGTAACAAAGCTACTCTGACGTGCTATAGTTACAGCCCAGTGCAGTAGACTTGATTAATCAAGTCTGCTGAAACATGGTAATTACCACAGTCCAGCAGACTCCAGTGTCTCTGTGCTTAAAAATCATGGGGGGCAGGGGAGGGGAGGAGGAGAGCTTTAACTAAAGCTTGAATTAACTTTAGTTAAAGTGACTCTACTACCATTTTTAAGCATTGGGGACCCTGATGCATGAGACACTCCAGGAACTTTAATTGGAGCTCCCCACAACCTCTTCCCCACTCCTGGAGCACATGTATAAATATCCTAGGAGTTTAGATTGATTTGGCCACAAGCCTCATCGTACTTGGATTTTTTGTTAAAGTCTCAGCTTGTGGAGTCACACAGGTGTCAGGGTATTGCACTTAACATGATGCCAAATTTAATGTCATTATTTGTCAACCCTAGTCTCAGCTCTGGGGAATGTAACTCATGTGTAGTTTTTAAAAGGTTTGGGGCTGACAATAAAAGCACTTTCATCCAGCTGCAAGAACAGCAATTTTATACCACTACCCTCATCTAGGGCAAAACAACAAGACACTTAAGATTTCTGGTACAATAGCTGTGAGAAAGAGAAGGGAAAAAAACATATCCATGTTTGTAAAAGTATCAATAACGTATACTACTGCTGACATTAATGCACATCTTAATGATTAAAGGGATTGACAAATTTAAGCAACCTTTCAAAAACTGTTTTTTACTAGGCTGTACTTGGCTTGTTCTGGTCAGATCTGAAAAAAAATGTCTTCCATTTGAAAGCTTGTTTACCTATGCCCACTGTTCAGTTGGTCCAATAAAAGATATCACCCTAAAAAATCCTTTCCTCTCAACCATATTAATTGAATGTGTTCAATTAAGAAGCCTGAAAATTAATTTTGCTAATACCAAACCAGGTACATTGCTGTATAACAACTTTCTAGGAACCCTGGTCTCTTTGCATCATTTTTGGAGTGTTTGCTATTTATTTTAGTGTTTTTGTGTTAATAAAATAAGTCTTTTTGCTCACGTTCTAGCATTCACTGTACTTGTACTGACTAGAAATTAGTAGAGAACTATAAGTAAATAATTTTAAGCCCCAAAATATTTTACACACTTAGTAAACCTTTAATATCACTGTAATGATAGATACTTGGTTTACAAAATGACTAAATCTGGAATCAATTGATGAAGTTCCATTAAGCTCTATATTTTCTTGCTGTAACAGAAAAGCAAATGGAACTGTCAGAGAACACCACTCTATTTTAAGTAGATTCTTAACTGGCGTGATGCAAATAATCTTGTGCTACAGATCAAAATGTTTAATACAACAATGCACTCTTTAAGCAGAGACTATTTTCATACAGTATTTAGAACAGAGACACTCTTGATCCCGATGGGGCTTTGGGTGCCACTAAAATAAAGAATTAGGAATAAAATGAATGAAGTGCATCTGATCCTGAAACAGCACTCAAATAACAAAAATAAAAACATTTTACCTTTGCTGGGGTATGAATCCATATTGCTGGATTAAGAAGAATGTGATCACAAAGCTGCTTGAGCAAGGGCACTCCATTGTGCAAGTTACTCAGGTATTTAGCAAAGGCAAGGCATAGTTCTAGCACAGCTCGGGTAACATGGACTTTGGAAGACTAAAAAAAAAGAAAAGAAAAGAAAAGAAAAAGAAGGATTTACTTAGACTAGCCTTTATCAAACTGTTTTAAAATTTTGTGATGAAAAAATATTAACATGCTAGGTTTTGCAGGTGACGGGGATAGGATAAGAAGAAAGGTCAGTAAGCCAATACTGGGTAAGCACTGATTTTGGTTTACCTTTTCCAGACTATATCCTATCACATGGAAGCCCTTACAGGAAAGCATCTGTTCTTGCATAGCGATGGAGTTCTTCAGTAACTCCATGATGAAAGCCAACAACGTGGAACTGAAAAATGTAGTGCATTAAAAAATAAAAATATTCACTTTCTTCTTAAAGAAATAGCATGTGGTTCACAGAGATTAAATAGAAAAAGCTCCTAGTAGAGCACTTTCCTTTTACAGTACATACATGCATTTAACATGATTTAAGTGGTTAGATTAATATTTGAACTCATCTAAAGATTATGAAAATATATTTAAGATTGTAAGAAGCCAATCCATTTCACAGCTTCAATCAGATTTTCTTCATCTTCAAATCCTGGATTTAGTGATACCTACCCAGTGGTAAAATGCTTTTAAAGCAAGTCATCTCAGGAACTTTGCACTTTCATCTTGCTGTTTTATATTTCTCTTTTACTTTCATGTTGAAATGTTCTACTGTACAAAAGACCTGTATTCCATTCCAACTGCCACTGACTTGGTTTCAGGACAGATGTTGCTGGATTCAACCGCTCAGAGTGCCTAAGAAGCATTGCTTTTTTATCATTCCTAAACCAGCTGAGAAATTCCCATAAAGTTCAGCCACTGGATGCTTGGTTGTAAAAAAGCAATGAAATTAAGAAAACTCTCAATTTACAAGTTTAACAGTAACACTGAAGGAAGAGAAGGAATTTCTACATCTTTGTCTGTAGAAATTCATTAATGGGGATTCAAAAAATGTCTGTCTTTTCCATTTGTTGTTTCCTTTTGAAAGTCAGCTTGAACTCTACCTCAAAATAGCCTTTTTTGTTTATTTTGTTTTATTTCTTCCAACGTATAAGGCATTAATTTCTTTGTTTGAATACCTTGGTAAAACTTTTGTTCAATTAGGGACATTCTGATCTGCTACTCTCCTCTACTCACTACTTTCACCAACTCATAGTCCATGAATAAACACACACATTTAAAAACAAAAAACTTATACGGTTTTTATTAACAAGCACATAACTGCCTAATTAAGAGCTATTATAAGGCCCAATTATAAGAAGTCAGGTTAAGGTTTTACAAATGACTTCATAAGCTTAACACTGCATTAATTTTAGCATTGTTTTACTTCTGTGCCTCTCTACCATTAGAAAGCAGGGGACTCTCTTTAGTAAAAGGAAATTAACAAATATCAACAAGTTCATTAGTTTTAATGAAATACATGTTCTTAAACTTAAGCCTCTCTGGCCCACTGCTGGTTAATACCTGATGCTGTTGTGGTCTGCTTCTATGCACAACTGCAATTATAAGGCAAAATAATCCTGACTTTAGTTCAAGGTCCTGTGTAGGCAAAAGACCTCTGGTGCTGAAAACACAGTGTGTCCAAACAATAGTACCATAATGGCATTAAGCTTCCCCTTTACATCCAACAGGCACAGGCATGTTCACTAGCATAAACTCTGGCTATTTTAACTATGTCTATTATTTGCTGTGTATTTCTATCTTACGTACATTAACTTCAATTTATAGTACACATACGTGTGAAAAATTTTCCTATTACCTGTAACTTTATCTTCAGGAAAAAAAATGTTCTAGGATAATTTAAATTAAGAAAAAGATCATTTCATTTCAACAAAAAGAGTGGAAAACTAAAGTATCTAGACACACTCACCAAACGGTTGCATCAACTTCATCCGATGAGTATTGCCTATAGTCTAACTGTGCAAACAGAGGAAAAAGTACCTGCACTCCTCCAACTGAATGCATAGCACTTTGGATGGAGTGAGTCAAAACTGCTTTCACATCCTAACAAAGAAGAAAAACAAAAAAAATTAAAACCTTTTTCACAACTCATTTTAAAAATGATGGTTTGATAAAAAAAGTCAAGAGCATCTTTCTTAAGAAATTGGACTGATAACATATTGCTATAAAAAGGCTGCCCTGGAAAGAGTCCCTACTGCAGGGGTGTCAAAGGCCTGTAGGCCAGATCCAAAGCATGAGTTGCTGGACCTACCCCATGGTCTGGCCCCTGCCACACATGCAATGTACAGTGCAGGGGCTGAGCCCTGTGCTGCAGGCACTACAGGCATGGGGTGCATGCTCCATGCAGCACACTGCCAGACCCCAAACCAATGCACATACCAGCCCCAGTCACCTGTGCTGCCTGCAGTGCTGGGTCTAGCCTATGCACCACATGCAACTCTTCTCCTGTACCAGCTCTGTGGGGTGGCATGTACAGTGCACAGGCTGGACCTCATGCTGTGACCACTCCACAGGGGGTTAAGTCCCAGCCCAGGCCACTGACTCAGGGATGCTCATCCAGCCCTCAGGGCTAGGAGACTGTGACACCCCTGCCCTATTATGATGCCTGAAAACAATCATGGCTCCTGCTAAAAGGACAGGTCCAGGAGGGGCCCAAAGTAAGATCTTTCTACTGCTGTAGTGAATTACAGTGTTAGAGACCCTGGCATAGGAGAAGGAAGAGTTAGAAGAGAATGTCCTCAGGGATAGGGATGTGGGCTGGCAGATTCTGAGTGGGGTGGAATGGAGAATGAGGCAAAAGCCTGTGTGCAAAGGTTTAAATAACATCTTTGGTGCAAGTTTGTTTTTTTAAGCACATAATCTTACTGAAAAAGGATCACATTGAGATTTTGAGGATGAAAATATGTACAAGTTCATTTAGGGAACGAATGGATGGCACAACCGCACCCAAATGAGGGCATGTGGTCCTAGTTGTTCATGAAAAAACTGAGCTTTGCACTGAAAGGAATGGGCTAGAGAAGAATGGGTATGGCATGTGATGCATTCCTGGAGATAGTAAGGAAGGAGAGGTCTGATTTAAGGCAGTGGTAAGAACACAGAGGTGATAGTTTGAAGAGCTATGCACAGTTCTTTGCAACTCCTCCGATATTAGAGGACAAGAAAGAAGAAAGGCAGAGTTTTGTTAGTTTTTACTTCTCCGTGTATTATTAGGGCTCCTCTATCTCAGAGATCTGAAAATCATGGTTTCAGAACCTGACAAATGCACCATTTTTCTTCTCAGAAAATCAGCTAAAATGTCAAAATACCTGCAGCATGAGGGCATGTGGAGAATGAACAAAGATAGATGGGTTATCCTTGGGTGAGGATTCTAAACAGAGCTGTGCATCTGTAGCCCTTGGATTGTACATGAAAGCAATTGCACTGGAGAGTTTGCCATCATACAGCAACATTTTGTGATGCTCAGCAAGAAAGAGATCACTTTCTGCCTTGAATTTGAATGTTCCCTGGAAAGGTGGAGAAAGAGGGAGGAAAAAGAAACACATTAAAAACTTACTTCCCCAAAGGGACAGTCATTAGAAGCAACACAAATACTGATGAAAATCACAGGATTTCTCCTCCTCAACTCTAGCAATATGCAAGAAGAAAACAATCCCACTACAAATATTTGTAGTTCAGGACTGATTTTATAGTTAGTATTGTATAACTTCTTTGCCCCAGAATGACACTACCCACAAGGGAAGGGAAAATATTTTACACTTCTCCTTTAAATGAAAAAAACTTAAGTAAATAATACTGCCTTCTATTAAAAATGTTCACTCAAAACACTGTTTAATATTTGGGATAGAGATGGAGTGGGGACCATTCTTCCATCATGTGTTTGTACAGCTCCTAGGGTGTATTGCAATCTGCCTAGAGCCCAAAGCTACTACAATAAAGATAAGTCAGTGTAACAAAAGTACACCTCAGTAGTAGCCTTGCTAGTCATTTTTTCCTCAGTGTGTTGAATTAGGCGTTGAGATACTAGCCTGCATAAGGAAATGGATCTCAAAGCAATTCATATTTAGCTTTCTATTCACTTAGTACGTAAACAAATAAATGAATAATACCTAGTTAAGAGAGAAGAGTTACTCCATATGAGCTGCTGCACAGTAATTGGATTGTGTACTCACTCAAACCTGTGCTAAACAGAAGCTAAAACCAGGGCAGTTTATATCTGAAACAATTGCTTTACTATCGCAGGATAGAATGAACAAATAAAACAGTTACCCCACATGATGAACTAACCCACAGTAATTTCCCCCTTTAATTTGATATATAATTTGTTCATTCATCCTTAGACAACAACTTCCCTCCCTATTATCCTCTCTCCCAGCAATAGAAGACTTTTGCCCATGCCCATCAACAGAAGCAGGAACTGAGAAATGAAAAATGGAGATACTTTTTGTTACTTATTTTAACCTAGTTTTAGCATCAAATTTACTAAGTTACTGTTTGAAGTGGTGTTTGTTTAAAACATAGATAGCCTTTTTTGACACCAGCAACCATGTCCATTGTGTTGTTTCCACTGGCACACTGAATTTGATTGGGAATTCAACAACTTCATGTCCATAACAAACATGTCTTATTTATTAGTTCTTTTTCTTTCCTCTTTTAAGTATTATAACTGTTAATTAATAATTAACCAATCATTAATTAATCTATAAATATATGTAACAGTTTAATAAACAGAAATTGCCTGGTAAGGAAACTGGTACATGCAATTGCTACAGAAATTTCAAAAACCTCCAGAAATTGATTAAAAGAAACCTTTCAAAAGTTATTACTTCAACTCCAAGATACCTTGTATCCCAGCCCAAGCTGATAAATGGCAAAGATCTGAGCAGCATTAAGAGCCTCACTGAAAAGGTAAACAGCTGTCATCTGTCCACAAAACACTCGATTGGCATCTGCTGTTTCTGAAGAACCCAGGAAGCATTTATCAAATGTCTGAAAACAGAACAGAGAATCAAGTTACACTAAATAAAAAAAACAAACAAAATAAAAGTAAAATAAATAATCAAATTGATTGAATCTGAACTACGTAAGTATAAATCAATCATGTAGATATTTATTAACGTTAGGAAGATATTTTATTTGATCAGGATAAACAATTTTTTAGCAAGTATAAGGCTGGTTGCTCAGGTCCATAACTTTT
Organism: Alligator mississippiensis; assembly: GCF_030867095.1. Taxonomy (NCBI): domain Eukaryota; kingdom Metazoa; phylum Chordata; order Crocodylia; family Alligatoridae; genus Alligator; species Alligator mississippiensis. The sequence continues at coordinate 97,436,856 of NC_081825.1, read as the reverse complement.
TCATAAAGTTACATGAAAAATTTAATATTTTTTTCCAAGAGAGGTTATTAAGTGGATATTTTTTAGATTTAAACAAATACAAAACATTTTCTGCTATTTTAGATATTAAGCAATTTCTGAAATTTGGGGAAAACATATTTTATATTTACTAATACAAAAATAAGATATCCTTAACAGTTTTAGTGTATTCAAACAAGGATGTAGCTACAAGAACACATGTGGAAGACAAAAAAAAGCAACAAAAAAACCCCAAAGAAACAAAAACACTAAACTCTTAACTAATATCTAACATCAGAGAAGTCAGATAACTCATTGTACAAGGATAAGAGTCTTATTAACAGGACTCTTTTCTCCCATGTTTTAGAAGAGCAAAAACTAGACAATGGAGAGTAGGAAAGTTGTGACAATCTTCCTGTTCTCCTATGAGGCTGAATCTTGTATACATTTAAACATATGCAGAACTAATTTGTGTAGTGGTGAATAGACCACTTATTCACATAGTGCAATACAACTATTTAGGCACTTGCAGAATCAAGCCTATTGGGTTTGCTGACCATCAAGAGTATTGGGTTTGCTGACCATCGAGTCACAGATGAAATGACATATATTACCAGCTACAGAGATGGACAATGATGTAAAAACAGATTAAATTATGTTGAAGGATCCCATTAAAGCAAGACAAAAATCCCAAAACACAAAACATTTTAAAAACCTATCACAGCACGATATCAATGACGGGTGAGTGAAATGGGATGTATTAGATTCAGATTCAACCCATATTGGGACAGTGATTCAATTTGTTGATTTGGATCATTGTCCCCAATTCAATTCAGCCGAATCCGAATCTGAAGATTCGATACTGATTCGGAGAATCGGCATTTCGGTCATAGACACAGCTTTAAAAGTTTTTTCTACATATCTCAAGGTACCAGCATGAATGCTCCAATGCTAGGTCGGATGGAGTGTCCCACAGGAGCACGACGGGGCCCCCCATGTGCTTGGCAGCGAACCCGGAAGTGGACTGGAAGTACTTCTGGGTCTGCCGGGGAGCACACTGGGGCTCCACCCCTGCAGCCCCGCAGCTCAGCAATCAGCTGCGAGGAGACCCCAGGTACCTCCTCAGACCCAGGAGGCAGGGGGGACACAGGGGAGCCCCCTCCAGCATGCTCCCCGATGGACACAGAAGTGGATCGGAAGTGCTTCTGGTCCTTTTCTGGGCCTGCTGCTGAGCACACTGGGAAGCCCCTGCAGTCCTGTGAGATGCTCCACCTGCCCCAGCATCACAGTATTCACAAGCCGCCTGGTACCTTGAGGTATGTAGAAAAAACATGTAAAGCTGTGTCTATGTCCGAATCTCCAAATCTTTCCAAATTGATTTGGAGGGTTCTGATTCAATTCAGAGACATTAAATAGTCTCCTGATTTGATTTGGATTCGGAGATTTGGCCACTGAATCTGGCCAAATCTCTGTCGAATCGAATCAGGGACCAAAGCTTTGCACAGCCCTAATATCAATGTTTAACAATATTTTTTTAAATAATAATAACAAAAGTTGTTGCTATTCCAAATAAAGTAAAATAATGCAAAATTAAAATTACTTACATCACTGGTATTGACAAACCACGTTATTTCTCCATATGATGCCAGTTCCCCATTCACATAACATCGAAGTTCACTGTTCTTCCAACGGTTGTAGATGTGAACTATAGTAACCATATACCACTGAATAATAAAAAAACAACTGCTGATATACTGAGTCTTTATAAGAGTATGTTAAGTTAGATCATAGAAAAAAAACGTTGTTATGAATTCAATGACTACTAACAAGTTTCTTTATGTTAAAAAAATGGAAAAGATGAAAAGTTCATTGCTGGTCTGGTCTAACTCACTGCACCCAAGAAAATGTCCAGTCACCCTATGACAAACAGTTGTACGATTTTAGAGAGATATATAACCACAACTCAGAACTTTTCTTTTGACAGCATGATGAACACTATTTATGTCAAAACCTTGGCAAAAGACTATAACTTGATTTGTTAATATGTTTAAACTTTGTTTCACTTAAGATTTACAATAGTTCATCATCCCCTGATTCCAAAGAGCTGCAAGGATGATTCAAAAGTTTAAAGAATCTCAAAGGAGTATGTGTCAAATAGTCAGAAACAGAATCCATATTTACAGCAAGGGATTACTGATAAGGGATTCCAAAGGAAGTCTGGAAGAGGCCCATTCTCCCACAACATGTTTACAACCTTTTCTGCAGAAACACTGGAATAACACTTCATTTGACAAAGCAAATATTTTTGCTGGCCTGTTAAATATGCAAGAAAACCTCAGACAACAATAATGTCATTTAAATTGAATCATGACATTCTACAGACATTTTTTATAAAATATGGGGCTAACATAACAATTGTGAAGAAGACAGTTTCTGGATAATATGACTAGTTATAATCAATGTGATGAATTCTCTTATGAGCCGTCTTCACTTCACAATGACTTGAAAAAAACAAATTTTCTTTAAGGCAGACTAAGGAAAAAATAGCATGTTTGGAAAATAAGTTAAAGAACATACATTCACATTTTATTAAACCTAAGTTGTCTAAACAAGATGCTAAGTGGTGTTTAAAATGTGTTAGCTGGTTGTTGCTAGCCTAAAGAGAACAAATATAATCATAACCTCTAAGGACATGTAGCCAATAGTCCACCAGGAGAAAATCATAGCCTGCATCTTTTACCCAGGTCCTTCGTAATCTCAACCATACAGCCTACATGTCTAGAAAGTAGATTCTTAAAACCAACAGGCCAGAAATTAAAAAAGGAAAACAGTGGCATGCATCAGGAGAACAAGCAGAGAACTGAGAGGAACCAGCATTTGGCCCATGGCAGCCTGAGCAATCCATCACTTCTGCTGAAGACTTAACAGAACTTGTGAAGGAAAGAGAGGGAAGAAACTGGAAAGCAGCAGTAAATTTGAACAGAAGTAAGCAAGAAAGATAAATTCATCTTAGAATATTCAGGACTGCTATATGTATTGAGACTAACTAGGGATAGATTATGCAGGACTTAATTCCTTTTGGTACATCTGCAGTTTTTCTATTTTGCTCCCTCTCACACCCTCTTCTGTTCTTTTTTTTTTTTTTTTTTTTAAAGGTCCATATGTTGGTGTAGTTTCAAGTTTAAACATTATATCTAGAATCAGCCCTATCAAATTAAGCTCTATTAATCCACTGAACACCATACACAATAACCATGAAAGTTCATTTATACTTCCCCAGTAGGTTCTCAAATTCCTCATACCCATTAAAACCTTCCTATCTCTCCTACAACTTCTCATAAATGCCAAAAGTCATGTGGAAACGCACAAGCCAAGATAATCAAGTTATCCTACACAGGACAACTCAGACAGCTAGCTTATCCTAACTCTCTACTACTAACTCGTTTGACATTTGTGATTTTACTCTGTCATTACTTTTCAATAAACTGCATTCTCCTTTTAGGCTTGGATAAGAATATAAATGACAAATATTAAAAGGGTAGACTACCGTATACATTTATTTCTTTAAGCTTTACTTTTTAAAATGGTTTCTGAACACTACAAATTGATGTAGATGATCGTTTTCTCACATTGTTAACTGTTCTTTTACACATGTATGTAGTAATTAGCAGACAGAGTAAAAATGTTTCCCAAAGCTGTCTCAAGGGGAAAAAGAACAAGTGCAACTAATGCCTAATTACATACATGTACTGATGCAATTTATGGTTCTTATTTTACCATATTAACTCACCTTCTGTGGCTTGAAATCAAATTTCACACAGTGCTGGAAACCTTTTCCTTTTGATTTTATTGATGTCACAATCAAACAGCCTCCTACAAAGTGAGCAGAATAACCAAGTCCTTTGTTTGTGCGAAAACTTAAAAGAAAAAAAAAAAAGTTCTGTGAATAACTGAAGCTAAATGTGCCAGTAAACAAAAAAATGTTTTTAGGCTTGTTTTGTTCAATCTAAGTAAACAGTATTAAAAATGGATATAAATGGAACATCAGAAGTACAAGCTTACACAATACATACCAATATAAGTAAGGCTTATCCTTATCCACGTTGATATTGTTTACAGGATCCATTCTTAACCAAGTGTGAAAGGTAAATCCATTCTGGTAGGGCCACTTGGCTATAGGAGGTAAGGCAATAGCCTAAAGAAAATAAATTAACATAGCAAGATTAAACAAAAATAATCCTTGAACCATGAAAGTGGGCAAGGTGCAAGCTAGGTATGTACTATTTCACATGGCCAGAGTCCTTTTTCCATTTTTAAAGATTTCATCATAAAAATGTGCATAAATCAGTATAATGAACTGTGGGAAAATGAAATATTTTACTGAAGAAAATTAAAAATAGTCTAAAAACGCAATTCTCAATTTTCTGCTAATACACAACAGAACAAGTAAAACATACACACTTATGATCTCCATACTGTTGTCATGCAGCACTGCATTCCAAAGACAAAAGATAATAAACTCATTGTGGAAGGAAGTCAGGCAAGGAAATGGAAGTCTCTAAATTTTGCCTGAAGAATTCCCTTATCTACAGACTAGTCATGACTAGTTTAACCTTACACAAAGTAAAGACACAAAACTACTACAGCCCTGATTTAGAAAAATGTAACACAATACCTTCAGCCAAAAATCATCATAAAGAATACAGGACTTATATATTAGCTAGAAAGCTTGTAAATTACAAACCACATGCTCGTACAACAACAATTTATATAGTGTTAGATTCTTTGTTTGAGTAGTTTTTATTAACCATTACCATTCACTTTTCACCATTTTGCTTCACAGTCTTGCAATATAAATTTCAACTCAGATTGCCATAGTGCTCTGATCAAAGATGCTGTCCAGACAATCAATACCAATGAACAAAAACATCAAAGAACTTGAGTGTCGCCAGACTCCTTATTATACTCCCAAGCTCTGTGCAGCTATCCTTGCCCAAACGCAATGCTATAAATCCTTCTCTGCAGCAATAACTAACTAATCAGTCTATGTACGTCTCAGCCCAATATATATATATACACACATACACGCACACACATACTTTTAGTGCCTATTAATACTGCAGTTGGTTTAACTCAGGATATAGCTTTTAATTAGTATAGCTTTCCCTACGAAAATTTGATTCCCATTTTTTTTTCAAACAAAGAAATTATTATTATATTGAGGTTTCTCATCTGTTCTCAGACATTCACCATATACTGAAAAACAAAAATACAACAACAGAAGAAAACAGTAAAACCATACACAAGTAGCCAAAACAACATGTGCCTGTTACAGATTTGCATTATACTTAAGGTTTCAGGAATATTGCTGTTTTATTTTTCACTCTCTTAAATCTTCATTCAAATACATTAAACACAACAAATATTCAACTCACAATTAATGGTAAACCACCAGGTAGTAAGAAGTTGCATGCATGCATAAAATCAAAGTAAGATAATAGGAACGAGAGATCTTTTTACAATCTGGAGTCATATTTTCAGTTATAAATTTTATTATTTAGAAAAAAAAAACATATTTGCTGTACACAACAAAAGATTTTAAAAGATTTAAATGATTCAAGACAAGTTTTGAGGCACTTGATCTTCACTGAGGAAAGGCTCCATAACTTTTTTTAGTATTTGATTTTAAAATAAAGCACACATCTGTATGGCAAAAATGTACACGGAATAAGTATATACTGTGCCATGGGTATAACAGTATTTTTTATAAGAATAAGAAATATGACAATCAAAATATTGCTATATGTGGAACAAGAACTGCACACCAATTTTTTTTTTTTTTAAAGATAGCCACTATATAAATAAATCAGTTCATAAATAATGAAAAATGTAAACAGGAGCTTGCCCACTTTCAATTTGGTATATTCTTGAGGCACTTTTGGAGAAGTCTTAGAATATACAAGACCAATTCCTGTGTACACTGGGTACAACGAAAGTAGTAAGGGACCATCCCCCCTACCACTTATCCTTGCTGCTCCAGCTCCACTCCAGCCCAGGACATAAGGGCAAGCATGCTCCAGCCCCAGCCCAGCCTGGTAGCAATGGTGGCAGGGGCATGACAGTTCTAGCTCCAGGGCCCAGCCAGAGCAGCTGCCACTGCTACCAAGCTGGGCTGGGGCTGGAGCATGTTTGCCTCTATGCCCCAAGCTGGAGTGTAGCCACAGCCAGAGCAACGATAAGTGGTGGGGGAAAGGTCGGGGGGGAGGAAGGGGGACAGAGGGAGCAGGAACTGCAGGGAACAGAGGCAGTGGGGTGGGGGGGCAGGAAATAAAGGTGTGGAGAAGCAAGGGGCAGGGGTCAAGCTGACTGACTCACCCACTACAGACCCCTCTATCACCTGCCGCTCCGTCACTGAATTTTCCCACTGTAGTGGTAGGGGGATTAGTTAAACCACAACCCTACAACAAGTATATTCTAGACATGGAAAACTATAACAAATTTAGAATATATTTTTTCACATTAAAAAAAATATTATAACACATCTATATTTATATTATATTTTCCCACATTTTTTCTAGAATCTAATTATTGGGGGGAGGGGTCAGGGTTGTCTTGGATTCAGGTAAATACAGTACTGACATCTGTTCCTAGTCTAGCCAGGACTGTTTGTCTTCCCATAAGAGTAACACGTATATAGTGCTAGTATATTATTAAAGCTTGACGTAGTTACCAGAGAGCAAAAAAACAAATACCTCACCAAAAATGTCATCTGCAGGACAAAGACTAGGGTGCATAACTGTTGCACAGAACAATAAGAGTCAAATGGGAGCAAGAGATTAAAAAATAAAGCCAGTAAAAGCAAGAAGACAGCAAACAAAAGAAAAATAAAGCAAAATAAACCTTGACCAATAACTACTTACTGCAGCACTTTTCCCGGGAAAGTTGAAGAAGGCATCAGGTCCATATTTCTGGGGCATGTGTTTTAATACAGACAACAGCTTGCCAGCATGTGGTGGCTATTAAAAAAGTTATTACAAACAACAGACATTATATATAACATAAGTAAGGTAGGTTTAAGCATACAAGAGGATGAATTTTGTCATGTTTCTAATCCTTCTGTGGACAAGCACTAGGCCATTATTCAGCAGAATAACATTCAACAAACAGTAATCAATACAAATTTTATCTTCATATACAGCAGTGTTTCCTAACCTTTTCAAGACCAAAGCACACTTACATTAATAACAATTTTCTGTGGCACACCTGTTAAGGTGTTTCCCATCCTCATACCTACTGTAGCTCATTGCCATGGCAAAATTCTGTGGCATACCTGTTCATTTCTGATGGCACACTTTTGTGCCGCGGTACATTGGTTGGGAAACGCTGATATAAAGACCACTGCTGCTTCACCTATGGAGTAACAGTAATCTCTGGACACTTTACATCACCTACAATATACACAAATACTACAACTATAGGTGCCAGACAGTTTTAACTTTCTAAAGGTTACCCATCTGGCCCAAAACTTTGTATGACTGACCTTTTCTAAAGCACCTTTTTCTCCTGCAGAAAGCAAAAGCAATCCCTTTACCTCCTTCAGAGTTACCACAATGGAGAATGGAAGCAGATATACTTTTCCTCTTTTAGGAAGAGAAATGTTTAGCTTAAGTAACTCAAAAACCCTACTAAAACTTTAAATTTCACATGTAGGTTCACTGAAAGCTAAGTGTAGTATGAGCTTAAAAAGAATTTCAATTTTTTCAGGTATTAAAACCCCCCACAAAACAAACAAAAAAAACCCAAACACCTCTCATCCATCTACACTGAAAAAAAGGGAGATGCATTGTGTTTTAAGTTGATTATGCATGTTCAGCACCATATTGCTGCTGGGTAACTTTTGCTGCACATATGCATTTTGTGTCTTTATAAAAGGGTTGAGTTTAAGATTTATGGTGCTGTGCAACTCCCTAGAAATGCAGCTACGTTTCTTTCTTCCTCCTCTCCTCTATACTGGGTCTTTAATAAAAGAAGGAAATTAAATTCAAACAGCAACAAAAAAAAAGTCAGGAAATGAAAATGTTAACATTACAAAGAGACTCTTCCCACAACCAGTGAGCACATGCAGTGTTTATTATTACATTAGATATTATATTTACATCGTATACACAGTATTTTATGGAGCAAACTAAAATTCCAGACCTTCCAGACCTATTATTTTAAAAGTTTTACTTAATTGTGCTACTTTAAAAATGCGCACTCATAGATTTTAAATAAATATTTGTCTTTTTTTCTAGACTGGGCAGGTTATTTCAGGTGTTATAGCAGCAGGATTAAAAAAATAACTTTTCTAATTAATTTGTGCAAATCTTAAAGCTGTTGCAATTTCCATACAAGCAGAAGCTCTGATGGTTAAGAGCTCAGTTAGAAAAAGAAAGCACATTTGGTAGCATCTGGATTAAACAAGAAAACTGACTGTTGGGAGGGTTTCTTATTCTACTCAGAGTAGAATTAAAAAACAAAAAAACAGTATGGTAAGACTTTTTACCAGCAATCTACCAGCAAGTGATATTACAGGTTTACCTTCTTTTCAATTCTTGTCAGAAATTCCTACTGCACTAACAAAATCAGACATTCTCTTTACCAATCAGTGAAAATGACAGACTTCTTGAGTTGCATATGCAAGCAACTGTTTTTCAATCTACCTCTTTTAAATGTCTCCATTTTGGTTTTTTTGGTTTTTGTAATAACCCCATTTTTACTTAAGCTTCACATTTGGGGTTGTTAAAAAAAAAAACCAAAAAAACCCAGAAAGGTTCCTATTTTCACCACATAATTTCCAAGTGTATTTATGGAGGCATGGGTGAACAGTTTAGCAGCAGGACACTGGATTATACCAGTACACTCCTCGAGCTACCAAACTATAAATCTGATTAGTACCTTAATCACAGTTTTAGACCTTATATTTTATTATTTGTATGCAAAAAGATCTCTGTTGACAGTGGTAGGCATCCTTACATGTTTGACAGCTTTAACATTTAGTTATCAAAAAAATATTACAAAGGTTAGCCTTTTAGCTAATAGAAAATAGTAAGAAAGTATAACCAATACTATGACAAAGTTATTTACCCATTTTCCTTTTTCCCCTTGAAGTTTGCTGAAGAAAAATTTTAGCTCCCGAACTGTCAAGTTATAGCTAGCCAGCACACCCAACATATCAACTAAGAGATCTGAAAGAGAAAAAAATAAAATAAAAGCACGTATCTGTATAAGATAAAATGCAATATCAAGAAGAAGAAGAAGAAGAAAAGTGTCCCAGTAAGGTTTATATAAAAAGCCAAGAATTTTTAGCTCAAAGTACTCTACTGCCATATGAACTCTTACCTGCAATCATGTTATCAGCTTTATCAATCCTCTGGAGCACTTGTTCAACAAGCCCAACTTCTGTGCAAACTTGCAGATTGCGTATACTCTTCTTCAGGATTGCTGTAAACATGCTCCATACCTCAGCCTGGCAAGTGGCATCACATTTATCCAACAGATCTACCATGCATGTAATACCCTCTCCTTCTTGGATAATAAAGTTCATTTCCAGATCAAAATGGCCTCCTACAAGCTTTGAGAAGGAAGGAAGAAAGAAAGAACACTAGTGACAATCGTTTCAAAGGATCTTCCTAAATGATAAATTTGCCATGGAAAAAAAGTATGTAAGTCTCCCAATCAGATGTGCTGAAAGGTATTCAGTGATAGTGGGATTGGATTAGGATTAGATTAAAACAGATTGGGTGGCCACAGGACTGATTTCTATTAATTCTCTCCTCTGGGTTCACTATTTCACTGAGTAACCTTGAAATGTGTGACCTTTCTATGATTTAGTTCATTCCTTTGGTAAACATGCTCATGTAAAACAATCCTGCTGAAAAGAGCTCACAGAAGTTTTGATCTTTAAACATTAAACCATGCTCCTAAAATACTAAATAAAACATGCAACTTAGCTTTGGTAACTAAAGATACTACAGCATTTATTATTACTATTTTGTTCATTTTCAAGTTACAGAACAAACCCCCCCCAAAACCCAAAACTTCTTTCATACATTGGAGTGACCATTAATAAATATAAAGCACTGGTTTAAGCCCACCACAGGACTTGATGATTCCCCATACAGATCTATTAATTAATTTTCCCCCAGAAATGAAAATGTTCAGGTCTCTAACAGACCTTGCTTGATTGTACCACACATTAAGTGGTTTGTGATATATTAAGAGGGAATAGTTGCAGGGTAGGCAAAAGAAAGGTGGGACCACACACACACACACACACACACACACACACACACACACACACACACACTAAGTTTGCATTTATGACGAGCTAAAATTTGAATTTAATTCTCATTCTAATTAGGTCCTCCTATTTCTAAACTTTCCTATCGAGTTAGAATAATATAAATACATATAAAGGCATCTTATAGGTTGTACCGGTCACTGTAGATCACCTGTGTACCACTTGCACGCATTTACAAGAAAATGTCTAAACAAAAAGGAAAAAAGCTTTTTCGGTTTTGTTGAGTTCTTGTTCATTTTGATGCATGTCCATGTCATGACCCAAAGGGTATGATTTTGTGTGTGCTTCGGCACTGCAGAATTATTTCCCGCCATGAGGAGCTTTCTTTGCACGGTGCAATTCTCAGTTGCATAGAGACAACCCCAGTGCAAAGGAGTTCCCGCCACCCGTATATAAATTTGTGTCCCACTATTGGCTGTTTCTAAATTATTCCAAAGTGGCGGCTAGCGATTGGCTTGCTAGCCATATAAGAGGCTTGAGCGGTTTCTGCCCAAGTTGGAGGAGGAGAAGGAGGACTTCACATCTCGTGAAGAACTCTAAGCGCGCTGCGGAGCTTAACGAACCCAGCGTGTGCCTTAAGAAGGATATAGGGGCCTGATCAACCTATAGCCTCTCCCCGTCGCTGCCTGATCCCTTGATGTACCCTTCCCTGCGCGCTCGTGGAGAGTCACCTTTCGGACTCTCATCGTGGTATCCAGAGCTCTTCTCGGGTTATTTCGTCCAGTTGATTCGACAGGCTCACGGTTCTAGAGCTCTCAGCCGGCCTTGGACCAGAGTTCGCGGTTAGAACTCTTGTCCGCTCTTCTTCCTTTCTATCTGTAACTGCAATGCAAGCAAGTTTTCCTGCCTGCACCGCGACCGTCTACGGTGTAAGTAAAATAATCTTTAATCAACCTCTAAGCGTCCATGCCTAATTCTAGTCCGCCATGCCGAATTCCCTGACCCACGTGCCAGGGCTGCTGGCCACAGCCCACTGCGTGCCCCCGAAAGCCTCGGACTGCTCCCGGCCCGCACAGTCCAAACAATAGATTTTTTTTTCTTCCCATTCAACTTTCCTAAGAAAATGGGAATGTCTCACTCAGGAGATACACATGGAAGTCAAGTATCTTGATAACTTATTTTTTTTTAGTGGGAGATGTGCAAGTCTGAAAAGTTAAATCTAAAAAAAAATTAAGAATCAATTGGGAAGAAGAAAAAAAAAGAATTGCATCCTAAAGATCACACATCTCAAAGATTTACTCCTTAAAAGAATCCTTCAGATTTCAAACATGTTTCCTTTCCTAAAAGCTATACTATGATGAAAATCATTCCAAATATTTTCCCTTGCTTTCAGAAACCAACAGTTCCATTCATTAGATCTGATGGTGAAGTATATTAAATAAAGCAGAATTTGTTGCCCTTATGCTTAAGTCAAGCACCGTAATCATTGTAGAATTTCTGAAATTCATAAATTTTGTATCTAGTTCAGCAGGGTCAATTTTCAGTATTCCCAACCTAAAAATCAGTAATGATGTCAAATACCATAAAAAGTGAGAACTAGAAGGTGACTGAAGTTTCATGATGAAATGCAGAGTTTCTCTAAAAGAGAAAGACAGATTTGTGTTTCCCTTCTTATTTTTAGTTCTTCAAATTGCAGTCATTTAATTATGTAATTAAGGAAATATATGACCAGGAATAGTGTCTAGTAAATCCACACACCTGGGAAGCAAGAGACCTAATATTTGTTCGTGGCTCTACCACCAAGTGGTTTTTTATCATTATCAAGTTATTCAATTTGTGTCTCATTTTTTCTTCTATACTACAGGGATCATGTCTATCATGTAAGGAAATTAGGGGCTAGATTCATTAGGGCATCACAAAATGCACTTCAAAAAGAAAACCACAGTGAGACAAGCCTGAAGGAAACTGGATAATAGGTCAAGTGAATGACTCATATTAAAGCTCATATTACACTGAATGCAAGCATATCACCTGCCTATAAAACTGACTGAAGCCTCCCTCAAAAGGCCAGTCTTTCAGCTGCAAGCAGGCTTCCAGACTAAAGAGTAAATGATCCATTACTAACACAAATACAATAGCATAGCAGAGGGCAAAATTAAAGCTAGGAGTCATGTGCCACTTTTTAACATTAATTATATTTTCTGTTTTAACTAACTAAATAATGCCAACAACCCGTTACAAGGCAACATTTAGCTATAACTAAAGTGACCTCACCTTCACCTTATAGTTCCTACCACCAATCCTTCACTTTGGCTACATACACCATTATCAGTAACCACCCATCCGAGAAGCTGTCAAATTAGTTTTCCAATCTAATCTACAAAAACAAATATTTCAGTATATTTCCAGAACAGTAACTATTTTGAACATTTCTTCCTTTGAGTGTGTTAAGAAATACCTTATGAGAAAAAAAAATGATGGGGAAACCTGGTATACCAAATCTATAGCACTATTGATATACTATATGTATGCATGCCCATTAGATGCATATAAGCGCACACACACTACAGGCATAAGGGTATGTCATATTAACCCTTTCTAATGGTGATTTGAAACTGATCAACCTTCAAAACACAAATTTGTTTCCAACGACAGGGATCATAATCCAGGCCTATGCACTGGCTAGTTATTATCTGAGCTGCAGTAATGGCTGTGCACAGCAAAATGTAATCTTCCCAAATGTCACAGTAAGTTATGAATATCTGAGCAGCTTAATGCACCTTACTAGCCATGAAGTGTGAGAATGTAATCTTATTACCTTTTTTATGGTTGTATTTTTTTGAATAATGTAGCCTTTGAACTGATGTATAGTCTTTCCCTGCACTTTAGCATGATTTGGTCTCCTGTGTAGTACAGTACATTTTTCAAAACTCTCCAATTCAACCTATTTTAAGTCTTAGGCTGAACTTCATAAACAATCTTTATAGCAACCTACAGGGTGGCATAACATTTTCTTTCTATAAAAGCATAGTATTAGGTGAAAACATACAGCAATTATTTTAAAACACAGTATTCAAAGTGTTCAAACATATCTTCCCAAGTTTTATCTCTTTAATATTTGCCAGATATACTTACCTTTAGAACAAAACCAATATAAAATGAATCAACAGGGTGAGCTTTTCAACAAGCATAAAGAATACCTGTATTTGGTACTTGGAAATTAGGGAAAATGTATCCAACTCTTTCATGTCTAGCCAGTACGAACATCCAAACCTTAAGCATTTTCTCTCATCCCCAACCTCCAAAGTTTAGGCAGAATTAATATGTAAACCATACATACTAAGATGACCTAGCTTTAATAAAAAGTCTTGGAAGCATGTTTATCTACATGAGGAATGTCCAACTCATTTGGCCCCATAGGGTCAGTGCAGGCTGCATGTGCTACCCAGCTCTGGTGCCGATATGAATTGAGCTGTGATGGAGCCAATACACAGGGGCAAGCCCAGCAGGGTGCCATATGTAGCCTGTGCCCCAGACCAACCCCCTGTACTGTATGGAATGCCAAGTCCACCGTGTGCAGAGTGAGCACCAGGGCTGGTGTGTGCTGCATGCAGCACAGGGGCTAGACTGGCCATATGCTCTGCATGTAGCACAAGGTGCTGGCAACAAGCATGCACTGCATGTGGTTCCCTGCTGGACCAACTCTGCCTGCTGGCTCCAGGGCCATGCTAGAGCCAGGTCACAGGGTTGGTCTGGCAGAGTGCCACATGCAGTCCACACCCCAGACCAACCCCTGTGCTGTGTACAACCCACATTCTGCATACAGCATTGGGGCCAGGACCAGCATTATGTAGCGTATGGGGTCAGCCCAGAGTACAGCATGGAACATCCTGCAGCGCTGGGCAAGCCCATAGCCCAGGGCACTTTAGAGGCTCAGTGCAGCAGAGGAACAATGGCTGGGGAGCCAAGGGTGAGGCACAGCATCCAAGCATGTGGTGTAGCTGAGGTGCAAGGGAGGCATCAGGATGTATAGTGCTGGTAGTGGGGAGCAAGCAGGGGAACACATGGTGCAATGAAGGACACTGCGGCACACAGTGGAATTGGGGGTGCAGCGCCAGGGGCCCATAGCACCTGCTGGTGCAGCCCCTGTTAGGGCTGCCTGAAGGGCGTGTGCCCCCAGTTGCTTAGAAGATGGACAGCCCTGACCTACAAGATACAGGAAGAGCTATCACACCTTGTCAATTTGCTACAGTACTAGCCATTCAGCGAGACACCCCCTCACTAAAAAAACTAGCAAGTTGCTCTTAACCAGTGGTTCTGAGCCTTTTTTTAAACTCAGAGCATCCCTCATTAGGTGAGAACCTACTTTGTCATAACATCTGATGAAGTAGGTTGTTGCCTACAAAAGTTTGTGCCTTTCTGACCAAGTTAGTCTTCAAGGTGTCACACTGCCCTAACTTCTGCCTGACTTCAGACTAATACAGATAATTACCTTTCTGTACTAGAAACTAATGCATTTGTCTCATTTGCTCCAATTAGGAAAACTGAAAGACTCGTATTGCTAACTGAGCTCTTTCTTTCCTTCTATGTGAATTCCATAGGTGACATTCATTAATAAAACAATATCAAGCACATATAGAACACTTGCCTACCTAAAGCAGAAATACATACCAGATATATATCTGACTTGTTCGTTTCACTGGACTGGAAATTTGGGGGCAGATTTTTTGAGAGCACTGCTAATTTGGGCCTGCTACACTGCATAGGCAAGGTTAATTAACTCAAAGTAGACAGATGCTTCTATTCTTCATACAGTCTACATGAATGATCTTTGGGCCACTGCATAGAAGTATGGTGGGTTCACTTTAGCCAGTGACTTTTCAGAAAACAGTCCTGTATATTTTACTAAAAACTCTCTGGAGCAAAAACTATATATATATGTCTATATACAGTATGATACATATATATATGTCTGTAAACAGTAAGCTCCACTTGCATTCAAACTAGACACATGCATAATACATTGCTGGTCCAAAACTGCAGGAATCACTTAGGTGCATAACTTATTTCATGCCCACTGTCTAGTCTGTGACTTGTTAACTAATTGTAACTGTATACTGTAATTGTAGATTAGTTTTTAACTAAATTGTACTCCCTGAATTGCACCAGAAAGAATGAACAAGATGCTGCTGACCAAGGTCTACTTTTAGAAGCCTTAAACATGACTGGCAGAAGGCAGAACAGGGTGGCTGGCAGCTTTGATATTAACTGGTTCAAAGAGCTGTATGCTTTCACAGGTGACAGTCTACTCTGTCAGATGCCAAAATGATGCAAGTGAGTCAGTTTCACAGCTGTTATTTCCACCCATTTTCAAGTCTTCCACTAGCAGCCCCAACTGACTATTAGAAATTATGAAAATGAGTAGTCTAGTCAGTTTGCAGGCTTCTAATACCACAGCACTGGTAATGCTTGTTACTTTGGCTAGGGACAGAAATTACACGGTTTAGGTGATCAGAAACTGGTTTAAACCTGTAACAGAACAGAAGTTCAGTGCACATAAACCACTTTCAAAAGGGCCAAAATGGGTTTAGCATAAACCTAGTTTGATCAGACTTAACTGATTTAGGTCAAACCAGTTTATGGAACTTCTGTCCCAGATCCCTTCCTGGTTCAAGTTAACTGACAGTCCCCCAGCATCCCAGGATGCTTGCCTGTGTCCGTCAGCTCATTGGAATAGAGGGGTGGGCAGGGGAACAGACTCCCTCCATCCCTAGCCAGGGTCTAACAGCACATGGGCAGAGGGAAAAGTGCCTGTGGTTTTCAGACACTGGCAGCCCTCTCTGCTCACCCTTCCCAGCTACTGATTGTTTCAGAGGCCACCACAGGAGGGAAAGAGAGGAGTCCTCCAAGCCAGGTGCCTGCCCATTCAGTCTACCATGGGGACACTAGGGAGCCCCTGCCTTGGGGAGCTTCTCCTGGCCCCAACCTAGGGTCCCCCAGCCTGGGGCAGCCCCAGGGAGCTAAGGTGAATTCTTCCCCTCCACAATGACAGAGCTGCTTGCCTCAGCCCCTGTGAGTCTCAGGCAGCATCAGGGAGTGGAGGGAAATTCTCCTACTCCGCTGCAGCTGGTTTTGCCTTAGCTGCTCTGAGCAAGGCAAAACTAATGCAGGGGAGCAAAGGAATTTCCCTCTGTGCCCTGGGATACCCCTGAGACTCCCTGCAGTTAAGTCAAGGCATTGGAGTTGGAGAGGGGAAAAATTCCCCTCAACTTCCTGGGGCTGGGGGACCCTGGGCTGGAGTAGGGGAAAGCCCACCAAGGTGGGGGTTCCCTGGTGCCTCCTTGCTGGGCTGCATGGGCAGGTACCCAGCCCAGAGGAATCCTCTTCCCTCCCTTGCTGAAGCAGCTAGGAATGTGGGGGTGGGGGGGAGCAGTCCCCTCAGCTCCCCACAGCTGCCTGGTCTGGAGGAAATCTCTTAAGGGGGAGGCTCCAACAAAGGTGGGCCAACACCCAGACAGGGTGGTTTGGGGACACCTGACTGGGCTGGCAATGGCCATCTTGGGGGTCTTCAAGAGGAGGCTGGACAGATATTTGGCTGGGGTGATATGACCCCGGCACCCATTCCTGCCCAGGGCAGGGGGTCAGACCTGATTATCTGTTTAGGTCCCTTCTGACCCTAAGCACTATGATACTATCAGGCAGGGAGACTTGCTCTAGCACCCCCTGCCTATTGGCCTGGGTCAGTGCAGGCCGCCTCCTCCCAATTGAAAACTGAATGTCAGCTCAGTTGGTTACTGACTCAACCTACGCAGCTTAGAGGAAGCTGCCTAGATTGAGTCAATTATGCTCAGGCTTTTTGATGATCTGTACTTAGCCTTAATGAGTATAGTTACCATTCAGTTTGAGTAAATGCAAAGTTTTTTTATTCAGTCCCAAAACTGTGTACCTAAATGGAGCAAGTACACTAGTGCAGACAAAGGGAATACCTCAATGCTAGCCAGGTTTCTAAAGTAATGCACATTAGTCAACACCTACCACTACCATGTGTTAGAGAAGTGTTAGAGAACCAAGTGTTGTTTTCAAATGAACTCTACAAAGAAAAGAAAAGCACGAGGAGCAGAGGCGGCAAGAAAAAAGAAAAGTATTAAAGTACTAATTGTGGCAATTACTCAATTTCCTCCTCATCTCCATGTATCCCCACCATGTTACAAGCTGTTTATATTTTAAAATACCTTCCCTTATTTCATAGGATTTTTCCAGACACTCTATCACTAATTAACAAATGACATGAAGGAGTCCCAATAGAATGATAATATGAGTCAATGAATTCATTATAAAAATATTTGGAGCAAGAGAGATGGAGTAAGGGATGGGGAGGTGGGTAGAAGGTAAGTACCCAATCTGTGGTATAGCCACTCTGAGAGACTGCAATAGTTTGATCTGGTGCGGGTGGTTTGAAGTTAAGTTTTCATTCCTGTAGCAAAGCTGAGCATCTACAGGTTACAAATTTTGGCAACCAGCAACAGGCACAAACCCTTAAAAGAGAATTGCTTTTACAATTACTTCTGCTATCTCCTCCCATCTGCTTACTCCTCAGTCTACTGCAGGCATGGGCAAAATGCAGCCTGCAGGCCAGATGCGGCCCACCAGCCCATTCTATCCAGCCCGTGGGGCCCCTAAAAATTTAGAAAATTAATATTAATCTGCCCTGGGCTGCCTGTCATGCGGCCCTCAATGGCTTGCCAAAACTCAGTACGCAGCCCTCCACCCAAAATAATTGCCCGCCCCTGGTCTTCCGTCACCACCTCTGCCTTGCACTCACTTTCTTCCAATGTCACAGGAACTTTTGGAGCAAAACTCCACTGATCCTTCTTGTTCTCCACAACAGATTCTCCAACAGGTTTTTCTTCTGAAGCTCTGATGCAACACAGCTCCACTATACCCTACTGCAACCCCAATTTAGTGAGCAGGCTACAATAAAACAATTTCTTCTACAGTCTCTTTTGAAAGTTTAAAAAGGAGATAAAAGGCAACAAACAAAAAGAAAAAAATGTTGCTTCCTATTCAGTTGCTCTCTTTCACCCTGTCAAGTTCCTACTAATCCTATAGTTTACCCATGGCAAATACCACAGGTAAGAAAAGCATGGCAATGGTAGCACATCTCACTTACTCACTCACTTACTCTCCCCTAGGACAGGGGACATGTGAGAAGTAGGGGTTTCCGGCTGATAGATTTGATTGTACCAACTGTACAGTTCCAGTTCACAGAAATGTTAGACAAGCTTTTGGGCATTAAGTGCCCTTCCTCAGGTCTCCCATGCTAGTTCTGCTCCCACATTTAAAATGGTCCTGTCCAATTCAAATCCAATTATTACATGACGCATTTAGAGAAACATAAAAAAGAAAATCACATACAAGAGGAAATCATTTGTTTTGTCTAGTGCTACATGGGATGTCTCACATGCAAGTTTAGTCATTTCAGAATTCTGGGACAGGCACTGGGGAGATGTTAAGCTTTCTAAGGCCACCTGTCATTGGCCCTGTAACTGTTTATACAGCATCACTATTTCTTTTTTTTACTTTACAAGTGTGACACAGCACAAGGTAATTCTCTATTCCAAGTGGAAGGCTTTGCATGGCCTCCTTGCCATGGCCTTGTAGTGATAGTATAATATATCTCACACTCCCAACCCAGAAAGGAGAAAAGTTGCATTTTTAAGAAACAATGTTTTTAGCATTTCAGAGCACAAAAATATTTGTAAGTGGGAAAGTCAATACTAGTACTGCGTTTTAAGACTAGTTTTTCCTTAACTGCCAAAGATTCCATTTTATGGTTTCTACTACAGAAAGCACACCCTTAATGTCATGTCTGTCTGGTCTTCTTTCCACTGTAGTTGGCCTAAGATATACGCACTTAACTCAAAACTCCTTAAAAATACTTTTTAAAAAAAAGGAGGGGCATCATGGCAGGGCAGGGATGTTGAACTGTGCCTACACAGACATTAAATGAGGTTTCAAATGAGTAACCTTCCTCAACCGAACATATGAAGAAAATATTATCGTCACCCAGATAGAAAGGGCCCCAATGTGAAGAACTTTCCTTATGTAGTGATACTGACTACAGCAAAGGAAAGAAATTTTTTTTAATTTAATTTCGAGGGCCAAATCAGTTCCAAATTCTATTTGGTAAAGCCCATTAATCAAGTTCCATATTTCAACTAAGCAGAGCTCAATCATTCAAGTCTGAGTGCCTCTACCAGTGGGCGGGTATCCTCCTTCCCAGAACCATCAGTCTGAGGCTTCAGATACTCCCCAAACCTGTGGTAGGCATTCTACTGGCAAGCCCAGGGCCCAGAGACCCTGGGGCTCAGATACCTGCCTAGTCTCACTTGCTCCTAGACAAAAGGCCAGGGAGCAAGCCAAAGAGAAAACAAGAAAGCAGTCCCCCACTGCCACAGAATTGTGCAGTCAAGTTCACAGCATCTGGGGAAACTGACCTCTTTGATCATGACATCTCCCCTGCCAGGTAAGTAAAGAAAGGAAAGTAACCAAGCAAGCAAGCAAAGGAAAGAATACATCTGCACTCACCTATTCAGTATGCTCCAAGGATAAAAATGTCAAGAAAAATAATGATGATATAAAAGTAATTCCTGATTTACTGTAGCCAAACTAGTTTGTATTTTAGCTCTGCTTCCAAAGAAGAGCATTTTAAAACAGTCCACTAACATGCTTTAAGCCTCACTACAGAATACAAAGCAAAGGAGCCTATTGTATAGTTAGCATAAAACCCATTTTAAATATTAAGGTATTAAGCCAAAACAATTTCAATTTTACTTACTTATTTATTCAAAATTGCTCATTTATGTTTTTGTAATTCTTAGAATGCTTTTCTAGTACACTCCAAGAACCAACATTTAACCTTTTTATAATTAGACACAATTTCTATTTAAACTATTACCAAGCCTAAATATGATCCTCTGAAAATTAAAGTAACTATACATATTTTTGTTATTAGCTCAGTATGTGAGCAGCATAATTTTACACCTTTTTATTAATTCAGTGTGCAAAACTATACCACAGCCCATACAAAAAAAAAAAAGAAGTGAATATACCAACAGCAAGTTTAAATTCAAAACAGTAAATCAATTCACACCATTAGGGATAGTGCTTGTGAAAGGTGGCAGCTTGACAGCTTAAAAATGCAAGTTTTCTGTTCCTGGTTAGGCAATCAATATAAAACTAAAGTAAAAGAGTACAGATAAACTTTGTGGAGAAATCTATTTCTGGGATGCCCCCAGATATTATGGGAACCTTGGAAATACTACACAGGATGCCAGAAGCCCAAACATGCACTCCAGACACGATGCACAACATCCAGCAATCTGAACAGCACACCTGCATGTCAAATTACATAGGTGCAGTACCAAGTTTTCATTCATTCAAGTGAAAATAGGGTAGATTCCTATCAAATAATTTTCTCCAGGCTGCTCTAACAAGGCAATGCCTTAGTCCTCATTAAAGTGGGGGCTTCTGTTGGGACTGTGCTGAAGTAGATGTGTGTGATAGTCACACCCACTGCTGAGAAAATGAAACTACTGAGTGATTTCTTGTAAGTCAAAGAAATTCTGGGTCACTGCTGACCTGGACTGTTCCCAGAATAGTGTCATGGAAACCATGCTAGCCTAATTAGAAAAAAAAGACAACAACAACAACAAAACAGAAAAACTTTCTAATGCTAAGTTTAAATCTAGCTGAAAGTCACATTCTTTGTCCCCAACAACCTTCTCTTCCAAGTTTTCCATAAATAATTTTAAATTCTTTGTTTTAAAAAATGAATTTCTTCCAACACATTTTAATCTAAGACACTGTTTAAATACATACAAGTAAGATGTGACTTCAGGTTATGGTTTAATAATATGCAAATTTGTTCCTCTATACAGGAAATGAAATTTCCTAAATCCATTACATCACATCAGATTCATATATGTGCACTGAAAGCAAATAAATCATTTAAACCATGATACAGAGAACCTTTTTAAATTTGCATTTATCTACAGTAAATACTGCCATGTTCTTTAATAGCTTGCTAGTGCAATCTTAGCAAACGAGTGATTTATGGTTGTGACATATTTTAAAAATCAGAAATCTGTCATTGTATGACAGCCAGTAGAAAGTCAGTTCAAGTTACATTACTCTGAATCTAAACACTCTTGGACATGAAAAGCAGATAGCAAAGCTCTATATTGTTCACTTCAGTTGCCCTAGTATTCGCCTCTCTACTCTAGGGAAACGCATTAGCTATATTTCCAAAAGCTATCCAATATTTTATTTATATTTAGAGGAATATTAAAAGGAGATTATTCAGGTTCTAGGCACCTCTGACATTTCATTAACAACACATCAACCCACAAAGACAAATCTGAAAATATAATCCTACCACCTAACACCAATAATCAGACATACCGTTATTAGCTAATATTGAATACCTCAGCACCCCAACCACCAGCCTTCAAAGGACAGCTCTCCCATTGCACTGTAGTCTTCCACCCTGACCAATAAAAACAACCAAAAGGATGTTTGTCAACCTGCCATGAAAACTGACACAAATCTGGTTTACCTTGAACCGGGCATGTAGAAAGGAGAAAACTACCAAGGTAAGGTATCTTCACAGAGAATGACGTGCCAGGAGCTTCCCTCTGCTACACCAAGAGCGAGCAAAATATGTCCCGTGGGCCAGATCTGGCCTACAGGTGGATGCCTACCAATTCACTGCATCCTGCCTGGCCCATGCTGTCCTCACAAGGGGCCAAGCCCTACTCACTCCCAGGGCAGTGCACACTGTGCTCCCACCCCCGCCCATGGGACGGCCCTAACCATGGCCCCACAGGTAGAGAAGCTGCAGTAGTGGGTGGGAGAAGGGAAGCAGGGAGAGGAGGGGGAAGTAGCAGCAGTAGGCAGGTGGGCAGGCAAGCAGGCAGGAAGGTAGGGAAGTGGCAGAGGAAGGGCAGCAGTGGGCAGGGGAAGTGACAGCAGTGGTGGCAGACAGGTGGGAGTGAAGCACCAGCTGGGTGGGAGCATGGGGCCTGAGCCAATGCCCTGGGGCCAAGTGCTGTTGGGGACCCAGGACAGGGTGGCAGGAGCATGGAGCCTAGGTCGGCAGGGGTATGGGGTCTGCCTGAATACATCATGTGAAGCTCCCCAGGGCTCGTAGGCAGTTCCCAGGTTCTCTGCCCGAGATGCACACCTCCAGGGAGAGCCCCATGCAATGGAGCTGGTAACCTGGCTCCACTCACTGCCATGCACAGGTCATGGGAAACAGTGTGGAGCTCCCCACTATGGAGCTGGGCCAGTTCTGCCCCTCTCCCTACTGCCCCAGCCTAACTTTATGACCTGCACCACTGGCTTCATCATGTGGGTCTCCCCCTGCCCACACAGCGTGTGAGGTGTGTGTGAGGGGTGTGAATGCATGTGTATGGTGGGGTGTGCATGTGAGCCCTTTGTGATGGAGCCAACAGCTTAGCCACATGCAGTCCTGGGGCTTGCCAGGACTGTGCACTGCCAGGGGGCTCCTGCCTACCATGGGCTGTGAGCACTCTGAAGGTCTGCCACCTGCTGCTGCCACTGGTGGCAGGGGCTATGTGCAATGGTGGGATGGGTGTTTGTCAGGGGGAGGGTTCCACATGCACACCCCACCCCCCATGAATCCACAACCCCCCCAGCCACCCTCCCCAAAACCTCCCCACAAACCCACAGCCCCCCAATACTACATACCCACCCCCACACAGCCTGCCACAAACCCTACACTCCCCCAGCCCCCACAAAGATCCCTACAAGCCCCACGCACATGCCCACAGACCCCCACAAGCCCCATACCACCCGCCCACACCCTCCTACACATGCACAGCCCCTCCGTAAACCACATACCAACCCACATCCCCCCCAAGCACCCTCCCACAAACATCCACACAACACTCCCAAATCCTTTTAGAGGTTGCAGACTGCTGCTGCTTTACAACAAATTCTGGGTTTTATGTTCTTTTTGATCTAAGACAAGCCTACACACTCAAGTTTTGCCATCAGAGCTATGTTGGTTAAGAGGGTGAAAAAAAGTTATACCAACAGACATAGCAAATCTGGCAAAAATCCCCATGTAGACGCACCTTACACCAGAGACAAAGAGTACTGCTGCCAATAGATATTGGGCTGTCTAGAGATGTTATTTAGCTATACCAACAAAACCTTTTCCCAATGGCACATTTATTTCCTTCCAAGTGAGGAAGGCAAATGGGTCACGCATATGAACTTTAAAGGGTAGCCATCATTTCTGTGCTTGAGTTGTAATTTTCCTGATTTTATTTGCTTTATCATGCTGCTAAAATCATTTTTCAGAGTTGCAGAAGCTCTATGCTACTCTAAGAGTCTGCCTTTTGCTTGCTTGTGTCCAATTTTTCTCTTCACAAAGGTTAGGAAATTCACTCTTTAAGAAATACATGCAGGAAGAAAAATAACTTGAGTCAGCGCCTCCCCTCTCCTTTCCAGTTACAAAGAATATTAAATGTTTTCTCCCTCCAGGAAGTTGTTCTTATCCATGGAGCTTTCCTTGTGGCTAGGGACAGACATTCAAAAAGCCTGAGCCTGAATTGATTCAATCTTTGCAGGTTAGTCTAACCTGGCTAGGCTAAATCAGTTTGTAACCACAAAGACATCCTAGACATGCAAACACATGCCTGCAGTGGCTCAGGCTAGAAGCTGGGGAGTGCTACAGCAGCTCTCCCTTCCCTTGCACAAGGCTGAGCTGAGGGGGACGTGGCAGAACACTGATTAAGGAGGGGTTCCCCCCCTCTTGTGCAGTCCATCAGGGAGTTGATAACAGTGTTTATCAGCTTATTAAGAAAACAGAAGGACATTACCAGCTATGTGTTGATTCTACCTTTGTCCTGTCTGCCACAGCATAGACCATAGCCAGCATGAGGTTTGATAGCTAATGCTGGAGATGTCTAAAGCAGAGGGGACTGGGAGGGGAGTGGGGGAGCAGGGATACATGCAGTCTGTGCGAGCTGCCAGGGAGCAGAGGGGAAGGACCAGCCCTGCTGTGCAGCAGTGTCCCACCCAGCCCAGAGAGCATGCTGGGATGCTGAGGGTGTTTGATTTAACTTAAACAAGCAAAGGGTCTGGGACAGACATTGCATAAACCAGCTGGACCCATATCAGTTAAGTCTGATATACTATATTCAATCAGGTTTATCTCAAACTGGTTTCAGCCATTTTCAAACTGTGCACTGAACATCTGTTCTGTTACAGGTTTAAACCAGTTTCTAATCACTTAAAACAATTTATGTATAATGTCTGTCCCTAGCCCATGTGTCTAATACTCAAACTCTTTCAGTAATCCATATCTCTGCTCTCATTCCCTGCCCAACTAAAAGTAATATTTTAATTAAGTTTAAAGAAGTCAGGCCTTGTTTCTTTTGACTGTCGACCCAACAACTGATCTCAACTGTCTCATTCTTTCTCCATAGGTCAGAGGTGTCAAACTCATCTGGCCCTATGGGCCAGATGAACATCCCCAAGCTGGTCTGTGGGCCAGACCAGACTGACCTCCTGCGTAGCTGCTGCTGTGCCAAGTCCACCCACGTGCCACAAGCAGCACACTGTGCACAGAACCCCTAGGGCCCCAGACCGACCACCTTTGCTGCCTGCTGTGACACAGCACCGGGTCAAGCCTCGTGGGTGTCACAACCCAAAGTTGTGGTTTTTGTTTGTGTGTGCGCTTCGGCACCGCTAAATTATTTTCCCACCGATTGTAGCTTTCTTTGCACGGTAGAGTTCTCTGCTGCGAGAGAGAACTCTGGTGCAATGGGGGATTTCCCGCCAAATTACAGCTTCTTTGCAGGGTGCATTTCTTTTGCATACTAGTGATACACACTGCAAAGGAGTTCCTGCCATTTGTATTCGGATTCGCGCCACATTATTGGCCAATTCCAAATGTAGGCACACGTGGCGGCTAGCTATTGGCTTGCTAGCCATACAAAAGGCTTGCGTAGCTTCCGCCCAAGTTGGAGGAGGGAGAAAGAGAGAGAGACTCTTTGTGAAGATCTCCAAGCGCTGCGGACCCAACGCGCCTCCCCTAAGCAGGCAATAGAACCGAACCTACGGAGCTTTCACTTCTAGCCTCTCCCCGTCGCCGATCGCAATCCCAGACGTATCCCTTTCCTGTAACTTCGAACCCGCGGAGTCTCAACTCCGGGGAACCTTTTGAACCCAACCGAACCGGACCTGCGGAGCCTAAACAACTCCGTGGGAGCAATCGAATTTGTCATGGTCCTCTAGCAAGGATCTAAGCGGGAGCTGTGCCTGGAAACCTGTCCAGCCTACACCAATACCATCTTTGGGTGTAAGTAAACAATCTTTTCAATCAACCACTACGCGTTTGTGACTAACTCTAGCTCGCCGCCTGCTCTCTCCAACCCTGTGTGCCTGGGCTGCTGGCCACAGCCCGCGTGTGCGAAAGACGGGCCGCAGATCGCCCCTCCCGACCCGCGCGTGGCGGCGGGAGCGGGGCCCGGCCCGCATAGTGGGTAGGATTAAACAGTTCCATGAGCTGGATCTGGCCTATGGGCTGCATGTTTAACACTCCTGCCACTGGAGAAGGAAAAAGCACTGACTTCAGACTAGTTCAGGCAGATGCAACGCAAACATTTTCCAACATTCTTGAAAGCTGCTTTATCCACTAAGTTATCATTCTAGTCTCAAGTCTCTCTAGAAGAGCTGTTTTCCAATTGTGCTACAGTGTGCAGCAGTTATGTAATATGTAATATACACAGATGGGGATTAAAAAGGAGACATATCTTATTTTCACTTGTGACTGAATCAGGATTTGAAATCAGATCTCAAGAGACAGGTGTCATCTGAATTAATCAAATACTTAATTATGGAAAAGGCAAGTTTACTTAATTATTGCATATTCAGGTGCCACCAAGACTTCCAGGTATTCTTCAAAGGACCTATCAGTCATTCTTGTGACCAACTCTAAATGGAGAGTGGGAAGCCACACGAGTTATACAAAAGGGTTTTGAAACAAGAGTATGAAATGAACAAAACTATCAGTTGGTAAAATTTCATTTTCTGCATCCACTGTTGCCACTAAAATAGGACTTCTGGGCTTCCAGCAGAAACACACTAAAGAACAGGACAGAAAGATCAAGTTAATTAACTGATCTGAACAGATTGGCTCTCCACAGCAAGAGGCAATTTCTCCTGAGGCTCAGCCACTTATTTTTTAAAGCTTTATGCACTGTAGCCAGCAGGTTTCTGCCCAAAACTCAGACAACAGAAGAGAGATTCCTTGAAGTAACACAGTTCCAAATATGACAATTACATTTAATTTCAATTGTCTAGGAGGAAGAAACTCGTGTGTTCTGGAACAGTATCCAGCATTAGGTAAACACCATTAAAAAAAAATGTTCAAACATCTCCCACACACATTTGTCAAATTACTGTTCCATGGATGAGGCTCTTGATACATTTAAGTTGAAAAAGGCTGTTATTTACAATAACATAGTAGTAATCAAGGTGGTGTTTCTTAGAAGATCTTTTCCTGGCAAAAGTATGACAAACAGTAATTTTTATTTCTTTACCCATCCTCTTATTAAAATATCTGCCACTACAAAAATTTGCTTGACTGAGCAGACAAAGTATCATCCTACTAATATCAAAGCAAAACACAGAACAAAGTTAGGTTTAATACTATGCTTAAGACAGAGTTTATTTTTAAAATTTTGTTCAAAACTTGTAGAGCTGAAAAACAATTTTCAGTTTTATTCTCTATGGGCAGTAAGGGATGCAGTAAACTGACAAGCAACTCTGCATTTTATCTATCCTTATGAAGTTCTACTTCACTATACACTAATAGCACACAGAGATGACAAATTTCAAAGAAAAAAACACCACTAAAGTCTATTACAAGCAGAATCATTGGGATTCCAAAGTGCAAATATACTGTGAAAAACAACTAAAAATGGCAAAGGGTTAAATATTTATCAACTCAATAATGATACCACAGCAAATACACTCAGCACACAAGAAAAGCAATGTCTGATTTTACTGGCAGGCCTGGAAATTCAATGAAGGTTTTAACAGTCAAGCTGAGTTCTTTCCCACTGGCACATGAACACCTGTAATAAAATTTTGCCAAGTACTGCACTCAGTTAAAAAAAAAATACCCATACAATTCTGATGCTTTCAAGTTAGGCTCTTGGAAACTTTTTTAGGTGTAACTGTTTGATTACTACAGAACAGACTTTATGAAGGAACCCCACTTGAAAGGGAAGGTTAAAAAACAAATATGCAACTAAATACACTGAACTATGACAAAATGGCCTAATAGCAACATGACTTGGTGATTGTTCAGGCCAAAGTCAAAGCTAAAGAATGATATCAGTGTTATCTTTCAGTCATTGAACTTATTTGAATGTCTTGAGATTCATAAATAGTAATTTCTAAAAAGAAATATGCATCACAAAAATGCATTTTTTTAGGCCTGTCCTCCATATCAGTTTTGTTCCACTACAGCTGTTTTGGTTAGTTCTATACATTTTTAATTGAAAAGTTATAGTGGCATAAGTGCAAGTGGGGAAACAGTTCCATCAGTCCAGTTCCATCATTACTGCTCCCATACAGGAAAACACATTTGTGCCTTGCATCACCACCACCAAGGTATGCTTAGTGATACAATTTATGACAGGTATGCCAAACCTTAGTTTATTTTTCCAGTATAAATTTTAAAAGAAAAGTTGCCATAAATTCAAACACTCTAAAAACCTTTACATTACATGAAATACATGTACAAATATAATAGCTTATTCCCATTACATTGCAAACAACTAGCCTTAAAAAAATATCCCTCCATTCACAAGCAAATTGGCCAGTCAGTCCTTTCTTCAGATCCCCCAGCCCTGAAAAAAAATTGGTGGGCCTTGCAGTGAGCTTGTTTGTGGAATTTTTTTGTTTCCCACCGTCAGCTCTTTTGTTTCTATGTAAATCGGTAATTAAAAAAAAAATGGATTACTAGAGGTGGCCAAGAACCAGAACTTCCATTACATAATAATTAAATTTCTATGCAATAAGCCACAGAACTTGAATTTTTTTCCAGAACTGAAATGTACAATTTAATATTTTAGAAACATCAAAATGTTACTATAGTGGTTGCTAATGAAAATCAACATGTTTGTCACTAATTTCACTTTTGCTCACCCCTAAACAGCAACAGTGAAATGGAAAATATCACATCCTTCCAACTCATCCGGGAGGCAGCTAAGGAACCTGGGACTTTTGGGGTCCAGAGATCTCAAGCAACTCTACCATGCCCCAGTCGCTGGCCAGGGGCTAGGCTTTCAGATTCACAGACTAGCTGGTTAGCTATCTTTTGGTATTCAGGTAACTTGGGGTGTTTAGGGCTCTCAAACTCTCAGATCCACAGTACTGAGTATTGGACTCTCAAAGTCCTCAGGATGTCTAAGTTTATGTTTTACTGCAGGGAATCTGTACATCTCTGGGACCCCCACTCAGGCTACCTAGAAGAGGTGGCACTAGAAGTATCAGTGACCCTAGAAGGCATTTAGAGCTCCTACACACGTACAGGGAGCCCGCTCCAGTCTGATATGGTTACCAAGCTTCCCGGACTGGCCAGGAGTCTACTGGAATCGGTACCAATCTCCTGGTGAGTATTGAAAACGATCCAGGAGATTGAACAGTACAATTAATGATGAGAGGTGTACCAATACATCAGTCTCATATCAGATCAGCATGGATATAAGAAAAATTAACAGTATCAGCAATCAACTTTTTTTGTCTGATGTGGCTGATAATGTCCTCGATAAATGCCCCATGCATGCGCACAGCCACAGCACAGCATTCAGGTGGCCAGGAGCACAGCCCAGAAGCGTGGAGAAGTAAGTGGCTGGTAAGTTTGCAGTGAGGGAAGAGGCATGGCTGGGGGAGGGGACAGACTGAGGCCTCAGTGGTGAGGGAGGGAGTGGGGCTGAGGCTAGGGCAGGTGCTGCACAGCCAGGGCAGGTCATGGGATGGAGCTGCGAGCAGCTCGTCTGGGGGGCATGGGGAGAGGGGAGTGGCTCTTCCTGCTGCACACACCCCAGGAGTACATAGGAAGCATGTGCCCCTGGATCTGCATGCGGGGCTAGGGTGGGCTGCTGCTGCAGGCTGGGGACAGGGGCAGCACTGGGCTCTTCCTGGCAGAGGGATTGGGCCGAGGCTGCATTCAGGGCAGGCGACAGCAGTGGCGCTGGGAGGGGCCTATGGCAAATTTCAGGGTGGCTGCAGTCTCCCCTGTAGCCACCCTCCCAGTGCTGCTGCCACCTGTCCTGAGCGCAGCCCAGCCCAGCCACCCACCAAGAACAGCTCAGCACCAGCCTGGCCCCAGCCTGCAGCGGCAGCCTGCTTTCACCCTGTGCACAGATCCAGGGCACATGCCCCCCATGCCCTTCCAGGGTGCATGTAGCAGTGGAAGCTGCACCCCCACACACACTCCCTAGATGAACTGCTTGCGGCTGTCCCTTGTGTCGCCCCGGCTGGGCAGTGCCTGCCCCAACTCCACTCCTTCCCTCACCACGGGGGCCTCAATCTGCCCCCCCATGCCCGTTCTCCCCTCATGGCACTTCCCTCCCAACTTGCTTACTGGCCAGACACTGTTCTCCAAGCTGCTGGGCTCATTCCTGGCCATGTGCATGTGGCACTTATCAGCCACATTATCAGCCACATCAGCCAAAAAAAGATGATTGCCAATAATGTCAATTTTCCTTTTATCAGTGCCAATACTATATGGGCCAATGTATCAGTGCACTTCTATTAATAACTGTTATAAAGTAGCTTTTGAGTTGTATTTGATTTTGCAGTAATATAACCATCTTCTTCAAAATAATTAAAATACACTCCATTTGCGGGGAGGGGATGGGGGAAAGGAATAAAATACCATTGTTATTCATACACCAAACATACCATTCCCCTTCAAAATTGCAGGGGGGGGTAATGGGGGGATGGAATGCCTTATGTGAGGAGGCTGTTTTTTCTTTGCTGGAAAAGAAGCATGAAGATGCTATGCTCCAATGTCTGCTGCTTGACTCTGGCCCAGCAAGGAGAAGGAACAAATTGTTAACCTTCTTGTAGCTGTTGGACCTGAAGGAGCAACTGAGTTGGCTCAGGGCAAGTGAGCTACTGCATGCAGTACGTAATGTCTTGATATGGCTTTGGGTATGGAAACAACATTTTATTATTCATAGGAACTTATATAAATAACTATTTAGATAAAAGTAGTAACAGTTTTACTGCTGCTGCCCTTGCAGGTGTCTGGGGCTTAGCCTTGTTGCTGTCTTGCCACACCAGGAAGTTCCTACTGCCTCACTCAGACTGTGCCCTGGGATGCCAGTTCCTGGATACTATGAGCATTTTTACACATGCTCTGGGTGGGTGGAGGGCAGTGCTTTAATTAGAGCAGCTCCAAGAGCTGCTCACATTAAAGTGCTATCACCATCACCACACTTAAAAATGGAGGGAGGAGCACTTAAACTAAAGCTCATTGAATGAGCTTTAGATCAAGCACCCCAATATCATTTTTAAGTGTGGGGATACCAATTCATGAGACACAGGAGGCTGCTGGGGTAGGGCAACTGCCACAGTCCAGCAGACTCAATTAACTGAGTGCCACCACATCGGAGCAGACTCTGAACTCATGTGTAGATGCCCTATGGTTCCAGGAAGACTTACTCTGTCACAGTAAGCCATGACTCTGGAAAAAAAAAAAAAACTCCTCCCCCACGATTCTGCCTTCCAAATGTATTTTATTTCAAATTCATCAAAACAAGCAGTATTCCATCAAAACCAGAACTCTGGTTTCCTGCCAGGTTGCTTGGTAGCTGGTTAGGAACTTCATGCTTTCCAAGGTCATTGATACTCTAGTTAAATCTCCTGTCAACTCAAAGTGAAGTCTCAAAGGTGAGCATCTTATTTGGGAGGCAGGCAAGGGAGGGAAGGAATGATATGCAAGAAAATATGGTATTAGAATCCCTGGATCTCATATTCCAATAGCTGAGAAAGGTCCTAAATTGCCCTAAAATCTATTACAAAATACATTTTAAATTAATGTAAAGTTGAATCCTGCTTATACTAGAAGAGAGCCAAATTTGTAACTAAATCATGCTGTATTTGGGTCCCCCACCAAAATACCTTCCTGTAGTACCAATAGGGTTTACAGTGGCTGAAATGTCTAACCATAGCACTGTGGAACTGGAAAATGGAATATAGCCTCCAACACAAGCATAGGTCTTTAACTCCGCATCCTGAACAGCTATACCCTACAGACCCCTATTCTGCTGTTTTGGTGACTTGCCAGTTTTACAGGTTATGCATTTATTCAGATAGTAATACAGCAGTAATTTGAATACTTGAAAAAAGTAGATCACAATGTAGTACTAACTTGTAAAAAAGTAATCTGGCCCATACCTCACAATCTCCCTCTGACTTTCTATTTGGATTGGTCAGGAGTTTCCTCATATACTCCTACTCTGCTAGCTAAGTCTTTAAACCTTTATACAGAGTACATACATTATCACTTTGTGCTAAAATTAAAAAAACCAATTATGTTCATAATATATCACGTCTAGTCCACCTCTTGACTTCCTAAAATTACTCTGATAGTAAGTTTAGAGGAAATATTAAAGAATCATTGTTAAAGTTTCTTCATTCGTCCACAACCACACCAGTTGCTTTATTAATACATGAAACTTGGGGAAAAAAGCAAAAGTTACAAGAAAAAAGCTTAAACTGACATGAGTTCAGTCCATTAGCACATGACTTGAACACTGAGAGCAACTGAAAGATCTTGTCAATAAGGCCTCTTAAAGAGTCTATTTAGTCTGAATATCCAAAGTCATCTTGTGTTATTACCCAGAATGTTGGAACATGAAACGACCATGTCACTGATGTACTTGCTGTATTGTACATTCATGTATATTTTAATAATTTATGTACATTGTACAACTGTCATGGAAACAATCACAGGCTATTCTGTAGCAAAAATTTAGACGCAATTCCCACATAGAACATTTCTTGAGCGATACCCAAGTATCCACTCGTATCTACCAAAACTGTGTACTTCAAAGAGTTGGAAAAAATAATTACTAGATATATGTTTTAAGCCTACACAGAAACCATTTTAAAACCAGCATTGATAGAGTTTAACTCACCAATTCTGCCATCTTGTTAGATTGATTCCAGCACAAACTGGACAGCCTTAACATTTAAAATTTCCTTATTTCTCTCAAAAGGAAAGAAACAATTAGTGCTGACTGACAACCACTGACATAATGGTTGGAGTCACATATGAACTGCAGCTTAAGAGGGTAATAAAACACAAAGTTTCAGCACTTAGTCTTTGCAAAGTCGTTACTTTTTATATACATGAGGAAAACAGCTCATTTAAAAACTCAAGTTCTGTAAAACAAACTGAGATAACTAGAATATTAATTTGCTGTCACTTGGGAAAGAAAAAAAATACTTCACAAGTGGCTCATAGAAGGAAACTTTTCTTCAGAGCTGATTTTAATATTATTGCTCAATCCGTTATTAGTACTAACAAGCTTTTTTTTTAAAAATCTTTTGTTTACCTGTAACAGAAACCTGTCCTCGTAAAATGTTAATTTATACTTTCCAAGATATTTTTAGCCTATAATTACTATATTGTGCTATAAGCACTTACAAGCAAAATTAGTATAAACCCTTAAGATGTCAACAACAGGGTGCCATCTCCAGGGGTAGCCATGAAGCCCCTGGCGACTGAGCAAATTCCTTGCGCTCTGTTCTCAGGGTAGTCCATCCTTCTTCTGCCCACCACACCTTAATGTAAATGGTTATTAAAGCATAGGAGGCTGCCCTGATCTTATACTAATGATCCCCATGTGTTGGATGTCATTGTTTTAAGAACTAATTGCGTGGCTCCATTCCTTCCCTGTACCATGCCCCATGTCTTGAAGGTGTTTTGAGTCACCAATCAGGTGGGACACATCCCTACGTCTCCAGGCCACTTCAGGCCTGCCTTCCACCTCACTATTCTGGCTGGTCCTGCAGCCAAGGCCCATTGTTCTAGGCCTGGCCTCTGGGCCCTAGCCCTGGTCTTGCCCCTCTTGGGCTCTTGGGTCCGCGGCCCCATGCTCTGCCCGGCTCCAGGCTCCACAGCCCCACGCTATGCTCTGAGCCTACCCCCAGCAGGGCTCAAGACAATCACATATCCCAAGGACACTAATGGGACCTCCAAACCCAAGCCACCAGTGTAAGTTAAATAAAAACATTTCAGCCTTCTGGTGGGCATCCAAATCTTCACCAGGCTTAACATAAAATACAGGCCACTTGCCTGCATAACAAGTCCCTCTCTCTGCCCCGAGTAGCTCTTCCATGTTCCCAGGCCTGTAGAGCTGCTTCCTTCCAGTCCCACTCTGAACTCGGGGGCCACGCCATGCTGCCGTTAGGAGCTCCACACCTCTCAGGGCTGACCTCCTTGATTTGCTCAAGCCCAGGGCTTATATAGTTCTGGCCTGAGCCCTCTTCTGGTCATGTGATGTCCCAGTCAGCTGACCTGACTGCAGGGCTGTCCCTTAACCCCACTCTGCTAGCTACCTGTGCTATCAAAACTTTGCCACGCCACTCTTCAGCAAAAGGGTCAGAGTTCCCTGTTACAATGTCATATATTAAAATTCTTGGCTTTAACAAATTTCAGTTTTGTTTCAATATAGGTTTTCTGAAATCCTAGTCAAGGCATTCAGATAAGACATAATGACATAATGATGGAGCAGTGATTTTAATACAACAGATTTTCTGGATGTGGCTTTCCAACCTAATCTCCTCTATGCAAATTTAATTATGAATTTTATTGAAAATCTTTCTAGAATTATCATGGACTTGCATACAACTAAGCTTCAAGATGACAGAAATGCCTCTGCAGTAAAGGAAAATAAATCCCCCAGGAAGGGTCAAGATATTCCTTGACCTGAAAGACTCGGGTAAGGGAGAATCCCAGAGAAATTGAGGCTGTGGTTGAAGTAAAGCCTACTAGACTGATACTGTCAGCCAGTCAGGGCCCTGGCCGGGACTGTTAAGGAAGCTAGGCCTCAGTTCTGCCCAACTTTGCTCCCTCCTTGGGGAGGTACGGATCAATACAGCCTCTACTACTTTGCCAGCTGATGCAGCTGCCCCCTCCCATCTGGCATGGGGTTCCCTGTTTTGTACCTTACCTCTAGTTATCAACCTTACCTGCCTGCAACCACATGCACATTGCAGATGTATCAACACTTTCTCCTTCCATGTTAATTCACTTTTCCAGCACCTTCAATATGACTCAGTAATCAAAATATGGCAAAAACTGAACTCCTTAACTACTATGGCCTCTATCCTGGATGCCACCTTAAACTCTCCCTTCACCTGACCATATCCTGCCACTTTTTTCTCTGCGCTTCAAAGAATTAACCCTTTATTTTTGTCAAAACTGTACACTAGTCCAGATCCTTCTCTCTCACCTTGACTGCTGCACATACCTCTTTTCAAATTCTTTGACCCATCTACTACAGCCCCACTAAACCATTCTCTCAACCCATTAACATGGTTGTCCACTGTGAGCATCCATCCTCTGAATCCTTCTATTGGTTCCTCTTTCTGCTCCTCAAGGCCCAACTAAGCATACTTTTAATTACTTGGCTGACTTTTTCCTTACTGCAGTACAAATGTCCCCCACTCAGTCAACAGCAGTCTCAATATTCAATCTACCCAGTTTTCCACCCCACACCCACATTGCTGCTTTCATATAGATGCCTCCTTCCTGAGGTGGTCAGTTAGTTAAATAATTTTGTAGAGAAGGCAGTAGCCTATGTCATTTGTATGACTATCCGTGTAATATCATGTATGAAAGTCAGCTCCTTATTCCAACCCATTCCTACTGTTTTGTTATCTTTCTTATATCATATTTGAAATCAAATTTAGAACAAAGTGCAACTTCACATTTATGTCGCAAAGCCTCTAGGACACTTTTGTATGCTGTAAAATAAATCTGCCAAGTCACAAAATATTAGCTCTGGAAGCCTGTTATTGCCACAGTTAATAAAAATTTAATGTTTCTCCTGCAAAAATTACTCCACTGTATTGCTTTTAAAGTTTGTTCATATGCAACAACTGTCAGGATGTGCCCATTCAAAAAGACATTTGTGGGCAGCACAAACTAATATGGACAGTAGCAGAATCATTGTCTAAGGAGAAAGCTTTTATATTGAAAGTAGCAGAAACTGTCCTGGACAAACAGTAATAAAGAAAAAACAGAAGCAACAAAGTCAAAGAGAAAAGACTCAACAGAAATAGCTCATTCTATTCTTATTTGGAATATGTATTTTTCATTTGAAGGAATACTACCAAGTAATCTGTAGTTTGAGTTAATCAGAATCAGGTACACTAAATGTCACATGTCAATCTTTTCTAAAAGCCATAAAGGCAGTATGACAGGAGCCTATCCTTACAGCACAGTTCAAAATGATGAAATGATTTATATAAATAGGAAACTGTGTTTATTTAATTCTAAAAAATCTAAAACACCTGTATTTTTGCCCACAACACTGGACTGTGGGTATATAAGACAGTTATACATTTCCCACTACACAAAAACTAAACTGATGAGCTCCATCTCATGGGCATTTGAGGTAACAGAAGGCAAAAGAAAAAATTTCCAATACTCAGATGTATGAAAAATCATCACACAACCTTCTGTTGAAGTGCATCCAAAATCAAGAGCATGCAAATTATATTAAGAAAAAAATAATATAAAGATGCTTACATTTCAAAAACTGCACACAATTATTAAAATTTTGTCTGAAAGTTAATTTAAGTTAAGAAATATTGTCCTAGTCAGAAAAGACCAGATTTTTAAAGGTCTTTAGGTGCCTGAAATGTGAACAGAGACTGGTACAATATATTCTTTTTAAATGTAGTCTTAAACATTTTTTTTATTATTATTTAATAGCTTTATATGACTTCCTATCCAAAGAAGGATCAGAGTGGCAACTATCAAACACCACAAAGCATAAAACAAATGGTCTTTAGGTGTCATTTAAAAACTCCATTTTACTACCAACCACTCACACTTCCCTGTCTCTGAAACAAGAGAACATACCTTTCTTGCTCTAGACAGAACTTTATTGCATAAAAATAAACAGCAACAATGTATGTTTAAAACAAAAAAATAAAAGACAGCAGAGTTTTAACATAGCATAAAACTGCAAAATCAATCTAAGAAGGTTTGCAATTAAGTTGAACAAGGCACATATATGGAAAAGTAATTCTTAAACAAGTTTAAGAACAGGAAGAGGCAGTTAGCCATGTTAGTCTGGAGTTAGGCAAGGCAGGGTGCACCTGATGAAGTACACTGTTGCGTACAAAAACTCATGCCGCTCTGAATGAGTTGTAAGGTACCACACCCTGACCTGTCTTTGAGTTTAAGATGGTTACAGTATGCTTTCTTTTCCTCTAGTGAAGGGAGGAAAAAACACTATAATAATTTGTTACAACAATCAAAGAAAACTTAATACTGCTCTTTTAGGTAGGTTCCAATAAGTGTTGGAATACTACAGACATTATTTTCTTAAAGCTCTCTTATAGACTATATTAGCTTGAATACTTGATATTCAACAATACAACTACACTCTGACCTGAAATTTTACCCAGTAATACCAATACCTCAGGAAGAACCTCTGTGTCAGCTTCGTCATCAGTTCAGGTTACAGAGATTGAGCTGCTGAAGCTAACACCATTTTGATCTACTTTCTTCCTTTATGAACAGGAAGATGTCAATTCAGTAGTCATAAAATACAGTAAATAAAAAAACCACTCCGCAGCTGGAATTGGAGAAATTCACTAATCTGCTACCTTCCTCAGAACTCATAATGACAACACAGAAAAGCCCTGAAAATGAAAGGCTCCAGTCTCTGTTTCAATGGTATGGTGTTGACAAATGGAAGAATACACCTCTTAGACCCTTTACAGTTCAAAGTAAAAATGAGACATTTCAGAAAAGAGGGGCCTGTGTCAAAACTTCACCTCATTAAAAATCCTCACTTAAAGGAACTTAATGAAAATTCACAGATGTAATTCTTTAAAACATACCTAAACCCATATTTATATACTTCATAAAATGAAACAATTTCTGCATCCCATTTTAAATGCATCAGTTGACAAGGGCAATAGCAATACTTGTTTCCTCTCAGTGTCCCTGGAAAGAAAGATGATCTGTTCTTAAGCATGTGGATAAAACACCCTTGTCTCAGTTTCATCTTGAAAGTTTGAAGAGAGGCTTGATAACTGATAAGACCTGGCAGATTAAGGCAAGCATTCACTGAGGATTAGGGCACTTACCTCATTTGTACAGTTGTATTCCTATCTCAAAAGATATTTTAGGCCAGGACCTGAATCTGAGGCAGAATATTGCACAATTACTAACTTGTATTTATGTTACGTGCAAAAATGCACACAGAAGCAGAAACAAGACATGCAGAGGAGTAAACCACTCCAGAATATAGATGGGGTCCAAAAAGGAGCAGGTTACACTGCTTAGAAAACCAACATTAGAAAAAAGACTGCCAACTCCCACGTCACATCATGCAGCAGCATCTCCTCTGGAACAACTACACCAGATATGGATTTGTGAACAATTAAGCTGCTTAAGCAGTTTCTTGATAGCTACAAATTTGTTCATTATGGTTTCCTGTAAAACTTATTGACAAAGTGTCTTGTTTCAGTCCTAGATAACATGAAGTCAGGAAGAACGTGAAAGATCACTGTGAAACTGATGATTGAGGGCTAAAGCAAATGAGACAATAAAGGTCCATCCATTTTAGCATTACTTTATGTATTAATTGTTAAAAGACAGTAAATAGACAGTTGTAGAATATTTACAAACATACTTGAACTATAAATCAATCAATCAATCACAGAATCCACAGCCAAAGAGCTTGGTACAGAAAGCAGTCCTGTAGAGCTGAGGGTGCTCAGGATTGGGGCTTCCATTTTAAAAGAGTATTAAATAAATAGTAACAACTGTGTAATGATTAAAATTATTGCCCCGACAGATGTTACAACACCTACTTACAGCAACTACATGCAACAGTTTCACCACTTCTATAGCTTTCCTTTCCACTAGCCCTGCTCATCTAATTAGCACTATGCTCACCGATTTAGGTTTGTTGTTGTGAATGCTATCTAGTAAAGAGCTCAAATCAGGGCATTACACTTTAAAACCAACACCTCAACCAGCAATGATCCTGTAGGCAAGAATAAGTGTGCTCATGGTAGGATTCTGACTGAACTTAATCAAACAGGCTGTCAATTCTACACTAGCATCAGGTTTCAAACAGATTTAATGTTCAGCACCACAAACCAATGCAGTGGCCCAGTCTAGTCATGACAAAGACATGAGTCACAATGGCAAAGTCTGCATCTGAAAGAGTCACAACCTCCTTGGCCAGATTTCAAAAGGAATAAATGCGTCTTGCCCACTACACTCATTAGATGTTTCCAAAGTATCTGAGAATTTAACCAGACTTGTAAATTGCTGATTTGGATCACAAAGCTGTACATAAAACATGAAATAAAGTATTTTAAACCTATTGTAATTCCTCAGCTTTCTTCCCCAAATCCGTCTCCACAAAAAAGACTCTCTCATGAGATATGCTCTCTGCATATAGCTAGAGTCATGCCTGGTTATATTAGCAAACTAAGTGTGTGTGGGTGTCTGGAATGGGGGAATGAGGGCACAAAGGGGAGGAGTTATTTTCAATTTTATTTACTTAGGCTGTCAACTGAGCAGACTTTAAAACATTACCTGAAAGATGTAATATAATCTTATTTCGTTTTGCATATTGGTGAAAAAAATACTGGTGCTTCATTAGAAAGTCAAGGGAGACTTCACCTATGTCTAGCATGCAGTGGTCACAAGTCGTGAAAATATAACCAAATTACCACAGGTACTGCTAGCATTATAGCTGCAGTAGTTCAGAGCTACCTGCACAAGAAGCTGGGTAAATATTCAGTTGGTCTAGCCTACGCTCCAAGCCAACAAACACATCTACACTACTGTGCTCCCACAATGGAAACAAAATTTATTTTGATTTCTACAATACTTCTAGACCAAGAAAAAGTATTTTCAGACTTTGAAATAATATTATGCTATTTCAAAATGTGGGTCATTTCTGACATTTCCAGATAGCTACCAAACAACAAGGCAGAAGCTTCATTAAATTATGGGCATCCTTTCAGATATTTGATATCAACAGCTTACATATGGGGACTTCAGTCAGTGACATGTACTGAAGGTATCATGCTGCCAGCACTCTAGGTGCTGAGAATTTCAAAAAAATCTAGATTCCAACTTCTGAAATGTGGGAATTGTAGATTACACCTCAACTTAACAGATAAAGGAGAACTCAACACAGACCTAAATATAAGTAATTGTTTGCATACAAGTGATTCTGAATTGACTGCATTTGTTAAGTCTAACCCCATAAAAGTATGCATACATACACAAAACATACATGTGTGCATCTGAAAAGGACCAATATTATAATGCTGAAAATGAGCCAAATAATCTGGGGGAAAGAATTTAAACATAAAATGTAAGTGACAATGGGTACAGCTTAAGAACAGATGCTGCAAAAGATTAAATATAAAATATACTACACATGGTTTTGTAAACAAATGGAAATAGGAAGAACTTTAGCACAATGAAAATTAATTACAAACTAGGGGCTGCAGAAACATTTTTAAAGGAAGAAAGGACTCGAGGATAAATTTATAGCCAGTAAAATTAAGGACAATAGAAGGAATAACATTGTGAACAAAAGCAATCCTAACAACACAGTTATCACATTATTAGATGGAAATGGCATGACTGTCACTAGAAACACAGAAAAACAGAGAAGCCATAAAAAATATTTATTTTCTGTATTTGAAGTAAAAGCCAGAAGATGGAATTGTTGAACTACTTTAAAATCCAGCACTAACTAAGGAGGATGATAAACAGCAGTTAGTAAAAGTTAAACATTTTTAGAGTCAAAAGGACATTTAAAAAAAAGAGAGAGAGTGCGAATGCATGCATGTGCAAACATTCTCTAGTTGCTCTGTAGACTAGTACTGTTGATTTCAATAAGATTTGGAATGTTGGGGAAATTCCAAAAGACAGAGAGAGATAATATTTTTAAAAGATAAAACATGATGACCTACGTTTTACAGGCTTGTCCACCTAATGTCAATCCCAGGCTTAAAATAATGGAATGGCAGATACGGGAACCAATAGAGAATTAAAAGAAAGTAATGTAGTAACATATTCTATTATAATGGAAAACAGATCCTGTCAAATATATTTTAGATGTTTTGTTTTAAAATGAAAAGCCATGGAGGCCAGGTGAGATCTCAGAAAGAGTGGAAAAGAGCAAATACAGTATTTGTTTTTAAAAAGGGAAAAAATGAGAACTCAAAGAATTACAGAAAACTCAAACAAGCTTCTATACCTGGGGAGATACTGAAGCATATAAAAAAATCAATCTGTGAGCAGCAAGAGGATAACAAGGTCATAAGAAACAGCCAACATTGATTTGTCAAGAGCAAGTCATGCCTAACTAGCTTGATTTCCTTCTATGACAATAAGGGTAAGTACAAAGTACTCCACTTATGAAGAAATGATTGAGGACAAAAGGAGTAATGACTGACAAGGCTACAGTACTACAGAAAAGGATCTAGGAATTTTAGTAAACAACAATTTGAATATGAATCACTAGTGTAGTATTGCTGGCAAAAAGTTTAATAGTGCACTAGGATGTATTAGCAGGAGTGTTATATGAAGGTCACAAAGTGATTCTTCCACTCGATTCACACCTCTAAG
This sequence comes from Alligator mississippiensis, assembly GCF_030867095.1. NCBI lineage: Eukaryota > Metazoa > Chordata > Crocodylia > Alligatoridae > Alligator > Alligator mississippiensis. The sequence continues at coordinate 97,395,604 of NC_081825.1, read as the reverse complement.
GTCTCACACCTCAAATACAGTTAGGCACAGCTCAGCCTTGGGAGTGAAGAGGAAGTCGAAATGTATTCAATATAGTGGCTCACCATGACTTGAAAAAGAGTTAGCACTGTGGGGGGGACTGTGCGCAATGGACACCAGCATATATCTTGTTCATCCAAGCTACACTGACCTATCCTTGTGATAGGTTCCCATCAGTATGTTTGCCCTGTATGAGGCATGTATTTTTGTAGCTGTGCTCAGTGTTGGCTGCATTTAATCAACTATATAGTTGTTTTCCCTTACTATGTGCTGATTTTGGCAGAAGTTTAATGATAGACAATGTATTTAATGAGGATTCCTTGTGGGCAAATATAAAACAAAGAGCCTTTTCCCCTACACTGATTTGGTGTGTGGGAGGGGGAAGCAGGGGGGAAGACTCATCTTCTATTTGAGTAAATACAGTGGCAATTTTTCCCCCACTGGGGAGAAATAGCAGCATACTTAAATTTCAGCAAGACAGGTTTTTTATATTAGCTATTAGAAAGAACTTTCTAATTAAAAGGATAGCTATGAAAAAGAACCACTTACTTACAGAAGCAGTCAGCAACCCTTTAGACAACAGGCTGGAATGACAAAGCTCAAGTCAGAGACAGAACCTAGAACAGCACTTCTCCCCACTGCACCATTTGGAATGCTTCTGCCACAACACCCTCCTCCCCTGCTGAATGCCACCAGATTCTCCAATGTGTGATCTGGATCCAATGGTTCCACAGGCCAGATAATGCCCACTGACAATAATTTGCACACCCCTGTCTTAAAGAGGTTAAAGAAACTCAGTCACTGGAAGCTTCCAGTGCAAGTTAGACAAACATGCATCTGGGATGGCTTAGGTGGGACTGCCTTCTGTGCTGAGCAGGGGACTGAACGAGATAGAGCCCCTCTCAACTTATTTTTCTAGGATTACATGACCCTACAAGTTCTGTTGATAAAAGACAAAGCATCAATTGAAAACTACCTCTGTAAGACTTGGATAAGGTGACCATATGTCCCTGGTTAACTGGAACAGTCCCAGATTTCAGAGGCTGATTCCAACTCACTGTCGAGAATTACAATGGGTGATCCAGGAACACAGGGGGGTGCTGAGGGCAGTCTGGCCAGGAATCAGAGCAGTACGGAGCACCTTGCAAGTGGGCAGACAGGCACCACTGCCTGCCCAGCATGCAGCCCTGCCCCTGCTGAATTGTGAGAACACAACTGGGGGGGGGGGGGGGGAGGGAGCAGAAGGAAGTGTCCTGGATTTCCCAGATGATGTCCCAAATTTCCACATGATCAGCCTAGACACGGAGCAATCCTGGGTTCTAGTTGGAGATCCTGGGGATTGAGTGGCTGTGACCTGGACCCTCCACTTCCCCCCCAATTTTTGCTTTTCTCTGTCCTCAAAAATTTGTATTCAGAGAGAAGTGGCCCTGTGCACCCAATCTAGCATGTAGGGTCACAGCCCCCAGGGCTCCTGACATACCTGTAGGGAGTCCTGGGAACCACGTCTGATAGGGTGCCATAGAATGCTTCACAAAATGCAGAGATGGAGACCAAAGAGTTTAAAGTCTCATTCAAAAAAAAGAGTAAGGGATAATGGAAAGGTCTATGGGTGGAAAAACACATGGCTGTGAGTGAATAATAAAAGATATGTATAAAAACAGTCCAAAGGAAGTTCAGACAGGAAGCTTGGTAGCCACTCATCCAAAATTCCCCTTACTAAAGAATAATATTGAACACATAACTTTCTCTAAGTCCCAGGGCCTTAGTGCAACTATAGTTCTCTCTTTTCCCAAACTGTGAGCCTTTGCTAACAAAGGCTCCTAATTGAAAAGATAAGAAATGGTAAGCTACAAGTTCAAAGTACAATAACCTTTCTATCTTAAAGTGAGAAGAATTAGAAAGAAAAACTAAGTTGTATGAACTATAAATTAGAATTAATATACTAACACATTCATAGATTGTTCATTTTGTTTCCTTCACTGGAGAAGTAACCCCAATTTGAGATAAATACGTACATCAAGTTATTCTACTAACTAAAAGGGGCAACTTAAGTCAGCACCAAAATACATGACCTACTACTGGATTACAAATGAAAATACACAACTTCCATTATGCTCTCCAAACTTACATACTCCAACAACAAATCTACAAACCTACAGTAATGGCAGAACATGGCTAATTACCTCTCTTACCAATGTATCCAATCATACATGCTCAGCCCAGCTATGGTGTCTGTACTATCCTATGGTGTTTCTTTCTGCCCCACTACACAACTCAGTAAGATTCAACTATATAGAGACCTTCAGGTAATTTTCCACTACCTAAAACTTCCATGACAGGGGAGTCATGCAACAATCAACTTGCCACAGACCAGACCCATACCCAGCACCTGTTCCTGGACAGTTCCTGGACTGTACCCAAAAGCCACAGCCCCACTTTGCGTCTACATATAAACTGTTTCCACTTCCATGCCCACTCTAAGATTGCCAAAAAAACCTCGACAATATCTACATTAAAACATCAGTCTGCCACAAGAGAGAACTAACCCTGATATTATCATACAACAGGCTGATAAGGAGGGTGTTACTTGTCACAGACAAAACAGCATATATACAGGAGGCCAAGAGACAACTTTCCAATATTGAGTTTTACAAAATCCTGACCAAGGACCTCACCGCTACAATACTAGGAGGAACTAAAAAACCACTTGAAGAGGCTACCTTTGAAAAAACAGAGGATTGATACTTCCACCGGCCAGGAACCCATGTCAGGCAACTTTTAATACTTCTTGTGTCCTCTCTGAGATAGCTGATGACAGGTATCTAGCAGAATTTGAAGATTTGTTAGAATATGACAGGGCCACACCGTGAGCACTTCTCTTATGGCCTTTATGGCAGTTGGAACCACAGGCACCTATACACATGACGGACCTCTGCTCCGATGCATACTAATTAGCACGCATCAGAGAAGACTCGATTAAATCAAGTCTGCTGGAGCATACTAATCAGGTTTTGGAATTAGTTCCAGCAGCCTCCATGTCACAAGTATGCAGTGTCCCTGCATTTCAAAATGGTAGTGGGGATGCTTTAACTAAAGCTCATCAAATGAGCTTCAGCAAAATGATGGCAGGGGTGCTCTCAATGAGCTTTAGTTAAAGTGCCCCAGCCACTATTTTGAAATATGGGGATGCTGAATACACATGATGCTGTGGACGCTTTAATTACAGCGGCTCTCAGAGAGCTGCTCCAATTAAAATGCCCCCTTACCGCAGAGCACATGTATAGATTCCCATATGTATTGCCCAAGAATCACAAATATGGCAAGTCAGGACTCCTCATTGTCTCTGGCATTGGTACCATCACGGAAGAGGTTTCTGGCTACACTGACTCTATCCTATTCCCATACAGCGCTCAAGCTGCCAACTAACTGAAAGACATTACAGATTATTTAGAATAACTAGGCTACATTGACATGCTTCTAGCAAAGACCATATTAGCTACTATAGACATCACAACTCTGTACACTAACATTTACCTATCTGAAAGTTAGGTATCAGATATTGTATACCTGTAGATGGGATCCCTATACCAAGGATTCTGTTGCACTTTTTGGGATGGGTATTGTAGCAAGTCGGAGTGGGGTCTGAGTCTGGCTTTGTTCATTTGAATGGCTAGCAACAAATTAAATCCAATGAATAATGAACATTATGCCAATAATCCATAATGAACATTACCCCAACAAGGACGCTGCTTCTGTTTCCATTGTATTCTCCCAATTTGTCCTCATACAAAACTATTTCACTTCTGGAGACTTCCTGTACCTACAAATGAATGGCACTGCCATGGGCACATGTAGGGCCCCTCCAGTACACCAACATATTTATGACAGACCTTGAAGTCCATTTCCTCCATAGCTGCCTGCATCCCCATAATATAATTGATGTATCCAAGATATATCTTAATTGTATGAACACACAGGAAGGAACCTCTGGAGAGATTCTACCAGGACCTTAACAATTTCCACCCCTCCATCAAACTGTCTCTGGAATAGTCCATCCAGCAATTCATTTCCTAGATATCATGCTAGAGGTTTGCAATGGCACCTTACAACCACACTGGATCAGAAACCTACTGACCACCACAGCTACTTTCACACCACCAGCTTTCTAAGAACACCACTAGATCCACTGTGTACAGTCAAGCTCTACATTACAACCATACCTACTCTAATATGACCAGCTAGTATGCACATTTTAAGGATCTGAAGAAGGAATTACCACACTTTCAATACAATTCCAAAACCATAGCCATTCAGATGAACAAAGCCAGACTCAGAATGTATTCTAACCAAATCCCTGGGTGCCATCCACAGTTCCCACCTTGAACACACTGGACACATCATTAATGACCTCTATCCACTCCAGGAAAACAACAACCATCTCAAGGTAGCCATACGGGCAAGCCTGTCCTGGCTTACAGACAGCCCCCCAAACTTCAAACAACATCCCTGAAGCAAAAGTCCATCTAACTTCTATTCTCCCTGAGGTACCAGGCCTCGCAATAAACACAGATGCCCACTATGCCCCCCTCATCAATACAGACCACATCATCAGTGGACCAAATTATATGGATTATAACGTAAAAGGTTCATTCATATGCATCTCTACCAACATCATATACTCCATCACCTTACAGTGGCCTTCCGCTGTCTATATCAGACAGATAGGACAATTCCTATGTGAAAGAATGAGGGGACACTGACCTTATATGAGGTCCACAAATACGGGAAAGCCTGTGGCAAAACATTTTAACCTTCCTGGACATTTCCTCACTGACCTCAGAGCAGCTGTTATTACACAGTAAAACTTTGAACACAAAACTGCAGAACATGAAATCATCACAAACTGGATTGTCTGAAGTAAGGTCTAAAGAGGGACCACAGGATTCTTTTCTTATTACCTGGATTATCTTTTTTAACCACTTTGTGCCTATAGGTTCACTACTTGTTCGCTGCTCAGCACTGCATCCTTCCCTTTTGTATTCAAATTGCTCTCAATTTGATAGCCTGCTATGTGCATGTCTTTTCAAAGCATCTGGTGAAGTTTACTCTTGCTTCCAAAAGCTTGATTAAGTTAGTCTATAAAAGATGCATCTCTATCCTCCCTTTTGCCTGACTTCAGATTAACAAAGGTAACTAACTCTAATTTCCATTACAGTTTACTACATTTTTAAGGGGAAAAAATGGAACATGTTTTACTAAAATAAGGCATTGGCACAATCACAGGATTATTTGAGCACATTTGGTTGTTTAGTGAGAATCGATATTATCCAAGCACTGGAAATCGCCATTATTCATTAGAGCCCTGTCTGGTCCCATTAGTGGTCATTATGGCATGTATACTTCCAATCAAGAGCAAAGGATTAAAACTCTAAAAGAATTCAGATCTTCCACTACATTTTACCCCCTAAAATGGTTGGAAATAAGTTTTCCTTTCTACATAGGATAAACTGACTTTTCCATCTAAAATTCCAACTGGAGTGACTTTTTTCTGTAGGGTGTTAGGGAGTCAGTGCCCTTCAGCCAGATCCATGTAGACCAATCCTCATATCCACATCTAATTAAAAATCAAAAGAAGTTCAAATGTAAGGCTGAGGTGAAAGCCTGTGATTATGCTGAAAAAATTACAGGACTGTTGCTTTATTGTGTACATCAAATGTACACCAAAAGCAAAGAAACTCAATTTTAAACTGTGAAACTATATTTAAAACAGTCAGACTGCAAGACCACCTTAGACCAGTGACATTAAACTATTACCTTAATGGACATCAATATCAACTACAGGTGCTAAAAATATATGAAACTATATCAAATTAACAAGTTACGCTTGATTAAAACAAATGCAGCTGAAGTGAGGATGGGGCAGTGACAGCTAAAGTGAGGACAAGAATTTGTTTTTAATTCTTGGACCCTCATACTTCATATTTATTGTTTTGTGGGACTGATCAACTGTTCCATCAATTTCTTCAATGTCAAGAGAGAAGAGGGAGATGGAGTTGAGAAAAGGCTTTCACCTAAAAATTTTCAAAATGCATTGAATTTATTTATTTATTTTTTAATCAAAAAAGCTTCATGGAAAAAAAATGACAATTAAAGCAACACACACACGCGCTCGCACATGCACACGCGCACACACACACACACACACACACACACACACACATACACACATACACACAGGTGTTGGTGTACAGAGTTGTGATGTGTATATCTTGTGGTTTTGAAACAGGCCAGACATTGCAACAGTTCTTGAGAAGTATGTTGAAGTTTTAAAGTGAACCTGGAACTTTCGCTTTATGGGCTTCTGCTAGGAACTCTGAACTTATCAAATAAACAATAGTATTTGACAACTCTTTTACATCTCAGTTTGGTTGATGGGCAGCATATACAGACCTACTATATTCTCCTTTGAAATAAATTTCCCAAGTCCACTCTTGATTATCAAATATACTTTTCATGGAAAAAAGAAAATGATGGGACCAAAAAGTAGGATGTAAAATGGCTGTCTCCATTACCACCTAGTCTTACCACAACATTGTTGGAAAGAAGGTAGAGGTGAAGAGACAGAATAAATGTAAATGATACTTTTAAAACCTATTTAGTAAATCTATTTACACTGTTATTGAGTAATATATTTAATTATACAAAACTGTTTAATTCCTTCAAAACAGCATATATATTTACACTAGCATTTTCCACGTTGGCAAATTGGTGCCATATGTTTTTCAAACCCTGCACAAAAGTATTTTAATAGATACAGGCTGGTGCAGAGCTTACTAGCATACTTCCTGCACCCTGAATAATGATGGTTGTTTTAAGGGCTATCAAGGCACCTTTATACCATGGTGAAGAGAAAATTTCTGGCACTTCTTAACTTGTAAAACAATTACTTTGACTTACAAACAAAAATAAATTGAAGCCAACAAAAAACCCAGCAAAACTACTTCAAACTTAATTATCATCAATCTATTCAGTTATTGAAAAGCCACTTTCTCTTACCAAAGGTTTTTACCCTTTAAGGAAAGAAAATACTGACCAGACTTAAACTTCTCTAATGATGGCTACTAGGATGCTAAATTTCATATTTAGTTTCTAAAATAACCATACTGGTTTCTCAGCGTGGCTGCTTACAATTGTTTTCAGCTCATTCAGCTGTTTTACTCAAAAGAATCATGTAAAACTCTTGGTGCCACTATAGTAAAGGAGAATAATCAGAGAAATTATCTTTTTCTGGATTTGAGCACTCCAGGAAAGAGGATGCGTCTAATGAAAAAGAATTAAAACTAGAACATAGGTCTCAGATTGGCACAATCTGTGGGATTAAACCACCACTAATCACTACATTCTACTGCAGAGAAGCTGATGGTAAAACCTTTACTATAAGATCAGCTTGTAGTAGGAGAAAAATAAAATAAACAAACATATGGGTGGGGGGAATCAAAGCATACTGTATATACAATTTCTCTCAGGGACACTGGATGAAGTAACTGGATAATCTAGGCTCTAGAATTAGAAATAGGAACTAGAATTTGCTACCTTTTTCCCCTTTACTTAGTAACAGTTTGACTTAGCTATGTTTATCCTGAAGACATCTTCATATTTTAATTCAGTTGCATATGGCACCAGAGATAGTGTGACATGACTCCAGGAAATCGTAAGTATGCTCCTCTGGGATTTAAAATTAAAAAATAATAGTAAAGACAGTCTGATTTTCTTTCGGACTTGCAGCCCCACTTTTCCTAATGGAAAGACCCTAAATTAGAATTTTCATAGCTAACAGTTTAAGACATCCAGGAACATGTGAAAACTCACAGAAATAGCAAACAGCAGTACATAAGAGGGCCATTATTAATAATCTGACACACATCAGTTTACATGAAAATTTTATATACAGAAGTCTCTAAATGGAGAAAAATGGATTTCTTACTCATGCCTTCTGCTACTTTGAAAACAACACTATCTTGCTTATTAAAACCAATTTTAGATAACATTTATTGGCACCATATTTGCGACATGTGAATATACGTGTGATTTAATCACAGACCTTCATAATTAAATGTTTCTGATCACCTAATAAGCATCTAGCTTATTGATCTTTGGCTTACTTGACCTTCTAGCTTTCCAAATTCAGAAGTAGCATTTCACAAATTTGGGGGTAACACACTACAAAAAAGTTTACTTCTCTCGAGTTTAGAGCTGTCACCTAAAATCGCACCTACTGGAAATCCCACTATCCTGTGATGGCTTAAGGAATAGAACAAACGGATTTCAAGTTTTCCATGGGCTATAGCTCATGTGACTAGCTCCAAGATAAAGCATACTGCAGCTTTCCGAAGTCATCATTTTGTTTTTATAACTTATCAAACACTAGCTTTTAGGTCATTTATAGAACACTTAATGATCCTCCATATACTGTACAGGTGGACCCAAAGAAACTAAAATACCAGGCTCTACAGGAAGGAAGCAACAAAATCCCTGTACAACTCTAAAATATTTATAGAACATCTTACTGCAGGGAGGTATACATGATAATGCGGTCTGGCCTGACTATTTTACTGGCTCTAGTATGAGAGGCCTGCACAACTGATTTATGAGATGACATAGCTGTGCCCAAACTTCTGCTTCTGCAGGCCAGATAAGTGGCATGGGGTTGGTCCACAGGCCAAATCCCACATGTCCCAATCCAGCCCCATTCCACACTACCCAATCTCGACCCACGCACTCCCAATACAAACTCATCCTGTGCCAGCCCGATCTGGTGTCCAGGGCCATGTTATTTGGCCTGCAGAACTCCCCACAGGTCTGGAAATTTGACAGCGGGGGAGCAGCAATTGACATTGCAACTGCTCATCTGGTACCAAATTTCCAGAACATTGGGAAGCTATGGGGGCTGAATGATACTGCTCCATAGGCCAAGGATTGAACACCCCTGCATTAACACAATCAACTGAATTCAAGAGGACATAACCATATAGTTATTATCTACATATATTAATTTAAAAATAAGTGTTTAGGTGAATGGAAGAAATTAAAACAAAGTGACAAAAAGCAGTAATGGGCTACTCAACACAGGACTCCCAAGCCACATACCGCACAAGTCAAACTATGGGGGTGGGCCTTCCCCACTGCATAGGCTCCACTAGTGGCATACCCTCTCCCCCTGCTCATACCCTCTGGTCTTCACCCCTTGCTCACACAGTCCACAGTCACCCCTCCCTCCCTCCCTCCCCTCCCCCCCCCCCCAGCAGCAGCAGGGGAAACCACCAGACTCAAGGGCCTTAAGTTAAGTGTTCGCAGGCTGCGTGGAACTCATGGGCCACCAACTGGACAGCCCTTTCCTTAAACCTCAAGATCTAACTATTTAATGAACACTACCTATCAGGTTTTGCTGCTATTTTCATAAAGCCAGTTTGCATAGAACTTTTTGCTCCGTATGACGGCCTCTCAGCTTTCCATATCCTTCAGTTAGGTCCTAACATAGCTAATGGAAACCTACCAGCAAAGGTACAAACTACTAACGCAAAATCATCATGGGCAGCCCCTCACAGTCAAGGATGATCATCTTCCATGATTGCTTTATATGTGGGTCCAAGGATGGCTGATGAGGCCAATCCAGGATCGACAGACTCTGTTGCAACTCAGGCATGTGTTTGCATGCAGGGTGGGTAGCCCCAGATTCTTGATTCAGCCCACAACATGCTGTTTTTGCTGCTTCTGCTTTTCCGTCTTCTGTTGTCATCATAACATTTCAAAGTACTGAAAACCTTGCAGCAGACTTTCCTCCATTTGGGGCAGTTATGGGCAATAATCTCCCAGGATTTGATGTTGATATGGCATTTTTTCAAGTTGGCCTTGAGGATGTCCTTGAAACACTTTTTCAGCCCTCCTCTTGAGCATATGCCTTGACTGAGCTGGGAGAATAAAACTTGCTTGGTGAGTGTGGAGTCAGATATCTGGACTATGTGGCTGGCCCAGTAAAGCTGATGTAGGATGACTGATTGCCTCAATGCTTGTGGTGTTTGCTTTCTAGAAGGCATTAATGTTGGTGCATCTTTCTTCCCACTAGATTTGAAAAACTTTCCACTGGAAGCATTGATTGTACTTCTCCAGCAACTTCAGGCATCCCTTGTACATTTGTCCACATCTCAGCTCCATGAAATAGCGTGAAGATCGTGACTGCTTGATAAACTGTGAGCCTGGTTTCAGATCTGATGTCACGATCTGCAAACATGCATTTTCTCAGATGTCCAAAGGCTGCACTTGTGCTTTTAAGGTGATGTTGGATTTCTTTGTGGATGTCAGCCTTCTGACAGAAATGCCTTCCAAGGCGTTAGACATATGCAACGTTCTCCAGAGTCTCACCATAAATCTAAACTAACAGAACTGGGAACTATTTATTAAGAGCTTGCTGATGGAAGATTAAAAAGCTTACCATCCATTCAGTAGTTTAGCTCCACTCCAACTGGAAGTTTGTTGATCAGCTGTAGCATCGCAGTAAGGTATATCAAGAAGAGCGTTGAAGCAATGACACAGCCTTGCTTAACTCCTTTTTTTTGGCAGTTATTAGGTTTTAGGCAAACCTTAAAGGGATTTGTGATAGAGATATTACTGAGGACCATCGTTTGCATACTGTCACAGAGCAGGCAAAGAATGATGACGAATTTTGGTAAGCATCCATTCTTCAGAAGGATCCTCCACACTGCTCCTCAGTTGACTGTCAAAGGCTTTTGTGAGGTCAAAGAAGGCCATGTAGAGAGATTTACATTGTTCCTGCCATTTTTCCTGCAGCTGGCAAGCAGCAAAGATCATGTCAGTTGCATCTCTTAATGCCCTAAACCCACACATTCTAGGAGAAGCTCTTCAGCAAGTAGAAGGAGACAGTTCAGAAGGGTTCTTGCAACCATCTTCTCTGTGATGGGCAGCAAAGTGATCCCTCTGTAATATCCACAGTCTGTTTAATCTCAGCTTACTCTGAGCCAAAACCAAGACCACCCCAACCTCAACTGTTGAGCTCCAACAGCCTGATGATGCTGTAGTGTGTTCACTCAGAATCAGACCTTCAGGCAACCATCAACGTCTTTACCAAAGCACACAAGAAAATGGGACTGATGCTTAGCACAATGAAAAATAATGAGGCAATAAGAGCAGTTCAAGAAGCAACTACATTTGCATTTCAAAAATCCCATCAGAACCTTCATGCTATTTTCTATATTCCACATTCAATATAAAAGAGTAATAGTAGTTTATTTTATTCAGATCAGAAGCTCAGATCACAAGCTCATCTCTAATTCTTTCAAAATCCTAATACTTAGCAGGGGCACAGCCATGAGACTTTTTGGTTAGCAGTGTCCCTAGTAAGATCAGTGTTTCATTCATATTTAAAACAAATCCTTTATTGAATAAAATTTCCCAAGATTTCACCTACTTAAGGTCATTACAGGTTTCTCAGCAGTTTAGAATTTGACCACGGCACTACATCAAAATGTGAACTCTTTATTCATTCTACATTCTCCCAGCAGTTTACATAAAATACACGGTTCTCCAACATTTTTCATAATGCAAATTGCATATTTATAGCACAAATTGCATTTGTGCCACTGTCCCTTCCATTTAAAAACAATATAGCCTGTCTGTAGCAATAATAATTGTTTACAGGTAAAAGTACTGTACTCGCACAAATACAAGACAAGACTCTTACAGCCTAGTTGGCATGGTGAAAAGCACCCCTCATCTTACAATTGCACGGAAATCTTACTAAATATACTGTCTAGCAGCAGGTGCTCAGCAATGGAAACTAACTATGAAGTTGATTAAATGAAGCCAGCACTGAGCATGGCTACAGAACACATGGCCCATATTGAGCAAACAAACTGATAGGAACCTCTTTTTTATGTGGCCCTTACACACACACATACAGGCAGTTGTTCATAGAATCATAGAAAACTTGGGTTGGAAGGGACCTCAGGGGATCATCTAGTCTGATCCCCTGCTCAAAGCAGGACCATCCCTAAGTAGATCATTCCAACCAGGGCTTTGTCAAGCCAGGCCTTAAAAACCTCCAAGGATAGAGATTCCACCACCTCTCTAGGTAACCCATTCCAGTACTTCACCACCCTCCTACAGAGAAAGTTTTTCCTAATATCCAACCTAAATTTCCTTTGCTGCAACTTGAGACTATTGCTCCTTGTTCTGCCAACTGTTTTATTCTCAGTGCCACAGGGGCTGCTTTTTCTGCCTAAAAAAGCAGAGGATCCCACACTGAGACGAATTCATAGACTTTCAGTCCCTAACTGGCCTCCCAAGCCCCTGAGCCACAAACCACAGTAAGTTGGGGGTTCTCTTTCTATTGCTGGCTCCTAATTGCAATTCAGGTGCCCAGTGTCTCTTTATTGGTGGAATAGCTGCACAGGCTGAAAGCAGACATGTGCAGTTTCTCACAACATATCAACGGAGGAAATGAGAACCAGGGCCTGGAAATACTGTAATACCAGTCTGGCACTCAGAGAGACCAGAGAGAGCTCTGACACCTTCCCCTGGTTCCAAAAATCCTGATATTTTTTTTTTTTTGGGGGGGGTGGAGGGGAGAAGGGCAGGAACCTGGCACAAAAATAGGCCAGTACAGCCAATCTGGATAAGACCTATGTTAGTGCTCACTAAGTGTAATCTCCCTTACTGCAAACGCTTTTTCAAACCATGGTGAGCCATGACATTGCATGCCCAGAAACCCTCTGTCAGCCCCTCTCTCAGCTGGGCACATTTGATTAGTGTGACCGACAAAGTAAAGCTGGACCAGATTGCTCTGCACCTCATCTGCACATAAATTTTTGGAGCATCCCAGGTCTTGACTAGAACACCTGATTCCAACCATGAGTGGGGGTTAATTAGCACATGGATCCTTTGCAGGGGGAAGGGGAGCAGTATCTGGAATATATACACATACTGAGCAGTTCTGAGCTGTGGGGTCACCATAGAGGGTGAGGCTACATTAGACATGTATGCCATGCTGAAAGAGGGTGCAACAAAGGGATTCTGGGTGATCTGTATGCAGTGTTGTGGCTCACTATGGCTCATGACACTGAGCATGACTACAGAACACATGGCCTACCTGGGGTAAACACGCTGATGGGAACCTACCTACCACAAAAATAGGTTAGTGTAGCCCACCTGAATAAGACATAGGTAGTGCTCATTAAGCACAGTCCCTTCACCGCTGACCATATTTTTCAAGTCATGGTGAGCCACTATACAGCATACATTTTTTACTTCTTCACTCCCACACCTGAGCTGCACCTTTCTTTCCAATTTCCAAGTATTCCTGTTTTTTCATCAACCCTAAACGACTGATAAACATCACAAAATGGAGCATCCCAGGACTCATGACAAGAACACCCAGTTCCAGTCATGAGTCAGGGATAGTTAGCATATGGATCCCTTGTGTGGGGGGAGGGGGGGGAGTTCTAGAGTACACACATGTACTGAGCAGTGCAGAGCTGTGGGGTCACCATCATACCTTGAAACACTGTTGACTCTGGTGGGGTTCAGCCCAACAAACTATATGGTAAATCACGAGCCTTTGGTTTTGGACTAATATCATGCATAGTTTGTACTATATAATAACAGGTCCGAAGAACTACTCTTCAACAGTGTGTTTATGAAACACCTGGGCTAAAACTTGCAGATGCTCAAAAAAGGTAACATGCATCAATAATGAATGAATTAAACCTATGGATAGTATATGTCAATTGTTACATCCATGGTTAATTTCAAGCTTATTATTTTCAGATTTGCTCCTCACTTCCACATGTTCAAGGAGAGCAAGGTCTGATGGTAAGGAAAGGGGCTGCCAGGGGAAAAATTGGGGAAGATGCAGAGAACTAAGGAGCCACCTGACCCTACCTTCCCAGATTTATTTTATTTTACCTGCTGTAGCAGTGAAAAGGCAATGAATTGAAAAAGGTGAAGCTCCAATAATTAGATGTTATACCTGGAAAATAACAATAAATGTATACATTTTTCCATATACAGAATCTAATTATTGGGGTTCATCATATAATCAGGGTAGTCTTCTAATTGAGTAAGTATAGTATGTAATTGATTTAGTGCAGTAAGTGGTTTTTAAGAAAAGTTAGAATCACTTCATTGGGGCTTTTTTTTTGCAGCTTCATCTCCTTTCCCATCCATTCCATTACTCCAAGTTGGAAATAAAGAAGAGAATCAAACAATATTACAGTTATGGATCTACCCTATTTACAATTTCACATTTTTCACAGGAACTGCAAAAAAATGTGGTTTCTGTGAACCTTGCAAAAATGGTGATCCCCATGATTTTGGCACAGAATCACCACAAAGAGGTCAGCATAAAGGGGACCAACAAAGATGGTACCTGCTCCTCCCCCCCCCCCACCACTGATGATTGGCCGAGAGGGCTGCCCAACATGAGGTCCCACCCCTCTCCACCAATCAACCTGAGGGTCAAGGCCACACAAATGGGCAGCCCTCTTGGCTAATCAGCAGTCAGGGGTGGGGCTGCTCAGGCCAATGAGTGGCAGGGGGGGCATCCCAAAAAGACCATGAAAATGGTGCCACAAGTGGCCTGCACATTTTCCCTCGCCTCAGCAGGAAATAAGTAAATATCTAACTATAATGCTCTCTGAAATCTCATGGAATACCATTTGGCAGCATAAGAGAGAATATTAATCAGGCTAGAACATAATTTAGTGTTTTTGTATATGTTACACACCTACAAAATCCAATCAATAAGGTAGGAATTCTTTTCAACTTGGGAATCCAAAGGAGTTTGCAAAAGATTGCTCTTACTTAGCATACATGTAATTGTACGCTAAGCATTACCTTTTGCATACAAAAATTTAACATTGACAGCATTAAAAGGAAAGTTTTTGCCTTCTAACTTATAATCCTCTTAGGTAGCCACTAGACATTTCTGCTTTTATTACTGTTTGAATATAAGTTTACACTAAACTACAGCAAAAAACCTCTAAATGGAAGCAATATTTACCTTTTTACTGGGAGTAACTGCTACTTTGGGTCAAAGATTACAAGAAAAGAAGTCACGCTAAACATGACAATATATATTGATCTCTAGCAACCAGACTGCAAAATTATCCTGCTATCTCAGGACTTTAATCATTGACTCAACCAGAGCAAGTGATGACAATGACAATGATACAGACTAAGGAGGGGAACAGATGGGTTGGGGGAGGGCTGGATGGGTGGGACAGAGGGAATGTAAGCAGCCCAGCATGACTGTGACAGGTAAAGAGACATAGACAGGTGTGCAGGTACATGGGTACGCTTACTGTAATGGGAATTTGATGCTGTAAAGGCCTGCCACGTGAACTGGACTGGTCACAAGACAGGGCTCTGAAAGTAGAGGTGTATTTTCTATCTATACAGATTTTTTTTTTTTTTGCAAAAATATAAGATATTCCTAAGCAAGTGAGCCAGGAGTCAGTGGCTCTGTGACATAAAACAGGGGAACACAGCAGCAATCAAGAAATCACCAGTTCTCTTTGGAGGTGTTGTGGTGAGACAAGGAGCAGAGTGAAGTCATGGTGGTAAGAAAGGCTCATTTCTAGTCATGCAGAATTGCTGCTGCATTGAGGCCCTAACAAAAGGAACGGTGGATTGAGAAACAGGACAATTTACTGAACAAAGAGAAACAGGATTGATTATGGCAAAAACTGATTTCTTGAAGACAGAATTATTTTGTTGCAGTAGCATAATTAGCTTTTAATTAAATTAATATGTGCATAGCTTACAGATTTATGGAAATACTCAAATATTAATAACTAATCCACAAGGTGGTATTTTTTTTTAGTAGTTTACAGTATACGGAATGTTTGTTACTATTTAGGAAGAGAACAGATATATCAGAAGAGATAGTAAAATGACTCCAACCAAAATTTCATGCTTGGATCCCAAACAAAGGGCAAAAACCTGGTAGGGCTGCATTGCCATGAAATTGCAAATGACTGGATGCAACTTGCCTGATTTACAGAGGTTCTCAACATCTTCAAATTGGGCAAATACTCAAGTTAAATCCTCTCCTGAGACACTATATATGTTATACACTCCCTCATCTGAAGAACATCCTGGGAGAAACAGGAGTATGAGGACAATTAAATTATGCAGTCCTCTGCAAACAACTGATTTGGTTTATATAGAACTAGTGATATGTTACTTCATCTGTTTAATAAAGGCTAGCTGCAGAAACATTCACACACTCCAATTAGATCAGCTTTTCAGGTCTTGTTCTATACAACAATTGGACATTGAACTGTAGAACATCATGTAGCAACAGTAACTGTCTAGGAGAGTGGAGTGTAAACGTTTTAAAGCAGTCCATTGTCTTGTTTACACATGCTTGTTTCCTTTTGTCTTTGTATACTCTTCCTCACCACACTTGAATGGTTGGCATAAGTAATAAGATCTTTAGTAACTTTTAAAAGCTTTTACCTAGAGCAGGGGTCAGCAAATTATGGCCTCCAGGCCAGACTCAGTACTTGCATCAAAGGCATCCAGCTTTACGAGACAGTTCATCCCCTCCGCAGCAATGGCCTCCACTGTGGAGCCTGCCGCTCTACTGAATCTGCTCTTTCTTTACTGCAAAGGGATTAGGTGAGTGCAGGCAGGAGGTCCCAGGGGGTATGTGTGCAGCAGAGACTGCAACCCTAGATGTGGGTTGGAAAACTCTGGCCCACACCAGCAAAAAGCTGCCCATCTCTGACCTAGAGAATTTAGAGTATTTTTTAGTGTTATTATACCAGTGTATAATTTGCTTATAAAAAAATACAGTGCAATCTAGAAATGTTTTTCTCAGTTGTTGTTATCATGGGAAGAGCCTAGAAGCAACAGTTTATGAAACTGTATGTTGGAACAATAAGTTATACAGGTACCAAATTAGAGGGTTCATCAAGTGTAAATTTACATTCAACACAGTCATAAAAGCTCAAACGTCTAGTAGCTACCTAAAAGGATTAAAAGTTAAAAATATTGAGCAATTTACCAGGAGCTTTAAGACTCAGTATAATGTACTGTAGCAGACTGGACCCTTCAGTGCAGTGATTTCCATGGATTGGGGGGCATGTGGCCCCCAGGCCTCCACTGGGGTGTGTACAGCAACAGGAGTGTCCTGCCCCCCCGCACATCTGGACGAGCTGCCCAGGCTCTGACCATCCCCCAGCCCAGCCTCGCCCCAACTCACCTGGTGGCAGGGAGCCCAGAGGCGGGGGATTGTCCCACTCATGCGGCCCGGCCCCGGCAGCAGGAGGCACGGCTCAGCCCAGCCACATGCATCCTGCCACTCCCAAACTGCATCCCGGCTGCTCCCTACGTGCATCCTGCTGTTCCCAACCATGGAGCCTCTGACAGTTGATCAGATCAACTGTCAGGAGCTCCCCGATCCCAGTTGGCGACCACTGTTTTAGTGGAAACAGGTAGCTGAAAGAAACTGAGTCCTAACGTCAAAGACTACCTCATGTGAGCAACACGTCATCCATACGAGGTGAAAATGGAAAACTTGTAGGGTGGGATCAAGTCTTTTTTGAAGGGCATTCAGAACTGAGGGCTGTTACAGACTTAAAACAATACAGTTCCTTAACCAAGCTTAAGACAAAAAGGAACATAATCTATCTTCTATCTTGACATTATTTAGTTTTAAAAACATCAACTTTGGAAACTGTAACAGAAACTTACAAGACTCGAAAGTAATTCTGATCCTCTCCATCCTAGATCACGTGAGCTGAGAGGATAGACAAAGCATCACCTGTAACTTGCTAAATATCCCTGCAAACACATGGTGGGAATAGCAATAAAAAGACACTTTCAATACCTTCCAAGCTTTTTTCTCTCTGTCCCACATTACAGTTGGGAAACTACTTTGCCAAATTCTTAGAGAATTCCTCTGAGAGAGAAGTGAGAAAAAAAGATATGTAGACTCATACTTTCCACCCTTATATTTTAGCATGGCCAAACCCTAAAAAGGGGAAGCCATGTTTAACAGGGAGCTCTGGGGTTGACCTCCTAGTGACAAGGAAGAAAAAGAACAGAGCTGCAGTTGTTTTGGAACAGCAATATTTCTCCTGCTGCAGAGAGTATGGAGAGAAGAGAACCATACCTACAGACCTGGCAAAAAAGGAGGACACTGAAATTTAAAGTACTTAATTTTATTCTGTGACAGCCATTTGGCTACCCTTCAGCCAAGGATTCTCTCTATCTTTTTTAAAATTATATCAGGTAAAAATACATCCTTAACTTAATATTAACAATTAAATCCAGACAGGAACGAGGACAATGACTAGTTTATAAACTATCATGCAAGGTATAGCTATATACTTTACACTGACACTATTCAGCGTCAGTAATTATTTATGAATGGATGTTTAAGATTATTTGAGTAACCATGGCTTTTGATGGTAATGAAGAAACAATGAGCAAATACAAATTCCCAAGGCTAGCATGGCACAGTCAGAAAATTAAGTTGATTTCTTCAGGTCCCCCACTGTTAGTTCTTGTATCCTAAATCCAAACCATAGACCTTATGTTTAGAAGTTGTATAGAAGTTTAGGGAAATTAATTATTTCCTCCTTCCCCACCAAGTTTCAGAGTGTGGTATATAAAAAAAAGCAAAGACCTTAAACTTTGATCGAAAAAAGGTTGTAAACATAAAATAAAAGGCGTTGTATAAAAGTGTGGGCTAGGAAAAGAGGAAAAATGTCTGGCCTTGTGGTAATCAGTGGTTACTGAGACAGTAAGAAAAGAGTGTTTTGTAATAAAAAAATGAAAATAATGTTTTTGTAACTGTTACCGCAGCTAGGTTTCTAAAAATTTCACTATATGTTCACGTGAATTGTAGGTGGCTGTTAAAAGGTATATAAGCCTTTTGCTTTAACGTT
Source organism: Alligator mississippiensis (assembly GCF_030867095.1). NCBI lineage: Eukaryota > Metazoa > Chordata > Crocodylia > Alligatoridae > Alligator > Alligator mississippiensis. The sequence goes on along the minus strand of NC_081825.1, from coordinate 97,376,615 downwards.
TAGGGAGGGAGACCCCGCCAAGTGCATGGTGAATCCATGTCACTTTGGGCCCCTCCTACAGCTGTAGCTCTATCCAAATAAAGCTTCTGCTGACTTGACCCAAAAGTTTGTTGCATGTGTTTTCCACGACAAGAACTACAACAGAAATCAAGAACACAATTATAATCTTTTTTAATAAATAGGGAAAAGCTGTTGGTTACTTCCAGACTCATCAGTAATTTCAAGTAAATTGCTACTGCCTTATCTTCTTACAACACACTAGCCACATTTGCCAACAGCAGTTAATTAGGTAGTGTCCCCAAAGGCAAGTTGCATATGACAGTACAGACATAATCAGGTATAATAGGCGAGTAGTATAGATAAAGAAAAATATAAACATAGCATCTTCCCAAGATTGTAGCAAAATGAAGCACTATACATTCTTGAAAGCTCTTCTCTGGAATTCACTTGGAACTACATCCTTAATAAGACTTTATTCCAAATCACTGGAATACTGTTAGATGCTAGTTATACGTCTACACAGCACAATTCTTTAAAGACAGCTCAGGATATCAGGCCTGATGGTTTCCCAAGTAGTCTCAGATTTAGAGAAACAATGCATTTAAAAATAATAGAGAGAGATCATCTTAAAATAAGGCACTACAAAGATCTCTATACTGAAAAACAGTTTCAATAACTAAACAAAGGCTGAAATTAATTATCCAGCTATAATTAAGTTCTGCATACACTTTAATTTTTTACTATATGCAGAAGAACTTGTTGCGAAGATGAGATGTGCTGGATGATTTCTCTCCCCACCCCACCCCTGAAATACCCAAAATAATTCTAATTTTTATAGGAGCAGGATACTACTTTAAAACCTTAAAGTGAGAGCAGTTTGAAACTTCAGGAGAACAGGTCATTTCTGGAGTTGAGCTACAACTGTTTCATCACCAGACTAAAGTCTTTTACTTTACATACATAAAAATGTTAATCAGTCTGCAAAGTCATGACCTTGAAAAATCAGGAAATGATAAAACTAATTCTGCACCCATGTGCATCCCTCTCGTTTACTGGATGTAGCAATGGTACTTTAGAAGCAAAAGCAGCATGTGATAAGATAATTAAGGCCTGGCTCCTAACATAGATGCACAAGAGGACAGAAATAAGGTTGAGCAAGCAACAGTAAAATCTGGCATCTCCTGACTTTCAAGAACTTGATTTTTTCATTCAAATACCTTAACCTTAGCATTAGATCCATCCTTCACCTTAGCTTTAGATGCTACTAGCTGAGTTACAGGATTAAGCACGTGGACAGCAGAAAGATGCTTTTACATGCTAAGGAAATGTAGTGCTAATTTAGACATGTCAATGGTGTGTAGAGACCTGCCTACCCCACCCTGCAAAAGTTAGGAAAGACCCTGCCTACAGGGGAGGGATAAAGACAAGTGGGGCCAGGCACTAGGTCTTGACATGACTAACGTGGCTCACACTGTTTTAACAGGGACATTAAAAGTTAAGGGGGCATCAGACGATAGGAAAAGGGCAGAATGCAGTGCTAATGCCACATGCTGACTCTCCAGAAGAACCAAAGTTCTGTTTGGTTCCTAGAGGATAACTCCAAGGAAATATAGGGTCATGTGGAGGTCCAGGACAGATGGACAACCCACTCTGGTCTCCTTTGTTCTGTTCTGCACCCTCAACACCAAACAGCAAAAGCCCAGTCTTCAAAAATGTTTGGGTTTACTTAGTGTTTCAGCGGGCGGTCACACTTTCCCAGTAGAATGCAAGCAAGAGAAACGGGATAGCGACAGTTACTCCCTCTCAACAAAAACTGAGCAAAATAATGTTGAACAAAAAAAAAAAATAGGCTGAACCCAAGGTTGTTTCTGGTACACCATATCAAAAGCTTGCTACAAAAAGTGTAAGTATGAGAGCTTAAAAGAAAAGCTGCCCAAGCACCTATATAATGGAATTAATTAGGTTACTTTTATTTGGCTTTTCCCAACTTTTAGGTGCTGAACTTTGGAACTGTTGCCACCTCCTTAAAAAAAAAAGCCAATTAAAAAGAAATGAGAAAGGAGAAGAGAGAGTATCTATCATGGGAAACTACAGAGCACCTACCCAGGTTACAGCAAAGGAAGATGCTTTAAATCCATAGCACATATAACACAGTAAATTGTACACAGAAGATAGGCTTCTGTTTTCACACCAGCCACAAGGAGGAGGGGAGAGAAGAGAGATGAGGACAGCATATTCAATAGCACACGCACGTTGGATCTTGGATCTCTCTGCTTACTGATAGGTTATGGACAGAAGAGTTCTCTAGCAGTTTTAAACACTTCTGATCTTATCTCAAGCCCGTAGCTCAGGGGAGGGCAGTTATTTCAGCTGGAGGACCACTTAACAAGTTTTGGTGAGCTACTGAGTGCTTCAAGGGTAGCTCTGGCCCTCAACAAGTGCCCCACCCCCTGGTCATCATCTTGGGGCTGGAAACCCCGCCCCTAACCCTTACCTTTGCCACTAGAAGTCCCTCCCCTTGCCCTAGCAGTACTTCTTTTGAAAAAGGGGGTTATCACCTTGGAATTGGAAAAAAAAACTAAATTGTATACTAAAAATCACACATCTACAATAACATATTTTTTTTAATAAAATTAAAATATTTTTGTCTCAGTTTGTGTGTTTTGTTGTTGTAACCCATACTGACATGCTAGGGTGGGTGATGTGCCAGATCTTGGGTCCTTAGGGTGCTGTCCCATGGAGAGGTGTGTCCCTCACCCCCACCACCCAGGAATTCTCTCTTAACCCAATGAACACATTATTCTTTATTATACACAACCAATTTATATACAGAAAAAATAAACAAACAAAATATAATAACAATGATTAATAATAAACTAACAATTTAGATCAATTGTACAATTCCAACATTAGGTGGATAAGGTGGATAATTCCAGCAAATTGGCTGGTCCCACTGTGTTAAACAACTTCAATAATTAAATTCACCTTATTATATCCCTTTAAAAGAGTCTGTGCCCTCCCCTCCCCCCAACCAATTGATTTCCTTTTGGTCACAATCCACTTGCCATAACAATAAATGGCAACACAGCTATAACTATGATCCACTGCTAGATGGAGGAGGCAAGGCTTCTGCTGTTCTGGGGAAAATGGACTCCTGTGGGCAAGGTAAGGGCCCCCAAGGGGACACTTGCATGTCTGTACACCAATGCCAGGAGCTTGTGGAAAAAACAGGAGGAACTTGTCCTCCTGCTCAAACCAAACAATTACGATGTGATAGGGATAACAGAGACCTGGTGGGACTCCACCCATGACTGGACCATGGGTATAGACAGCTATACCCTGTACAGGAGGAATCGAGTGGACAAAAGGGGTGGAGGTGTAGCTCTCTCTGTCAAGGAGAGCTACGTGTCCCTACAAGCCAACACCTGCACCCAGGGTGGATGACTAGAGACCCTCTGGGTCAAAATCCATGGGAACACGGCACAGGAGATAAAATGGTGGGAGTCTACTACAGACCTCCCTCCCAGAATCAAGAGATTGACCAGGAGTTCACCAGGGAATTGGCTGAGGCCGCATGCTCCCGGTCCATGGTTGTCATGGGAGACTTCAACTACCCGGACATCTCGTGGGAAGAGCGCTCAGCCAAATCCAAACAGTCACAAAGCTTCCTCACATGCATGGATGAGCTCTATCTGACTCAAGAAGTCTACGGGCCAACAAGAAGCAAAGCGTTGCTCGACCTGATACTGGCAACTGGAGATGACCTAATCAGCAACATAACGATCAAAGGGAAGCTGGGTGACAGCGACCACAAGCTGATCACCTTCACCATCTCCCGTAAAGCTGGCAAGTCATTCAGCAGTACAGAGGTCTTCGACTTAAAGAGGGCTGACTTTGATAAGCTCAGGAGACTTCCCAGTGAGGCCCTAAGGGACCATGACCCCAAGGGGAGGGGAGTCCAGCAAGAGTGGCTGCTCCACAAGGGAGTGATCCTAGACGCACAAGCCTCCATCTCAGAGGAAAGGCAGCAAGAGGGCACAGCAGCCCCCTTGGCTCTGCAGAGAACTAGCGGTCCTCCTGCATCTAAAAAGACAGACCTACGAAGGATGGAGGACAGGATCCACCTCCAAGAAGGAATATACTGCACTGGTCCATACCTGCAGGGAGCAAACCAGAAAAGCCAAGACTGTGATGAAACTCCAACTGGCTACAAGTATCAAGGACAATAAAAAGTCCTTTTTTAGATATGTGGGGAGCCAGAGGAAAAGCAAGGGCAACATTGGACCCCTGCTAAACCAGAAGGGAGAACTGGTGGCTGACGCCCAGGAAAAAAACAACTTACTAAATGGGTACTTTGCATCGGTCTTTCACAAGTCCCATGGGATGCCCCTGCCCATTACGGAACAAGGACACCTAAGTGAGGGTGGTTCCTTGCCCTCCATCAATGCTGACCTCGTGAAGGAACACCTCGAGAGGCTGGACACCTTCAAGTCAGCTAGCCCTGACAATTTACACCCCAGAGTACTTAAGGAGCAGGCCTGCATCATAGCTCAGCCCCTGGCAGGGATCTTCGAGGGCTCCTGGCACTGGTGAAGTGCCCAACAATTGGAAGAAGGCCAATGTGGTGCCTATCTTCAAGAAAGGGAGGAAAGTGGATCCAGCAAACTACAGGCCCATCAGCCTCAACTCTATCCCAGGGAAGGTCTTAGAAAAAATTATCATAGAGGCCATTTTTAATGGACTGGCCGATGGCAACACCCTGAGGGATAGCCAGCACAGGTTTGTTGCAGGTAGGTTGTGCTTGACCAATCTCATTTCTTTTTACAACCAGGTGACCTATCACCTGGACAAGGGGGAAGAGATTGATGTCATATACCTTGACTTTAAAAAAGCCTTTGATCTGGTATCCCATCATCACTTTTGGCAAAACTGGCCAACTGCGGCCTCAGGTCCACCATGATCCACTGTCTGAGAAATGGCTCTGTGGTCAGACCCAGAGGGTGGTGGTTGACAGAAGTCAATGGTTATGGTGCCCTGTGACCAGTGGGATCCCTCAAGGCTCTGTCCTTGGACCTATTTTGTTCAACCTCTTCATTAATGATGTGGACATTGGTGTCAGAAGCTGACTGGCCAAGTTCGCCAATGATACCAACCTTTGGGGTAAAGCATCAATGCCTGAGGACAGGGGGGTAATCCAGGATGACCATGACAGGCTCAGGAAATGGGCGGATGAGAACCTGATGGCGTTTAACACCGAAAAATGCAAGGTTCTCCGCCTTGAGAGGAAAAACCTGGAGCATGTCTATAGGCTTGGTGGTGCTACACTGACTAGCACTATGGACAAGAGGGACTCGGGAGTCAGAACTGACCACAAAATGAACATGAGCCTCCAATGTGATGCCGCAGCTAGTAAAGCAAGCAAAATGCTGGCTTGCATCCATAGATGCTTCTCAAGCAAATCCCAGGACGTCATTCTCCCATTGTACTAGGCGTTGGTGAGGCTGCAGCTGGAGTATTGCATCCAGTTGTGGGCTCCACAATTCAAAAAGCATGTGGAGAAGCTTGAGAGAGTCCGGAGGAGAGCCACGCACATGATCATAGGTCAGGAAAACAGACCTTATGACGAGAGGCTGAGAGCCATGGGACTCTTCAGCCTGGAAAAGCGCAGGCTCAGGGGCGACCTGATGGCCACCTATAAGTTGATAAGGGGGCGTTCACCAGGATCAGGGGGAACATTTTTCACCAGAGCTCCCCAAGGGATGACAAGGTCAAATGGTTATAAACTCCTGCAAAACTATTTCAGGATGGACATAAAAAAGAACTTCTTTATTGTCCGAGCCCCCAAGGATTGAAATAGCCTGCCACCGGAGGTGGTTCAAGCACCTACTTTGAATACCTTCAAGAGAAACCAGGATGTTTTTCTTGCTAGGATCCTATGGTCCCAGGTGACTTCCTGCCTCTGGGGCTGGGCTCGATAATCTTTCAAGGTCCCTTCCAGCCCTAACATCTATGAAATCTATAATTCTTCCTGGCAACACAGTGAAACAGGCTCTGAACAGCTGCTGAAGGTAACAGGTTCCCTTTTCTTTCCTTCTGGAAATACACTTCCTACAAACACTGATGATGAGGTGTCCCCTCACACATTAATGCTGGTTTGTGTCCTCTCAGGCCACTCCCCCTCAGGGCTGTCTCTCCCTCCCAGCACATCCACCCTGAGACAGAGGTTTCCCTCTACAGGACTGACACAGCAGCTTCTCCCAGCTCCAGCAAGGCTACCAACTTTACTTACCAGCCCCCACCCTTGCTCTTTCCCTGGCACCTGTGTCCCTGGTTACACAGCTCAGAACCCAGTAAGGAATCAGCATCTCACGGGATGACACAGGCTCTCCCTGGTCCTGATACTTACACCCTGTTCAAGTTCCAGCTCAGTCTCCCCTGGCTGAGGGCTGAGTTTCTGGCCCCTCTCTCCAGGGCTGGAATCGGCTTCTCCCCAGCTTCTCCTCCTCTTTTTCCCTCCCTCAGTTTTTTATGGCTCAGTAGCAGCCAGTTGGAGCCCCCAGTTTGCAATAAGGGCTCTGGTCACAATTCAAATATTCCAATAAAAAGTATGCACTGTAAATCGCATACTCTCCTGTCTGGTAAAGCATATGCTCCCTCTGCAAAGTTTTTGCTGCCCTTTTCTTGCAGAGCTCTTAAGCACAGCTCACCCACTCAATCGCAGCCAGGCATGCTTTGCAGCTGTTACATTGTGTATATAGAGGTGATCACTTAACAGCTCAAAATGAAGTTTTATTCTTGTACATTGTGTGTGGGGGGGGGAGGAGCAGGGAGGCACCATGAGGTCCCCAACTGTAGCATGGGGCTTGCAAGACTCTGGCTCTGTGCCTCCACGTAGGCTCCCAGCTCAAGTGCCAGGAATGTCATGTGGAGGCATGGAGCTGTCCCAGGCTGATGATGCAGGACTCCCCACAGCTCCTGGCACTAGCATGCCAGCAGGCTGAGCTGGTTCCATTCAGCGTTACAGTCAGGAACTGCACACCACAGGGCCGGCACATCTGGCTCCATGCTGCACCACAAGTCCCAGAGTTGCAGCCGGGAACCACATGATGCCTGGAGGGGATGGGCTGGGTTGGGTTGGCTCTGTGCATGCCAGGAGATACCTGGCTGGCTCTGCTATGCCACACAGGTCCTGGCTACAATGTTGGGACCCACATGGAGCTGGTCAGGCCCAGCCCTGGGGCTCATGGTTCCCTGCTGCAACACCGGGACCCACAGAGGCAGCCTAGCCCATTCCATCCCAGCCCAATAGCGCCAGGCTGGCCAGCTCAGTGCCATGCCATGCCATGCCACACAGGTCCCAGCGCTGCAGTCAGGAACCACACACCTCTGAGCCAGCTCCATGCTGTGTAGCTCCTGGCATTGCAGCCAGGACCCACACGGCTTAGCAGGGAGCCAGCTGGGCACCTCCCGGCAGCGCGCAGTTCCCAGCTGCATGGCCTGGGCCACAGAATGCAGCAGGAGCCAGCCTGGCCCTTGCAGTTCCCAGATGGCTACTGCTGCCACTTGCCCTGGCCCTGGGGTCCTGCATTCCCACCCACTCACTGCCACTTCCCCCCACCACACATGCACACACCTGCCACCACTGCCCGTCCCCTGCTGCCTCCTTTCCTTCCCCATCGTTCACCACCATTCCCCACTCCCCCCCCCCCCCCAGCCCATCCACCACTCTACAGCATGTTGTTCCCAGCTGAATAGCCAGGACCACATGTAGTGCCAACTGAGCCAGGCTAGCTCCTGCTGCGCTAGGATCCTCCCTACCCCCCGTTCTTATCAGAGTTTCCACTCTTGGACAGAGGGAGGGCAGAAGAACAGCCCCATGATCACCAGGCCAGAAGTCTCTAGGCAGAAACCTCTGGTTCGGGGCTGGGGTGGTCCCGAGCAAGCCTTGTTACTGCCACTGCTAGGTCCTGCTGCTGCTGGCACCTGGTCATCTTTGACAGGCAGCCATGAGAAGATAATAGTTATCCAAATTTTTAGGGGTCTTGTGGGCCAGATAGAATGGCCTGCCAGGCCGGATCTGGCCCACGAGCCGTATTCCACCCACCCCTGCTGTAGCTCCTATCATTTGCAGTGTACTCTCCATTATCTGTGTTCCTCTACTATTTTCACACTAAAGCCAAGCAAGCTCCCCTTTCTCCCAGTGCTGCTTGGGGTAGTAAAAAGGGAAAAACTTCAGAGTAGAGCAGACAGTTTCCCTTCTCTCCTCACTGCTAAGGCATAAAGGACACTTTCTATAGGAAGTCCAGCTCAGTCCCCATAGCCTTTCAGAACAGCATATGTGCGATCCTGTCAGAGTCCTCAGAGAATACTGCTAACTTTCCCATCACCTGAGGTTCAAAAGCAATTCCATTCTGAAAAAAATAAAAGTAAAAGCTGGCATTTTTATACTTTATACCTTCCTGCTAACATACAAAGGTATAGTGTGGCTGTAGTAGCACAAGCATCCAAGTACTTTTGCTGGCATAGTTTATCCTGCTTACTAAATCAGTATGGGTATATTGGTTCAGCATGTTTCAGCAGTAAAAACTGCATTTACATTAGCAGGATTTTGCTACTATAGCTGAAAACAGCAAATTATGAATGTAGATGAGGCTAGGGACTCTCACTGCCTTCCAGGAACTTTGGGTCAGGCTCCAAGAAAGCTAGGAGCAGTTGTGCTATGCGTGTTGCATAAGCAACACAGAAGGCACCAACTGAGAAGAAACCATGCTAGTTACTAGCACGTTGGGTACTAGCTGGAAATGGCTTAACTATGTACTGCTCCATAGACCAAAGCTAGTTTAGCCCTCTGGTTTAGGTATCTGGATACCTCCAGTCCTTCATAAACCAAACCTTGCAAGGCAGGAGGAAGTTCTGCATTGTCCCCTTAAAGACCCTTTTTCTGCCCCTGTATGCTGCTATAATGGAAAAGATGTAAAGCCTCTCCCCTGTATCCTACTCTTCACTGTATATAAATATGATTTGTTCCAGGTCCTGTTGTGCACACACAAAACTTAGCCAAAGTCTGTATATTGGTACTGTATTAAGATTTAATTCAGTCTGCAGAGTTTGTTACTACTGATGTTGATGGATGAAAAGGAAAGAACCCAGCTTGACTCCAAAGATCCCACTGAGTCTGCAGTGTTGGCAACAGAGTTAACATCGTTTTACTTTTAAATATTAAGTATCTTTGATGTGGAAATTTGAGAAAACGCAATACCACTTTAGAGAGTAATTTTTCAATTAATTCACAATTAAATAATCTAGATCTTTAAATTTGGAACCCTTTTAACACATGCATTTAATAATGGAATAAAGTCTTTTTTGTCTACTGTTCAGCCGCCTTCAAAACCTAGCATTTGTAACAGTGATATTTAAGTGAAATGCACAAGTTCTGAACCATCATACCGTATGATCAACAAAGGACAGGTAGATTCCATAATTTCACCTATCTTTGAATACACAATAATCAGTTCTCTCAACCCCACAGGACAAAATATAAATTAAAGCAGCCAGGTTGTGAAACTCTGCTTTGAAAAAAAAAAAAAAAACAAAAAAACACAGTATTTCTCATTGCTCAGATGAAAAATTATGCATTAAATTGTTTATCTTCATGTATTAATATAAGATACAGAAAGAACATTCATTGTTTATCTTCACAACTTTAGTTATAATATAATATTAGTTATGTGGTTTATGGCTCCTGGTTTTCAGATAAGCAGTTGCACGTCTCAAGAAAACCACGAACGTTTCCATCTTACACAGCTCTAGCCACGAGATCCCATGCTTCTGTACAAGGTGGGTATGCTAGCAGGGAGAGAGGTGGAAAACAAACAGCTCCAAAAACCATCCTTTAAGCAAATGTAGTAAGTTTGTTGGTGTTTCAGGAAGAGTAGTATGCATAACTAAAAATTTCAGTTGCCCTTTTAAACACATCTCAAAATTATACATGTTCACAATATTAATTCTATTTCAAAGATTTATTTGAATATAAGGCTCTTGTAAAGGTCCATACTCCCACCCCACTTCGAAATGTTAGATACAATGCAGCTAATAAGAACAATGTTTAAAGCTTTCCAAGCAGTTTCAATGAAAGACATCTAAATATGCTGCTTTGGAAATCCTGGCTTAATATTTTAATTTGTTATGAGTTAAGAAAACATTTTATACAATCTGCATAACTCAGTGCAACTATATGGTAGGTTGATCATGAACAATCAGTTAATATACAGGTACAGTAATATTGGGTCCATTAAAAAGTATGAGAAAATTCCAACTTGAAGGCTGATGTGGAATCATTCAGACAGAGGCAAAGTTCAGGTAGCCCTGAACCTTAACAAAGGAATTTAAAGCAAAAGTCTGAACTGGAACACAAAATCATGAACGTAAAGAACAAAAAACACCTCAAGGTCACAAAAGAAAACTTTACATTTTTTCAAGAAGGCAGAGTTAGCATTACAAAAAATACAGCAGTTACTTTAGCAGGAGAAAGTTACACCACAAAAAAAGTGATTGCTTTATTTATTTTAAGGTTACATTTACCTTTTTCGGCAAAGTTAAATTGTCCCAGTCAACTGTAATTATCCCTACGTTCGCCAGTTCACTTTTAAGATTTCAATCACTTATGGTTCATAAAGTTAAATACAACAGCTAATCTTTTGTTGGAAAATGTTACCTCTAGCAACCAACTTCCATTACCGCGCTGAATACATCACCTTTATGTTTCCACCAATTAACTTCTACAGACTAACTGCTTATGCCTATATATCCAGCTGACCCCACATGGGAATTTAAAGAAAAAAAATCCTGTCAATTTGTCTGGCTTTACCTACTTAGTTTTAAAAATGCAATTTCTCACAAATGCACATAATTTAAGTGGGTTGTAGACTCAATGTTGGAGAAGATTAGTTAAGAAAATAACCTAAGCTCCATGGCTCAGTATTCGATTATTTTTCCCTGCAAACATCAACTTCCATGCTTTCTATTTTCCTAAATGCACCCCCCTCTTGATGTTAATTTAAAGGTTTATTCCTGAATTCAGAATGTGTTCCTTTTTAGTTTCTTACTTATGCCATCATGAACATTTATCAAATTAAAAGGTGTGTGTTGGCAGAATTAGTTTTAGAAAAAAAAATAACATAGGACTCAGATGAGATTCATAGATGTTAGGGTCGGAAAGGACCTCAATAGATCATCGAGTCGGACCCCCTGCACAGGCAGGAAAGAGTGCTGGGTTCAGATGACCTCAGCTAGATGCCTATCTAACCTCCTCTTGAAGACCCCCAGGGTAGGGGAGAGCACCACCTCCCTTGGGAGCCCATTCCAGACCTTGGCCACTCTGTGAAGAAGTTTTTCCTAATGTCTAGTCTAAATCTGCTCTCTGCTAGCTTGTGGCCATTATTTCTTGTAACTCCCAGGGGCGCCTTGGTGAGTAAAGCCTCACCAATTCCCTTCTGTGCCCCCGTGATGAACTTATAGGCAGCCACAAGGTCGCCTCTCAACCTTCTCTTGCGGAGGCTGAAGAGGTCCAGGTGCTCTAGTCTCTCCTCACAGGGCTTGGCCTGCAAGCCCTTAACCATACGTGTGGCCCTTCTCTGGACCCTCTCCAGGTTATCCACATCCCTCTTGAAGTGCGGCACCCAAAATTGCACGTGGCATTCCAACTGCGGTCTGACCAGCGCCCGATAGAGGGGAAGTATCACCTCCTTGGTTTTGTTCGTCATGCATCTGCTGATGCACAATAAAGCGCCATTAGCTTTTCTGATGACTTCGTCACACTGCCAACTCATGTTCATCTTGGAGTCCACTAGGACTCCAAGATCCCTTTCTGCTTCTGTGCCTCCAAGCAGGTCATTTCCTAGGCAGTAGGTATGCTGGACATTTTTCCTCCCTAGGTGCAGCACTTTGCATTTCTCCTTGTTGAATTGCATTCTGTTGTTTTCTGCCCATATGCCCAAACTGTCCAGGTCTGCTTGTAGTTGTTCCCTGCCCTCCGACGTGTCCACATCTCCGCACAGTTTTGTGTCATCCACAAACTTGGACAGAGTACACTTCACTCCCTCGTCCAAGTCACTGACGAAGACATTGAAGAGTATCGGTCCAAGGACTGAGCCCTGCGGGACCCCACTGCTTACACCCTTCCAGGTCGATACCGACCCATCCACTATGACTCTCTGGGTACGACCCTCTAGCCAATTCACCACCCACCGGACTGTGTAGTCATCCAAGTCACAGCCTCTTAACTTGTTCACCAGTATGGGGTAGGATACTGTATCGAAGGCCTTCCTGAAGTCTAAGTAAACAACGTCAACCCCTACTCCTGCATCCAGGTGTTTTGTAACCTGGTCATAAAGAGAGACTAGATTAGTCAGGCATGATCTACCTGCTACGAACCCGTGCTGGTTTCCCCTCAGCATAATTTTTCCTGCCGGGCTCTCGCAAATGTGAGCCTTGATAATTTTTTCAAAGACTTTGCCAAGGATGGAGATGAGACTGACTGGCCTATAGTTGCCCGGGTCCTCCTTCCTCCCCTTCTTGAAAATGGGGACCACATCGGCCCTTTTCCAGTCCTCCGGGACCTGGCCCGTGAGCCACGAGTGTTCAAATATTACCACCAGTGGCTGTGCAATGGCATCAGCCAGTGCCTTCAGTACCCTTGGATGGAGCTCATCCGGGCCTGCCGACTTAAACACACCCAGTTCCTCCAAGTGCCTCTGTACCATCTCAGGGTCTACGCTTGGTAGTCTGGCGTCCTGCTGCTGCCTCTCTACAATCCCAGTGAGAGCCTTGTCTTGCCCCTCGCTTAGGAACACTGAGGCAAAGAACTCATTGAGGAGTTCAGCCTTGTCCGCCCTGTCCGTCACCAATTGCTTATGCCCGTTTAGTAGAGGTCCTATTCCACCCTGGGCCTTCCTTTTACTCCCTATATATCTAAAAAACAAATTTTTGTCATCCTTAACTTGGGATGCCATTCTCAGCTCCATGGTATCTTTGGCCTGTCTAACTGCCTCCCTACAAGTGCGAGCAGAGGAGGTATACTCCTCTTTAGTAATCTCTCCCCGTTTCCACTTTTTATATGCTCCCCTTTTAGCCTGTAGACTGCTCTGGATTTCTCTGGTCAGCCAAGGAAGCCTCTTGGCCCCTTTCCCCTTTTTTCCCCCACATCGGGATCGTCTCCCTCTGTGCCCGACGGATCATTTCCTTAAGGCACAGCCACCCTTCCTGGGCACCCAACTCTTTAAAACTCTTATTCTGCAGTGCGTCCTTGACTAAACATCCGAGTTCATTGAAATCAGCTTTCCTAAAGTCTAGCACTTTCACCCTACTAGTTACCTTACCCACTCGACATCTTATGATGAATTCTATTATTTGGTGATCACTGTCCCCCAGGTGACCACCAATCTGTAGGTCTCCTACCATGTCATCCCCCGTTGCCAATACCAGGTCCAGTAAGGCATTCCCCCTAGTGGGACCATGTACCTCCTGCGTCAGATGGAGGTCCTGTACGCAGGATAGGAACCTGCGTGAACGGTGGGACTTTGCTGTCTACGTCTCCCAGCAGATGTCTGGGTAGTTTAGGTCCCCCGTGACTACCACCTCCCTAGTTTTTATGGTCTCCGAGAGCTGCCTCAGGAGCCCCAAATCTAGTTCTTCCCCCTGGTGTGGGGGTCTGTAGCAGACCCCTACCACCAAATCCCTTTCTCTTGACCTCCATGTAATCTAACCCACAATCCTTCTACTTTCTCCTCCTCCAATTCTGTTTTGATGAGGGTCAATGTATATCGCTCATTGACAGAGCGCCACCCCTCCCCCTCTCTTTCCTATTCTATCCTTTCTGTACAGCTTATAACCCTCAATGTGTACTGCCCAGTCGTGGGAAGGATCCCATCAGGTTTCTGTTAGCCCTACTAAGTCATAGGTGTTTTCTGCAAGCAGGAGTGCTAGTTCATCCTGCTTGCTCCCCATGCTCCTAGCGTTAGTGTATAGGCACTTGAGCCCTGTGTCTGGTGCTTTTGTTGCCCCCTGGGTCTGATGCCCAAAGGGCCCCTTATTGCTTATCTGCTTATTGCTTACCTGTGGTTCTGAGGTTCTGATCTGGGAAGAACCTCCACCACAATCTCAGGTAATCATATTGTACCCTTTTACAGTGCAAATAATGAATCTTCAGTAGCTCATTTTCTTGCCTCCACTACTCTTACTGAAAGGCTGTTTCAGAAGCTCACTACTGATGTTTTAAAACCTTGTTCTAATTTCCAACCCAGCTTCTTCATGCCCAGTTTATTCCCATTTGTTCTTGTGCCAGCATTACCCTTTACCCTGAATTCTAATTTTGTCTACTTGTTGTTTATTCCCAAGGTAGATATGGAGAATTATTGCATTCCTACTCAATCTATATTTTAACGTACTGAGGCAGCCAGGAGCATACTCCAACCACAAAGCAATGGGCTTTTTTGTTTGGGGGTGGGGGACAGTAAAAAAACAAACAACAAAAAATGAAAAAACCTTGCCATCCCTCCTACTGAAGTTTTTCAACTATGCAGAAGACTTCAGGATGCACAAGTAGGCCACGTCCACACGAGTGAGAACATTTGGTTCCCTGGGGACAACTAGCAGTGGCACACCTTGTGCTGCTGCTAGTTGTCCCTGGGGAATGCTTGTGCCACACCCCATCTGGCACATGACAGGTTGCCCCACAGGGGAGGGGAGGCTGAGGCCAGCACTGGACTGGCCCCAGCAGCTTTGCCTGGGGTCCTGGGGGCCTCCTGGGGCTGCAGCAGCAGTGATTCTGCCACTTGGAGCCTGGCTGGCAGCTGGAATATAGCTCCAGCTACCCAGGCTCTGGTTCTGAGCAATGCATGCTGCCCCTGTATGTACCCCTCTTTTTTGGCCTGGGATTTTTTTCGACCCTTGGATATGCAGGCATCAAAAAACAAAAAACACAAAAACACCCCCCCCCCCCCCCCACCACCCAACTGCACTGCTCCCTTGCAGTGCACAGGTGAATGCGCAGTATGTGGCACCACAGATGTACCTGCAGTACCACATATTGCACAGCTGCACTCTTCTGGACACAGCCCTAGCGTACAAATGGAGCAGCCTTGTAGTGAGGGATCTTCACAAGGGGACAGTTCAAGACTTCTCCTGTATTTTAAGCTATGACTACCCAGCCGGGGGGGGGGGGGGGGGGGGGGGGGGGCATGGGTGTTCTAAAGTAGCATTCCCTTTGCTTTCACAGAGCAGAGCTGAGAGGGGCATGGCCAGGCCCCAGCAGGATGCTCTAATTATTCCCCACCTCCCACCCTTTCCTGAGCAGCCCAGCATGGAATGTTTATCACCCCTAACTCAGTCTTTATCAACTCATTAAGAAAACAAAGCATCTCTCCATTAACTAATGGAGCTCTTCTTAAACAGCTCTTCAAAAGAAAGGACATTAAGCTACCTGTTGATTAGCTCCAAAAAGCCTGTCTGCCTCTGTCCTCTCCCACAGCATGGACTGTACTCAGTGTGTGGGCTTGCTAAATAACTCTGAAGTGTCTATGCAAGGCAGAGGGGAGTGGGGAATAATCCCTGCTGTGCCTGCAAGTCTGTGCAGAGCTCTAGTCAGGAAGCAGAGGGGAGGGGCCAGCCCTGCAGTGGAGCAGAGAATCCCACCGAGCCCAGACAGCATGCTGGGATGCTGGGGGTGTCTGGTTTATCTTAAACCAGCAACAGGTCTTAACTCAGTTAAGTCTGATACTACATTCAACCAGGTTCATCTCAAACCAGTTTCAGCCATTTTCAAACTGGTTTATGTGCACTGCATATCTGTTGTCACAGGTTTAAACCATTTTCTGATCACTTAAACTGATTTATGTATAATGTCTGTCCCTAGCCTAAAAGATTGCTGACCCCCTACCTTTGGCAGCTCCTTGCCCAGCATGTTGACTGCTTTGGATTTCATTCTGAGACACCTCATTCAGGGATCTGGATCTATGTGGGACAGGCACCTAAAAGATGCATGCTACCACAAAGTCCTTTCTTGGATCTGGCTGTTAGACTATAAGGGTGCCTATACACATGCTCCTTGATGTTCTAATTAGAGTATGTTGTAACAAACTCTACTATAGTCTGCTCTGCGTTCTAATTAGAACACCACAGTATTGTTGCAGCATCATGTATATTAAGCCCCTATACATTTTAA
The DNA here is from genome assembly GCF_030867095.1 of Alligator mississippiensis. NCBI lineage: Eukaryota > Metazoa > Chordata > Crocodylia > Alligatoridae > Alligator > Alligator mississippiensis. Next base: position 97,360,396 of record NC_081825.1, on the reverse strand, counting down.
AATGGCCATGGGGCACTTTAACTAATCCTTGTCAAACGAGATTTAGATAAAGCCTACAACTGCCATTTATAATGCATGGGGGCATAATACATGTAACACTGAGGCATTTTAATTAGAGAGCAGCTGCCTGGGACATATATATGCACAAAAGTTACAGGATACCAAAAAACAGCTTTTAAAAGTTTCAAGGGGTGATGCACAGAAGAATATCTACAATGAAATACTGCACACATTACAATGAATTACCTCTTCTGCTCCAATGTAAAAGAGCACCAGCATTAGCTAGGAATTATACCATGTTCCTAGTGGTATGGAAATTTGTTAAGCTAATAATTCTAATTCACACTTAGAAGAATTTGGTCTTTCAATCATTACATCTTTTTCTTAAGTGTGCCATTCTAAGAATTATATTAGCTATGTCACTGCTGAATGCCTTTTTATATCTGAAACAGGAGACTCACTTTCTAATTCAGTAATAATTATGGGCCGTATTTGTGATTATTTCCTTAAAGAATCCTCTAAAACCAGCTATGATGCCTTCCAAAAACAGAGAGCAGTATATTTACTTGTAGAGTTTACACCAGTGACTCTCAACCAGGGTGCGATGGCATCCCGGGGTCCAACGAAGCGTTAGCTCTGTTAGGTGTGCAAACAGGATTCACAAGAAAGACACAGGTATTTTAAATAGGAATACAATGTTCAAAACATTTTGACCTGTTGTGGTACAAGTTCTTTACAACAGAAAAATTAGTCTATTATTTTTCCAGGCAAAAAAAAAAAAAACAAGTCAAAACTAAGAGCTGGAATTTTCCAAGGGGTTCCTCAAACCTAACAAAGGGTGCCTTTAGTCTAAAAGTAGTTGAGAGCCACTGGTTTTACTGTAGTTTTAAAATGTTGTCCATTTGTTTAACAGTTCTATACAGAAATCTGTAAATAAGGCATAACTGCAGATTAGTCTGTGACTGCCCAAGAATTCAGTGCTTCTGCAACCACAAAATTCATCCTTTGTCACTGAATTGTTTCCATGGTTTGATTGTGGACATAACCAGTGCATCGATTCCTATTTGTCTATATGAGACCCAAAATGATAGACCTGACTGACAAGGTTCTTTGGGTAGATGCGATTATCTTTTATTAGACCAACTAAATAGTTGGGGAAAAGTTCTTTGCAAGCTTTTGGACACAAACACCCTTGTTCAGGCATTGGGAGACTCTGCTGATGTTATGGGTTCTCAAAGGTAGAAAAGAAAGTGGTGTGTCAAATGTCAGGCAGGTTGTATGTGTCATAAATCTGATGTCTATATTAAGTCCATGATTTTTTCTATCCAGTAGATTTATGAAGTGAAGTTCGTAGGCTCGTCTACAAAAGGTGTTTTGCAAATTCCCTTTGAGGGTTAGAACTGAGAGACTGGAGAGGGACTGGTTGTCTTGTGAAAAGTGGACACCCACAGGTAATTGGATTGTATCTATATCTACATATAGTCTGACCCCCTGCTCAAAAAAGGACCTGTGGCAAATCACCAAAGAAGTTCCCAGCTAGACAAATCTTAGACACTTCCCATAAAAAAAAAAAAAAAATGACCAATCAACTACCCTATTTGCTTGAATAGAAGATGATCCTAATAAGACAACCCCCCAATAACTAGATTTTGCCCAGTATCAAATCTAATTATTGGAGGTTTGTCTTGAATTTGTCTCCCCTCCTACTGCTACAGTAAGGAAAATAAATCTGGGGGATCAAACAACCCTTTGCTCTCCTTCCCCCTCAACTTTTTCTCTTGGCAGCCCCTTCCCCCTCACCATGACACTCAGGCTCCTTCTGAGCACATGGAAGCGAGGACCAAATCTGAAAACAATAACCTTGAAATTAAACATGGCTATAACACCTTGTATGTACTAGCCATAAACTTTGTTCATCCAGAGGTGATATATATTATCTTTCTTTATTTTTTTAAACTGCTTCAAGTTTTAGCCCAGGTGTTTCATAAACACACTTCCGACCAGAACCTACTTGCATCTAGTAGAAATTATGCATGGTATTAGTCTAATGCCAAAAGGCTCATAATTTACCACATGGTTCACTGGACTGGGTCCCACACAAATCAACAGCTTGTCAAGCCATAGTGAGCCATGACATTGCAAACACTTCACCCAGAATCCCTCTGTTGCACCCTCTCACCCTGGCACATGATTAGTGTGGTCCTGCCCTCCACAGTGACCCCACAGGTCAGCATTGCTCAGTACATGTGCATGTTCCAGATACCCCCTCACAAAGGAACCATGTGCTAATTAGACCTCACTCATGACTGAAACCAGGTGTTCTAGTCCAGTCCTGGAATGCTCCAAAAATTTACGTGTAGGTGAGATGTAGGACAACCTGGTCCAGCTTCACCTCATGGAGGGTGGAGCTACACTAATCAAATGTGCCAGGATGAAAGGGGGGCCAACAGGGATTCTGGGTATACAATGTCATGGCCTACTGTGACTCGAAAGAGTCAGTAGTGAGGGGGACTGAGCTTCATGGACACTAGCGTACATCTTATTCAGCTTGGCTGCACTGGCCTATTCTTATGCTATGTTCCCAACACCATTTTTGGCACCAGAGCATGTTGGACTTGCTCCAGCATCTCCAAGTACCAGCCTGGTATTGCCACAGGCCTGGTGCTCATTCCCTCCTTTCATCCTTTGGGACACACAGCTCAGGTCCGCTTCCAACCTGTGCAGGAGCTTCACCAATAAACAAACACTGGGCACCTGTACTGTAATTAGCAGGGATCCTGGTTTTCTCTGCTAAAAATATCACAAATTCTCTGATAAAAATTCCAAAATCCATTATTAAAATTAAAAGCCCCCTCCCCCCCCACCCAGCACCAACCCTGCTGGTGCCCCTCACAGCCCCAACACCCTACTCATGCCTCTTGCAACCCACACATAGACCCTGCCCCCCAGCCCTGCCAGAGGGGGCCCCCAGCTGCCAGGGCTATAGGGCCAGGGAACCATGGGTGCACCTCCCTACTCCCAACAGCAGGCAGCTGCAGCAGAAGCAACATGGAGCCGGCTCCCCCACTGCTGCCACCTGCTCGCGCAGGGGCAGGGTTGGCACCAGCGCCTGGCTCCCCTCCCACCCAGCCTTGCCGGTGCCCCCAGCCATGACCCGCAACCTCCAGCCCTGCCAGAGGGGCCCCAAGCCCCCTGCAAGCCCCACTTACCTCACAGGCTCTGGTAGCGAAGAGTGAAGCTGAGCCTAACCCGGAGCTGTGGCTAACTGAGAGCCCTCAGGCCCCACCCTTCCCCCACCTCCTCCAGGCAGGGCTGGGGGTTTCCTGCCCTGTTTGCAAACAGCTCTTGCAGGCTGGAGCTCAAATCAGCCTGCAGAGCTCTTCGCAAAAGTGGAGAATCCGCGGGTGTCTCTGCTATAAGGAGAAGCAGCGTTTTCTCTGATAAAACCAGGAAATCCACAGTTTTCTCCGTTTTTCCATGGGAAACGGAACACCCAGATCCCCGATAACTAGAAGCCAGCCATGGAAAAGAAAGTACCCAACTTACCATGGTTTGTAGCTCAGGGGCTTGGGAGTTCAGCAAGGGACTGAAAGGCTAGGAGTTCAAATCTCAATTAGAGGTGCGCTGACATATCAGATTGGCAATTGGCTTTTATTTGGCTGACACAACCGATAATGTTAACAATAAACGTTGAGTGCATGCTCATAGCCACAGCATGCACGCGGCCAGGATTGTAGTCCAGTAGCTGAGCAGCAACCTGCCGGTAAGTCTGTGATGGGGAAGGGGCATTTGGGGGGGTGGGGGGGGCGCAGATCTAGGCTGCCACAGTGAGGGAGGGAGGAGAGGCAACAGCAGGATCTACCTTCCTCCTCATCCCACCCAGTGCCCCCCAGACAAGCTGCCTGAAGCTATGTCCCGCTCCCAGTTGGGTAGCATGCACTGCCCTGACTAGGCAGCACCTGCCCCTGCCCCACTCCATCCTTCTCTCACCATAGGGACCTTGATTAAGCCCCCCACACCCTTCCCTCCCCTACAGACATACTTGCAGGGCATTGCTCTCCAAGCAGCCAGGCTGCAATCCTGTACATTGGCTATCGGATTGGTATAGGCCAGTGGTCTCCAACCTTTTTAGGTCGGAGATCACTTTTGGAATTTAAAAGGAACAGAAAATCTACCCTCAACCCACAAAGCAAGTAAGTCTGTGGACGGGGGAGGGGAAAAGGGCCATGGGAGGGTGGGGCAAATAGAGGCCCTAGCCTTGCCCCACTCCCTCCTTCATCACTGGGGCCTCGATCTGCCCCCACACCAATGGCGGTGCGGGAAGGGCAAGCCCTGCACAGCCAGGATGGGGTGGGGTGGGGAACAGAGCTGCAGGGAGGAGGGTGCACAGCCTGGGAGGGCATGGGGGGGGGGAAAATGCCCCTAGATCTGCCTGCAGGGCAGAGCAGGCTGTGGGCTGGGGCCAAGGTGGTACCAGGCTGTTCCCAGCTGAGCTGCACTCAGGCCAGGTGGCTGTGGTGGTGGCACTGACAGCGGGGCCATGAGGGGCCATAGCCCCCACAACCCCTGCTCCCAGCATCACTGCCAAGCGCAGCATGAGCCAGGCCCAGCAATAACAGCCCAGCGCAGCCTTCCAGCCAAAGCCCAGCGTCCTCTGCATCCATCACCCCCAGCCCCCAGATGAGCCTCTTGCTGCTCTGTCCCCCAAGCCACCCGTGCAGGGCCTGCCCCTGCCCCAACCCCACTCCCTACCTCGGAGCTGCTGCAACTGCTGATGCTGCCCCATGTATGGCAGGGCATGTACCCCCCACCCCTGATCTGTGCACAGCAGAGGCAGCTGCCACTGTCGACTGGGCTTTGCACCCTGAGCCCTGTTGCATGTGTCCCCCAGGTCTCCACTCCTTCCCTCCCCCACCGGCTGACCAGCTGGGCAGGGGGGGCAGGGACGCACATGCTTAGCCCCTGCAGCCCAGAATCAAATTCAAGAGGCTCTGGGATCCACCAATGAATCCCGATCTACCAGCTGGTCACTAATATGGCTGGTTAATAAATCAGCCATTGGTATCAGCCAAGAAAATCTTTATCAGTGCACCTCAAGTCTCAGTGTGGGCTTCTGTGCTTTTCAGGCAGAAAAAGCAGCCCTCGTGGCATTGAGAATTTTTTTTTTTTTTTTTTTGACAAAAAAAGGAGCAATAGTTTCAAGTTACAGCAAGGGAACTGTAGGTTGGATATAATGAAAAACTCTCACTAGAAGGGTGGTGAAGCACTGGAACTGATTACCTAGAGAGGTGGCACAACCTCCATCCTCAGAGGTTTTTCATGCCCAGCTTAACTGAGCCCTGGCTGGAATGATCTACTTGGGGACAGTCCTGCTTTGAGCAGGGGTCAGACTAGACCTCCTGAGGTCCCTTCCAACTCTAATTTTCTACGATTCTATGAACAGCCACCTGTTTTGTTATTGTTGCTGATTTGTTTGTTTTTAAGGCCACACAAAAAAAAGAGAGGTTCCCATCAGCATGTTTGCCCAATACAAGCTGTGTATCCTGTAGTCATGCTCAGTGTTGTCTATATTAAATCTACTTTATAGCTGGTTTCCATTGCTGAATATGTTGCTTTTAGCAGCAATTTAATGATAGATTATGTATTTAGTAAAGTGTCATTGTATGCAATTGCAAGGGGCTTCTCCCCTCCCCCCATGCCAACTGGGGGAGGAATCTCATCTTGTATTTGAGTAAATATGGTAGCATTTAAAAAGGCAACAATGCAGCCACAGTACAATACTGGGTCTGCAGTAGAAAAGAGTCAAGAATTAGTTGAGGCAAAATAAAATCTAAATTAGGAAGTTAGTAATTAGGTCAAGTTAATACCAAAAATGTTGCGCAGAATATTATGAGCGGGCCAGTAAGGCCTCTGGGGACTGGGAAATACACCTGAATAGCAGAAAGTTAACCAACTGTAATTAGGGATTATGAACGCAATTTTTTTTCCAGATTGACCTACTTACAATAAATAGAAATTCTTTAAAAAAAAAAACCAATATGCATTAATTCAATGCATTTGAGACTGAGTTTGACTGAACAGGTTCTTAAAGAATTTTTTAGACAAACACTGAAGGTAGCAAGCAGCTATTTCCCTATCTACTGATGAAGGTGTAGAACTTGGTTAATCTCTACAACAATATGAACTTTTAATAGAATGGCTGAATTATAAAGAATGTTATGACCTTGTAAAAACACTTAAAAGGCCACTTTGAAGTTATATTTTTAATAGATGAAACAACTGGGTTCAAACACCATGTCAAGCAAGATCTGTTTAAGGAGGAATGACTGCATTTACCTTTTATATGGAAATATTGAGAGCAAGGGCAAAGCTAGAAAGATACAGTATAACCACTTAGGTTTCTATTTGGAAACAATATGAAATCCTGTTTCCTGGTCTTCAAAAGACTGGTGGTTTCGAGAGGATTGCTATATAGTTTATTAAGAGCTTGGTAACTAACCTGAAGTAACACCATTATCATGCCAAAACTGAGGCCCATATAAATTCTGCCTTAATTGCCTAATCCTTCTTTGGCCTCCACACTGTCCCTCAAATCTGTAGGAAACACTACCATCAAAATGCTTTACTTAGCAATCTTATCATGTCACTCCACTTTTAAATAGATCCACTTCTACCTACCAAATTCAGACATATGGTCCTCTCCATCTCACTGAGCAAGTCTATCATTCACTACTTATTTGTCTTGTTACTGATCTTTTCAGGTCATCCATTGTTCTCCACCTATTTTCAATAACTATAGAAGAGAACACAGACCTACCGCTTCCCAAGCATTGGAAGCTCTTCTAGAGCTCATCCACAAGGCCACTACACTACTCTTCAAGCCAAAATGTCAGATATTGTGCAGTTTTGTTAATAAGCAAGTCGTTTGTCTATCAATAAGTTAAAGTTTAAAGAATCAACATAAGGACAAATTGATCCTCAAAACTCCTAAAAGATAAACAAATATGTGGCTGGCCAACTCCCTATCATGTCACCTACAAGAAACTGAGCAACTTGCAGTGGCTAGTTCAGAAGCAGTTAGGAAAGTCAAAACTTTTAATTTAGGACAAATCATTTTTTTTTTAATCAAATACTGCATCATGAAGATGTGCACAAAACAAAAGAAAACAGAAATCATTATGCCACAACATAAATCAACATCTCAAATACTTCATACAGTTCTGAAGAGCTAGAGATGGGCAAGGAGCATAAGGAGAGTGCAGCTGCTGCCATACCAGAAGGACTAGGAGAAAAAGCTAAGACTCTTCAGCTTGGAAAGAAGGCTCAAGTGGGTATAACAGTCTCTCAAATCGTAAAGGCTGTGGTTAAAAGGCTATTCACCAAGACATAGGTTACCAGTACCTACTGATATTATCAGGACACAGATTTACCTTTACCTTCCCTCCCTCCCTGCAGCATAAGTTAGCTTGTGGAATCCAACGTTACAAGAAGTTGCAGAGACAATGAGTATAGCCAGGGCCAAAAAGGGACTGGACAACTTGATGGAGGACAAGGTCATGGTCAATGGTACTGAACTGCTGACAGTATTTGCATTGCAGCCTCAGTTGCAAAACAGAATCATGAACAGATAGACAAAAGTTTTTCAGCCTTGGGTGGGGAGTGAAGAAAATTTAACCAATATCTACATGAGAGAAAGTCTATGTTGGTCACAGATCACCAACCCTTAGTAGCAATTCTCCATCCTAAAAAAGGAGTGTCTGGGATTATTGCAGTATGTATGCAACAGTGAGACCTCTTTTTAGCTCATGACATTGAATATAAGAGAACAAAGGCACATGGAAATGCTGATAAACTCATTTACCTATGGAAGAGTCTCCTGTAGTAGAAACAGAATCTACTGAAACTTCCAATTTATTTGAGTTGGAGTATGCCACAGTGACCTGTAGTATGATTGGGCAAGAAATCAAAAAGACCCCCCATAATAGCCCAGCTGTTCAAAGCCACCCTGAAAGGTTGCAACAGAGAATCCAATTTAGCACCTTTAACGCATTCAAAAATTAACTTACTGCACACCAAGGTTATGTCATGTGAGAATGTGTTGTTAAACTTAGTAAATTGCATATCCCAAATTTTGAAGAGCTGCCAGTTGGTCACCTATTAGTTATAAAAATAAAGACAAGCCAGAAGCTTTATATTGTGGCCAGGTATTGAGTAACAAATAAGGTGTTCTATTTAGGAATACATGGAATGCCAATAGGTATAGAACATAGCCAAGCCAGTGCCATTACACCCCTTAGAATGGCCTTGCATTCCCTGACAATGACTCCACATTGATTTCACAGGGCCATTTTTAGATATAACATACCTCATGGTGGTAGTGCCCACTCCAAATGGCTAGAAGTTTTCTGTATGAAAACCATTACATTTTTCCTACTGCTTGTGCTGCTGCAAAATCTGTTTGCAAAGACAAAATTACCAGAACAAGCTGTAACTGACAATGCCCCACAAAAGTTCAGATGACTTTCCAAGATTCATGAAGAAAAATGGCATCCAACATATCCCCTCTCCACTGTATCATCTAGGCACAAATGGGCTGGCTGAACCATTTTTCTTTTAAACATGCTTTGCTCTGCATGAAAGAGGCAGAATCAGTACAGGAAAAGTTGGCCTGCTTTGTTGTTAGCATACCAGAATGCAGTACGTGTTGCATGGTAACATTTCATCTGTGATGAGCCTGTTACTCCAACTATAAGCAGCAAATTCTTTTGGTCAAGCCTGTAACAGGGTCTGGGACAATATTTTATCTCATGTATACCAGAAGGTATTACTTTGAGTTAATATGCAAAATTCAGTGTCTTATTACTGGATCCCCAACATGACAGTTTACTATGATGGCTTTACAGTATACATAAACTCTTAGGAATAAAACAAGGAACAGAAGGAAAAGAAGAAGAGAGGGAGAAAAACTTATTTGGGTGCACACCCCTCAGCAGGTAAGTCTGTGGGGGAAGGGGAAAGGTCTGGGGCAAAAAAAAATAAAAAAAATAAAAATAAAAAAAAAAAAATCAAGGCCCCAGGAGTGAGGGAGGGAGCCCAACAGAGGCAGGAGCACAGGCTGGGGGGAGTGGGCCTGGCAGGGCTAGGTGGCAGGACAAGGGGAGGCCCGGGGGACATGTGCCCCCTAGGCCTCTGCTTGTCCCCCATTCCCCCCAGCCCCTGCTGGGATGGGTGCAGGACAGAGCCACAAGCGACTCGTCCAGGGGCAGGGGGGGGAAATACCGACTAGGAAAGTGTGGAGGGGGGGCACATGCCCCTGGATCTGCACACAGGGTGGGGTGGGGCAGCACCAAGCTGTTCCTGGTACAGCTCTTTGGCCATGCGGGTCTTGGGCCCGGCGGCAGCAGCTCTAGGAGCAGGGCTGCAGGCACCTGAAAATCCATCCCCTCCCAGTGCCACTGCTGCCACCCAGCCTGAGAACCACATGGCCAAAGAGCCATGTCAAAAAGAGCCTGGCACCCCTCCAGCCTCACCCTGCCCCATCCCACATGCAGATCTGGGGGCATGTGCCCCCCATGCCCTCCTGGGGTGTGTGCCCCTACTCCCTGTAGCCCTGGGATGCGCTACTTGCCCCCACTCCCCATACCCTCTGTTCCACATCTGCCCTAGCTGTGCAGTGCCTGCCCCTGCTCCACTTCCCCCTCCACCACTGCATGTGCACCCCTCACCCCCCACTGCAGCCACCAGAAGCCTGTGGCTGGGGTGCCTTGCAGCTGTACTACTGCCCCATATGTGGGGGGGATGCTAAGCCCCATTATGTCCCCCCTTCTGCTGCCTATGCCCCCATGCCCCCTGCCATCAGGTGAGTGGGGCCCCAGGAAGGGCCCCACTCACCCATGCCCCATTCCCACCCCCACTGCAGGGTGCAGAGGGAGATCACCACACTCACCCAGCCTGGCCCCACTGGCCGGGGGCACAGCTCACCTCAGCTATGTGCATCCCGCCCCGGCCGCACAGCCTCTGAACAGTCGATCTCAGTGGGGGGGGGGGGGGGGGGGGTGCAGGCACAGCGCTGAGTGTGTGCTCAGTCCCCCCCAGACTGAGATAGACTGTCAGGGGCTCCACAATCAACTAGTTGATCGGGATCAATCAGGTGGTGACCACTGCACTGGAATATAGAAAAGGAGGAGGAAAGAAAAAGTCAGTATTAATTATCCTTGGCACAAAGTTCCAAGTAACAATGAGATAGTCTGTTCATCCTATCAAATTTAACAATAAAAGATACATTTTGAAAACTTCACAAATTTTTAGCTGCCATTCCTCTCCTTGACTAGTGAAACACCATATGGATGAAGTCATGCACAACCATAATAATGCAGTCAACTGACCAAAAAGCTGGAAGCCTAAAAAGCTTGTACCTGGCTAAAACCAAAACGTTACCTTACCATGTATACTGCAGGTAGACTGAAGTGACAGAACTGGGGTGACTACGGAAGTCTGCTCAGCGATCTCAAGAAAATAATGCATTAGTTCCTATGTACACTCTCATTCAATCTGAAATGCTGCTTTGGAAAACTAGTGGGTTTTTCCCACTTGGCATCAACACTAGAAAGTTTGTTCACTATGGGAAATAGTGAACATTCTATGGAAATTTACACCAAGCAAGGCAATACAGTGCATAGACATAACAAAACTTCTGTTTGTTTTATTTTTAATAACTGGTAAAACATGACCCTTTTCATCTAAAATTGCACCTGTTCTGCCTTTTCCTCAAGTGAGTAGAAGCAAAAAGCAGTTTCTATGAGTGAAAACAGAAGGGAAAAAAAGCAATTTTTGATGCTTGAAACAGTTCTGTGTCTCAGTGGAGGCAGATTTCACATGAAATTAGGAACATTGCATATCATTCCATCTAAATAGGAGTTATGATGAATGCAGAGGCGATACTGAAGAGGACATGACAGGACTGTCAAAGGGACATAGGCAGAAGATACAAATGCAGAGCAAAACAAGTATAGACCAATCGTTTTTCCATGATTTCTTGCTTCTTTAATTTGTCCCACAAAAAACCCAGGGTGTTTGGTGACAGACTAAGAATTATACAGGAAAAAAGATGGTCCAAAGACTAGTTTGAGAGGGATATGACCTAGCTAAATTGTGACTGTTCTTTTTAGGGGAACACTGCAGTTAGCAGTGGCTAGGGAGGGGAAGGAAGCTAGAGTAAATCATTTTAACTTCAGTCTTCTTCCTCAAATACAGTGGATTCTATCATCAGCATGTGATACGGAAACTGACTTACTACAAAAATAAGCCATGCTTTTCTTCTATCACTTTTGCACATGCACTTGCCTTTACAGGAATGCCCTTAACTCTTGGAAGAAACATACCAGGTTCCTACAACCTCTACGTGGAATCAAAAGTAGTTTTATGTTATCTGAAAAAGACTGGAAGAGGCTTTACAACCTCTGCCTACAGACTAGAAAAAGAGGAGAGAAGCAATTCAAGTGCGTATCGCCCAGGTTCATGTTTAACAAGTTGATTATAAAAGTGCCAAATTTGCAATAAGAAAGAGGATATATGCAAAGTGAAGTACTGAGTCACAGCAGACTAGAAAGACTGTGCGTTTGACCTCCCTGCATATGCTTAAGAAATCCTTAGTCAGCCTAAGGACATGAGCAAAACCTGGCACAAAAACCCCCATCTCAGGTTACACACATCACCATAATCAACCTATCATCAGAATAGTAACACACAAGAGCAACTAATGCCACTTGCTTAAGACATACAGGGTCCTTGCCATGTGGACGAGTACAAATACAACGTGGCACAATAGCTTAATCTGCATGTAATATTGGCTATAAACAAATACTGTTCAGGAAAGTTTCTTACAGACTTTGACTGAAGTTGTAGAAAAGGATACCCAGCAAGATGTTTAAATATATGAACTGCTGCCCAAGAACACTTAGGAGGCACCACAATATAAGTAGGTAATTGTGATTACAAATGCAAGTTGCAAGAGCAATTTTTTTTTGCCTAGGTATGTCCACTAGTCTCGTCTCTAACATCACTTTTAATCTCAACAGTCCTCAAAATTCAATAGTGCAAAGGCTGTTATAAAATACAAGGACCACATGTCTATTTAACTAAAATGTGGATATACTGATGAACTCAGAATTATTTAGGCCCTGGAAGAATATTGTGTCAATTTTACATTGTGTACACTATAACTGCACTGTATTCTTTCTACAGTTAGCATTCAAGGGTTTCCTGAACGGCAGGTAGTCGAGATGTTCTTTATGTGGACCTGCTTCCTGTAAGTACACTGTGAATGATAAGAAGGTAAATTACGTTCTATAGTTCCACAATTACCTTTTTGGTTATCAATGGACCAACAGGAAGTAAAACACCTCATTCTACATTCACTGTTCTTCTATTTTACTCTCTTTATCCTCATCTGGTTTATTTGGGGGGGGGGGGGTTCAATTAACTGAACATTTTAGGGGAGAAAAGAAGGGGGTCAAAGAGAGTGAGACTAGCCTTCTCTCAATATTGGTGAAATTGTTGTTTTAGGTCAAATTTTGCCCCACTTAATTAAAAAAATAAAGACATTTTTCACACTGCATAAACAGATTCAGAGATCAGACCATTACATTTGAATACATGGTCATAATAATTACAGAGATGAGTATCTGAATCAGAATGATCTTTTCAAGAAAAAAAAAAAAAAATCAGCAAGAAAATATGAGTTACGGTGTGATAACCGTCATTCCCAATTTGGAATTAAGACATGCTGAAAAAGGTAAGAACTGATATAATATGGAATGGAGAGAAGTGGGTTCTCAGGAACTACAGTCTGAAAACAGATCACTTGGAATATTTCTGGAAGTAACAGCCCTAAGGATAGCCAAGGGATGAACAACTCCTTGGCATGCATACTAGAAGCCAAAATTGATAGCTACCCAAATGCTTTTCAATGCATCACATTGATGTGCACAGATTAGCAGTGTTTGTTCTCAGCTCCCAGAGGACAGACTTAGAGTGCTGTGCAGATATATCCAAAAGAGTGCTGAATAAACTAGCTCAGGTAGCTAAAGTAGTATAGCTGTATTAGTTTGCTACTTGGCCTCACTGTGAAGCCAGCTTAGGTAGCTCTCCACAGCAGGATACTGTACCACGGGCATACATGTTAAGGGCATTTATACACACGCTCCAGGAGTGGGGGAGGAAGGAGGAAGCTTTAATTAGAGTAGCTCCAAGAGCCACTTTAATTAAATTGTCTGGAGCATCTCATGCATCAGCATCCCCACACTGAGAAAGTGGCAGGGGCGCTTTAACTAAAACTCAAACAAGCTTTAAAGTACCCCTGCCACCATTTCAGTGAGGGGATGCTGATATACGAGACACTGGAGTCTGCTGTAGCACAGTAATTACCACACTCCAGTAGACTCGATTAATTGAGTCTGCTCCAACGTGCTGTAATTACAGCATATCAGAGCAACCTTGCTGTTCATGTATAGGCACCCTAAGTGACCTGCAAATGATTGTTCCTGATTTTGAAGGCTTAAACAACAAATCTGCTCTTCTAATCTTCCAGGGAAAAAGAATCCTGGAAATTACAGTTTAACAAGCCAATAAAGTTATTTTATTTACACCAGGGCCTAAAATGTGTTAGCCAATACATTTAAAAATCCACATTTCATCCTAGTCTTGATACACCTTTGCAGTACAACTCTGCTATAAAGATTGACTGTGTAATGGCAACACCCTTCTACTTGGATCTAATCCCTGTGTACATACTTAGCCTGTGTGTTTTGCTAGAAGTATGGCTACCTTTATTCTAAGCTTCTCTGCCATAGTTCCTGTGTTTAGTTAATTGGTTAGGTTTTTTTTTGTTTTGGTTAGCGCAGAGGGAAAGGTGCGAGTTCTTTTTACCACTGCTGAGCCAGCACAGCTGAGTCAGTGAACTGAATGAAGTCCAATCTCAGGGGAAATACTGTCCTGTTACATGTTTTCAGTTCCCTATGAGGGCAAAATTTAGCCTGAAGAATTTATTATTAGCGACAGAATAGCAGACTTTTCAGACACCAAGCTTAAGTGTCTGGCCTGACAGAAAAGTATCCATCTTACCTTATAAGTTTTCTATGAAAACAACCAGAAAATACAGAACCTCATAAGACTATTCCTAAGCACCCATTTTCAACATAGATCCGTTCAAGAACAGAAAGTATTCATTGTGCATTCCTTTTATACACCCAGGTTCAAAGCAATATAGAACTGCACTTCTAAAAATCAAGAATAGGGTGTTGTCTCAAAAGTGTTTCCACTTGGCAGGTTTTCAGCCAGTTACTGTATCTGTTTACTACCCAATCCCATCAAACCTTTGAAACTATAAGGATTTGGGGATTCATGGCAATGGCTTGGACTGAATGAAGCTGATGGGAAAGGGTCTACTGCTGGATACTGGGGAGACAGGTGCTGCTTCTTCACAGGAATTAACTGATGGGTCACCTCCTCTTCCTTCATGAAGTGCTTTGAAAATGGACACTGAAGAATAACATTATGAGATTCTTATATTTTTCAGTTCATTTCAGAGCAAATATATTATGATTATAAGGTAATCTGTATTCACTTCACTTCTATTAGACCAGACAATTTAAAGACAGTCAGAAATTTGCCAACAAGACAGTTTTTTTCAGTGGAAAACAGATTTGATGAAACTCCTACTTTTCTCAGAAACATTTTCTGCTTTCAATAATCAAATTTATGGTCAAAACCAGAGACAGCCCCTCACCCATCCCAGCTTAACCAAGAATTAAAACCCGTCCTTGAAATGGAGTTCAAGTTTCTGCTTTGCCAAATTCAGACCAGGGACCAATCTCCTACAGCAGCCCAACCACCTACTGCTGTCTTAAGTCTCTCTTTTTGAGCCATGAGTGCAATGGAGGAGGTGGGTTAGTTCTCTTTTTCTTTCAGTTTGAAAGGACTTGGTTTCTTCTTGATAACAAACCAAAAAAAAAAAACAAAAAAAACCCAACTCATCACACACTAATCAGAAAGGAGCTCTATGAAGAAAGGGGCCAAGATCAAAGCCACTGCCTCATAGTTACTTTTACAAAACAATTTCCCACAGCAACGTGAGCAGAAGAGGAGCAAGAAACTTAAACAGGGCAAGAGAGCAGGAGAGTAAGAGGAGTAAATTCCCTCCACTGAACTTCCCTTCTGTTGTAAGGCCTAGTGGCTTGTAAGTTCTTAGCAATTTTTTCTAAGCCTCTCAAGCCAATCCTTCAGAATCCATTTTAGGATGACAATTCCTGCCCTCTCCACCCTGGCTCCAGCATGAGAAGTTATGCATCAGCATAAAATTGGAATTTTATTTAGCTATTAAAGAACTGCTCTTAAATAAATTTAAGCTGTTGAACACTTCACTAATCATACCCTTTGAGTTTCCCAGTCCGTGTACTTTAAAACCAAGTTTACTTTAGCACAAGCAGCTGCACATGGTATTTTTACTAATAAAATTTATCTTAGTTGAGGCCTACTGTTTACCCCTACTTTTCTCTGAAAGTCTTGCATTAATATTTTGACAATTATGCTCTCTCTGATCCTGCAGTTTCTTTAAATATTTAAATTATTTCAGTACTACTGTTAAACTGTAAACCTAGAAAGCCAAAATCTATTACAATCACATCAAGTAAGATAATTGTCAAAACCACTAAACAGACCTAACAAAAGTACGGGTTTTTAGCTAGCTAGTATATACAAAAGCATACTCCTAACCAAATAAATTAACAAATGTGCATTCTACCACAACAATTAACTTTTTTCTCAGCTCAAGTTTTACAATTGCTGCATGTGGTCCCACTTCCTGTCTTGCCAGGTACCTATTGAGAGCAAGCACAAAAATCTAAACCTATCACAGTCATTTGTATTCCAACAGTTTCTTTAAGACCAAAGTTACCTCTGAGCCTCATCATCATGATTAGATAGGAAGACAACTGACCCCCCTAATAGTTTGACAAGTCAAACATGCACACAAAACTAGTCCAACTAAGCTTTATTTTTAAATATGGCACCGAAATACCATGATTGTAAAGTACTTGGAACAAAGAGTACTTTCGGTTTTCAGTATTGAACTATGAAAGTCTTTCTGGTTTGATTCAATGACTGGCTTGACTGGTTCTCTTATCAATAAAAGGCACAAACCTGCATTTTACCAAACAGCTGGGGCTGAGAAGCATTTAAAAAGGATGACTTTTCCCACCACCTTAGAAAGCAGACACTAAGCATTTCAAGGTGAACATGGGAGGCAAGACATTAACCTTTCAAAGTCAGGTGAAACAGTCCCTAACACAACACGGCATCATGCGGAAGTTAACCTAAAAAAATGCAACTTGAAACAAGCAGCCTTAGTGTCGCTTTCAGTTAAACAAGGCACATATTGGAGGTTGCATGTGATACATTTTGACAGATTTCAGAATTACACTGGGGAAAGCAACCCCTTCCCACTAGGCAAAGCGAAGGATAGCTGTGGGCAAATTACACTTTGACTCTTGGGGGGGGAGGGGGGGTTGCAAAAAAATTAAACCAGCTCGTCAATTAACAAGTCCACCTAAGTGAAGGAGCCATCTGATTGGAGCCCCCCGGTTAAGATTTTCAAATCTTACAGGCTCTCATCTTATAGGGGGGCCCACCTCACCCCCCTTAAATTTCCCACAGCCAGGGTGTGAATTAACACACTTAGGTTTGTTTTTCTTTTGCTCTCTTGGCTCAAAAGACCTACGAGTTGGAAACCCCCCAAACCCCTAGAACTAAGGATGTGTGAAGAACTGGAAAAAAAAACAAACAAACAGGTAGGGGAGAAAAGTGAAATATTTGAGGGTGAAGGTGGCAGGTGTTCTCCCTTTCACTTGAAGGCTTACCAGGTTAAACACAGTTTCCACGATGTCCCGGTTGGACACTTCCCCCACTTCCACCAGCCCCGCCAGCACGGCGAACTTCATGCGGATGCCTCGGATTGGCACTGCCGGGTGCAACGGCTGCAGCGTGCTCCCCGCGCCCGCCCGGCCGCCGCCGCCTCCACCGTCACCTGTTGGCTGAGCAACTTGCTTGTCTTCGCTCGCCATGGCGCGGCCGCGCTCCCGCCCGCGGCGGGGCGGGGGGGGCTCCAGCCGCTTCTCCGCTCGCTTCCGCCCCGGCGCCGCGCAGGTGCTGCGGGTAGGGGGTCCCTCCTCGCCTCCTGCAAGTCAACCGTGCCCGCAAGTTAAGCCGGGGCCAGCCCCGCCTGCTCCCCGCAGCCCGGCGCGGGGCTGCCACTCTCCGCACGCAACTTGCAGGGGGGGGCGGGAGGCGGGCAGGGGACTGTAGCCAGGCAGCGCCGCCCGCTCCCAGGTGCGAGGAAGGTACCACTCACCCGGCCGCGGAGGGGAGGGAGCCGAGGGCAGCGCCCCGCTGCAGCTGCGCTCCGGAGTAGGGAGGCCGCGTCACCTTGCAGCCGCTACCTCACACCGCCAGCTGCGCGGCTTCCTGCCCCCGCGCTGTCAGCGCCGCCGCTGCTCCGGCTGCAAACGCTGCCGCCATGACAGCGCCGAGCCGTGCGCCTGCGCGGCCGGGAGCAGGCGGGGCGGGGCTGGGGCTGCCGCCCGCGCAGGCTCAGGTGCGCCCGGGTGGGCGCGCCCAGGTGAGTGTCGCGCGCCGGCCCGAGCCCCATCGCATTGGCTGCCGAGCCCGGGGCGGGACGTTGATTGGCCCCAGCGCGTTCCACCGACGCCGCCAGAGGTTTGGCGTGATTGCCTGTGTTGGGGGAGGATTCTCCCACCCCAAGGGAAACAACCCCTATCCCTGCTCGCCTCAGGGGGACAACGTTCAGTGTCCGGCCTTTAAAGCAGCCCGGGAAATGGGAGTGGGTGAAGTTCTGGCTGCGGGACAGGCTGTCGGGGTGGGGAGGCAACCTGGAGCTGTACGGCTTCGGTGAGGTCCTTGGCAGGGCAGGGAGCCAGCTGCTATTCTCCTGACAGTCGCCCTGGGGAAGTGGCTCTCTCTTTAGCGCCTGCTGTGCACTCAGATGAAAGCTGAATAGAAACCAGCTGGAGACTTGCTACACATTTTCAAGCACTAACTTTTACAGTTGCTTGGCCCTCCTTATAGCTTCTTTTCTACCTTGGAGATCTCCTACATCAGCAGAATCTCCCATTGCCTGAAGAAGGGTGTTTGTGCCCAAAAGCTTGCAAGGAGCTTTTTTCCAACTATTTAGTTTAATAAAAGATATTGCATCTACCCAAAGATCCTCGGGTGTCCTTAGACCAACATGGCTACAACCAGCAACCCTTATAGCTGGAGAGTAATTTCTATCCTGTGATCATTACTTTGCACCTATGGCTGGTCTACATTCATTGTGCAACTCTAATTACATAATCTATGTAACAGCTGGGGCCTAGGATTCAGAGGCATCTCTGCCCTGACTTCAGTCCTCCCTTGAGTCATCACAGCATCTAGGATATGCAATTCCTTGGGTTTATTTGTCGTAACAATGTTTGGGTTAAGTTATTAGAGAAGTTTCACCTCTCTGCCTCACTTTTTGTCTTTCTGATTCTACCTATTTACATTTCACTGACACCCTGCCACACTTTTAGCTTCTTTCATTTCTTGGAGTCTCAGAACAGCAGAGACTCCCCATGCCCAATGAAGGGTGATTGTACCTGAAAGCTCTCCAAGAACTTTTTTTCCAACTACTTAACTGGTCTAATAAAAGGTATCGCATCTTTTTGTCTCTTTTAAGTTGCATATCTTAGGCCCCTGCTACATGCTACCTATACACAATTAACTGGTTGATGGCACAATAAATTTTAACCAGCCATGTAGGCAAAGAAAGACCAGCTATAAGTGCAAAGTAATTATCATATAAGTACCTGGTTAATCATGCCATAAATTTAGACCAGCCATGCATGTAAAGTAATTGTCACATCAGAAAAATGACTATTCAGCTATAATAAGAGCCAACTGACTATAAAGTTAGTGCTTGAAAAAGTGTAGTAAATCGATAGCTGGTTTCTATTCAGCTTTATTGTGAATGTGTAGCAGGGCCCAAAGTTACTGACATGCCTCGTGTTCAAAGTGAAGCTTCATAGAAACTAACTCTAAAATTGTTCTACATTTTTCAAGTAACAAATTGTGCCTCGGCAATTTGTATGACTTGTTGGCTATTTTTGATGTGTGATAGTTGTTTTCCACATGTAGCATATCTAAATGTATTGTGCAACTAATCAGTTAATTTCACAATAAATGTCATGTGTGTTAGGGGCCTTAATCATTTTGGGATGTTCCGGGATTATGTAGGAGCTGATCATTTTCCTTTGTGTGTGGTTGATGATGTCACCAAGAAGCTTTGCAGAAAGAAGGTGAACTTCGTACACCTTTGTGTCGAGGTTGCATTATTGCTGAAATGCAGCTGTGTTTAAGCCATAATTTTTTTTTTCAACATTATTGAAATGTTGGTTCCTTCTCAGCCTGGAGGGAGGTGGGCAGTGGGGTCCCGCAGGGTTTGGTCCTCGGACCAATATTATTCAATATCTTCATCAGCTATTTGGACGAGGGCATGGAGAGCGATTTGGATGAGGACATCCAAGTTTGCTGATGATACCAAGTTATGGGGCAAAGTTAGTACACCGAAGGGCAGGGAGCAGATTCAGGCTGACCTGGACAGGTTGGATCAATGGGCAGAGAGAAATAGGATGCAATTTAATAAAGATAAATGTAAGGTACTCCACCTGGGAAGGAGGAACCCCCAGCACACCTGTAGGTTGGGGAGCTTCTCAGCAGCTCGGAGGCAGAGCGGGATCTTGGAGTCATAATTGACTCCAAGATGAACATGAGCCGGCAGTGTAACGAGGCCATCAACAAAGCCAATTGCACCTTGTCGTGCATTAGCAGGTGCATGACTAATAGAACAAAGGAGGTAATGCTCCCCCTCTCTGTGGCACTAGTCAGGCCGCAGTTGGAGTAGTGTGTCTGGTTTTGGGCGCCGCACTTCAAGAGGGATGCGGGGAATCTTGAGAGAGTCCAGAGATTAGTGGCCTTTGGGAAAGACCCTATGGGGGGAGACTGAGAGAGGTAAACCTCTTCAGCTTTCACAGGAGACGGCTGAGGGGAGATCTTGTGGCCACCTATAAATTTATTAGGAGAGGTCAATGGGAAATAGGAGAAGCGCTGTTTACTAAGGTGCCCCAGGGAGTGACTAGGAATAACGTGTGTAAACTAGTTGAGAGTGGATTTAGGTTAGATATTAGGAAGAAATTTTTCACAGTTAGGATGGCCAAGATCTGGAATGGGCTTCCAAGAGATGTGGTGCTATCACCTAGCTTGGAGGTCTTCAAGAGGAGGCTAGATAGTCACCTGGCTGGGGTCATCTGACCTCAGTCCTCTTTCCTGTCAGGGGGTTGGACATGATGATCCACTGTGGTCCCTTCCAACTCTACAATCTATGAATCTATTAATTACTTAAAGGGTGTAGACAAGTGAAAGTAGAGACCATCAGCTTTCGACAAGCAGTTCGATGCCAAAGTCAGTGTCAAAACTCAACAGAAATGAGACTGAGCTCTGACTAGAGCTAAGCAACACCTGTGGTGCTGTGTGGAAAGTGATGAGCGGTATTACAAGTCTGAATCTATAGCTAACCGGGGCTGCAATGTCATCAAGAAACAGTATCAGTAGAAAAGCAGATGGCCAGGTGGAAATTGTTTTAAGAACCACCTTTTTAATTTCAACCCTGTAGTTGTCATTTGAATTTGAGAGTGGGGAAACAGGAGGAAATAGGGGTTCACAATGGGAAAAAAAGGTGCTTTTTACTTCATTTATGCAAATAAAGAGAAGCAAAATGCAGTGACTCAGAAGCAGTGGAGTAGTGGCTCCTGACTGCTTCTTACCCTTTCTTAGGAGGTCACAGAATTTAACCAAGGATTCTGTGGGTTGAGAAATGGATGATGAAGCAGCAGACATAACAGGGGAGCAGACTTGTTTTGTGCATGACCCTCTAGCCAGCTGGTGGAATTCTGCTGGGAATTCCCTCTGAGAATGAATAGTGATGTAGAAACTGCAAGTTTTACTTCCACTAGGGAAGTTGGGAGTGGGGGTTTACCAAAGGGAGCACACTTTTTAAGAGCTATAGGCATCACTTGCTACTTAAAGGTACCCATTTCTGAGATGGGATGTGACAACTATTGCAAATATCTACAGTGGTGTATAAAAGTTTAAGACAGAAAATTAAGGTAGCATCATACCCTTGGAATGACAGAGTAAAGTAGTTTGGCAAAATATTGTATTTCAAGGTATTTAAACAGCCTCACCAATGGAAAAGGGGGAAAAAAAAGATCTATAACAAACCTGCCTGGGCAGCGCCTCAATTTTACAAGTCAGCTGAAAGACTGCAGCAACACTAGCAGAGTCTCTGGTACTATGCTAGGCTTGTCTCTACATTGACTTAGCATCCCCATGTGAATCATCATCATCACTTCTTACAACACCTAGGGTGGGGTTATTTTCCCTTTCCATCCCAGTTACAACTGGGCCTGATCTTGATTAGCTAGTGAGAGCTGAAGTTCAGCATACACAAAAGCCACCATGCAATTACATCTGCTTACACAATGACCGTGACTATGTATGTAAGTATTCATCTGCACACTACACTGCAAGCACAAAGGTCAGTATCCTTTTAACATTTTATAATGATGTCAGCAGTCTTGGACAAGTGTCTTTATATTTGAAGCGTTGAGGTGATGGTTGTTGCTGTAATGGTCCAGGGAACATGCAAGAGATAAGAACTCTTGTGGGTGGTATCTTTTCTTGGACCAACTGCATCTTTTTATATTAAAAATAATTCCAGCGCATGTCTCCTTGTGAACTTCCTGCATGGTTTGGTCTTTTGAATATTACTGTTTATCTGCTTAAATATCTGCTCAATTAATAATAAGGACTGTGTTGGGTCAGAGCTTTCAAACATTCAGTAATATAGTCTTTAGTTATGCATTGATTTTAGTGGGATTACTTGTGTGAATAAAGATTGCAGATATAAGTAAGGATTTCAGAATCAGGCCCCAAATGTATATAAAAAAAGAAGGAAGTGCACCTTTCAGATGACTAGGTTATGGACAAAATTCAAACACTGGACCCCTTGTAGTTACATTAGTACTAGTTGTTTAATTGATGTAGTTGTGACAATGCATGTTGATAGGCAGTGGAAGATTCCTTATGAATTAAAAGTTAGATGTTTGTGTGTTGCACTCGATTTTTTTGGGGAAGTTAAGTTAAAAGGAAATCTGTCATATAAACACTAGATAATGATATCTGTTATAGGGCTCTATATTGCTCCCTATCACTGTGGTATTTGAACACCTTGTACACAAAATTAATATTTAATAGCAAAGTCTCTGTGGACTTAATGGAGTAGCTGGCATCTTACCTTTAAGACATAAAAATCTGTTCTTCGGGTGAAGATGTTTATTTTACTTTATTAGCCTACCTTCTTTTTAGGTTGATGTTTCAGAATTTGGGGGAGGGGATTTGTAGATGTTTATTTAATATAAATAATGATAATTAGGAAAGTTACTTTACATTATTCAGTTGCAGCAGTGTGTCTTTTTTTTTCCTCCTAAAAGTTTTCATCACCTGTTGGGAGTAAAAAGGGAAGTTCATGAAACTTTGTGAACATGTCTATGGCTTTGTATTACCATTACTTTTTATTATACACCTAAAACTTGTATCCAGTTGTAGTATAAATAAAGATGTCAAGTATTTATTGCCAGTCTCAGTAAATTGGATTAAGAACGTTGTACATATTACAAAGTATTCAGAAAAACAGATACTAAAAATATATTTGTTTAAGACATTAGTTCAATGGTTCTCAACCTTTTTGGACTTCAGGCCTCTCTCACTGGACTTCAGCCAACCCTCCATAACTGTTGTGATCTGGGTAGCACCCAATTCCAAAATCTATATGTTACAGTGTTTACCTCCTTACATAGGGGATGGTCCTGGCAGAGAAAAGCCTGAGCCTAACTTGTCTGCCTGTCTCCTCCTGCTTCCTTGGCACCCTTCAAAAGATCTGGCAGCACCCCAGGGTGCCCCTATACCCTCTTGAGAACCACTGTATTAACCATATACATGAGAAAATCACATTGGGTTTAAGCAAAAGTGTCTCCTCCTAAGTATTGGTTCAGTAGTACAAAACTCTGAACTACCTGTGAAGTAATCATGGGACTGTCTATTTCTGATTCTTTTTCTGTTATCAAGTAAGTAGGCTGAATACATAGTACTCTTCTTGGACTAATATTAACTTCTGAGCAAATATTATCATATGCTTCAGGGTTTTTTTTATTGATCACATTTGTAAAACTACTAGAGAAGACATTTTCTTTACTCTTTAATGGTAGTTTTTATCAGTCTCCATTATGGTGGGTATTTGGTAGCAGTTCTTTCATTCCACATTCTGCACTTGTGTTTCAATTTCTTTCCATTATTTTACACCCTTTGCTTGTAATTTTTCCTTTTCTACATATGTACGTTAACTTATATTAAGTTTACCTTATGCACATAGACTCTGAAAAATACCACTTGTACTGTTACAATGAAACATCTCTGAGCAAGCTCCAATGCTTTTAGGTTATGAAACTACCTAATGACAGTATGACACTAATCAAATACATACATACATATTATATAGCATCTTGAGGAGTATGTGCAATGGCCATTCTTTGGCATTGTGGTTAATTGAGCCAATGCAACTAAAGATTGCAGAACTAAAGATCCACAAATGTGGGTGCACATACACACAAAAATAGGACAGAGTGGTAACTAATGGGGAACTAAAAATACTATGGAAGCTGAATAGCTGGTTTAAATACAGACTTCACAGATGCCTTTCGGTTCTTCCTTTAATGATTTTAGGACTCAATTCTGCTGATTGAAAGCAGCAGCAAAACTCCAGTTGACTACAATGGAAGCAGGATAAAGCCTTTAATACTGATGAAACTCTTAGGTTCATAGTCACAGAATCTGTGTAATAAGATGGTGTGTTTACTCTGCTCACCTTATTTATTTTGCCCTGGTCTGTTTGTCTGAAAGCACCAATTTTCTTTTAAATATAGGTTTAAGCAATATTTTTACCCATTAATGATTTTAATATAAAGCAAAAGCTGCACTGGTTTCTTAGGTCTTTTTAACAATTGTATTTGAGAAATCTGGTAGCATTGCAGTAGACAGAGTTAGTGTGATAACTATGGATTTGTACTTCTACGACTAGAATTACCCTGAAGCCGAGGAAAAACCATATTGTTTTTCTCAGAATGTGTGTGGAAATACATGCTCAGTCTGCACTCATGTGAGCTATATATCAGGAATAATTTGTCAAGCAAGGGTATTATCTTTATTATTTAGAAAAAGTGGACCATTCGGGTCTGTCATACAGTTGCCAAAAGCATGGCTGAAACGAATTCTAACTGGCAGGCATGAGGTCAGTGTATTTACGGTAACTGCAAAGAGGTAACTCTTAATACCTCTCTCTGCCCACTTGACATGATTAAGCAGGGGTCATGCCATTAGGTCCTACCTATCTTGATGTTCATAGTCATCTCATTGTTACTTTGTGCTTCCTCATTGGTGTTCTTATTCCCCTTGATATAAGCTCTTCATGGCTTGGTTGTGCACACTGCTGTGCTTAGCACAGTGGGGTTCTGGTCCACAAAAACTACACTGTACCACAGTATAAATAAGAAATAATAATTCTTCTTTGCCAGAAGAACAGTGGTATGCATGTTTGTTCTTTCTATACATTTGTGTTTTACTATTGGCTACCAATAAAACTCTTGCTAATGAGACCTGTATATTTAAGGAAGTAAAATCTTCAACTCTAGGCCCATCACAAACTCTCCAGAAGCAAAGGGGTTTTCTTGTATGGAGCTTATTGCAGGATTGACGCTTTATTTATTAAAGAGCTGTATATGTAATGTAGTACATCCTCCTAGTGTTTCAGTACTTTTGGAGCCTGTAGTAGTTAAGCAAACTAAATTAGGTGACATGTTTTAGATTGGGATATCAGTATAGATGAAAAGGAGGGTATCTGGATACAGACTAATATTCCCAGTTGGTCTAATAAAAGGTATCATTTTGGAACCAAGAGTTCTAGTTTTTTTGTATGACTTCTTGTCTCAGACCAACATGGCTACCAAGTACATCCCTGGATACGGACTGTGCATTTCAGGCCTATTCTTAGAAATCAATGGCACCGTTGGTTGTTTGTGGGAGCTTGGCAGACAATATGATATTAAAAACCCACTGAGTCCATCCACATCTGTTCTACAATCACTTGCAGTAGTAGAGGAGCTTCATCATCAGTGCCACTGCAGTAGCAGCTTGTTTGGTCAAAAATTGTCAGTGTATCTGCACCTATGATAACAGCCATATTAACCAGAATCATAGTTATGAACAATGCTTGCTAGAATGTGGTAAATGCATTTTTTTAAATCTCAGCTCAGACAGCAGATTATCCCATTACAAGATTGAGTATAAAATTACATTGTTAGCACCTGTTTTGATTAGACTTTTTGAACCTGCAATGAATAACATGTTTTGAACTCTAGCTCACAAGGTATAGTTGTAGTTTTGACAAGCATGAAGGTTATTTGTAAATAAAAAGTACTTTCTGCTTTTAAAATCTTTGTTCACAATACAGCATAGCAAAATAATAGCATGAAAGATTTCTAAAGGAAGCATCATTTTGGATATGTAAATATTGTTTGCCTGTGTAAATTCAAAGTAAATTACAAAAACTGTTTCAGAACCTACTTTGTTTAATGGGAACTGATTTGGTTTAATTCTCTCTGGAACTGGGGGACAAATTTTCAGATCTGCATAAAGAGCCTGTCTTGAAATCTGACTTGGGTAATACTGCTATCAAGATGAATTTTATCTGAGAAACAAGAATTGAGCCTAAAATAAATAACGCTTATTCTTAACACTGCATTATATTAGAGCTGTCTGTGGGATTTTAAATTAACAGTATGAGCACAGCATCTCTCTGATTTACTTTATATAACAAAGGGAGAAGAAAAGAAACCCATGTTTTATTATTTTACAAATATATGCATTGCAGGAATTATTAATTTACATTGTATTGCACACAAAACAAGTGTGAAAATCAGCTTTGACAGCACCTTTGGCACATTCCATCCAAGTTTAAGCCTGTATCTACCCTTACAAAGAAGCATCTTCCTATGTGAACCTAAGTAGCTGTCATCTTGTACATTCCAAAGCTTATATTTTGTTCAAATATTGGACACTCAAGTTGCAAAATAACATGGCTACCATAGTGTGTTTATTCATAAAAATTATGCTTTGTGTAAGTAAGAGCATCTTCCTAATTTTCCTGTATTGTTTTGGGGAAATGTATGGAATTTTTTATTGTTTTTTGTTCTAGTATCAAACCTTTGACACTTTTTTTGATGAGAAGGTACAGTACACTTTTTTTTAGATCAACCTGTCAGATCAAGGCCTTTTCAGCATTCTTTTACCAGACCTTTACATTAAGGTACAAGATGTCCAGTCTTATACAACTTGTACAAAAGCATAATCACATACTTTTATATTTGAATTTACAAGGATTCAATACATTCAGTAAGATGCTTGTTTTGGGGGTTTTTTTAGATAATTTAATTATTAGGAAGGGATGATATTCTGCCTTTCAAATTGTAAAGGTTTGTATCTCCTTTCATGGTGTTTCAACAGTTTTAGAACAGCTGTGATGCTGACACCTTCCACTGTTGGCTGTGCCTATGTTTGTGTTTATGCTATCTAACCTTGCAGATCTTATCTTTACAACTCTCTTGCTTCACTTGTTGTATTCCTCTTGTTTATTTCTATTTATCTGCATTCCCCTTGAATCAGTTGAGGTTCCTAAACTACTGTTTACTCTGTAAGGAGTAAGATACATTAGGGGTTTTTTTCACTCTTTTAAACTGGGGTAGAATGCATCCTCACAGGTCAAATGTACCTGTCTCTGGATATCAGTAGTTATGTCTGAGCTACCCACTGGCACAAAATGAACTGCAAAGTGAAATAAATGTTTGAGGTATTTGCTTTCTTTTTCTTTTTTCAGTGTAGAATGCAATATTTATTGTTGATGCTTTTATGTTTTGTTAATCTTTATGTTAAAAACCACACAAAACTAAAACAATCAAAGAAAAAAGCTACAAATCAAAGAAAAAAGCTAAAACCAGCTGGTGTTGTGAACAGATTTCAGGTGTTTTTTAGTCCAAACAGCATACTTCAGTAGTCAGCTAATCCAGTTTACCATTTAGGACAGCAATGTCATCTTGAATCCTGTCAAATTTTTCCATTGACTTCTTGGAGCTAAAAAATGCTTCATGACTTGCCTTCATTGCTAAAGGCAGCAGGCTGCATGCAGCAGTCGAGGTAGGAAACGTTTAGTAAACTACCAGCTTTTGGTTTTTGGTTGATCCAAGACTGTTTTAATTTTATAATACCCAATGCAACTACAATTTATATAGCTTCGATGGAAGTACTACAACTGCAAATTTAAAAAATGATATCAAGATCCTCTGGAAATTACATCTTGCTACCCAATAGTAATGGCACACAATATTAGTGATAAAATCAATTCTTTCCTATAGAAAGTATCTTAAAGTCTTCCAGTCCCTAAATCAAGAATGGTATTTTCCTTAAGATTAACAAACCACCTTGTAGGGTAAAAATGATTGGAGAATTAGATCCTATCTGTTAAATTTGATAGGCTGGTTTAAAAATTCTGTTTAAATGTTATAAATCTCCATTTTATAAACCTTTACATGAGAGTAGAACCTCTTACCTATCTCATGATTTCTGTTTGCAAAGTACAATTAAACCATGTGTGCAGCTCTAGGTTTTTGTTTTTATTTGAGGTTCCAGTGTCCCCAGACAGGTATGGAGAGATTTCAGCCTATGTGAAATATAACCATAGCCATCTAGGAAAGAAAAAAAAAAAAGATTTATCACAGTAAAAGTATTTGTGTCACAGTGTTGGAATCTTTGGAATTAGGAACTGCTGTGGAAGTGCTTTGTTAGAAATTAAAATTAAAATAAAAAGCAGCTTATAAGTACTATCAACCTGTGATATGAGGGTTCTCTGTTTTTCCTGAAAGCATAATACTCCAGGAGAACATCTTAATTTTGAAATACAGATTAGTCTTTGTCAAAGGGAAGCTTTCTTTTGACTAGGTGTGGAGATTTCTGCAGTATGTATTATAGAAATAACTTTTTTGGTTTATATTTGATAAAGCTATATAACTTAAGAGTATTAAAAGTTGTCACCAAAGCATTTAATTTTTGTTTAAAATTGAAATGTGAATACCTTCTTTGACTTCTGTGCATTGTATGTATTCATAAGTCATAACTGATGGATTGTTGATTGTTAATTTAAACAGCACTGAGTTCATTTATAGTGAGAGATTTGCAATGGTGGTACTATAACTTGAGTGTTCAGTCTCTCAGGAAATTGTGCTGATATTGAGCCAAGGAAGGTGCTTTAGCTTGGCACTTCTTAGCTCTGTTCACCTAGCTTAGGAGAGATCCTCTAAATGGCACCCATAATTACTTGCAACTCTAGTGCCTGTCACAAGATACCTCATCAGCATCAGAAAAGAAATTCTATCAGCACTTTACAAAAACATATTCTGAGTAAAGTTAGCAAAAAAAAAAACCCCACTGATCAGTATTATCAATGATCGCACCTAATTTTTCTTTTCAGTTGCACATGCCTGGCTTAAGTTTTTCAAAACATCTCCCTTGAATATTTCAGTAGATTACTGTTACAGTACAGGAAAAAAAAGTCATCCCACCTGTGGCCCTTCAAGCTGTTTTTTCTAGCCTTGCTTTAAGGCCTCAGCTTGGTTGATCTGGACAAAATGGAGACATAAAGATTCAGCATATAGAAGATGCCCCATACCACCTTTTCTCAATTATGCCCTAATTAAACCAGTACTTGCTTGAGTGCTTTGTTGAGTAGAAACTGATTTAAGTCGAAACTGCTTAAAGTCTGTTTAAATGGTTTGCTAAATTGGGACCTAAGGGCCAGATCCAAATCTCATTAATGTAAGTAGATACATAGTCACACTGCCTTGTATTGTAGCTGCCTGCAGCCACCTCACAATTTTTTTTTTCAAAACTCCAGCAAAAGCCCCCAGTCACACATTAAATTTAAGGCAAATTTACACTGTATGTGGAACACTTTTATAGCTTGTTCCGCATTTTATGGTGTCTTAAATGTGTAGCACATTTCTATTTATGCTTCAATGAACAATTTTAAATTGTAGCATAAATTAACTGTGTAGAGGAGGCCAAAGACAGAACTATTGGGGGCATAAGGAAAGAGAGAGCTGAAAGAATGTGAAAAAGGGTAAGGGAGGTTTTAGAATGGGAACAAGAATCAAGCAGCAAAAGACAAGGGAAGAACAGATGTTACTAGCTTTTGCCAGTAAATTATAGTGTGCTTTTTTGAGCACAGCAATTATGTTGTATTGCTAAGGGGCTTTTCTACTCTGCTTGTGACTGCTCTTACTAAGGAATGTTTTTCACACTTGCTGACCTGAAAAATAATTGACTTACTAAAGTGAGTAAGGAACATTTGAATGGACTAGCTTCTGAAGTGTTATTTATCAGGAGTTTACTCAAAAATGGATAGAAAGATTACAACTGGCTGCTTTGCAAAACAGCCATGTTCTTGAAGGTGGTTGTTAGATGACAGCGAATGACATGCTTTTCAATGAGATGCAACTCATTTCCAAAATAATTAACATACTGGTTCCACTTATCCCCACCCCATCTTTGAAATCTGCTGTTTATCTGATAGGTCAAGTTAATGTTCACTGCAAAAAGAAAAATGCCTTTACAGAAAATCTAGCGGAATCTAGAGGACTTGTGAGGTTCAGGGATCACTAAAGACAGGATTAAATGTGACAGTAAAGGAAAAAGCTGGCTAAAGCAAGCCTTCCTGCCAGAGAACAAAGTGTCAAAAATGGGGCTGGACCTGATCTCATGAGGTCCTTTCCAGCCCCTAATGTCTATGGTGAAAGGACCTGTCTTGGCAGGAATGGAGGGCTGCAGGAAGGTGAAGTCCACCTGATCAACTGCTTCACTTGAGGATCCTGCCAACCCATGAAAGGAAACTGGACTTAGAGGGGACAATGGCTTAGATCTAAACTCAAAACTCACTGTTGGTTGCATTGGAAGTAAAATGTATTTTGGCAGAATGTGAAAAAATGACTTGGCGAAAACAGTTCTAGGTACTCTAAATGCCATTTTGATATAGTGACACCTAGCCAAACAGTAGTGTGTTGATAAGTAGAGCAACTGGAGTCATTGCACCATTGTTTGAATGTACCAATAGGAAACACAAACCCTCTGTTGGCAGTGACTAAAGTCCTTGTGGGATTTCTTTTGGAGTTTTTCTATACAGTAGAGAAGTCCCTCTATCACCCATTTATTTGGGCTAAATGAACTGATTACCTGTAACATAACTAGGCTTGTCAAGATTCAATTTTTATTGATAAAAATTGAAAAATTACAATTTTACCTGACACTGACAGACCAATGGAAAAATACTTCTACCAGAAATCATTGAAATGTTATAGAAAGGGGAGGAAAAAAATCTGAGATGGGTTAACAAAATCTGGGGCGGGGAGTGCTGTGCCTGTGGCTGCTGCAGGTAGGGTGAGGCCACCTGCACATTGCTTCTCTGGCAGCGGCTTAGGCAGTTGCTGCAGGAGCTGGGGCCTGTGCTGGCAAGGCTATGCTGGATGTGGGAGTTGAAGAGGCAGGGCAGTTGGCAGCTGGGAGCCCAGTGCCACTAGCCCTTGCTCTGCCCAGGTCTCATCTGGGGATTGGGTGCCAAACTCCTGGCAAGCCCAGTCCATCCGGCCTCGGCATAATTGGGGCAAGAACCAAACGTCCGGTGAGCCTAGCCTGGCCCCTGTGTGATCGGGTATGCTTTATTGCTTTTTATGGATATTTACTTCCTATATTTTAACATGATTTTTATAAAGCTTTTAACAGTATACTGACGTTACTAAATAGTCTGGCCCCCACACTCCTAATTTTGTGCAATTCTGAAAACTGGTAAAAATAAAAAATTCTTAAAAATAAACTTTTTTTTTTTTTTTAAGCCATTGATATTAGCTCAAATGCTCTGTTGTTATCCAGATCTATTGCTTATAATACTATTAATGGGAACTAGAGTCACCATAAATAAATATGAAATTTGTAAGCTTTCCACCAACCTACCTACAGGTTTAAGGGTTCAGCTGAACCACCTGTGCATGAACACAAGAATTAGCTGTGTGACACTACTAGTTTACACTGAGTCATGCCATGTTTGCAGCACTGTCTGTGCTGTTTATGCCTAGAAAAACTGCAGAAGGCATTAGGCCAGGTTCTTTGAACTGCTGCAGTCACTTTGCACTGCCTGAGCATCTCAGATTGGCCCTATTCCAGCCACAGCTGACCAGCATCAAGTTCACCTTATACGGGGAAGCACTCAGTAGGCGAGTTGTGGAAAAGCAGCTTTCCTCTTCAGATGTCTCCTTACTCCTGTAAAACCAGAAAGAAAGAAGAATGTTGTAGAGCAGAGCTCACTTGGTCTGAAAATCTAATGTTCTAAGTCCCTAGGAGACTGTTTATCAGTGGTAAAAATTTAGAGCGGCTCTTCAACAGCTCCACTTTATCCTGGTGGACAGTAGTATGAAATTAAAAAAAGAGCAGGTGATTCCTTGATAGTCTCTATTGTACTCAAAAGCTTTCTTCATGTATAGTTGAGAATCCAGCTTACTAACTGCACACAATGAAAGTGCTCCAACCATAAGTACTGAGGTACTAAATATGGTATATAGGAGTACAGCCTACAAATCAGACCTTGCTAAACCTCTGAGTGCTGGAAGTTGCAGTGGGAAAGAAGCAGGGAAACTTCTGGACATGTCTTGTTCACCCTCTTCTTCAGTATCTGCTTTGTTACTGTGTGAAATTAGGTCCGTCAAGCCTAGTATCCTATGGTCTGACCCATAAATGGCATTTTGTATGTTCATAAGCATTACAAGAACTGTATTACAGTTGCATGAGCTCCATTTCTGAACTATTTCACTGATTATATATGCAGGCAGTGGAGCTGCAACTGCTAATTTGGCCCACCCAATTCTTCTACCATATGTTCTTGTACTTACTACTACTGAATCCAAAACATGACATCTTCTGGGCCTCTGGGGGAACAAAGAGATGCCAAGCTTGGCTGAATATCATCATGCAGAACAGCACAGACCAGCAGTTCCCAAACTTCTGGACCAACAGACCACTGTCAAGTCTAACAGACCTACCAGCCCATCAGCCTAACATGGTTAAGGTACTGCAGTTTGTAGTCAATGATGTACAACAGAGCAGCATGGCTCGCTATCACATCTAGCTACCTTTGAATCCAGAGCCCACATGACCAGATTGACTGGGGATGGCCTTCGGAGCAAATCTGCTGAAAGCATAGGCACTGACTTTTATTTTTGCTGGGGTATGGGGGCTAAGATGATGGACATGTGACAGCCCTCTTCTATGGTGACCACCTTTTCAAAATGGAAAGGTGGAACATGTGCGGGCCGGGGGCGAGCCGGGCCCGTCTTCGCGCACATGGGCTGTGGCCAGCAGCCCGGGCACGCGGGGCCAGAGGAGACCGTACGGCGGCAAGGCACGCACGGGCTAGAATTAGTCACAGAGGCGTAATGGTTGATTTAAAGATTATTTACTTACACCCAAGATGGTTGCGGTGTAGGCTGGACAGTTTCCAGGTGCAGCTCCGCTTAAATCCTCGTTGGAGGACTACGACAAATTCGGTTCTTTGGCCCCGGAGTTGTTAAGGCTCCGCGGGTTCGGCAATTTCTTTCCCACGGAGTTGTCAAAGCTCCGTGGGCTCTGTTCGGTTCTCAGGCCCCAGAGTTGTTAAATCTCCGTGGGTTCGAAAATTAAGTATATAGGAAAGGGATATGCCTAGAATTGCGCTCGGCGATGGGGAGAGGCCAGAGTCTGTTTAGACCTCTGTTGCCTGCTTAAGAAATGCGTTGGGTCCGTGAGGATCCGCAGCGCTTAGAGATCTTCATGCTCTCTAAGTTATTTCTCTCCTGGTGTTCGTGGAGTCCTCCAACTTGGGCGGAAACCACTCAAGCTTTTTATATGGCTAGCAAGCCAATCACTAGCCGCCACATGTGCATAATTTAGCACAAACCAATAATGGGGCTCGAATTATAATACGAATGGCGGGAACTCTTTGCAACGAGCATTTCTCCTCTGCAGCAGAGAAATGCACCCTGCAAAGAAAGCTACAAATTTGGCAGGAATTCTCCTTTGCACCGGGGTTCTCCTCTGCAGCAGAAAACTCCACTGTGCAAAGAAGCTGCAATTTGGCGGGAAATAATTCAGTGGTGCCAAAGCACACACAAAACAAAAATCACAACTTTGGATTGTGACAGAACACATGCCTGCCTCCCCCCAGCACCCCATCTCCCCTCAGTGGCACAACAGGAGCGGAGCAGAGCAGAGCTGAGTGGAGCTCATGGGGAGGCAGGAGTGGATGCAGACTGCCCACTGGGTTTGGGGCTCCCTGCCCTGCTGTCCTTCCCCCGAGAGCCCCGTGCCAGCTGTGTTGCCATGGTGAGGCACCCCCTGCCTGCCTGGCAGCAGCAGCAGGGGGCACAACTCCGTGCTGCTGGCCCCACTGCTGCCAAGCAGGTAAGGGGCACCTTGCTGTGGCAGCGTGGCCGACACGGGGCTCCCAGGGGGAGGGCAGCAGGGTGGGAGCCTTGAGTGGGCAGCCCGTATCTGCCCCCACACAAATCTGGGGGTCATGTGCTCCCCCATGCCCTCCTCCTTTGGAGTATGCACAGTGGTAAACAGCTGGCCTTCCCCCTGCATGATCTGTCCTGCACCCTCACTGGGCAGGCCTCAAGTACCCTCCCCACCACCACCATAGTGTTACCTGCAGGCAGCTGAGGGAGCAGCTCTCCACCACTGCCTGGGGCTGTATTCCTGGCCACATGCATATGTGTGCACACGTGCATGTGGCGCCCCCTGCGTCCCCCTCCCCACAGCCCCTTGCAGGCTGGAATTGTGCCAGCCTGCGAAGGGAAAACTGCTGCTTCCTGTGTTTCCACAGTAAACAAAAAAAACCTGGATCCCTGTGTGATACTGGGAAGTCGTGCAGCCCAGGACTTGGTGTTCCCATTTTGGGACTGTCCTGCCCAATTAGGGACAGGTGGTCACCCTACCCTCTTCCCAGGGGGGGCCAAGGCCCTTGGGCCCCATATACTCAGTGCCTATGGTTGAAAGGTTCAAACTCACAGCTACAGAGCAAATCATGACTGTTTGTCACCATCCCTTGGGATAAAAATATAGTGCAGCTTTCGTTAAATTTTCATAGGCAAGGAGAATCCTTAGGTAATAGAGACTCCTGAATCATGATAATTGGAGCACTAGACTGCCTTGCCATAGCATCGTTTTGGCTACAGCAGCTTCCTCCTCCTGTTCCTCCCTAGGCCAGGAAGCTTTAAGGGACACTAACTCTAGTGGTCTTTACTCACCTAATTCTCACTTTCCTGAAACTTCCT
This sequence comes from Alligator mississippiensis, assembly GCF_030867095.1. Taxonomy (NCBI): domain Eukaryota; kingdom Metazoa; phylum Chordata; order Crocodylia; family Alligatoridae; genus Alligator; species Alligator mississippiensis. Next base: position 97,325,732 of record NC_081825.1, on the reverse strand, counting down.
TGAAGAGCAGATATGCGATCCAATTCTGTCCAGAATAGCATGCTATACCAAATCTTAAACATCTGTCATTGCAAAGGGAAAAAACACAATTACTATCCGGGTGGGGGTATTATTTTTTAATACAGCTACCATTGTAATCTAACAATAGATTTTGTAATTCTTAATTAAAACTCTTCCCATTCTTTAAATTAATCTGTCAAACTTCACTGCTAATGGGCTTCCTCTATCATAAAACAAAGCCTGCTACCTTCTTCATGTTTCAATTTCTTTGTTATGTTCTTATGAGCTTGCAAATCTGTAATCACTTTGTGCCATTTGCAGTTCAACATGAGCAGGGCAGGATATATTTGAGGAGCCTCAGTTTTAAGAGTTACAGTTCATATTTTAGTTTTGGTTATTGCTGTTTAGGCATGATTAAAAAATACAGCCAGTTAGAAGTTAAACTTAATCAAAATGACTTCTATTTTTAGTAAAACATTGCTAATCAATATTTTATGAGCAATTATTCCAAAAATAAAATAAAAATGAGAGTCAACAACTTTCTGTTTTAGCATGGCCATCTGTCATTTATAAAGACATCACCCCATTAACCTGTCTAATCACCTCCGTTCTTTTTTCAAAGGCAGTTAGGCAATTTTATAGTGGGGTCTCAATGTTCACTTGATTAAATATGTTGTAAAAGAGCCTCCCTTGTGTTCTGCTTTGTGTGCATTTACACATGTAAAAGTAATTATAAACACATCACTACTGTAAATTGCTTGCCCCCATTATATGACAGTGTATGAACATTTAATTTCCTTCTGGTGAAAAATAAGCATTATATTTTCAAGGAACAATGACTGATATGGCTTCTTATATTAACATTTGTCTTAAAATACTCCAATTCCTGTTTCTTATGATAAATTTACTCATGTAGTGAAAAGGGGTTCCGTATGTTGTTATACCACCTCAGAGCTGGTTATTGCGAAAAGCAAAATGCGGCAAGAGCTAATGTTGGCAGGAACTTGGTTGAATTTAAATTTTAAAATGAAGGGTTGAATTCATAGTCGTTCTTACCCTCAAGCAATTCAGACTATCTCTGATTTTTTTTTTTCCTGTCTCTCCTCCTAATCCTGCTTTTACCTAAAGGCACCAGAGATATTACGGCCAAAATTAACCATGGTATAAGTGAATTCAGTTTACAACAGAACTAAATTTTGGTCCAATATCCTAAACAGAGAGTCTGCTAGTGAATTTTCACCAGTAACAAAAGGCCTGAAGTTTAGTGTAAACAGAGAACTGTATTGCCTGGCACAGTCAAAAAAGTGTCTTTATTTTGGATTGATGGGTATTTGTTAGTTATTGACATAGAACAAGGAATGCAGAATAAATGCAGTAGGATTCCAATAATCAGCTGTCACTGCCAGCTTATTTATTTTAAATAAATGCATAAGGCCTTATTCTATTTGCATTTACATGAGGTCAATGGAGTTACACTGGCATGAAATTGTCATAAGAAAAGAATCTGATCCATAATGCTCCCTCATCAAAGCCTGATCCTCTTTAAAAGACTTTGTTCTGGGAGTTGTTCTAGTGAATAGCCAGAACAAGCCCTCTTTGTAATACAAGTGAAACCTTTTCTGAGTAGGACTCCCTTACCATGACTGTAGGATGGTAGGAGCTGTGCTACACATCAGATTTGGAATGTGGGGGGGGAGGACAAGCCATGCACACATTGAAGAGGGAAGGAGTCATCCCAACCACTACCACTGTGAGCAACAAGCAAGTCCCTCAGTGAGGCACAGAATCTGGAAAATAAATGCATAGCTTAAAATATCCATGCACACACTCTCATTTCCTCCATCAAGTATAAGAACAGAGGAATCAGGAATCTGTCCCCAGCCTAGATGCATGCCATATCTTCACAATTTTAAGATAGTTTATTAAGATGTTAATATAAATTAACATGGTTAATAATGCACCTTTTTCTCTACCAGAAAAGACTGTAGTACAATTATTTATTTTTGCAAAATATGTAGAATTGAAAAATATTAAAGAATAATTTGTTGAAAGACATACTAACATTAGTAAGAAAAGGAACTTTCTAATGTATCAGATTTATGTCATTAACAAAAGTGATTTAAAATACACTTTCTGATACAAGATGTTTAGATCAAGGAAACTCCCAATGAATACTAACGTGCCAGGAGAGAATAGATGAGAGAATGATATAGCTGCACTGTGCTACAGCATTTGTTATGCTTACTAGAGATTGGAAAGATATCTAGTAGGGATGTTCTTGGCAAGTTTATTCCTGTCTCATGGTCAGGGAATGAACTAGGTGACCTCATAAGGTCCCTTTTCTCCTTACATTTCCATGATGATTAGGTAGCTAGCTATGGTCCATCACTATGCATTAAGTGCATTAATCCTCTCTCTCCCTCTCTCTTTCTCCCTCCCCCCACCCAGTATATATTAGTGCATTACCTATAACATTTAGTTATCATGTCCCATTTCAATAAAAGAAACACTGAAGGAAGACAAACTCTTCCAAATGCTTTCACATCAAAGGGAAAGCAGCTGAATGAGTTGTTTTTGTAAGATCTTGATGAAAACAGGCATTTTGTTCAGCTTACATTTTCAGCTTGGTGAATGTTGCATTTCCCCTTTTTAAAAAGATGTAATAAAACGTTACTTCTTCCTCAGATATAAAATCAGAACAGATTTTACATGCAACTACAAATATACTTGCTGATTAATTTTTAAATAATGAGAATGGGAGTCTTGCCTAAGGAATGAGTAAAAAATTAGTATAGAATATTAATGAGTTGAAGGAGTAAAAAGCTGACACTTCCCAGACACACATGCCAAAAGATGCATAATAGAAACCTTATTCTATGATAAAGGATTCAATAATCAATGCTATTACAGAACTACTTAGTGTGGTCCTACCATGAAAAGTGACTATAAAAAAAAATAAAAAATCCCAGCATTGTGGGATTTGATATTCATGGCAACTCAATTATTTCAGTATCAAATTTGCTGAGTTTTGCAAGAACAAATGTGTACTTTGCTAACTTCCAGTCCTATAAATGCATTTTGGGGTCATATAGTCAAGCTGGGCTCTTTCCACCTCGTGAATCATTACTTGTAATTGAACATCATTAGGCAAAATTGTGGCATCAGCTACACCTGGTGTTCAGGGAAAAATAGTCTTTTACTTGTAAAATCAACACATTTGCTATGAAATCAAGCACTGTGTTACCTTCATTGAAGTTACAGGATAAAAATTCAGGAAAGTGTCAATTATGTAGCCAAAGCCTTTTATAAAGAGGGAAGGAGAGAGAGAAGTGTATACTTTAAATACTGTATGTTAAAAAAAAGAACTAGAAAGGATAAATCTGCATATTAGCAAGCACTGAAGCAGAATTTAGAAGTGTTAGAAGATTTTATCACGCAGGAACCAATCAGGCCCACCCTGTTTAATTTGCATATCAATTAATATGTTGGAAGTAACAATTAAGAGACAGCATGTAACTATTTCCTGTGGAGAACTATTTAAAACACAGTTTTTCCAAGTACAATTAAAAATCAGAAAAAGAACATGCAAGAAGACAATGCATTGCAATTAAAGAAATATTACACTATGCTAGTTCATACCAAAACATTTCAGTTCCAGCAATGAAGTAGAAAAAAAATAGTATCTAAATTGACTGTATTTAGAATAATTCCAAAACATTTGTGGTATTCCTCATGTGTAATGCATACTCAGCTTTATTTTGAAACTCTATTTTCCAGCTTGATTGTGACTGATATATTCTTTTAATAAAACTGGCATAAATATTAATATCTATCTTGGGAGCTAGAGAAAAAACTAAGGCCAATACAAAGGTATTTAGGAACATAAATGACTTCTGTTGGGCCTAATGTACCCGTATACCTACCTCAAATTTAAATCCAGTGGGAGTCAGACACCTAAATACCAGGCCCAGTGTCCTCTCTACATGTTACATGTATTGAGCAATTAATTTAAACCAACCACGTGTGCAATGTAATGATCAGGCCATAAAAAAATCTGCCCAGCTGTAAGTTAGAGCTGGAAAATGTGTAATAACTTCAACTGATTTCTATCCAGCTTTAATTTGCATGTGTAGCAAGGTAGCTAGGCCCCTGCAACTGGGAGCCCCATCAACTGGGAGGGCTTCCAGCTGTGGGGGTGCACCATGCACTGCCACAGTTGGGAGTCCTGCAGCTGATGGGACTTGCAGCCACAGCAACCATGGGGCACTGGTGTGAATCCCATTGGGTGTGGGGCTCACAGCTGTGGGAGCTTGCTACTTTCTGGTACAGGGGGTCACCTAGGATGGTGATCCAGAGCTCCCCCTTCACCAGCAATAAGGCATCATTGGATCTGATGCCAGATCTCACAATCCTGCCTTCTGCCATGCACACATAGCATGGCAGGAGGCATGATCTGTGTAGATTTGCGCATCAGACCCTATCATGCCTTTACTTGAACATCTAGAGGGGCCCTAAGTGGTAAATGACCTTGACAAAGTTGCACAGGAAATCTGTAGCTGAATAAGGTATTGAACTCAGGTCTTTCACTTGTGTCCTAACCACTGGATAATCCTCCCTCTGAATGCGATGTATGGAGTTTTATTACAATCGCAGGGCAATAACTTAGGCCCCAAACTCCTAACTACACAAAACCCAGTGAAGGCACTAGAGCTCTGAGTGGGAGTGCAGAGGATGCCCATACCAAAGACAGACTGACTGTATAAATATCTCTTGACTATAGATGATAGATAAAAACATAGAATGTACTCAGTATCAATAATATAATTGCTCCATTGGAAGCACAAGTAGCTGAATCATAAACAAAATACTTAAAATGTCACGGAACATTTGTACAGCTCTCAGACTTAATGGGTGCATTACGTGTGATAGGTGGTGTGGGTAGAATTTGAAGAGTCACATATAGTAATATCATGCCTTCATAACCCAGTTGGAGAAAAAAAAATATTAGTATTGGCACAGTACCTGGGAGCTTTAATCGTGAAGTAGGACTCCACTGGGTAAGGCACTCTACAAGCATTTTAAGAGAAGACAGTTATTTTCCCAAAGAACATGTAAGCATAAGATAAGAGATGCCAGATTGTTGCAGACCAGAGGTGGTCAGAATACAGCCCACGGGCCAGATCTGGCCTAGCAAATGATTGTATCTGACCCATAGACCAGGCACAGGGGGAAGCCCAGGCTGTGGCATGTTTGGCTGGTCCCACTGCCCATAGGTGTACTGTGGGGCTGGAGTAGCGCTGTGGCCAAACTTACTTCCCAGCAGCCACTGCCAGATTCAGCCCCAATGCCCAGGCACCTTGACTTTTCCACCCTGCACCTGCTGCTGGGGGCACAGGATGGAGTGAGTGGGCGGGGTCTCCGTGGAGATCACCCAGGACCCATGTGGGCAAGGTGTGCTTGACCAGGCGGATGGGATGGGGCTGCAGGTGGGCAGGGAGCTGCTCCTCACCTACCTGCAGCCCCATCCCATTCACTTCACCAAGTATACTGTGTCCATGTGGGTCCCAAACTAGTCTCCATGGAGTCCTCAGGATCTCTAGGTGGTGACAGTATGGGACCTGGCCTTGGGGCAGAGCCACTTAGGCAGTTTTAATGAGCTGTTGTGGGCTTGTGGGGAGGTGGAGGGTGTGCTAGCCCAGCTGGCGTGGCCAGGGGGTGGTGCTGATTCAGCCCACAACAGCTTACCATAACTCCCTAAGTGGCCTTCCAGCCCAAATACTTACCCACCCATGTTGCAGACTGTCACAAGAACACAAAGAAACAATTAAACCAAACAGTTCATAGTCCAGCAGTAGTCTCTCTGTTGTCAGGAAAAGTGTTTTTCTTCTGTATGCATTATAGCAAAGGAGAGTGGTAAGAAGAGATTTGAAGGAGGGTATTGAGATAACTTTGGAGAAGCTCCTCCCAAAGCATGAAGGGCAGGTTGGGAGAAAGCATTAAAGGGGCTTGTTCAAAAATCTAATATTTGAGCAATGAAAACTTCTATCATGGGCCAGTTGAAGGGCCAGTAATGCTTTATCACTGTCTGAGAGAAAACAGGTAGGAGGCAGATAAACTGTTAAAATGCTCTGAAAGTAAAGATTAGCAGTTTTATATTTGACATCAAACAGAGCAATGAAGAAATCTTTTTGTATTAACTGTAAATGAAATACAGGGACCTGTTGCTATTGGTGCTGGATAAGAAAAGCCCTGAGATAGCGCTGCTTTTCTGTAAAAGAACGGTGTTTACATTCTCTTAGCATTCTGCTGTTGTAGGCTTCAAAGGTATTTTGACTAGTAATGGTGATGCAGGAAGTAACAAATTATACTCCTCAAAAAAGACAAAGAAACATGAAGGTTTTGATGCATCTGAGAGAGATTTCCAAAGCAGCCCAAGCTGCCAGGGATGACTATCACCAAAGGAAAGATAGGGTTTTCCGTGTCATGGTTCAGATTATACTAAATTATAATAGTTAAATAAATCAAACAGGGTTTGGAATGGAAACAACAAACCTGGGGTAATCTATAGCAGTATCAGAAGGAGTTTTTGTAATGACCCCAAATTACTTGTGTTTTCCCAAATGTTTAGTTTTTGACTGTTACAGAAATGTGAGATTTACTGCCTATCTGCATTAGGGAAACACACAATACCTGAATCCCATCTATTATATATAGTTCCACACCTCTCATACATAGTGTCAGCCTAGGTAAACATGCTAGGTACCAAACTTTAAACAGGCTATCAAGTCCTAGAATCCTGTACAAAAAATCTTCTGCACCTGCTATTTAGTCATGCTGCTGCACCAAGTGCATCTCCTTAGCTCTAACTCAGGAATGTAAAAGGATTTGTCTAAGTGAATGTGACCGAGGCATCAAATAGGAGGCTCTAAACAAAAAAGTGTTTAGAAACAGTCAGTTCAGATTCATGTTTCACTGTTCTTATGATAGGAAAAGAGGGAACCTGTGCAAGTGATGAATAATATATATGCACTGTCAACAATGGGACAGCTAACTACCCTTTCATATTTAGTAAGACCAGTCTAATTAGTGACTAAGCAAGATACAATGAATTCTCATTTAAAATGTGGGCTCAGAAAAAATAACATAAGAATACTTGTCTTGCTTAACAATACATTTCTACATATAGATCTAAAAAAAAAGATACCTCTCTAAGCTTGCATCTATTTTACCGTTCACAGAATGAGTATGCTATTGAATGAAAGCAATTGGAGAAGCCTATTATACCTAGCTGCATCCCCTTCTTTTGAATGTGTTTGGTTTGGATGTTTTTAAAATTATACTCTGACTAGAAAGTAAGTGTGAGTGGACAAGACTGTGCAAATCAACCTGGGTTGAGAGCAAAGGAAGGTCTCTCACTGCAGTTACACTTTCCAGTTCTCTGAATAAAAATGTATGTTAAACAAACAAGGGCTTTTATCTGGTTACTGTGCTAACCTTAGAAATGGTTTGTGTATAATTATAATTAAATGCACTCGCACCACTGTAGCTAAAAATGTGCTAGCACTTCCACTAAGAAGCTTTATTTTTACATGTTCATTTAATAACCATCATAAACACTGTGAACTGAAATGAAATGAAATGAAATGGATTGGTCAGAAACATTTTCTAAGGTTACCTAGGGGGAAAAAAAGCAAGAAAAAGCTTCTGATAGCTGTAGCAAGAAGAATTTCAGAGATTAAGGAGTAAATGCAAAATATGTGAGAGGAGGGTATGCAAGAATGTGATTTTTGAGAACAAATAATACTGGTGCCTCAGCTGAGATAAGGGTAAGAAGAGGAGGAGTACACTGAGCCTTAGAGGCATGTTGGCAATTTAGTGGTAGAGAAAAGTTAAATTGAAAAAGATACACATTTGAGAAATAGTCTGCTTGGCAAACTGAAAGGATACAAATTAACAAACTGGCATATCCTGAGACACTAGTGGGAACATCTACACATTGCCCTACAGCAACATAATGACGCACTGCATCACCATACGGCACATTGGTGACAAAGCGATCATGTGGGTCTACACGTGATCACCAGCTCCATCACCGTAGCAGCGTGGTCCCCAGGTAAGCACACTACTATGGCGATGTAGCAACGAAATCTACCTGTGTGCTGTGCACACAACACAGTACCTGGAAAGGGAAAATACCACAACCAGTCAGATGGTTTTCTAGTTGCAGAGGAAAACCACTTTTTTGGCAAGGGGTACTACCTTAAACCAAGTAATGCATAGTTAACCTCCTACTTTCATTTCCAGTGGGAAGATCTTAGCTGTATGCCAACTTTATGGAAAGGGGAGACTCCTCCCCAGCTTGTTCCTGTGGCCATGTGGCTGAGGGCAAGTGAAACTTGGAGGCATCCAAACCCCAAGGCTCTGGGTTTGGGCCTGCATGTAGGATGCCTGCCAAAGGATTTGGAAGCATCTGAAGCCACAGGTTGGGGTGGAGGATGTTTGCCAGTAGTAGGGCCACATATGGTTCTTGAATGACTCGTGGATTTGGAATTGATTTGGCTGATTTGACTTGGGATATGAAAAATGTTATTAAAAAAAAATACAGCGCAGTAATCACCTGTACTGTACCGTGCTGTAGTACTTTAAAAAAGCATCGTTGTCAATGTTTAGTACTTTCATATGGCGATGTTGCTATGGTGCTGGGCTTTAGTACTTCCTTGTGGAAGTACTAAAGCCCAGCGCCATAGCAACGTTGCCATACAGCAACGTGTTAGACGCACCTTGTATGTGCATCTCCTTGACTTTAAGCCAGGGGTGGGCAAAATACAACCCATGGGGTGGATCCAGCCTGCTAGGCACTTTCATTCAGGCCATGGCGCCCCACAATGAATTGCACCCCGCCCACAAGAGTGGGAGCAAGGCACCCATGTGTACAACCCCTTAACATACCCTACTGGGCCTCGCTCCTACCCTCTTGGGTGGAACGGCTCTGCCTAGCCAGCAGCTTCCAGGCAGGGCTCCTACTGCAGCTGGAACCTGTTCACTCGGAGCAGCAGGGAATGGGAGTGGGACAGCAGTGCGGAGCCTGTGCCCAGAGGGGCAGCGGCAGCACGGAGCTCAGCTGGGCAGGGTGTAGGTGTGAGGGTGGGGGTGTAGGGACCCCCTACTCTCCCCCCATGGTATACAGCCCCAGCTATCGGCGGCAGCAGCAGGCAGGAAGGTCAGGGTGCTCGTGCCCAGCACAGGCTCCCGATGGGGCACAGCTCCAGCCAGTGCTGTGCAGGGGGAGGGAGCAGAGCCTGCCCTGTCCCCAGGGTTCTGTGCCTTGTGCCTGTAGCTCCAGCACTCGCAGAGGGGCAAACCCCGTGCTTGAGCCTGTTGCCTCCCCCGCCCCATGCTGCACAGGTCCCCACACTGAGCCCGGAGTAGAGGGAGGCCCACCCCCTGCTTCCCCATGGAGTCTTGCTTTCTTTTTTGCTGGACTCTGCAGAGAAACAGGGGGCAGCACTCCCTCCACTCCTGGCTGAGTGCGGGGACCTGTACAGCAGGGGGCGGGTAGACAACTGGCTCCAGCATGGGGCTTCCTCCGCTGTAAGTGCTGGAGCTGCAGGTGTGCGGTGTGGGGTCCCAGCGATAGGGCAAGCTCTGCTCCCCGCCCCTGCGTGACACTGGCTTCCTCCCCTTGTGCAGCACTGGCTGGAGCTGTGACCCACCAGGCACTTGCACTGGGCATGAGCGCCCTGACCTCCCTGCCTGCTGTTGCTGCCGGCAGCTGGGGCTGCATGCCATGGGGGGGAGTGTAGACAGGGTCCCTATACCCTCCCTGACACCCTACACACCCACACCCTGCCCCCACAACCCTCACCTACATATACATATACTCTAACATACCCCATGCCCCCCTACACAGCCACATCCTCTCACAACCCCTCCCACACACGTGTGACACCTTTATTTTTGAGTTATGCAAATCCTTCTATATATAGTCAACAATCACAAGTCATAACAAATATTTTTTTGCAATAAAATTAAAATATAGTAGGTGTTTGACTTCTAGTGTGTGATTTGTTTTTTTCTGGTTCTAAGATGGTAACCCCCCTCCCAAAAGGAGTACTGGGGGGGCAGCAATGGGAGGGACTTTTGGTGGCAAAGGTCAGGGGTTAGAGGGCAGGATTTCTGGTCCCAATGTGGTGACCAGGGAGTGGGGCAACTATCAAGGCGTGGAGATATCTATGCAGCCCCTGACAGCTTGCCAAAACCTGTTAAGCGGCCCTCTGCCCAAAATAACTGCCCGCCCCTTCTTTAAGCCAGCTTGTTCTCATGGCTGTGTGAGGAAACAAGTTTCTCTGTACTGTTCAGGAAAGGCCACTAAACCAGATCCAAAGTATAGCTTCTTCTTTCTTTATAAGCCAAAAAAGGATAGCTGTCAGGGACTGAATAGCTCTGGGTTGGGAACAAGTAAGTCTCAGTGTCATTTGCTCTGCCCCAAATTACTGGAAAAATCTCTTGCATGCTGGAGAATCTAACTGTAGGCAATAGTATCTGAGGATGTTCTGTTGTGCTCTTCTACCATGCACAGCTAGAGGGAAATGTACCTGAGCCAGACAGTTATGGTAGGGGATGATCTCAGTCCTTGGACCTTTGGAGTTACAGTGAGCACTTCTTTCCACATACCCTACTGACTATGGTGAATTTCCTTTAAAAAGTGCCTTATGATGCTGGCAACAGAACACCCTGTGGAAAGGAACAGTAAAACACCTTAAATCTTATTATTGCTTACAGGCCTCTCTGACTGTTATATTTACAACTGGTTGATTAAAAAAGTAGCTTTTACTTGTGGGAATACTATCCTGTCTGTCTGACAAGGAAGATAGTTTCCTTTAACTTATTTACATGCTTTCCCTCCTCCAATGTTTGTCATATTGATAAGAAGCAACATTAAATGGGTTATATGCAAAATGAAAGAAGAACTGGAAATGAATAAACTCTGTGGTACACCCCAGCATTGCAGCTGATACCTGGTAACTTGTAGGAATGAACAGTTATTTTGGGAAGTTTCCATATAAATGACCAATAAGAACACTTGGGGGATGCTGCTGTGCTGTAGGCAACCTGGGTGTAAACTTATATTCAAGGTGCAAGACAGTAGGGAATAGGCCCTTAGATGAAGGGGTATCCTCAACAGAGAGGAACTGGAGAAAGCAGAGTTTGCCAGGAGTACTTTCATAATACCATTGTGCCTGCAAGAATACTATAGTAGCTGATGGGTTAGGTGTCTTGTCATTTACTAACTCAGTTACAGATTAAGGAATTGTGGATACCAGTTGCTTATGATTCCATCACAACGTTTCAACTCCAACAATGCTGTAACTGTGAAAGTAGAATCTCTCTAAATTATTCCAGTTTACCATTTAAATACATTAGCCAGACAAAATTAAAGCCAAGTGTAACTGTTTTAAAACAATGTTATTTGAACCTGCCAGCCTGTAGCTCAAGAGAACATTTCAGCACAAAGGATTGCTGGGGCATAAAGATAGCACATAAGGATGTGGCTATTCTGTTCCTTCACCTTGCACAAGGAGAATCTTTGCAGAACCTGATTTACTAGCTTTTTAGCTGCTTTACTGCCTCAAGCAAAGTAGTGACAGCAGAGCCAGGGATCTGGTTCAGTGTATTGGGAAGGCTAGCCTGAGGGCAATTAGAAGAGAAGATCTTGAGAAGAGAAGAGCAAGATGTCAGTGTGTAACAAGCCTGTTGAGAATGCTCTTTGATGCAAATGTCATCTTGGCTACCCTGTTAATTTTGGTTGCTATGCTGATTCATAGGTACTTCACCATTTTTTTTAACCGGCAAGACTATTGGGACACATGTTCAAAACCAGGACATTCTTAGAAGTTCCCCTAGACCTATAGTTAGTTGCAGGTAGGTTGTGCACATATGTTCAAAGAAACTCTCAGAATTTTCCTCGACTTGTTTTCCTGTTTAGAAAAACTTACCCAGTGCCACGTGTACAAACATTTGAATGCTGGAGCCCTGAAGAGCTGAGATATTGCAGTACCAATACATGCAGCCAGGAGGAGCATCTCAGCATGCTGTGCAGACTCCCTTATTCTGCCTGGTGACAGATGTTAGTAGTTACATCGCGGGGAATTATGCACAGAAAAATTCAAATTTATGCAAAATTAACTACTTTTTAAAAAACAAATTAAACTAAATATAACACTATTTGAACCTTCTTTAGAAATATATGCAGGTACTTTGTATTTATACAACTATATATAATACATTTTACCACATAATCTTTAGTGCTTTAGCATTCTACTAACAACAAATAAAAATGTGGACCAGCAGGTGTAATTTTTAAATCTAAATAAAACCATTAGGACTTGTTAACTGAGATTAAATTTTATAATTTTCAGCAAAATTAATCTATTTTTTTCTTTTGCAGTAAATTAGACTCTCATTTCTTTTCAAAGTCCAAGTTCAAAAACAAAATCAATTAAACAAAGGAGTGCTAAGAGTCCTCATGTGCAATGTGACAAAATTATTGCACAGTTATATTGGGTTCTTCACACAGTATAATACTTTGTTGGTATTTTGACAAGTAAGTCAAATAAATACTATAATAATAATAATAATGAACAAATATGTATTTGTTAACCTAAAGCAGTGACTCTCCCAAGAGAAACTGAATGCCCGTATAAAATCCTTGTTAATGTCTCTAGTCCTATGGGTACACCATAAGATAAAGTAGAACATATTACTACAGTTGGATAGCTAAGACCTTTTACAGACATTTTCTCTTGGGAGAGTTGCTGCTGTCCCAGGAGAAACCACAAGTGTACAGATATTCAGGCTTTTTTTCTTGGGGTAAAAATGGCCACTCCAGGAGAAAAATAACCTGGGAACAACCAGGGTTCAATCACTCTGGGGAGTTTTCCCCTGGGACAGCAAACATCTTTACATGCTGTAAAATAAAAGGAGAGTTTGTACAAGCCACAACAAAAACAGTCTTTCTTGAGTTGGGTACTAAAAACTAGTAAGCAGTCAGACTGTTTGCGGATACAAACAATAGAAAATCTATTTTTAATAGTGGTGGTTTTGCTATATCTGTTTAATTTTGTACAGTTAGGCTCTGTTAACATTTAAGAATTTGATATGGAGGGTAAAGCAGCTCATTAGGTAGTAGCAAACATTTCTGCTTAAAGAAAATCCAATCTCTGTCCAATTATTTCCATTTTCTGGGTGACACCTGCAAATGGGGTTATTTTTTAGTCTTGTATCTATAAAGTTCCCTTTCATCAGTGACTTGCCAATTCAAGGAACTGTAACAGGATGGAACACCCCTTTCAGGCTGGTATCAGGCTATTCCTGTTCAATTATCACACCCATCTGAGAAGAAAACAAATTAATATAAAACCCAACAAGTCTTTCAGTTTAGTTAGAGCTACAAGGTGAAATATGGTTCTGCAATAAAAAAGACTGGTGGGTTTGAAATGTCCTCCTTTTAGTGCTAAGAGAGGGAAAGGGAACACAAATTATACATGTGTGGATCAAAGTTTTCTGCTGAAGAATGAAGTTGTTCCCCAAAGGGATTTGGGGATTGCAGTGAGCCCTAGAGTAGACAGCATTTGCTAGGCTATTTCTTCCCAAATAAGTTCTTGGGCATTGGGTGGGTGTGGATTCCTTTCATCCTCCTTCTCTTCTGCCACGCTTTGAGATTTAAACACTTGTTCTGCCTTCTAAAGTGCCTTCCTTTGTTAAAAAAATGTACAAGGCTGAAAGCATCAGATCCACTGGCATTTGTTTCTCCAGCTGACAGTCTCCGGCACTTACTAGCGTTTTGCATTCCCTCTCCTCCCCACCTGCTTCTGAGCCTTTTAAATGTGGTTCCAGTCTAACTTGGTGAAAGAGTACAGAAGCAATGACAGAGCTCAACAAATGCACTCAGAGGGAGGGAAGCCAAGTTACTGCTATTGGTCTCTTCCTAGTAGGAGACAGCAGGAAGTTGCTGAATTTTTTGTACCTGATACAGGAAGCGACAGGAAATGCAGGGTGTTGGCTAGGAGTTGTGTAATTTTAAATAAGTATTCATATTAGGGAAAGCTTAAGATTTAACTCGGGAAGCCAAATCAATAACATAAAAAGAGAGACAGCATCACTAAAGAGAAGCTACCTGCATTCTGAATCAGAAAGGAGAGAGAAAAATGCCTGCTTTTACAGTTTCTCATATATTTGCACTTGGAGCAGGGTCCTGAAATTCTCCTATTGGGCCCTTTTACCTTGTCTTAGAGCCATAGAGTCAAGATTTACCCCTTCCTACTCCAATCCCTGAGGGAAATTAAGATCCCTGCCCCTCTCTTGTCTTGCCACATTCTCTGGCCCTTCTGCTAGGGTGGTGGCGAAATCCAATGGTTTTAAGGTGTGCCTGTTGGATTCTTCGCTGGAAAGTGATGAGGCAATGAAAACAGTACTGCTGTTCTGGCAAAATACTGAAATACTGCTTGCAACAAACCCTTGCTTAAGCAGGCTTAGTGTATCAATGTAGTCTGGCTGTGAAATATGATCAGGATATAAAATTTCTTTTAGTATTTTGGTGTAGGATGTTTATATCTGACTTGCCAGCCTAGACAGGAATTACTGTACCTCTTCTGGGAAACAGTTTTCTTTGTCCATGTTGCAGCAGCAGTTATGCAAATGATCATACTTTGTGAGAAAGATCTGTAATGTTTATAATGTGAATAAAAAGCTGCTGAGTTGTTGCCCAAGACTTGCACGTGTGCTCAGGTCCTTGGAATCTTGTGATGGAAAAACTGAATTGTTTTGTTGTCTTAAAAAACCCCCAAACCTCTAGCTGTACAATTGTGAAGAAAATCTTGAAAACATGAAAGCAGCATGCTATATGCAGCAATTGTTGACTGCAGGAAACCTGGTACAACTCTGGGAAGAATGAACTGTACCTCTGAATAGGTTAATCGTTATGAACCAAAAGGGAGCCAACATGATCACTTAGACCAGTGGGGGCCAACTTTTTTGGCAGCTGTGCCACAAATTAGCCCTGCACTGAATGCTACTCTGATCCCTTTCCACTGGCAAATCTTCTGCTCTGCTTCCTTTGTGCTACTATTGCCTTTCCCCTCCCTGATTTGCTGCATGTCACACATATAGGCTGTCCATGCTACTTATGGCACGTGCTGCAGGCTGACCAACTGACTTAGTATTGTACCCTGACCTGGGTGATACAAGGCACAGGACTTCCCTGAGCCACAAAATATTTTTTAAAAAACATAACTCAGCTTGCTTAAAAAAACAAACTTCTAGTGATGACAGAATCTATCACAGTTATAGGTATGCCATTTCACTGTTTTAATTATCCTCACTGCTTAAAAGCTCATGCTTAATTCCTAGTATGAATTTGTCTAGTTTCCACTTACAGCCATTGGATTTGGTTTTAACTTTATCAGCCAGAAACTTTTTTATGGCATTTCCCTTTCCTGTATTTATGTACTGTGATCAAGTACCCCCTTAATTTTTATCTTTCTGGAATTAAATCGATTAAACTCCTTGAGTGTTAAGCAGTAGAGGTTATTTTTTGTGTGCTTTAATAATTCTTGCTGATCTTCTGGGAACTTTCTTCTCATTACCAAACTCCTCCTTGAATGGAAGATGTCAGAACTGAACACAATGTGGCAGACTTGCTGATAACAGGCCAGCATGCCGGGCTTGGGAAAATCTTTATTGCGATTGGTGTAGCATTCTCACCAATCAGACGATGGCTGGGGTGGGGATTACCCCACCCCTACAAAGGGCAAGGTGGAGAACCCGGACTTGATTGAGGACTGCACTTTACAGGTCCGACAGCACTCCAGAGACAGAGACCCTGGAGGGAATAAAAGAGCAGTGTGCCCAGCACATGGGCAGATGCGTCAAGGGATGGAGATGAGAGTGGGGCTAAGAAGAGCTGGGGAGGAGCTGCTCAGAGGGCGGATGCTGCTGCCCTGAAAAGCCCCCGTGGACACCTCTCACTGGACAGGACAGGTGGACAGCTTCAACCCCAGTCGGTGCGCAGTGCGGGGCATGGGGTGAGACCCTGGGAGCTGTGTGAGACAGCTTGGGTTTCCAGCCACTCAGTGCAGAGAGCATGGTGCGCAGAGCCAGACCCTAGGAGCAAGGGTCTGCAACCCCTGGTGTGCGGCCAGGGCTCCCGATGCATGGAGCCAGCGAGACTCCAGTAGTCATCCACGGCAGCTTGAGATTCCAACTCCCGGCATGTGGTGGGGAACCCGGCACAGGAGATGCTGCACAGAGGGTCCAGGAGCTGATTGAGCCCCAGAGCCGCACAAGGTGGTCCGGGCCTCAACCCTGAGCAAAAGCCAACACCCCCACGAGCACACGACGGTGCTCTAGGCTCTGAATGGGGAGAGGCCCCGAAGCCAGAGGTTCCGGAGGCTCCTCGGAGCAAGAAGCCACTCACCTGAGGGGACGAAGAACCCCACCTGGGCATCGGATTTGTGAGTTGCTGGGGAATAGGGTTCCCACAGGGGAGGGGAAGTCCTTCTTGGCTAGAAAGGGGTTCCTGGAGAGGAGGTCCAGGGACAGTCCCTTCTGACTTTGTGGGCTGCCTAGGGGCTTGGTGTGAGGCACAAGGGGCAATAAGGTCTTCCCTCACAGGTCACTAGAGCATAATCCAGGCCCCAGGAGGGGACCTTGGGGATCCTTTTAATGGTTTAAAGTTACCTGTATGCTTATGTGCCTTATAGTGTGTGATACTGCGCCTTATATTTTGTGATGCTGTATCCTGTGAATTGTGTGCTTCTGTATCAGTAAAGAAACTAGCATCAGAGTGTAAAATCTATATTGAGGTCCTGCTGGGACCCCTCCCCATTACTTACTTGTGTTTACTTGTAACTTACCTGAACCCCAGTTGTGGTCATCCATTGTAGAGAAATAAGGTTATTAGTCCTATATTGTCTTAAATATCTGTATCAGTTGCATATTAAGTTATCTTTTAAGGTTCCCTGTAAATATTAATACATTGTATATAGTTAAGTTATCCCTTGTCCTGGCCTGACTCTAGAAGGAATAGAGGGAACCGGCTGATACTTTGCAGATCCCTCTCACAGCAATGCTGCCTAGCTACCTACCCCTTCTATTTGGAGGGGGGAGCACATACTTGGGTGTGCCCAGGTTACACAATATTCTAGCAACATTGAAAGACAAGGTTGAACATGAAACATGATGCATACAGGGACCACCAAAATAATTTCAGCGAAGTGTGTGTATGTGTCTATGTGGCTCACTGATACTGCTACTCCGGCACTGTGAGAGCAGCAATGGCAGCCTAGTCCCCAGAGTCCTGTTTTTGCTTAAGGTAGCAGCTGTCCTACCTTCTCTGAGACCGGTCCCACCCAGCACCATACGTACCTGTCAACAAGCAAAATGACCCCGCCAGATTATTGTATCAGAGTGTTAAGTGACGCAACCATTTGTAAATAGTGATGTGGTGGCGGAGTGTATCAGTAACTTGACCCATCATGCGAGCGGCTCGTGATCAGGGCGTGATCACCTGTGGTCTAGCCAACCAGAGACCACTTAATGGGCATGGCTGGCTGGCCAGCATGTCCATGGGTTCCAGAATGTACCATCAAGGGAGCTTTTTGATTGGGCAAAAAAGTTATATAAGGAACCGCATGCCCTGGCGCGGGGTCCCCAGGCTCCGACTCTCAGGACGGATTGATCACCCGTCTTGGGGCCTGGTCAGACCCCTAGGTCTATAGCAGAAGCTGCTCCGGTCACTCCGAGCATTATAGTTTACTGCATTGCCCTGTACTTTGTCCCAACCAGACATCGTACTTGTATACTGCAGTCTTCACCCGCCACCCACCGCTTGTCCCTTGCTGCTGTATATAGTTCATCGTCTCCAAGTTATATCACTCTTCAAGTTGTTTTGACAGTTCTGTAAGTAAATATCAAATTTTACTTCACACCTCATTGTTTGTGGTGTTTATCTTATCTCCCTCTCGCACTTGGCATCCCCGAGTGTGTCTGGGTTGGTGTCACCACCTGGTGCCGCACTTGACTTGCAACTGCGGCCGTTTCCAAAGCACCATCCGGGAACTAAGGCCCACAGTACCTAGACTCCTGGCGGCCCCGGGAGAACTTTTAGTATCAGGGCCCGCCTTTGCCACAGATAATTATGATGATAATACTTTCTTAAAACCATTTTCAGATCCCCTTTCCATCCAGGCCCCAGGCAGCTGCCCGGTTTGCCCATACCTGTGTCTTGCCCTGGCCCCTCCTGCATGAAAGACGGGGGGAGGAAGCTGCCCCAGGAAGATGGATTGCTGTGTAGATGGCTTCAAAACCACAAGATGGGGCAGAGCCTGTTATGGAGGTAGGCATGGCCAAATAAGGCTGTACTTAGGGCCTGAGGCCTTAGCATGTTGGTGCCCAATCCTCTATTGTTACAGCCTTGCCATTGGCTGGTACCTGGCTTCCCTGCTATCCAACTCTTAGGTCTGTGCTTCTGTGACCCTCCAAGGACTGGACTGCAGCCTGTGGCAGTGGCATTTGAGCCCTGCAGCTTTCCTTAACTTGTTTTGTTTTAAATCTTGAGCCCTGGAGGTTTAGGAGAAAAGTCCAGCTATGACCTTAGGAGTCTCAGAAAAACAAGCTGCAAATATCCCATGCCCCCTTAGGATCTAGTTTAAATCTCTTAAGGATCTCACCTGGCTTTGCTGGATAGTGTGGGCTCTAGACCTAAATAATAATCATCTAAATGATAATGCTAATTGGAAATGATGGCAGAGGCCTTTGGCCTGTTCCTTCTTTCTCCCCAGATACACAACAACAATAAAAAACTTGCATTATCATTAACAGGGATCCTGGTTTTCTCCGATTTAAAAAATAATCCCTAATTTTCAGTTAAGAAAAAGTAACCCCAAATCCACATTTTTTCATGATTTAAATGAAACACCACTAATCTATAACTACACATACACACACACAGTGGTTTTGTTTTAATAATAGAAAAATACGGATTTGGGGTTTTGTTTTGTTTTTTAAATCGGAGAAAACCAGGATCCCTGAATTAATATGCATAGCAAACATAATTAACCTAACAAGCATCATTGTAATAATTAATATTATTAAAATTGCAACGATGACTGTAACGAGACGATCCCCATGCGGGGTAAAAGAGGGAAAGGGGCCAGGAGGCTTCCCTGGCTGACCGCAGAAATCCAGGGCAGCCTAAGGGCCAAAAGGGGAGCACACAAAAAGTGGAAACGAGAGATCACCAAAGACGAATATACCTCCTCTGCTCGTGCTTGTAGGGAGGCAGTTAGGCGGGCCAAAGCTACCATGGAGCTGAGGATGGCATCCCAAGTAAAGGACAACGAGAAATTGTTTTTTAGATATATAGGGAGTAAAAGGAAGGCCCAGGGAGGAATAGGACCCCTGCTAAATGGGCAGAAACAATTGGTGACAGACAGGGGGGACAAGGCTGAACTCCTCAATGAGTTCTTTGCCTCAGTGTTCCTAAGTGAGGGGCAGGACAAGGCTCTCACTGGGATTGTAGAGAGGCAGCAGCAAGGCACCAGACTTCCATGCGTAGACCCTGAGATGGTACAGAGGCACTTGGAAGAACTGGATGCCTTTAAGTCGGCAGGCCCGGATGAGCTCCATCCGAGGGTGCTGAAGGCACTGGCCGACATCATTGTAGAGCCACTGGCGGGAATATTCGAACGCTCGTGGCGCACGGGCCAAGTCCCAGAGGACTGGAAAAGGGCCAATGTGGTCCCCATTTTCAAGAAGGGGAGGAAGGAGGACCCGGGCAACTATAGGCCAGTCAGTCTCACCTCCATCCTTGGCAAAGTCTTTGAAAAAATTATCAAGGCTCACATTTGTGAGAGCCCGGCAGGACAAATTATGCTGAGGGGAAACCAGCACGGGTTCATGGCAGGCAGATCGTGCCTGACCAATCTAGTCTCTTTTTATGACCAGGTTACGAAACGCCTGGACACAGGAGGAGGGGTGGGTGTCGTATACTTAGACTTCAGGAAGGCCTTGGATACGGTATCCCACCCCATACTGGTGAACAAGTTAAGAGGCTGTGACTTGGATGACTACACAGTCCGGTGGGTGGCGAATTGGCTAGAGGGTCGCACCCAGAGAGTCGTAGTGGATGGGTCGGTATCAACCTGGAAGGGTGTGGGCAGTGGGGTCCCGCAGGGCTCAGTCCTTGGACCGAATCTCTTCAATATCTTCATCAGTGACTTGGACGAGGGAGTGAAATGTACTCTGTCCAAGTTTGCGGATGACACAAAACTATGGGGAGAAGTGGACACGCCGGAGGACAGGGAACAGCTGCAGGCAGACCTGGATAGGTTAGACAAGTGGGCAGAAAACAACAGGATGCAGTTCAACAAGGAAAAATGCAAAGTGCTGCACCTAGGGAGAAAGAATGTCCAGCACACCTACAGCCTAGGGAATGACCTGCTGGGTGGCACGGAAGTGGAAAGGGATCTTGGAGTCCTAGTGGACTCCAAGATGAACATGAGTCGGCAGTGCGACGAAGCCATCAGAAAAGCCAATGGCACTTTATCGTGCATCAGCAGATGCATGACGAATAGGTCCAAGGAGGTGATACTTCCCCTCTATCGGGCGCTGGTCAGACCGCAGTTGGAGTACTGCGTGCAGTTCTGGGCGCCACAATTCAAGAGGGAAGCGGATAACCTGGAGAGGGTCCAGAGAAGGGCAACTCGTATGGTTAAGGTCCTGCAGACCAAGCCCTATGACGAGAGACTAGAGAAACTGGACCTCTTCAGCCTCTGCAAGAGAAGGTTGAGAGGCGACCTTGTGGCTGCCTATAAGTTCATCACAGGGGCACAGAAGGGAATTGGTGAGGTTTTATTCACCAAGGCGCCCCCGGGGGTTACAAGAAACAATGGCCACAAGCTAGCAGAGAGCAGATTTAGACTGGACATTAGGAAGAACTTCTTCACAGTTCGAGTGGCCAAGGTCTGGAACGGGCTCCCAAGGGAGGTGGTGCTCTCCCCTACCCTGGGGGTCTTCAAGAGGAGGTTAGACGAGTATCTAGCTGGGGTCATTTAGACCCAGCACTCTTTCCTGCCTATGCAGGGGGTCAGACTCGATAATCTATTGAGATCCCTTCCGACCCTAACATCTATGTAACAGTTGCAACCACTACTTTATTACATATTACTTATTCCAATTGCAATGATTATTAGTTACAACTGCTACTTATTACTTAAGATCATAGCAGTTGCAATGATCACTCTCACAATTGCAGCCGCTGTTATTACTGTTTACCATTATTACAATTGCAATGTTTGCTATTACAACTGCGACACCTATAGTAGTATTATTTATTACAATTACAATCACTATCGTTATTACAATAGCAATTAAGGTGTTATTTTTGCTCTTGATCCAGGAAAGAGAAGAGGCAGCTCACAGGGCCTAGCCACGGTTTCTAACACCCTGCAGTTGCCGCCAGAGCCCTTAGGTGCCAGCTGTGGCGGGTGAGGGGAACCTGCTTGCAACACCGCCCCCCCCCCAAAGTGGTTCAGACCCGGAAGCCTCACTTGGTTCAGCCCCAGAAGCCGATCACACTTCGCGCCCTCCGGCCACTAGAGGACACTGGAGGGAAGGAGGGAGCGAAAGCTCTGCAGCCGTGGCGTGAAAAGCTGCGAGATCCCGCGAGAGCGCGGCAGGCAGAACTCTCGCGTGACTCGGACTCTCGTATAATCTCGCGGGACGAGTGGCGCTCGGCCTCTTTGGCTCCGGGGCGGCACCATGGCGGTTGGCAAGAACAAGCGGCTCACCAAGGGCGGCAAGAAAGGCGCCAAGAAGAAAGTGTAAGTGGCGGGCCGCGGGGAGCCCGGTGGGCCGGGAGCCTGGCGCCGCGCCGGCAGGATGGCCGCGATGCCAGGCGGATTGCGGGGGCGCCCGGCGGGAGGCGGCGGTGGCGGCCGCGGCCGGGACGAGAGCGAGGCTGGGGCGTTCGGCCGGCGGCGCGTGCGCGCTCCAGGAGTGCGCTGGCCCTGCACGTGGCAGGGGCCCGGCGCGGTCAGTGCAGAGCCCTCACAGGGCCTGTGTGTCCCAGCCCAGCTAGACAAATTCCTGGCTTCCTGCTGCCCCGGCTAAACGCTAGCCTTGGTATATCGCTCTAGGAGTGAGATCTCAAGCTGCCGAGTGGCACTTTGCGTTGGTCCCCCCTTCCCAGAATAGCTGCAAGCCTGGCTCTTTTTCTTTCCTTGTCAGCCTGTATGAGATTGGGCCTTGCAAGTGTTTGTTGTTTTAATGCAGGGGTGCTCAGCCCGCGGTCCGGATCCAGTCTATAGAGCCATGTCATCTGGCCTGGGGGGCTCCCTACAGATTTGGAGACTTGGTGGCCACGGGGTGGTGGCAGTTAATGCAGCCACAACTCCCTGGAGCCAAATTCCTATGTCCGTGCAACTGGTTCAGGCCTGTGGACCAGATCTGGCCTGTAGACCAACCTGGCACTCATCTGGCCCATTGGGTAAAAAAAAAAAAGGTTGGGCATCACTGCTTTTGAATGCATCTCTGACTGGAGGGGACCTAAACCTGCATTACTAATACAGCACTGTAAGGTTTAGCATCTGTGATAAAGAAACGTGGTAATGAATACTTAGGCTGTACATGTTAAATGGGAGGGTCTGGCTTTCTGTCTATTTTTATATATGAAAAATAAGTGGGAATCAGCTTGTTTTTTTTGTTTGTTTGAAAATTAAGGGTCGATCCCTTCTCAAAGAAGGATTGGTACGATGTCAAGGCACCAGCAATGTTTAATATCAGAAACATTGGGAAGACACTCGTCACCAGGACCCAAGGAACCAGTGAGTGCTTAGTGTTGTTAAAGCATGCTAGTGCAGATAATGGAGCGCAGCACAAGTATTGAGTAACCTTAGGATTTGGGTGGAGATTTTTTAAAATTTATTTGTTTATTAATGTTTTGAGTTTTTGATTTGATTGTCTGCTGAAGGCCAGGCTTAAGTGCTGTCCCATTAAGAAGGAAAAAGTTAAAAAAAAAAAAAAACAAAACCCCCCCAATCCTTCTAAATAAACATCTCTTGACATGCAAAGTTAGCTGTTTGGTCTTGGTTGACAAACTAGTCAAGTTGTATGGAAGCATGTTGGCTGTTTTTTAGGAATTTTTATGGTTTTCTCTATTTGATTAGAGGAACCTCTTCAGATTAAGTTGCCCTAGTTAGGTATCTGATCAAGTATGACAGATGAAGTAAATCGAGAGGAGTACCTGTTAAAGGTTAGCATTTTGGGTGGGGAAATTACTTGTATGAATTTGAGGAAAAATAATACTAATATTTTGGGGGAGGGGACACACAGGAACTGCAAAACACCTTGTGGTCCTGACTAGCCAGTTACCTGCAAGCTTTTCATTGGAATGTGGGAGCAACAACTGCCTTTTGGTCAAGAGCATCTCAAGGGATCCCAGATAGTGCTGAACAGTTCTCCCCTGTAAAATGATGCCATACCTAGATTACTGCATTCTATTAAGGGCACCTCTGCCAGATATGAACAATGAAATTGGGACAGCGGCCACAAAACATTAGGATGGATTAAGTGCGAATTGGCTAAGCACTTGGGAGAGTAAGAATCCTGCCAATACTGCAATGTTGGAATATGAAGGAGTATATATTTATTGATCATGAGTATAGCAGTAATAGCATTTAAGGAGCACACAGTTCTTGCTCAGATGTCTTGCATATGTGAAAACTAAGTAATGAACTAGTTCCCAAGGAAACTGAAAGCTAGAAGGAGAGGATTCCCCATCAAGGAACAATGTTGCACACAAAGGTGTAAGTGTACAAGAAACTTTTTTTTTTTTAAACATGGGTTTTTTAATTTTAGGTCTTAGTTGTCTGTTTTTCTGTCTTTTCACCAGACTGTGTAAAAGCAACTTGTAGAAAGGCTGATATGTAATGCAGTTACTAATGGAGGCCTGTCAAATGAAGTTTCAAAACTGTTTTTTTCTTATTCCTTTTTAATCTTAACAAAAAATGTTATTTCATATGTATATAGAAATTGCCTCTGATGGACTTAAGGGGCGTGTATTTGAAGTGAGTCTTGCTGATCTGCAGAATGATGAAGTTGCCTTCCGTAAATTCAAGCTGATTACTGAAGATGTCCAGGGCAAAAACTGTCTGACCAACTTCCATGGAATGGACTTAACACGTGACAAAATGTGCTCCATGGTCAAGAAGTGGCAGGTAAGTAACGCTGATGTACCTTTGCAACTTCAGATACTATCATAGTAACACATTGCTTCTAAAAATCATACTAAAATAATAGCCTTTATAGCCTTACTTTTTCCATTAATAGAATAATAGCCTTTACACCATTCCAAATATCGTTTTCTATT
The DNA here is from genome assembly GCF_030867095.1 of Alligator mississippiensis. Lineage (NCBI taxonomy): Eukaryota > Metazoa > Chordata > Crocodylia > Alligatoridae > Alligator > Alligator mississippiensis. The sequence goes on along the minus strand of NC_081825.1, from coordinate 97,301,305 downwards.
AAGAAATGCAAGTGACACTAATGTGCTTCTAATTAAACTTGAGTAGAATTTCTAATCGCTTTGGAGCTTGTTATTGTAAAACTTAAAAATTTGTGGGGAAGGTGATTAACAGATCTTGAGTATTAGTTTAAGGCAGTGGTTTTCAACCCCTATCAAGTCTCAGGGCACCTTTTACCAACTTTTATGAATGTGGCAGTATCCCCAGTTAAGAACCATAGTTGTGCTGCCTCAACTTATCACAGTGGTTCTCAACCAAGAGCTGCCACTGCTGCCAGATAAAAGTGGTCCTGTGCCTTGTGTGCAGCCAGACTGAAAGGGCTGCAGCATCCATGGGCTTCTGCCTCAGTAGAGTTCTGTCAAAGTCCTTTTAGGAGCACTGGTTTGTGCTGCAGCCTTTTCCTTTTCAGCATCTCCTGGAAACGGGTGTACAGGTTGGGTTGAATTGTTCTGCATGCCTGTTTCCAGGAGGAGGAGGTGGGGAAGGTTGTGCAGCAAGCACAGGGCACTAGGGTGCTCTTAGCTGGGAGACGCAGACAGCAAGGTCCCATCACTCACGCAGGTTTCTAACCTGTGTACGGGACCTCCACCTGACACAGGAGGTGCATGGTCCCACTAGGGGGAATGCCATACTGGATCTGGTATTGGCAACAGGGGATGACATGATAGGGGACCTCAGATCGGTAGCCATTTGGGAGACAGTGATCACCTAATAATAGAATTCAACATAAGACGTCAAGTGGGTAAGGTAACTAGTAGGGTGAAAGTGCTAGACTTTAGGAAAGCTGATCTCAATTCACTCAGGCGATTAGTCAAGGACGCACTGCAGAGTAGGAGTTTTGAAGGGATGGGAGCCCAAGAAGGGTGGCTGTGCCTTAAGGAAACGATCCTTCGGGCACAAAGCAAGACGATCCCCGAGCGAGGCAAAAAAGGGAAAGGGGCCAGGAGGCTTCCATGGCTGACTAGAGAAATCCAGGGCAGCCTAAGGGCCAAAAGGGGAGCACATAAAAAGTGGAAACAGGGTGAGATCACTAAAGATGAATATACCTCCTCTGCTCGTGCTTGTAGGGAGGCAGTTAGGCGGGCCAAAGCTACCATGGAGCTGAGGATGGCAACCCAAGTAAAAGACAACAAGAAATTGTTTTTTAGATATATAGGGAGTAAAAGAAAGGCCCAGGGAGGAATAGGACCCCTGCTAAATGGGCAGAAACAATTGGTGACAGACAGGGGGGACAAGGCTGAACTCCTCAATGAGTTCTTTGCCTCAGTGTTCCTAAGTGAGGGACACGACAAGTCTCTCACTGGGGTTGTAGAGAGACGGCAGCAAGGCGCCAGACTTCCATACGTAGACCCTGAGATGGTGCAGAGGCACTTGGAAGAACTGGATGCCTTAAGTCGGCAGGCCCGGATGAGCTCCATCTGAGGGTGCTGAAGGCACTGGCCAACATCATTGCAGAGCCACTGGCGGGAATATTCGAACGCTCGTGGCGCACGGGCCAAGTCCCGGAGGACTGGAAAAGGGCTAACGTCCCCATTTTCAAAAAGGGGAGGAAGGAGGACCCGGGCAACTACAGGCCAGTCAGTCTCACCTCCATCCTTGGCAGAGTCTTTGAAAAAATTATCAAGGCTCACATTTGTGAGAGCCCGGCAGGGCAAATTATGCTGAGGGGAAACCAGCACGGGTTCGTGGCAGGCAGATCGTGCCTGACCAATCTAGTCTCTTTTTATGACCAGGTTACGAAACGCCTGGACACAGGAGGAGGGGTGGGTGTCGTATACTTAGACTTCAGGAAGGCCTTGGATACGGTATCCCACCCCATACTGGTGAACAAGTTAAGAGGCTGTGATGTGGATGACTACACAGTCCTGTGGGTGGCAAATTGGCTAGAGGGCCGCACCCAAAGAGTCGTGGTGGATGGGTCGGTCTCGACCTGGAAGGGTGTGGGCAGTGGGGTCCCGCAGGGCTCGGTCCTTGGACTGACACTCTTTAATGTCTTCATCAGTGACTTGGACAAGGGAGTGAAATGTACTCTGTCCAAGTTTGCAGATGACACAAAGCTATGGGGAGAAGTGGACACGCCGGAGGGCAGGGAACAGCTGCAGGCAGACCTGGATAGGTTGGACAAATGGGCAGAAAACAACAGGATGCAGTTCAACAAGGAGAAATGCAAAGTGCTGCACCTAGGGAGGAAAAATGTCCAGCACACCTACAGCCTAGCGAATGACCTGCTGGGTGGCACAGAGGTGGAAAGGGATCTTGGAGTCCTAGTGGACTCCAAGATGAACATGAGCCGGCAGTGTGAGGAAACCATCAGAAAAGCCAATGGCACTTTATCGTGCATCAGCAGATGCATGACGAATAGGTCCAAGGAGGTGATACTTCCCCTCTATCGGGCGCTAGTCAGACCGCAGTTGGAATACTGCGTGCAGTTTTGGGCGCCACACTTCAAGAGGGATGTGGATAACCTGGAGAGGGTCCAGAGAAGGGCCACACGTATAGTAAGGGCCTGCAGACCAAGCCCTACGAGGAGAGACTAGAGAAACTGGACCTTTTCAGCCTCCGCAAGAGAAGGTTGAGAGGCGACCTTGTGGCTGCCTATAAGTTCATCAGGGGGGCACAGAAGGGAATTGGTGAGCATTTATTCACCAAGGCGCCCCCGGGGGTTACAAGAAACAATGGCCACAAGCTAGCAGAGAGCAGATTTAGATTGGACATTAGGAAGAACTTCTTCACAGTTAGTGTGGCCAAGGTCTGGAACGGGCTCCCAAGGGAGGTGGTGCTCTCCCCTACCCTGGGGGTCTTCAAGAGGAGGTTAGATGAGTATCTAGCTGGGGTCATCTAGACCCAGCACTCTTTCCTGCCTATGCAGGGGGTCGGACTCAATGATCTATTGAGGACCCTTCCGACCGTAACATCTATGAATCTATGAATCTAGCTGCCCAAACCATGGCACCCATGAAGGGATCTTGCCCTAGTTGAGAATCACTGATTTAAGGAATGTTGCACTGGAGGTTCTGAGAAACTGACTGCTTCTTTGGTGCTAACCAAAAGGTTGAATTGCACGTTTAACTTTTTTTAGACAATGATTGAAGCCCATGTTGACGTCAAAACTACCGATGGCTATCTACTGCGCCTTTTCTGTGTTGGTTTTACCAAGAAGCGTAACAACCAGATCCGTAAAACCTCATATGCCCAGCACCAGCAGGTCCGCCAAATCCGCAAGAAGATGATGGAAATTATGACTCGAGAGGTGCAAACTAATGACCTGAAAGAAGTTGTCAACAAGCTGTATGTTTTGCTTTTTCATGTTTTATTTTTAACTGGGAGAAATAATTGCAATTCTATACTTCATTGGGTTTGCATAAGTTACTTGCATTGTCTCAAAGGAAGGAGGTTCACACTTTAAAAAGTGCTAATCCTATAAGATTATTATAAGCATTTGTGTGGACAGGTAGGGTGAAAAAATGATTGCTTGAGATTTTGGAAATAAAAAAATGTAAGTGACTAAATCAATAATTTATTGCCCTGTAAAATGACTTAATGAAGGTTGGCAGTGGATTCAACAACTTACTTTATATTTAATTGAGAATTAAAGAATGTCTCATTCTTTTCTTCCCCCTGCCCTTCTTTACCCTTCCCACAAAAGAAAGCTTGTTAATTACCATTTCTCACATGCGCACACATACTTGCACATACATGTACTGTCTGTGCTACAAGTGAAATTCACTGTTGGGTATAAATCTAAAATCAGAATTTTAGAAACTACCACACAGAAATCTTTTGGCAGACTTGAAAACTTTCAAAATATGAAGATGCCAGTAATTTTGTCAGACTTAGCAGTAGGTGTGTAAATGCACTCCTAAATATTTTTTGGAAGCTTTTTTAAAGGTGAGTAGGTTGTATAGTATTACTTTTTAAACCATTTGGCAGAAAAGATGTAGATCCTGCCCATGAATAACTACATATTTTATAATATAAAATCATGAAGATGTTGGTGAGCTTTGGTGTGCTGAATACTAGTCTTAATGAATTTCTATTTTAGGTGTAACACCATGTATTGCTAACACACAGTACCGAAGCTCACATACTGAAATATTATTTAACTTTTTCAGGATCCCAGACAGCATTGGCAAAGATATAGAAAAGGCTTGTCAGTCCATTTACCCTCTTCATGATGTGTATGTCCGCAAAGTCAAGATGCTGAAGAAGCCCAAGTTTGAGTGTAAGTTAACACCTCTGTGTATTGAGTTCTGACAGGTAGGACACCCTAAAGTAGTGTTAACAGATGCCAGGTTTCGTGTTCTTTGAACTGGGGGAAGTCCACAGAAAGCTTTATTGTATATTTAATTACTTAGGGGTAATAAACAGCTTTTCCTTTAGCTTTACTGCTGAAGTGTCCAAACTGTGAAGTCAGATAAATGATAATTTATTTTGCTATAGTTAGAATTCTTACTTGAACACAACTAAAAATACAGTGTTTTGTCTTGGGAATGAATGATGACAACATGTTTCGGTCCCAGATGATATCAAATGATATTACTTTCCCATTTTCTGACATTCCCACAAAATACAGGCTATTGGTTGCGTTTGTGTAACGAGAGCAATGCAAGTAGCTGGGTTTTGCAACTAGGCTCAGTTTATTTGAACCCATTAGAAAAATGAAATTGCACTAAATGGTCTAAGCTCACAAAACCAGTGCAGCTCCTTTGCGTGAATACATCTGGGATATGGATGATTTTCATTTGCCATGCTAAAAATTTCTTGAAGTGTGGTAAGGGCATATAGGCATTCGAGCATCTTGCTGTCTGGAGTGCTGCATAGCATGGCAAGGGCCTGTACTGCTAGCGCTTTGCAGCCAAGGACGATGGTATGCAGTGATCCCCAGCGTGCTTCCCCTCAAGCTTGTGGAGGTTCTCCAAGGACAGCTGAATGCAGAGGAAAGGGCTTTTGATGGCTGCCTGTAGAACGATACCTCCTGGGTCATCCTGCCCACCACTCCCAAGGTGTGCTGGGAGTGCACCTCTTCCATTTCCACGGCCAAAAAGGCTAATCAGTTTCACTTCCAGACTACAGTGGACCTCTGCTACCTGTGGCTCCTGATCCAGATTCCAGACCCCATAGGAAATAATTTTAGTGAAGTGAATCTTAGCTGATCCTCTTAAATAAGTGGAGGAACAAACAGAATAGGTCTATAGTTAAGCTTTATTTCCTAAGGACAGATTTTGATTAAGGGCACTAGTTAGTGAAGTTGTGGAAAAACAGGAGTTCAAGGAAATGAACGCAGAAAAGATTAGTATGTAAAGTCCAATGTTGGCAGGTCTGGCACATGCTGTACTCCTGCCAGCACAGTCGGAGCCTGCCACTACTGCTTCTGTGCTCATTCAGCTTATTGTGTTGGCAAGTGCCCACATAGATCATCTATCATTGATCACATTTGCCTCTCAAAAGTTCCCAGTTCAAAAATGCACAGGAAAAGCCCCCTGCTTGGTGCCCTTTCTCCAGCTTGGCTTGCTAGGTAATGGCAGAGATATTAATACAATAGGAACACGGGTATTTTTGGCAAGGCAGGAGCAGGAATCCACCTTGGAGACCCTGTGTTCCTTGGGCAGAAAGGACTTCCTCTTGCCGACAAGGAAACAGGAAGCAGTGCAATTCTGTAGTGATCTGTGAACCCAGCTCTGCCTCCCTGGGGCAGTAAGAATCATTTAAAGCGTTAACCCTTCATGGAACTACCATGTTTTAATGCAAAAACCTGCTTGAATGCCTGTATGGTCCCTTTGTACTGCACTAAAAGGGTGTATTTCTTGCTACAAATGTATCTGCTTAAGGCCATGGGAAGCCATTACAACAGGTGTTTAGACTAGATGTACATTAATATTCTGGTGTTTTAATTAGTTCACTGTTCTGTAGATAACATGGAATTAAGTCAGCAATTCGAGCATAACGCTTGTAATTTTATTAAATATATATGTTGCTTAATACTTAATACTTAAATATTACTACTTTTTTTCTTTTAAGTGGGCAAGCTGATGGAACTGCATGGTGAAGGTGGCGGTGCTGGAAAGCCTTCTGGGGATGAGGCAGGCACCAAAGTAGAGCGAGCCGACGGATATGAGCCCCCCGTGCAAGAGTCTGTCTAAAAATCAAAGTTGGATACAAAAATAAAAATTAATGTACAGAAGTAGTGCATCTATGTGTGGTAATACTAGAAACTGTTTACACAGGCTGTGGGGTATTTTTCATCATGAGTAGTGGTACTTTTGTCATGGTACTGACTGAATGTGACCTGTGCTTCATAACTGTAGCTTTCTTAGTGGAAGAGGTCTAGTCTGGAGCACACAACTGCTTGATACACTTCTGAAATTCATCCATTTTTTAACTGGGCCCAAGACTTACACATGTATGCTTCAACTTACTATTTGTAACCTTTCACTTGATAGCATCCTTTTCCCCAAGGCAATTTTGGTGTCTGCCTATAGATGAAATGAGGTTTTAAAGCCAGTTATTTTATTGTGGAAGCAAAGGTTTGTCCACAAGATTGTCTAAGGGGTCTGCAAATATGACTAGTATAATTCAAAAGAATGTGAATACCCACACTAACAATTCAAAGGGATCCACAAATGAAAAAAAGGTTGAAAACCACTGCTTTAAAGATTTAACAAAAATAGCCAACTTGTCCAAACTCCAGAAATGAAACAGTTTTTCATTTATCTGCTCTGTTTTGGAACTTCTAATGGAAGGTATGTGTAACACTCTAGTCATTCTTCAGAGCTTGGAACAGTGCTAATTAGATTTCTGGGGCACAAAAAACGGAAAAGTGTACAGCACTGCTTGGTAATAACTTCCTTCTGTCTGGAAGAATAGAGTCCAAACATCTTAATGCTGTTTAAGTTAAGCATGTGTGCTGTTTTATAATATAATCCGATCAGCTTCCACAAATAAACTGGACCAAAATTAATTGTTACAGTATCTCTTACATTTGAAGGTAAACTTTTAACAGAGCCAAAAAAAACAAACTCACACTTACCAATGTTACGTTGCTGGTACATACAGCATATTAAGAATACAATGCTATTGAAACAGCCTACTCTCTGAAACCAGTTGTATTGGTGTATTGTAGTGGTATTTGTTGCCTAAGGATTATTTTGTTTCAAAGAGGAAGGGAGCTGGATCAATATGCTCCCCTGTACAAATTTGAGGCTACCCACTGATAGATAGCCTGATGTATGACAGGACAGCAGTCTTCTCTTTGTTTTATGCGAGAGCATAGAAAGTTGAAGTTGCTTCAAAATTTGGAATGCTGACACGTGAAGGGGGGAAAAATGCACTTTAACCAGAAATGGAATCGCATTGACCCGTCTCCCCGGCATTTGTGTAGCTCCCATGCTTCTCTATACTTGTAAGAGCTGCATAGTTATGGTTGTGTTGAACTTGCTTTTCTTGATTTTCCTCAAGCTATGCAGGATTTTGAGAGAGATTACTGTTAACTCTCCAGTATATTGTCAAATATAAAAATGGATTTTTGTGTTCAAAATGAAGCCAGGATGAACCTGTATCTTTTTGTCTATCAGTTGGGGTGTTATCATTGGTTTCAAGTACACCTAACAGGATTTTTGCAGCATAGGCCTGGAAGGCACAGCTAGGACCCTTTAAGTCCAGTCCCCTGGAATCATTTACCCAAAAAATCCTAATGGTTGTCTACTTCAATACCTTTCACACCACAGTCCACAATAAAAAAAAAAAAAAGTTGCCCTGCTGTGTGTCAAGGGTGAAAAAGTAGGGGAGGTGAAATAATTTTTGTCCCTTGTTTTTTACCTTATCAAAATCTAGACAATCATCAGCCCAAATTAACATCTCGTGAGATCTACAGGTCAACTGTCCAATCGGATTCCCCAGCTCTTCTCATGAAGAGGTGTTTACAAATCTTCGAATGAACAGCTCAGAGTTCATGCTTCTGTCTTGCAAACACAATCAGGAAGGGAAACATTTTTCTTAGCCCAGCAGTTGGAGCCATTGTTAGTTACTTAATATCTAATTCCCCAGTTATAGCTTTATTTTGGAAAGAGGGTTTGCTGGTTCTGGACTACTGGAGCATACAATTAGTATCATAATTTGAACACAAAAAGATCAAATTACTATACCAACTATACCCTGCAAAATAAATCTCGGGTATTTATTTTATCAGATCCCTGTTGAGATTGTCCTAGTATCAAATTACTACCTGAGGGCGTGTGTGAACCATATGTTTTAAAATGGGAATGGAGCAAAATGGGCCTAAAAGGAAATAACTAACTTATCTCTGCTTAACCATATTGCTTGGCGCTCTCTTATGTGCAGAAAGTTTCCATTGAGAAACCACTCAACAAGGGGCATAAATGATTTGAGTGAATTCAATTCTGCTGGTTGATTTGTAATCCTAAGTAGATGCATTTTCAAATGGCTTGAAAGGAGGGCAGGTGAGTCTAAACTATAAACACTAGATGGAGACAACTGACTGCTGCTTCCTGCCAATGGACACTGTCAGCATTGTAAAACATGCTTCATGTATTGTGTAAACCAGGGTCAACCAGCAGTCTGAGCAGGTAGGTAATTGCAGCAATTCCTGGATTGATACATTTCAAGCTTAATTGTTAAAGCTACAAGTGCTCATGACCCTTTTGAGATCTGCCTTAGGCACCTAAGAGATCCATAAACCAGCCTGCTGAAAGGCTACAAATGGCAGCTCATCATAAATAGATAGGGCTGTCAATCCTGCCCTTTTCTAGAAGTCAGTCTCCTTGGTTGGAACTGCACAGAGGTGCTTCTCCACTGAGTCTTTGTAGCAAAGAATCTTGTAGGTTTAGGTGCCAGTATTTCAAAACAGGAGTAAGATGTTATCACCATTTTGGCCAACAGTTCAGCATCTGGAGCAGTCCTTCAGACTGAAGACCATGTTACATTCTTTGCGTAAGATCTGAACCCACTTCTCAGGAGAGTGCCATACCCATCAACAGGGTGTTTTCAGGTGAGGCGCACTCATTCCTCCTTGTTTGAAAGGGTGTGAGGTAATGAAATATGCACTGAACCAGCAAGAACAGGAAAGCTAGGATGTCTATTTTATAGTCATATTTGTACTGTCTCTTTTTCAGCCCATGTGTTGTACAGACACTAAGCACAGTTACACATGCCTACTTGATTAACTATATTAGCATGTAGCCCCTTGCTGTGGCTGCAATTATAGTAATATAAAACAACTACTCCTAGTAATGTAATGTCCTTCTGTCCTGCTATAAGGCATCTTTATAGTGGCATCTTTGTTTCTGTAAAAAGGAAAATCTCACTAACTGAAATGATGCTGAAAAAAAAATTGGTGTAGATGAGGTCTAGAATTGGACAAAACAATAGTTTGCAGTTTACAAACTGTTAAATGAATTTGGTTCTCTGTATTTAAGGATGTTTAACCAATCCTCGCATTTAATCATAATTGCTATGTTATAAATGTAAACACAAGCAATTGCAACCCAGACATAAATATAAACATTTATTGGTTAAATACAAATTCATACTGGTACCATAATGCTGAAGACATTTCGTGGATTTAGAGAATTTAAAAAGGCTTATTTTATACGCTACTCATTGTATAAAAAATTTGATGGAAAAAGCTCTTCTGTTTATGAAGATATTCATTTTCAAAGTCGGCAGTTTAACAGAAATGCTAAAAACCTAGAGATTATGAAAACCACTGTAGTATACTTAAGGACTCGGTCCGTATTTCACTTTCAAGACAGTATAATCTCTTAATGTATTTGGGATTTGTTCAGGAACTTCCTGTATTTCATTGAATCATATCTTGCATTCAATAGGCATTTCAGATTATTCTCTGTACAAAGTTCTGTGGTCACAGAGGTTAAGTCTAACAACGTAAAGTAGAATGTTTTTTGCAAAACAGATCAGTATATATTTATTTAAACAGCAAAGATAAAGGAATTTCTTCAAGTTTTAAGACCAATCTACAAAGCTACAATAATGTAAAGAGCCCTTAGATGGTGCTGTTGTTCTGAATTTGCAGCTTCCAGCAATTTTTATCATCTTTTCACAACTTAGATATTCACGGTGTTATATGAAGCTTGCTATAAATTTCCGCATTTTCTATTAAAAGTTACAAAATAAACTATCAGGCTTGCTTAGACATACATATGAAATGTAAGAGATGTTATATTTAAATCTAATTAGAAAATGGTAGGAAAAAACGTATTAATCATTAACAACAAAGCCAAAATAGGAAAAACACCTCCCCTGTCCTCCTCTTATGTGTAATTATAAAGTCAGTATTTGCTTAAAATCTTTGTATCAAAACTTTAGAAAAGCGGCAGTCAATAAATAAGTAAACATTGCACACCTGAAATCCATCTGCTGCCACAATGATTCAGCCACTGTTTTGGAAGAATTAAATTGTATCTTTGTACCAAGTTAATTTCTATAATTTGTCACTTTTATAGGAGGCTTCTTAATTGCAGTTGGCACAAAAGGCCACAGTGAAAGGTGTTCGTTTTGCTTAAACCTTTGATGCAGGAGCTGCACTGTAATGAAGACAACTTTTTGTCATTGCTTCCGCCCCCCCCCCCCCCGAAGATGAGATGACCCTTTAAGGAAAGAATGTGTTCCAGTTTAATATAATGGTCGCTAATTTTTAAAAGGAATTACATTTTATAATTCTGTGCTGTCAGATTTAAAACCATGTTCTCTCCTTTTAAGGGGACTGCCTGATTCACTCCATGATATGCTCTTGGCAAATTTAACTTAAGACATCCCATTCAAGGCTTTAGGTACAAATAACCACAACTGGGCATGGAAATGGTCATTTTTACATCTAAGTAAGTGTACATAAAGATGGTAGTTACATATGCAATTAATACAACAAAGTTCTGAGCTGGGTTATCAGTGTACCAATTCCTTAGCTTATGCGTGTTGTTCACGTCTGTCTCTCTTGTCTGAGATGATATATGACTGACCTTCTTGGGTTGTTAAATGTCTTTCATTTTAACATAATCTATATATAAGCAGAGGACAGAGACAAAAGATCTAGACTCAATTCTCAGCTCATCTACTGATCCACTGTGAATTCAACTTCTTGAATTTATAAGATGGGCAATGCTGGTCATTGTCGTATAGTTCTTTTTTCACAAAACACCTAGAGATCTTACAGGCAAGTATTTTCAGTGCTTCATTCTATTAGATTCAACTGTGATTTGCAGATCATGTCCATTGTTATAGTATCTCAGCACTCCTTTATGGCTACGCCAAAGCAACTTGAGAAGTGAGCGTGTCACCAGGGTGATAATTCAGACTTCAAAAAAAAATTAAGATCTAAAACTCATAGTGAAAGTCCTCTGAATTCTCCAACCATCAGTGCTGAATCCCTTGCCTATCTGCTTCCTGTCTCAACCTGTGCTTTTCTTTATTACCTGAGAAACATACTGAAAAGATTATTTTCTTTATTAGTAACCTGATTAGAGGTATGACCTATTAATTTGTATGCCTTGATGGACTAACTCAATTTCCCTTGTTTCCTTGTTCTTTATATTGTACAAAGGAGGGATAATTCCTCTTGTGGAACCAGGGTGCTACTGAACATGGTACAGATTGGACTGCAGCATAATTAAGATTAAAAGATTTTTTTTCTTACAGTAAACAACAGTTCAAAACAGGAAGCATGTAAAACAATTTGCTTGAAGACTTGTTTTGTATTAACCCAGAACTAACCAAAGTGAAATGTTCTAGAAAGAGTTTACATCTCTAGATGGTTCTTTGAATGGAAAAGTTGCCTGTACCTATGTGTAATCTTGCCTGATTTTAGCTAATGTAATTCGACTGCTACAATTAGCACTCTTCCTATTAGTAAGTTATCTTTCTTCAGCCTGTTGGATTAATTTCTCTTGGTATCGTCTACTTTCTGTAAGTCTTGACAGATAATTTATAATGGAGATGTACAATATACTCTACCTTATACCTTACTTAGATGATTTAAAGAGAACTTGTAGTGGTTATATCAATAAGTTATTCTCCCTCAATTAAAGGGCTGTGTAGTACTCCTATTAAAATGAAGCATATACAAGTAAAAAAGAATGGCAGCTTGATGTTTTTCAGCTTTCTTGCAATTTAGCTCAGAGATCTGTTTTGGTGGTTCAGTAGGAATGGGTGGATTTATTTGCCAATTTCAAGCAGTGCAGAGTTTGAATGTTCAGCTGAAATATAGTTGGTATCATGTTTGTATTTCTACTTGAGAAGCTGAAAATGGAGCATAAATTGGACAAAGTGAACAATACATGGAAGAATTGGGAGCGAGTAAGAAAGAACAATCTTCAAACTTTCTGTGAATAAAATGAGAGACTTGTACTAGTTTTATTAACCCTCCCCCCCCCCCAAAAAAAAATAAAAACTGAATGTTTAAGTCCCTAGTTTCAAGAAGAAAGGAACTAATAAATAACCAAAAATTTCTTGATCTCTTACCGCTTCTGCTTATTTAGGGGTTGGGTTTAAGAACAGAACATCCTATACACAGAAAGGCAACCTCTCTACAGACAGCATATAGGATAAATAAGTCTTTGATACTTCTTTGCTATGGGATAATAACAGTATCTTTTCTACCCTCTCAATTGTAAAAACAAGTGGTTTCCACTGCTGCTGCTGCAGAGGATATGAATTCAAGCTGTAAGTGAAATCTTAATATTAAGATTGTTATACATACTGAATGTGTAATAATAGTTAAATCTGCAAGAACATATCTTTAATAAAATGCCTAATTTATACAGATTATAAAATAAGATTAATTTATGCAGTTTATATGCATGACAAATTAATACCAATTCAGGCAACTACCAGTTACTGTACCATATTAGTGCCCTAGCTGAGGCAAACTGCTTTATCCATTCTCTTGGAGCATTTGCCAAGTACAATTAAGTAAACTGTCATGATGGTAAACTGTTAGTCTTTCCTAATACTTTTGCTTTCAGGAAACTCTGATCTATAATGTGACACTGTATATTTCTCTTTCTAGAAAGATAGTGCAAAACAATATTTGATAGTCACAGTATTAAATCAGATAACTTCAGTGGTGTTAACTCTGAAGTATCATGTGCCTTTGTGCTAGCTAGATGAACATCTGCTGCCTCTACATACAGAAGCAAGCTGGGTTCCAGCCTCATGACTTTACAGAACTTGCACAAAATTCTTGGGAAATATTCCACGTTTTCCTTTTATTTCTCCACTCATCCAGTCTTCATCTACAGGTTCCAGCTCTGTTATCACATCACCTGCCTATCAGAGAGAGAGCAAGAGAGAGCACAACATGAATCGGAATGATTATATGCAGAAGCACTGAGCACTCTCTTCATGTACAATGCATCTTGAGTTCCTGGTAGGTACCTTTTTTCTTTTAATAAAACATGATTTATAAATATAGAAACAGAAAAATCTGTATACCCTTGTAACTAGCTTTTATTTTAAGATTAAATGTAGTAAAAGACTTGGCTTGCTTTTTCATGCTTGCAAGTACTTCACTTTTCATATGGCAGTTTTCCCTAGTTCGACTGCCTGCCATTTTCTTACTTTAATTGCAGGGCCTGGAGTCCTGAGGTATATCTAGCTCAAAGTCCATATTGGCACATACTTCAACCAGCTTTTTTGTTTTTTGGCATCTTGGGATATTCAAACATATTCTCTGTTAAAGTTTTTCTTCTAATAAGTGGAATCCCTTCTTTGGATCTTGGTCACAAACCAGTAGTGTGGCTATTCCTATGTCCGGCCCTGATGTGCAGTCTTTGAGATTCTTCTCATGCTATGACAAAGTAGGGCACACAAGTCTGTAAGTAGCTGGCTGTTTGAACGAGAAAATAACACTGAATATACTATTCCTTGTTCACATTTTCATCTCACTGTGCCCTATCCTTTATTTAAAATATTCTCCCGTAGCTCTGTCCTTTCTTCGAGTATACAGATTCCATTTTTGTTTCTCTTTATACTCTTCTGCTTTAATCTCACAAGATCAAAAGTATACTTCTTAAATGAATTCTGCTTTAGCTGTTAGTTTTAGAAATAGTAAAGAGAGTACCTTTGAGATTCCCGTAGTCTTACTTTGGATGTCCACTGGTTCTTGGAAGCTTAAGTTTTGAAGTCCTCTAAAACCTAGTTCACTAATTCTACTACAAAGCAGACCACTGCTGTTTGCCTCCACCTTCAAACTGAGCTGCTAGATTACCAAGGAAGCAGTACATCATTTGATTTTTCTGTGACAACTACATGCTGTGCTGTCAAAATTTCTTAGGGATCCAAAACTGTCTACTGTCTGCATTTTTAAAGATCCACAGTATCTAGTTGCTGATACTATTATTATCTACCTGTATTTCATCTTGTCCATTTCCTAGTCTGAGTTGAGCCAGTTGTACTGTCCCCTAATTTGATCAGTTCAATAATTGCTCACAAAACCAAAAATGAATGCATAATGAATGCATCAGTTTTGAGAAGTACGACAAGAAAACAGGATGAACTTGTTAAACAGCTGGACAAGTCAAAGAGCTGGACTTTCTATATTCCTTCCTCCCCTTCCCCTTTCATACTTGTAACCATACTTCAGTTTGTCAGATTTATGGTTGATAAAATGTCTGAATAACTTTTTAGAAAGAGGTGCTAATATTTATTCCAATTTATTTTGGAATTTTCTGAAAAGCATCCCAGTAAATCAGTGTACATGCAGGAACAAATCCCAGTTTGAATAAGTGACATCCTTTCATGATTTATGTCACACAGTAATGGGTCGTATTGTAATATAGCCCTTCTCAGACATCTGAGGAGCTCCTCTTTTAATGCATATTTTATAACAAGATTTTATCACATTGTCAGTGTCTTGAAACCACTGATTCATTTTCAGCAAAATAACCTCTAGGGCCTTAGACTCGGTTGCTAAGGGCTGTATTTCAAGCATACCCTGTGGACTGTCTTGTTAGGACTTCAGGTTCCCGGCCACAAAGCTGAAGCTTGGAGATTCTGGTCCTAGCTGAAGCTCTGCTCCATGGCAGAGACTGTAGAAGCTCTGAGAACCTTGGCTAAGGTGAAGTCAGCTATGCTTCACATTCTCTCATGTGGAGCTAGGAACCTGAAAACCTCAGGGCTTTTAGCCTTCCAGCTGTGGACCTGGGAGTTTGAAAGTCCTACAAATTGGCTTCCAGGGTCCACAGCTCCAGCCAAGAACTCTCAGTCTGTTTGCAAGAGAGCCCAATAAAGACTAAAGTGCCTAGTCCCCAGAGTGCAATACAAAACCAGAGTTAGGCACTGCAAAAGGATGATCCAAACAAACCTGAACACAGAGCAGCAAGCTGCCTTAGAGCAGTCCATGTAGGAACTACTAACTGGAGGGACCTTCTACTGAGTTCAGGTACCCCCTAAACTCAAGTGCTGAGCAGAAGTTCCTTGGACTGCAATTTTGGACTCTAGGGGCACGTCCAGACAAGTGTACATGTGTGTTTCCCCAGAGATAAACAGCAGCAGTGGCAAACAGTTGTGCTGCTGCTACTTGTCCCTGGGGAATGCTCATGAACATGCACTCTGGTGCTTGGCAAGTTGCCCCAGGGTGGGGTAAGGGAGGCTGGAGCCAGCACCAGGGTTGGCCTCAGCAGCCTTACCAGGGGTTCTGGGGGCTTCCCATGGCTCCAGCGGTGGTGATCTGGTGTGTGGAGCCTGGCTCTGGCCAGCCAGCCAGGCTGGCTCCAGTTTTGGGTGGCGCATGCTGCTGCCACACACACCACTCTGCTTTTTTTCAGGTGCGGGGTTTTTTTGACACTGGGATCTCCCAGTGTCAAAAAAACCTGCCACGCTGCAAATTAGCAGCATGGTGAACACCTACATGTGTGGCCTGTGCAGTTTGCAGCACCACAGATGGGTCTGCAGCACCACATACCGCATGTGCGCACTCATCTGGAGTGCCCTTGAACTTCAACCTTCCTGGCTTAGGTGCTGTAGCTAGTTTTTGCATTTACCCCGAAGTTCCTCTGAACTGCCATCTTATTTTGGCACTTACTCTACTGTAACTCAAAGGACCAGACCCTATGGTACAGCAGGGACTTCTGCAACATGCAACTGACACAAATCATCAGAACCAGCCATGCCAAAGGATCCTGCTGTGGTTCAGGCTCATGCTAATAGTTTCTGTACCAACTCAACTGCTATTGTCATAGTGACAGTACAGCACAAGTCCCTAGAGAGGCTGCTGATAACTTTCTTCAATGTTTACCATGGCACAGGGAAGCCTGAAAAACAGACTTTATGCCATTTGTGTGTACTTATTACCTTCCTACTCCAAGTCCCAGATTTGTGGTTAACTTTTGGGGTGGGGTAAAAGTTTGCCTTTCCTAGTTCTGGTCCTTCTCATTCCAGTCCTGTTTCTCAGGTAGATAAGACCAAACTTAGTATCTTCATGCATGTGCGCTACTTAATCTCAAGAACAAGGCTGACCTTCTATCCTTTAACTCAAACAGCTCTAATGAAAGCTTACCTTAAAGGAAAGCTCATCCTCATTTTCTCCATGAAAGTCATACAAAGCTTTAGCTTTTCCTTTCTTCCATCCTACAGACTGTGATGACTTTACTCCTCCTAGAACATGAACAATGGACAAGTTACTTGAAAATATTTGGTTAAAATGCACATTTTGAAAGAAATCTCAGGACAACCCTCCTCCCCTGCAACTTTTTCAGTGCTTGTTGCATCCTCCCTCTCTCTCAACTTGCAAGTATCAGAAAACACCTAATTATTAGCTATGTCTAGATGTTGGGATTAACTGTTTTCCTTTCCTTTTTCATATTCTTGTGTGATGAGGTATTAGCAGAATTGTTGGAATCTGACAGGGCTGCATTGTCAGCACTTCTGCTATGGCCTTGAATTTGCAACCTTTGGGCTGTCAACCGTGGAGCTTAGACCCTGCATCTGTCTATCACATTCTAGTTTGATGGACACCATGGGCGACTAGTGCCTCCTGATTCTGGGGGGGCACCAGCAGCTGATCACCAACCAGGTGGGTCCCAGGTGGGAAGTAACAACAAAGACTGAGTTTAGAGCCGGCCATATTGTTCACATACCAAACACACTTGACTAAGTGGGGTTCTACAGGACATTGGACTTTACTTAGCCTCCAGAGAGGAAGAGCTCAAAACTGCAGTGTACACAAAAATGGAGTGAGCAGTAATAGCCTGTGTGTGCATCCTCAGCAGTGTTTTCTAGGATTTGCCTCATCTTTAAAATAAAACACAAACGGTTTAGTCAGTCCATAGTTGACTATCATAGTTGACACAGTTGACTGTCTGGAATGGGCTCCCAAGGGAGGTGGTGCTCTCCCTTACCCTGGGGGTCTTCAAGAGGAGGTTAGATAGGCATCTAGCTGGGGTCATCTAGACCCAGCACTCTTTCCTGCCTATGCAGGGGGTCGGACTTGATGATCTATTGAGGTCCCTTCCAGCCCTAGCATCTATGAATCTATATCAAAATGACATATTAAAAGCTATGTAAGCAAAATTGTATTTATTTTACTTCTCTGAAGGGAAGGCATTACTACTCTGTTAGTGTTAGTCATGTGAAACCAGCACCATTTGGGAGAGTGCACTGGATTATTTTCTGGCTCCTACTTCACACACCTTGTGTGTGGCCCTTAATTTGGGGATAGTCGAACTGAATGGTGGCTAAGTCCTCAGTGTAGCTATGCTGATTCACAGCAGCTGAAGACCTGACACCTGCGAAGCCCCAGTGAAAGCTCCTAGAGCACAGGTGTAAGAGAGAATTTAATTTAAAAAGAGTTATTACTTTTCGTGCCAGATATAACCTGGCTTTGCTCACAGGTTCAAATATTATTTTGCTATGTGGGTAACACTTAAACAATGTAAGAATTAATTGAGCATGAAATGTTTTCCAGGTGATAAAAATTAGCTTCAATTGTGAAGTAAACTGGAGCAAAATTCTCCTCCCTAAGTGTGTCTCTTCAGCTCAGTGATTACTATTTCTGTGCAGTTATCTGGTTCAAGATTTAGCTTGACCATTTTGGTCAATGGTGAGTGACTATAACACACAATGTAACTGTGCAGAATACTATACCCGGATAACCGTTGTTCTGTGAATAAGGTTTATTTATTATTTCCACTCATTTCTCTTTCTATACAAGTCTACTTTTTACACTTGTCTATCGCCCTAGAACTGAGCTATGAAACGATCAGAATTTTCCAATTCAAGTAGCATACCTGAACAGTTCTGAACAAAAACTGCTGGGAAAATCCCTTCCCTTTCATTGAGTCTCCCTCTGTACCACTGAGAATCTAGGCGCTCTGTTATCCGGATACAATCTCCCTTTTTAAAGGGTAGGTCCTCATCAGTTTCTGCTGTGAAGTCATGAAGTGCTTCACACCACTCTCCAGATCGTCTGTTATTCTAGCAAGGAAAACATAATTGTGAGACTTGGTAGCAGCAAACATGAAGTTCATTTTAGAACATGGGCTTGGGGTGAGGAGGAAGGTAACCCACATGAATATTGTCTATAATCAGTGGGGGGGGGTTTGTTTACATGCTTATTTACTTGTTTTACCATGCACTAGATTAGGGTTAATTGTTTGGAGCAGGGTGGGGTGTAAAATAATCTTGGCTAGTAAAGAACAAAGAATACAATATGAATCCACAGATTCAATTTAACCACACAAGCTTCTTTTCCTGGCATTTTTCTTTAAAAGCTTATCAAGCACGTTTGGAACGGAGCTTGAGTGTTTTGCTTTTGTAAGGGCTCCCTGTTTTTAGAGGTTTTGCTGAACAGATAGCATGGTTCACCAAGCCACATAAGCACTGATTCAACTGAATTAGACCTCATTCCCTACCTCAACTCTACTCTTTTTTTTTTAACTAAGATGTGTCAGCCAGTCTGCAGGATCCATTTCTGTGGCATGTATGTCATAGCCAGAATCTAAAAAACTAAGTCTTTATTTAAAGAATAAGTTATCTAACTAGCTGATCACCAATTATTTTAGGGGATAACTGTAGGAAGGGACAGCTGTGAATTGATCCACGGGGAGAAATAGAGAAAAGAATAGAAGAGACTGCAACAGCAAAGAGGGAGAGAAACAAGGGTGGGGGGAGGGAGTTACAAAAGACAAGAACAGTAGAGGTCCAAAAAAGGAACAGGGTTCCACTCTATGAAGAATGTCACAGTAGTGCACTTGCTTGGCAACACCTAAATATTTAGTTATACCAAAAGCCCCTATTTCTCTTTATGTCCCTGAAGACCTAATAATGAAAGCCAGTAGGCATCCACTGTACTTTAGAGCAGTGGTTCTTTTTTGTACCAGGACATATTTGTAAACATCAGTGGCCAGTCCCAACCTGCTGCCTCCCACACCCAGGCCCCAGTCCCTTCTCCCCCCTGTGTGTGGGGAGGGGCGTGGAGGAGCCCCAAGCAGTCCCTCGCAGGTTGGAGCTCTGCCAGCCTGCAAGGGAAAAGCCACAGTTTCCTACATTTTTTTTCCTTTAAAGGAGAATCCATTTTTAAAGCTTGTTTGCAACACTTTCATATATTCTTACACTCCACTTTTGGGTCATGACCCATGGCTTGAGAAACTGCTGCTTCAGAGGGATATAATTCAGCCCACAGCCCTTAAGCACAGAAGTCAGACCTGCCCCCCCCAATTACTTTGATGCCCATGTCAACAGTTATAAAATACAACCTAATATTTGCAGCTGTAGTATAGAAAAGCATTTAAGTGATTATCATAGAAACAGAACTTCCTCCCCAATTTGTGTGGGGTTAATCTTTATTCAGATTGTGCATGCCCTCAGATTCCTCCCTCTGCTTAAATGTGATCAGGAGCAGGGGATAGGAGCAGCAAGAGAAATTGCCTGTTTGTCAGTGTAAATTTAATGATGGCTAAATGAGATGGGAGCAGCTCAACAAATCAAAACAGACTGAACAAAAGAAGTTGCCTAAGTAGAAGGAGGAAAGTGAAAAACTATTTGCTGACTGCTAATAAATCTCATCAATTTTGATTAATAGTAATTTAGGTTTCTTAAGTAATTATTCCACAGAATGCACCAAGAAGAAATCAATTAACACCCACAGAATGTTCAATAAGAGTTATGCAGCTTAATCTCACTGCATCATTAGGGGAACAAGCCTCATACAAATTTTGCGTAGTCTATCCAATTACAATAGCCTACCTGAGAAAGAGAAGCAGAATTCTCCCTCTTCACTGGTCCTCCCACACCTACATAATAAATATGAAACAGCTGAAATAGTGGAACATTTGAACATTCAGAATGGCATGCAAGATGGATGCACCGGGTGTCTGTGAAAGATGTGCTGCTGAAGAACAGCATTTTCAGAAGTTTTACTACCCTAGCACTGATTCCCTTCAAAAGCATCAAACATAATTTTCCAGTTCTTGTGTTTTGTCCTGTTTCACTTTTCACCTCATCTCCAAGTTGTTCCCTCACTTTTTTCAAGTTCTAATTTCTTAATGTCTGATGTAGGAAATCATAGCGATTGCAAGCACTACTAAATGGTATACCTGTTTACACTTACAGACTGCTGATATACTTGTACCTAATCCAGGCAGGTCTTCAATAATTTCCACAAAATTCAAAGGGAAGATTCCAGATGCACCTTTCAGCTCTCCTTTGGCCCATTCTTCATTTACATATTCTTTAAGAATTATTATTTCACCTTCCACAAAACTTAGCTCATCTTTCTGATCTCCAATATATTCAAATCGTGCAATACACCTTGGCCCCCTGCACAAATACAGATAGTTTTTTGTACATATTTACTTTAGTATTTTGCATATTGCACCACACTTCCTGATTAAGCACTAAGAACATGTTACCTAAGATTTTGCCAAAATTTTTCAAAATGAGTACCAAATGTTTGCAGTGAGGCAGACCACAATAAACAAATGCTGCCCTTAAAAGGGTTTGAACAATCCTTGGGTGCATACACATGTACTAACTTTCTGACAGTTTAACTTTTTTTAAGCCAACTTAACTGTCAGAGCATACACGTGTATGTGGAGTAGAGTCGGCTTAAATGCGGCACAAGATAATGCACCTCCAAAGTGTATTATCTTGAGTTACATTAGTTAAGTTGACTTAGCTCACAAGATGACTGCCACTGTATCAAGGAGCTGATTGTGTGTATACTCCGACATGGCTTAAGTCGGTTTAGTTAAGTCGCTTTATTTTAAGTCAGCTTAGTATGTGTGTATGAACCCTTGAGACCAGCTACATTATTCATACCACACCTCCAAATGAGCAAGGGGGTAGAATGGTGATGCAGAGAGACTTTTTCATCTCATTAGGTTTGCATAGCTGAAATCTGGTTCACTAAAGTATTTCAAAGACAAAAATAATTAAAAAAAAATTCAAGTAACACTTTTCTCCAACTATAGCTGTGTGAAACCTGACTGACGGACTTTTAAAAATATTTTTTTAGTTGGACAGTAATATAGTCCATCTCCAGTGGGGGGTAAAATTGGAAATGGCTGCAATCAAATTTTTATTTAGGCTGTTTGATAGTTAAGGCATCGTGAAATCCCACTAGCAAGCAATTTCTTCCCTCCAGAAAAAAAATCACCAAGCCTCTCCAGCTTTCCCCGCAGGAAGCACACCCCAGGGTAAGTGGTACAGCTGCAGCCCCTGGCAGGCCGGTGCCAGGCTGTGCTGTCCCCTGTAGCTGCCTCGGGGAAAAGTGTGCAGGACATTAGCCAATTTTCAGAGACCCTCAAGTACCATGCTGGTCTTTGGCCACTGGGGCTGTAGACTTAAATGGATGTGCTCAACTTGACTTCCATGAGTACCCTCCTGGTTGTAAAGTTAAGAAACATGCCTATTTTTGCAGGGTTGGGGCCATATTCAAATGTGTTTAACAGAGCTTATTAGGAGAACCCCAGGTAGTGTTCACCCATGTAATTATAACATATCATATATCATTTTATATATTTTAGGATTATATGGGTGAATGCTACCTGGGGTTCTCCTATATATATATACACACACATATATACCTACACATATATATTACACACATGCTTCCCATGTTATGAAACTAGTGCTAAGTCATTGATTTTTTTTTTTTTTGTTTAGTGTTTAATTTTGTTTTGTTCACTTGGACAAAAGTCTTCAAATATAAAAAAAGTTATGTATTATTATACTAAACATGAGTAAAGAAGGGCCAAATATAGGAGGTGGGGGGTGTATTACAGCTAAGACCAATTACATTGATGTATTAAAGCTTTCTGTATACCACTTTCAGGCCTAATCAAGTGTACTGGTGGGGTTGTGGGTATACACAGCCTCTAACCATCAAGCCAGTAGCTAATAACAATATCCCTCAAAAGAATTCCATGTGTCCTAGCAGTACCTAAACCTGCGGAGTGAACTTTCATCTTTAGCTTTTTACAGTAGTTTGGGTTTGATGAAATATGAAGGAAAATGGATCCTGCCTTATTCAAATATTCCAAGTTTGAGAAAATTCAACAACAAAAAGTGAATTTTTTCTGTTAAAGTTTAATTATGATTTAACCCTGCTGCCTCTGTAAACCTGAAATCAATGTCATTGTACTGCCTACTTGATTTTCATATGTTAAGATAGAGAGGTTAATAAAGTGCGTCCAACTCACTTAATACAGACTGATGAAAATGAGATTTTTCTCTTGTTGGCTTCCTCTGGAACATCCACCTAGTAATAAGGCAATGTCAAAAAATGAATTTAAAAAAAATCTATGGATCTTAAAAATGACAGTGGCATAAGCTTACTAATTCACCTTCAATGTTAGGATATTCTCTATTCAAATTAGTCAAGTTACTGTGCCAACTATAGCGTCCACCTGGTGCTATGTACTCACTGCAGCATTCTGAACCATGACTATTTGTACACGGTTTGTTGTGGTACATCCATTTGATTCTGTGATGCCAATGACCCATCATCATTGCTGTTCAGTGTCATGGAAACAAACAGCCACATTTCATATTTTAGATTACTAACAGCCTGTTGTAATAGCAAGTTTTCTTTGTTGTATGCTTGACTGACAGAAAATGGGCCTGGATTCTACTGCATGCTGTTGCCTTTGGCTCCAGACTCATAATTGATATTGTAGGCTATTATCTGCTAGCACAATTCACAATAGAAAAGATTATTGTTTAGACATATCCTATCTGGGCTCTGATAATCCAGATTTTGCCATCTGTATCCAAACAAACAAGTCTCAAATTGTACTTCAGTCTCAAACTGCACATGCAAAGCCAGAATATAAAGAAAGATTAAGTATGAAAAATGTCTTTTAGCCAATTTGTTGCTGTATGTGATGTGTCAGCCATGGAGAACCTACATAAATGTTTTTGTTTGAATTAAAAAAATATATAATCATAACTAGCTTATGATGTTGCATCGTATGCGATTCACTGCAATTATGTTTTTGTCATGATATTGCTGTGGGGATTATGCATAAATTTTGTGGTTTAGAGAATTCAGTTGTGGCTCTAGCTCTGCTACTACTCACTGGGTGTTTCTACACATGCAATGAATGCACACAAATAAGCTCTGGATTTTTTTTGCTCCTGGGCATACTGGAGCATATTGCTCCATAGTTTATTTGTGCATAGCACATGGAGCCCGGTCAGACCAGCCCAGGCTGGCAGGGAACTTAGTGGGGTCAGCATGCCAACCCAGGGCTGCTCCAACAGAGCTCCATGTGCTATGGAGGGGCTGGCTGAGGCATGAGGGTGCTTCAGCGTGGGGCTGCCTGTTGGCTAGCCCCATGCTGAGGCACCGTGTGCCCCAGCCCCCTGGGGCAGCATCTACATGTGTGCTACTGCACATGAAAAAACTCTGCAGCAGGTTAGGACTTATATCTACAAGTCCTAACCTGCTACAGAGTTTTAGTTTTGTGTGCCCTAATAGGAGTGCACGTGTAGATGCTGAGATGTTTACTATGCAGTTAATAAGCAACTGCACAGTAAATGCTTTGCCTAGACATGCCCCTTATATACCTGATCTAATTCCCATAAAAGTTAATGCAAGTCTTTTCACTGGACTCCCATGGAAAATAGACTGGGCCATGCTTGGGGAAAATACCTACCCAACAAGGGCACAATGACAATTCATAGAATCATAGAAGTAGGGTCGGAAGGGACCTTTGTAGATCTTCAAGTCCGACCCCCTGCCTGGGCAGGAGGAAAACTGGGCTCAAATGACCCCAGCCAGGTAGGCATCAAGCCTCTTCTTAAAGACCCCCAGGGTAGGAACCAGCACCACTTCCCTTGGAAGTTGGTTCCAGATCCTAGCTGCCCTTACTGTGAAGTAGTTCTTATGGATGTCTAATCTAAACCTACTCTCCAACAACTTGTGGCCGTTATTCCTTGTTATCCTGGGGGGCACTAGGGGAAACAAGGTCTCCCCCAAACCCTTCTGGTCCTCCCTAGTGAGTTTATAGATGGTCACCAGGTCCCCCCTCAGCCTTCTCTTGTGAAAGCTGAACAGGTTCAGGTCCCATAGCCTCTCATTGTAGGGTCTGCCCTGCTGTCCCCGGATCATGCGGGTGGCCCTTCTCTGGACCCTCTCAATGTTGTCCACATCCGTCTTGAAGTGGGGTGCCCAGAACTGGACACAGTACTCCAGCTGTGGCCTGACCAGTGTCACGTAGAGGGGGAGGATCACCTCCTTGGCCCTACTCGAGATGCACCTGTGGATGCACGATAAGGTCCGGTTAGCCCTGCTGACCGTGACCTTGCGTTGTCGGCCCATGTTCATCTTGGAGTCAATAATGACTCCAAGATCCCTTTCTGCCTCCATGCTCTCAAGAAGGGAGTTTCCCATCTTATTAGTATGCTGCTGGTTACTACTGCCCAAGTGCAGCACCCTGCACTTGTCAGTATTGAAATGCATCCTGTTTTTGTTAGCCCACCCCTGCAACCTATTCAGGTCTTGCTGCAGTCTTTCCCTCCCTACTAGTGTGCCCACCTCACCCCAAATTCATTACTTTAAGTTCCAGTAATACTAAGTATTACTAGTGGAGGGCTGCCAATCATGCTGAGATCCAGTAATGAGACGGAAACACAACAGACCTTTGATCTGGACTAAATTACTGATCCTGTTTCTTGATTTTCTATAAAATACTCTCTTCCTTACTGGCTTGTTGTTTTAATTTCCAAACAGTGAAGAAAATTTTAGTATTACAACGTACCTCACTTTTAAAAATAAAACAACTCAACATTAAACATTATCACAGAAAAAAACAACCTTGAAATTTTGAGTTGGAGTATCTCAAGGACATGCTTCTTTACCCTGGATTAGTTATCTACCCTGGATTAGTTAGGTACTATATCCTAGAGTAATTCTAACAGTTTCTGTATTCTCTCATAAAATAAACCAAATACAGATCCACTGGTTTTGATGAAGCTGTGCCTGTTTGTACCAATGCTGAATTTAGCCCATGTTTTACTCCACTACTCAATATACAGCTTTGTTTTGTAAATTAGCCATCAGTAGAAACAACCTGTATATTAAGATTTCCTTGGAAGCATGTAGAAGCTGAAGTGTCTCATCTATTTAAGTAAAATCTCTAAGCATTTATTCTGTGCATGAGTACACCAGGCAACATCCCACTATTCCAAGCCATTAAATTACCTTTTATTCAGTAATAGTGCTCAAAACCCATTAAACCGTGTCATGAAAATCCACTAAGTCAGAGCACCTATGATAAAGCTCTTGTGATGGGTAAACATCCACCCATTTTTTTTTCTGTAGCTGTAATTTTCAGGCTCTTCTGAGCTTCACTATTCAGACTGAATCTTCAGATGCTCAGAAAACTATGCTTTCTGCCTCCTTTCCATTCCCTCCCTGGGGTACTTCAGGATGACTATAA
Source organism: Alligator mississippiensis (assembly GCF_030867095.1). Taxonomy (NCBI): domain Eukaryota; kingdom Metazoa; phylum Chordata; order Crocodylia; family Alligatoridae; genus Alligator; species Alligator mississippiensis. The sequence goes on along the minus strand of NC_081825.1, from coordinate 97,275,397 downwards.
ATTGTACAGATTTATAATGGTCCATTTAGCTGCCTGCTTCATGATGCCACTCTAGGTTTCCTTCTGTTTCAGGTTAATCCTCACATGTCCACTTAGGGCAGTTTCACTTCCTTCAATGATGGGCCATGGGCCCAGTTCAACTTTGGATAGTGGTGTGAGATCTGTTAGCCTACTTGCAGTTTACTGCTGTTGTGTTGCTCCTCCTCTGCAGGGAGCCAGTCCAGGTAAGATGGTTATCTGGATAAGGTCGAGGTTAGAGCATTTCCAAACACTAGCTGTAAACAGAAGCTTATGGAGCAGGTGCACATTGGAGCTGGGCTTAGAAGGTGAATTGCGGAACATATTCTTCATGACATACAAAAGCAAGATACACTTTTTTAACTTAAAGCATTATTTTAAAAGAATTAGTTAATATGATGCAAAAGGTTGTAATAACACTGCTATTTTGGTTTTGATTAGGTTGATTTCAAAGAAACATGAGCTAAACCAAAAGGCACATGTCCACACAACATTTTACTCTTGTGTAGGTGAGACCCATTAGGTTCAAATGGCCATTTACAGTGCTTTAACTAAACCAGTTAAAAAAAATCACACCTTAACGCCCAAATCAAATCCATCTTTTGCCAGGTAAACAGCATTGAGGCACTTATGCAGATTTTATATTCTGCTTTCCACAGAAGCTGCATAACTTGCAGAAAAATGCTACCTCCGCACAAACCATCGGTAGCTGTATTATTTCAGGGACTTGCACAGTTACTTGCCTTCCTGGATGGAACATGATTGCAACACAGTGTAAATGACTGAAATAGATCTCAGTGTGCACAGAAGGACAAAGCGAGTCGAGCAGCAAAGATATGTAAAAATGCACATAAGTGGCCTGAAATGCCATTTGAGGTGCCAAACTTTAGCTGTGTCGGTGCTACCTTTCCACCTAAAGTGGAGCTGGCTTTGAGCTGGATTTTCCACATAGACAAAGCCACAGGAATGCCCAAACTTACATGCTGGAATAGTGACAGGGCTGAAAACAGAATTTAAAATTTTCTGGCTTTCTTGAACAGTGGTCCTACCTACAGGGTGACTGAAAGGAAGCAAGCATTGTTTCACAAATTCTTCCCTGGCACTTTTTTTATTATTACAGAAAAACTTTACTGTGTAGTTGATTTTTCTTTTGGCTATATTTTGGTAACATGTATCCTTTATTTTTCCCCCAAACTGTCTAAAGCATAACCGTTTATCTACCATACAAGTTTTAAAACATACTTCAGTGCTAATAAGCTATGCCAGGGTGTATATCACAGAAGCCTTGAAGTCTACAAAATACAATCAATCAATTTTAATATATACACCTGTTAGGGCTCACTGCTTTATAATAGCTATGAGAAATAATCTTCTCTGTAACAGCAGGGAAGCTCCCATGGGAGTGTCCAGGTGAAAAAGAACTGGCCATGATTCTCTCACTTGACTTGAAATCAGCATGAAAATAGCATCCATAGTACCTAGACTAAACAGATTTCTAATATCGCACAAACAAATCGATACCTCTGCTAAGCTACTGAAGCAAAATTTATCTGGATACCAAGTGGAATAACATACACAGAAGAGGGTGTTAAATTAGGACTGGAATGTGTAAAAACATTGGAATTCACTATATTTCAGTGAAAAAAGCCAACATACAATCACTTTAACAAAGCTGGCAGGAAATATCCCTGTGCGATTCCCACATTTCCCTCTGTACCACTCCTTATCAATTCTCTCCAGAAGAAAAATGCTGTCTCCAGAATGAAGGTCCAAATCGTCAGCATGCTCTGTAAGACAGCATCATTTTAGTTAGTCACTGTTGTATACAGGGAGTTTCTTAATAAACTCTTACTAAACTACATACTGTAAGCAGAAATTGTATAGTTATGCAGCTTGCTTGACATGTTAACTTTAACTAAAAACTTAGCCCATGCTAAAACAATGGATGTCAATACCCATGCATTCAGGGGAAGTTCAGATCCAATTTTAGCAACTTGGGCACTGCTATTATATCTCGTTTCAAATTCCTCTGAAAAGTAAAACTCACCCTCATACGTTTAAAAACATTTCCAAACCAAAGAAGAAAAAGACGGGGGAAGAAGAGGGGAAGTTGAAAAAAACGTAAACATTAGTCCCACCAAAATGACTGCATGTTGGTTTTTATTATTTCTCTGTACTCACCTGCAGGGAAATCATGGAGCACTATGGCATGAGGAGTATTCGTGTCACAAACTGTCAGACTACTGTTTGAACCCTTACAAAAAAAAACAACTCATCTCACAAGCAATTGAAAACTGGTGAAAGATATTAACATAGACTATTATTCTATTATTAATTCTGAAATGCGTTAGCCTGGTTTTGGAGACAATTTCATCATGGTGTAGAAAGCCAAATGTTTAAAAGGTGACCATTATGAAAAAACGAGCCTGACTTCAAATTATATACATCAGAAGAAATGTCACTGAAATCAGTGAAGCAACACTAGCCAAGAAATGTGAGAGTAGAATTGGCCAATGCATCCCCAGTAGAAAAAGCATATCTCATTTCTGGAGTATCTGTTGTACTGGGGGTGGGGGAAGAGTTCCTGACTGCGTTAGCAGTTTACATTTTTTGCAGTACAATTCATCATCTGGAAATTGTTGCCACATTGTTCAAATGGTCTCTTTCCTATACCCCTTAAAATCTGCAGGATATTTCTGAGGAAATGAGGAGAACTGTGATCGGAGGGACATAGAGAGACAGAGCTGGGACTCTCATCAAATGCACTTAAGGAGATATATAGCTTGATGAAACCATCAGAGTTGCATCTCTACAGGTACACAGATTAAGCCACAATGGTTACCTTCACCAAATTTCAGAAACACATTGTAAAAAGCGTTGCCTCCTCAACAGCTCACTGAAATGGCTATGTGCTTTGATATAATGTGGCAAGTATAACTTAGGTGGCCCCAGAGGAAGTAGCAGCATTATGTGCATCAGAGAGAAGGGACCTGTTGTTTTATTCTCCCCCAGGGCTCAGTCTCAGAGTGTCCTCAGCAAGCCTTTGTTTACAAGAAAATGATACTAGAAATTATACTAGAATGGTTACTTTATAGGGGAAATAAAATCACAAAAGCTGACTTATTATATGTTGCCCCGGCTGGGCTGTTGGAGGACTGACAATGAGAACTGTTAGATAATTGTTTTGTTTCAATATAGTTTAGCCGAATTGTAAAAATGCATAACATGAACATAGCAACAAAGCTAAAGGATGTGAATTACAATGTATAGATGTATAAGTTTTACATATATAGATTCCAGTTATTGGGGGGTCATCTTATATTCAGGGTTATCTTATAGTTGAGTAAATACAGTATAAAAATGCAATAAATGAGAAATACTTTGATCAAATCTATGTAAGGCTAAAAACTCAAGGTTATCATTATTTCTAATAATGATAGTTCTTAATATTCATTATAAATGTGTGTCCTCAAAAGCACTAAGCACATATAAGAAGGCATAATTCCTGAATGTAAGAGCTTTCCCTTGAAAATGTCTTAATTGCTTGTGCTGATGTGTTATGCACAGTACACTACACAATTAAATTCTTACCTTTTGCCTGCTTTTCAGATGCTCAGTCTAAGGGAGTAATTATCTTCATATGAGACAAGTGAACTTTACCAGTTTCCTTTCCCTTTTGGCACTCAAAGTAATTGCTGTCGGTCTGTTCCACCAGCACAAGTACATCCAAAACAATATTGTTTTGGAAGCAAAGAGATTTAATAAATGGATATTACATTGTTCAGAGTGTAACCTTTATAGCCTAAAGCACTTGATGTTTAACATAATATGTGACTAACGATTTAGTGCATATCTGCAAAGAGAGGGAGGGAAAAATTGCTTTACCTTAGAGGAGAGTTCTCCAGGGTTTCTGGGAATGAAATCCTCCTTGGCAATTGCACGAGGCACAGCCAGCTTCTATAGAAATCAAGGCAAATTATTCAAATCAAATGATTTCTTTTACTACTAAATACCAAAATTAAAAACTATTAATAGGGTGATACACAGTAATATGGAAAGCACCTGCCCTTTTGTTCTTTCTACTTGGGTCACTGGATAAACAATTTAAGAAAAGATTTTCAAAGACAAAGACAGCAGATATACAGGCCTATGGCCTACTGAAGTAACCAAGAATTTAACCCTGACTTAACATTTATGCTTTGAAAATCTCACAAACACACGTCAAAAGTAGCTCTGGTTGTAAAGAGTTAGGAACCAAGACTCCTCTCCCTTATCTCACTGCAGTCCCCGCTCAGTCTAGAGTGACGCTTCCATTCCTTGGAGAAAACAGCACAACCATGCTAAGGAGGCAGCAACAGCCTTTCCCCTCTATGGCAAAGGTCAGTGCTCATTCCCAAGGTACAGTTCTCAGAATTTCCTCTTCAGTAATATAGCTGCTCATACCCCACCCTGTGATGCCTCTGTGTCTAAAAAGTTGTGACTGATCCCTAAATAGTTTTCTTGCTGAGCATTAAACAGTTGAGTAAAGTGTATAGAAATCTCTATCACCACACATACTAGAGCAGGTGTGTCAAACATATAGCCTATGGGCTGGATCTGGCCCATGGGACTGTGGCAGAATGCCATCTTTGTCTCTCCCCAAACTCTGCTATCTGGCAATTGACAAATCTCTGACAATTTGGTTACCAGGGTCACTGCAAAAGGCAGACTCCTCTGCCCTGTCTCTTCAGGTAACCCTGAGTTGTAACTTGAGCTGGATACATTCCTGCGGGAGGGGGGAAACCTGCTTCCTCTGCCTACCTGACTGGCATCACATACCTGGGTGAGGGGCGTATGCTCCCTATTGTTCTAAGCAATGCCAACCTGACTGGGAGGGGGCTAGAGACTCTGCCAGTCTACCCAGCAACCAGTGATGCATTTCAAATTGGTTGGTTGGCAGCCAACAGTTGCTGGCCTTCGCTGGATCAGGTAAATGAAGTCATAAGGGCTATATAAGTGAAGGACTGCCCAGGAGGGGGGGCAGTAAACATGATAAACTCAGAGAGAAGGTGGAGCATCTGAAACTTGCTCTCTCTCTTGAATCTCATGATCAATGAACTGCCTGCCTCCAGAGGGAATCTCCACCTGCCTCTGGATGACCCTCATGAGTAAGCTACCTGAGATCTAACTAGATATATAGCTTGCAGTAACACAGATGCATAATCAAAGGCTACCATGCCACTTTTCTCTAAGGGATTTCTCTGATATTGCTCTACACTTTACCCTATTCCAAACCTATTCCTTGTAACCAATAAAGTTCTCCTTTGTACCTAGCGTGGGAGATTTATTGGGAGAGGGTCTAGATTATGCCTTGGGGTCCTCTTGGTTCAGCTGACTAAGAGAGACCACTATTTGTGCTTCAGACTGAGGGAAGCACCCCAAGTTCTTGTAGTAGGTCAAGTACCCTCAAGGATTAATAGGCCTGTGTTTCCCAGAGGGCACAGGTCCAGGATCAATCCAGATTCTGGGTTGTGGCAGCACTACCCCCAGGCTAGTGGGTGTTCTCCAGGAAGAGGGTCGGCCAGATGTGTGGCGCCCCCAGGGAGGTACTTGGAGCCTGGAAGGTGGTCGGGCGCAATGAGGTGGGTGGCTCTCAGCACAGGAGCACCCCCTACTGGCCCACCACAGGGACAATTCCAGCTGAGTATGAGTGAGGGCTGTATAGATATAGCCCTTCCTTGCTCCACTGCTATCTATCCCAACCAAGATCATTGCTGCAGCCCACTATTGGACTTGCTCAGCCACCAATTTCCTCACTGCTCTGCTGCCTGCCCCTGAACCTGCACCACCATAGTATCTCAACCTGTGCCACTGCCTGAATGTCAGCTTGCACCACTGGACCCAGGATCAGCCCAGGAGGAGCTTATGTGGTCTGGATCCAGCCCCAGCCCTGGGGTGAGTTTAACACCCCTGTACTGGGGTGCTGCTTCTCTAGGACCTTGCTTTATAGTTAGTCCCATGACATTAGCAGTTTGTATATTCAGGAAAAGATGTGTTTGTTTTTTTTTACTTTTATCCTTCATTTCTTTCCTTTATGATAACAACCTTCAGAGAAACCATGCTGTGTATTAAGAAGGAGAAATTTATACAACTAAGAGAGAGCAGGCTGATGCAACAAACAGTCCCTGACAGACAGTTCTGTTCTTGTCCGTCATCAAGCAATGCCTGGTAGTAGGATAATGGCAGTTCTGATCCTGATTCTGTCACAGATTTCACTCAGTTGCTTCATTTAGGTACAGCTTGTTACTGAATCAGTAACATGGGAATTATAATGCTTATCAAACTTTGTTAAGCACTCTGAAACACACAGGTAAAGCATAATGTGTGGCATTATATTATTATGCTAGGTCTAAAATTATTAATGCATATCTCAGAATATTACTGAAGAAAGTCTTATAAATCAGGCATTATACATAAATCACTAGTTTGCCTTTCTTAGTGATTTTGAATTCAAAATTGTAGGTATAGCTAACATAAGTGGCTAGGATACTGGGTACTATCCCTGCTTGGGTAAGCACTTCCATCAGAAACACTCAAGACTATTTTCTGTTTGCTGATAATCTATGTCTTATCCAAAGATAAAAGTTATTTGGCACAGTTTTAAAAAAGTATTTAAAAAATACTTTAGCAGTACATTTTTAGTGGCGGATACACTTTACAGGTAAATAATAAACTTCCTCTATACTTTGTTTTGGATTCCACTGTATTTACATACAAAAGTTGGGTAAATTATCTCAGTTCTCACCATGTATTTATTGTAGAGAGGATGTCCAGGTTTAGGTCGAGGAGGTAATACTGGATCTTGACTTTTTAAGACTTGACTCTTTGACCTTTTAATTCCCAATCCAAATTTTCCTGGTTTTTTAGGGTGTATCATGTCAGATGAGGATCGGCAAAAAGGGTCGTTTTGTGAAGAGGGGGTCTTTGTCCCAGAGAGTTTTGGAGGAAGTGGCCTTCCAGGAATACCTTTAGGTGGAGGAGGTCGAGCTGGTATGATTTTTCCATCTACAGGCCTAGAAATTGGGTTGAACCATCAAAAAAATACACATTTTAAATAAGCCTGTGCCCCTAACCTCTGAGACAGCTTCAGATACAGAGCATTCAATAGGGAAACCTATTTGACTGAGACATGAGAAACAATATAATTGAATATGGATTATCTGAAGTGCTCTGGAGGCACTTGAAACTTACTTATGATTGGAGGGATTGAATAATACAGGAAATATCCTCATTAGAGCTCCCAGGTGGCTAACCTGTTCTGATTTCAGACAACCATCTGGTTTCCTCAAAGCTTAACTGTGTAGAACAGTGATTCTCAGGTTAGCCTGAGACCCTTTCAAGAGTGCTGCTGTGAACTTCCTGAGTTCTTTGCAACAAAAACTGCTCTATTATTTTTCTGTAGTAAAAAAAGAGTGAAAACCAAGACCTGGCATTTTCTACTGGGTGTCTTGAATCTAAAAAGACTAGTAAGAACCACTGGTGCAGGGCTTCAGATAAGCTGTGCTCAGTTAAAGACTTGTTTGAAGCTACCTTGGGTTGAACTTCTTTGGATGAGGAGCTTTACTGGAAGTCCTAGACAGTCTTGCTGATCCAGCCTGAGTCATTTATTGGGATTTAACACATCTGAAACCTCCTGTCAGACCCCAACTAAAGTTATGATTCCACTGTCATTACTTTGAATGATGACATTATTAGATAATGAAATCATATGCTACTTTTCTGGAAACAATGACAGGTTAATATGTGGATATCTCTGCTCTACTATTAAAAACACTGTATTATTATATGCGTTTCCTCTACTTTTTTTTAGAGTAGGATATTCATTCAACACAAACAGGTAGTTACTAGTGTGAGTTCTTGAAGGATCAATAAAAATAAGACAGCAATAAAGTCTTAGTAGTCTTTTGGTGTATATTCCTGCTATGTTCAGTGTCAACAACTTGAGAAAAGGACTAATAGCTTATTAATGCACTTGCTATGAGTGTCCTAGTGCTTAGTCCTTAGAGTATGAGCTCCAATTTTACATCTTCCACTCTGAAAAGCAGCCTATTAAAAGGTTAAACTGTATTAAGTTAAAGTTTTCCCTGTTATTTTGAATGTATTTACTGTTTCCTGTTTTTTCCTATCCTTTCTAGGCTTTCCTTATTTTTCCAGGGTTTCCTGGTCCTTTACCTCCTCACCCAGTGCCTCAGAAATCCAACACTTCTAACAGATGTTAATAGCTCTACAACCTTCTACAATTCACACACACACATCTTTTAAAGAAAGTACATGCGTAAAATATGTGCATGCACACCCAGAGAGGTGAGAGCGATTTTTCCGCCCATATTGAGCTTTTCCTTCCTCATGCCCGACTCTCCCCAAAATTAAGCTTTTACATCTGAAACAAGAGCAGAAGTCCCATTTGAAGTGCTCGAAATGTAAACAGAACAGTTTATTCTTTTATGAGGACAGATTAACAGACAGATCACTGGATTATTATTCTTTGCACCTCTTTGATCAACTCAAGCAGAAGGAGAACGGACAGAATTTCTACCTGCTTAGGTCATAACTAAGGAACAGCAGGGACAGGTCACAGGAGCTCAAAAACTAAACATGAGCCAGATGATATAAAAACAGGAACAATAAGTCATTACATCCAATTGCTAGGGTAAACAATGTTCTCAAGACCACTCCCATTGCAGTTACTCCTATAATATAAGGAGATGCACTTAACCTTCAAAACTAAAACAGAACTGTATCATGATAACTTACACTGAGCAAATGTCAGACCCCTAAAATTGTCATTTAGACATTCTCTCACCTGGGGGGCAGCACTGGTGCTGTCCGAGAAGTTCCCCCACAATCTGAATGTTCAAATTCCTAAGGAAAAAAACCCACAAAAATACTATTTCACTTATACAAGGCATAAGAAGTTGTTATTAGCAGAGAACATCAAATCAGAGGACAGAAATATTACAAACAAAAATTATTTAATATAGCACCATTCAAACTAATATTCAATAAGAGTAAGGAGATGAATTCAAGAAAGGGGCAAAAAAAAAAAAAATATATGAGATTCCTCAGACTGAGAGAGAAAATATCAATGAGTGGTAGAAGCACCATCACAAGGAGCATTTCAGAAGTAAGCCAGTACAAGAAGGAAAATTTTGTATGAGATCAGTTTTTCTCATTGCCTCAAAGCTGGCAAATCTTAGTTCAAATATGAAAAAATTAATGACCCTATACATTTGTTATAGGGATAACAAAATGTGACAATAAACCACTGATAAACCTATGTAAATAATTTGTGCAGGGGCTCACAGAGCACTGGGAGGGCAGAGATGGTGGGAGCTGGATACAGAGGGAATTTTTGCTTTTGACTATAATAACATTTTCATGACCTCCCTGAATATTTGTGTAACACTCCATAGGTGACTCACTAGTTGAAAACTCCAGATTAAAACTCCTGATTTAAAAAAAAAAAATCTTTCCAATTTCTGATACTATAATTATTCTGTAAACGAAAACCACTAAAACCCTATATTCCAGGACAATATATTTCCTTTTTCCAAAATATGTCTTCCTGGAGCTTCTAGCACTAAAAAGCACTCCCATTTTTAAAACACAGACCTCTTGCTGGTTAAATTACTCATTATTCCCCAAAGCCAAGGCAGCAGAGCACTCCTTCAGGGCAAGAGCAAGATTTTTTTTTGTTGTGGTAACCTAAACTTCAAGGGAAGTTTAGGTTAGATATTAGGAAAATCTTCTTACGGTAGTAAAGCACTGGAACAAGTTACTCAGGTTGTGGAATCTCCATCCTTGGAGGTTTTTAAGACCTGTCTAGACAAAGTGTTGGCTGGGATGATCTAGTTGGGGATGGTCCTGCTTTGAGCAAGGGGTTGGACCAGATGACCTCATGAGGTCCCTTCCAACCCTAATTTTCTATGATTCTATGATTTAAAAAATCTTGTTGAATGTGATGGAAGACAACAGTTTGTTTGACAAACCATATGATCATAGCTCAGCACATTCTGTGCACTCAGCTATAGGCCAAACCTCTTTTCCCATTACTTATTTTAAAGTGAAGGCATAAGGGCCAAATTCAGGCCAGACATAAAGCTGTAAGGATTCACTGGCTAAAATTCTGCTATGAATCTGGCTCCAGGTTTCTTTCTAGTTTGTATTATACTTGACTGATGAGAGAGACTTATCCTTAATCAAGCATTATGTATTGCATGCTGCGGAAATAGCATTAACCCTGATTCTCACTTCATTTTTCATTTCTAACCAACATACTTTGATTATTTGCTGCTGAAGGAATACCTCTACAGCTTGTGGGTTTGTATTTTTGCTGCCACTGACTACAAGGGCTTTGCATACATTTTTAGGATATAGGAATTCCATAACTGCCAATGCTTTCTCTACCACTGCTTGTACAAGTGAAGTACCTGTATGGGCCTAATGATTTAATTTCTTTTCCGCTCATTATTTTAGCTGCTGTCTCCGCCATTCTTGCCATACAGATTTGGAAGTTTTATTGCCATTTTCTTAGCATTTTCAAAGTACTACTACAGTAAATCAAAAAGCCAAAGGAGAAGAATTACCATTTTCTCAGACCTCCAATACTAACTAATGCTACCAGCAGTTCATTGGTCAGAAGTAAGATGTGGAAGATCTCATTTGAGAAGAGATTTGTTTGGCCCTAAAAACAAAGATAGGAAAATATCTGCATACTGCAACTAGAGGCATGGGGACAACAAAAGAGTACATAAAAAGGCTGCATTGCCAAGCACCCCAGGTGGGGATTTTGCATCTAGTAAATCAAAAGGTAATTATGATTAAAAATTAAAAATTAAACTGTCTTCCAGCATGGAGGCGCCTCAAACATTAGAAATAATAAAGTTGAAGAAAAAGGTAATTTAAAATAAACTTCAATCCCCTCAAATAACTCATTTCACAGTGGACAGGTGTTCATAACAGCCAATCTAGTTTGTCAAACAAAAGATGTAATACAGGAAAATAATGGCAACTTACCACTTTTTTTGTTTGCTCAACATTATTGGGTTTCCCGGCTGCAATCTCAGAAGTATTCCCAATAGGCTTTTCAGCAGGAAGTGGTGGGGGAATGTGAAGAACTTCATTTAAAGCTAGAAAAAATATTAAATTGAATGAGTTTAGATATCAACAGGGAATGAAGGAGAGAGATGTGTAAATGATCAAAATTGATTCCCTTTCAATTCTTTGTGAACACAAGTCCCTTGGCCTCTTCCAGAAAGGTTTGAACAGAAGCAGTGAAAAATACTTGCAAGAAAGGACTTTTTTGAAGATCCTTGTGGGAGTGTTCCCATTTTGTGTAACTGATCTCTCTTAGGACAACAGCTATTTCCAAGCTGTGTTACTGAGATCTCAGATGAGTCACCACTATATGTTGGATCAGAATTTCTGGTAGCCCCCCATGGTGGTGGATTCTTTTAGCTGCTGCTGACTTTGTCTCTGCCGCCAAATCTGGCACTAGGGTGACCACACATCTCTAATTGGGTAGGACAGTCCTCAAATGTAAACATCAAGTCCTGGTCCTGGGCTGAATGACTCTAGGACAGCATTTGTCCTGGATTCCCCTGGACACAGTCAACTATCGTCCCAGTATCATGTGCAGGCATCCAGGTTTTCTGTTCACTGTGGAAAAATGCAGGAAACTGTGGGTTACCCCTTGCAGGCTGGTAGAGTTCCTGCAAGGAGCTGCTTGGGGCTGGGGGAGTGGGAGGCAAGGGCGCCATGTGCATGTATCTGTACACATTCATCATGTGGCCAGGAATACAACCAGATAGCAGTGGAAAGCAGCTCCCTGCAGGTAAGTCTATGGGGAGGGAGGCAGATTGAAGCCCACACGGTGAGGGAGGGAGTGAGGCAGGGTTGGCAGCTGGGGCTGCAGGAGCTGCCTAGCTAGGACAGGGCCCAGGGCCAGAATGGGAATGCATGGCTGTGGGGCCCAGCTGGGGAGTGGGATGAAGCCACGGGTGGTGCACGCCCAGAGAGGGAAACATGGGGGGGCACATGCATGGGGGGCAGATTTGTGTGTGGGGAAGGGGAGGATGTGGACCGCTCACTGCAGGCTTGGGGCTCCCCACCCTGCTGCCCTCTCCCTGGGGCCTCCACAGCCCAGCAGGTGGGTCCTGACACAGGAGGGTGGAGTGAAGCAGTGGGGTTTGGTGCTGCCACCACTGCTGCCAGAACCCCCAAGCCAGCTGCATCACCATAGCAAGGCACCCTCTGCCCACCCGGCAGCAGTGGGGGCAGCGGCGGCATGGAGTTGTGCCCCCCTGTGGCTGCTGGCCAGGCAGGGGGTGCCTCACCATAGCAATGCAGCTGGTGCCTAGGACAGAACCACAGTCCATTCCCCACATATTTCTGCTCATGCTTGTCGCAGGGATGTGTGAGGAGTGGATTGCAGCTCTGCCCCAGGCCCTGGCCCCACACTATCACCACCCTGCAATCCCGGCCCTTCCCACCAAGCTGGTAAGTCTGTGGACAGGCAGGGGGAGAGGGAAGCAGTTGGGGAGTGGGGGCAGATCGAGGCCCCAGTGGTGAGGGAGGGAATGGGGCAGGGGCTGGGGGGAATGGGGTCCTGGGGCCAGGCGGGTCATGCAACAGAGCTATGGGCAGCTGGGTGCATGCGTGTCTGTGTGTCTGTCCCTCACTCCCAAGCCACAGCCTCCCAGCGCTGCTGCTGCCCCTCACTTCTGACCCACAGTACCCTGCAGTACCCTACATCCTTGCCAGGATGTGTGGCCCCTGCCCCTCCCCAGGCTCCAAACCCCACACACACCCACAGCCCCCACACCTTCACAAACAATCCCCCCACACACTTCAAAAATAACATCTCATGATTTACATTCCAAATCTCTTGCTTTTTAAGTGCGTCTCACGGTAGGGTTTGCAATACTATCATCTCATCTGCCCAGCTGAGTGCACCCTGCCTGTGGGGCTCCCAGGATGGTCTCCATGGAGACCCCACCTGCTTCCTCTGTCTGGAGTCCCTAGAGGGGGGTGTGGGGCAGATGGGACCAGGCCAGATAGGATCAACTGCCCCTCCCCTCCCCCCTACTCCCTTCTCCCTCGGCTTGCAACAGCTCACCCAAAACTCCTTAAGTGGCCCTCCAGCCAAAATAATTGCCCACCCCTGAGCTAAAGCATCCATCAGGCTGGAGAATAGCTGGAAGGAGGAGGGGAAGCAGAGAATACTAGGAGGCACCAGTATGGCTCCTGTTATTACAGAGTGAGGAGCTCATCCACAGCCCATTATTAAAGAACACAGGATTAAATGATTATGTACCATTACCATTGACATTAAATGCTCTCTGTTACTGAGATCTGCAAAGTGCTTGGGCAAGTTCTACCACCATTTTTACTCATAACATGTCTACGCAATGGGCTCTTTTTCAAACTATTTTACAGATTTTTTTTGTATATTCATATGATACAATCATACAGCAAACTTCTGATATGCTTCAAGCCCACCAGGTCTGCATTCTATGATCAGAACACCATAAAACGCTCAGTCAGTGTGGGCAATAGTCTAAAATTTTGATAATCTTTTAACAGCAAATGGGATCTACAGTTTTATTCTGTGAATCAGTTGCTCATTGCATTCAGGAGACTACATTAGTTTGGGGAGGGGAGTTGGGGTGGAGGAAGGAAGAGATGAATGTCACTTGTTTTGTCCTACAGAATCAACCCAAAAATCTGGAATTTAAAATTGAAATTTAAAAGCAAGAACAAACCCCCCTCCACCCACAAAGGCAAATTCATAGCCTGAGTAGCAGTGCCTAGGCAAACACTGAGAGAAATCTCCTCTTAGCATACCTCATTGACTTAAAAAGGACATTAGAGATTTATTTTTATACAACACTTAAAATCCTGACACATATACAAATGGCCTAATTTCTCCATCTGTCCTTTACAGAAACAATATTGCCAGTCCTAACAGTTCAGTACTCAAAAGCAGGGTGTTATTCCCATTCTGTACTTTTTCCATTTTCAAAATTTGAGGAACAGCTCAAACTCTCAGCTGGAGCTCACTAGCAAATCCATGGCCAGGGGCTGCTGGCAGGTGGTACCGACACAGTAAATTCCTAAGTGTATGGGCACCATCCTTTGTCTGCCAGTGCTGTTTGCTTTTGGGGCTGTGTTAGTTAGTTCCCTTCAGGGTCCCTTTCTCTCTCTCCAAAGGAAGGTAGGCAGGAACACCCTTTTTATTGTGATACTTCAACCTTTCTTGTGGGCTCTCCTGGGTTTCACCAAGCATAGAGTCTCTCATGTGGGCAAGGCCTTTTGTCCAGCTAAAGCTAAAAACAGATGACAGGTTTAATGCAGCCTTGTTTAGGCTGGGATATATGACTTGGCACAACCCTTTACAAACTGGGTTTAAATGGCAATTAAGTCAAATTAGCAGTGATTGTTCTGAAGCAAAGCATTTGTTCGAATAATTCACAGATACTGTGGGACAATGGGCTTGTCAGTCTGTAAAGTCTGGGAGGAATCAAATGTGAATCAGGCTGGTTAGAAACGCAAAACTCTAGAACTCTTGGTTCAGAGATGATACCTTTTATTAGACCAAATAACAAATCCCCCACAAAAAGTCTTTTTCTGCAAGCTTTCGAGCACGCATGCCCTTCTCCTCAGGCTCAGGGAAAATTAAAGATGGTAAAAAGTTTCAATCCAAAATTGGCTAAAATTTGGCATCTTCCATGAAGTTTATTTTCTACCTATGGGGACTTTTTACCATCTTTAATTTTCCCTGAGTTATAGAGTTTTGCATTTATTTTTGTCTCAGACCAACACAGCTACCAAATACATCCCTGAAACATGGAAGCTGCCAAATTTTAGCCGATTTTGGATTAAATCTCAATGCTGAACAACAAGAAAGATTTCTACAACTCCCTGCCTTCCAGACATTTGACACCACCAGAGAAGGAATCCTGCCTTATCTGTACAACAAAGAGCAACTCACAAAGACACTCTCATGGACCCAGAGGAATAGACTTCCACCTTTAGCTCTCTCTATGCAAAAATGAAGTTTATTTTCTATGTACGGGAACCTTTTACCATCTTTAATTTTCCCTAAGCCCTGTGTGCCTGAAAGCTTGCAGAAAAAGATAATTTTTGCAATTTCTTAGTTGGTCTAATAAAAGGTATTATCTTTGAACCAAGAGTTCTGGAGTTTTGCATTTCTTTGTGTCTCATACCAACACCACTACCAAATACATCCCTGAATCAAGCTGGTTGTCTATTTTAAATCTAAGAGCCTAGGTTTCTGCAAAGGTTTCAGTATGACAACAAAGGGTAAAAGCAGATGTTAGGTGTATCCCAGGTCTTACTGTCCCAGGTTTGACTTGTATCAAAGCAGGCAAGGGACGATCATATAGGCTAAAAACAGATGTTGGATTTCTCCTGGGACAAAACTTTTTAGTTCCTACAGCTATACAATCCCACAGTCCCACTTTGAGTACCTGGGAAGTACAAATAGTACTTTTCCCCCAGGACAATTTGGCTAATTCAAGTCAACTGCCATGCAAGCTGTGCCCCCACCTCCCCTTGATGAGAGTCAAGGCCTGGGACAATCAGACTTTGATCAACCCTGTTTTTATGGTTTACACCTGCAGCCTGAATGGGAATTAACTCAAATATGCTGGTTAGGGGCGGGGGCAGAGGGATGGGGGGCAGCATTATCTTGGATACTTCACTGGTACTTAAAGTGAGACAATGGATTTGTACGCCTGTAAGATCCCAGGAAAAAAAGGCTTTGTCTCAAAAGAAATCTGACTTCTGTTTTTAGCCAAGAGAGTCAGATCCACTGAGGGAACTGATAGTTTCACAGTTTATTCTGCTTCCTGGGAACCCCAGCTCTTCCCCTTGGACTCCAAATCTCTCCTAGTTGCAGTCTCCTATGAAATAACCCATCACATCTGTCTGCCAACAGTAGTTCAGTACAGCGCAACTGACAGCCCCTTGAGGGAAAGTCCATTGCCACTAGAGAGCAGCAAGAGATTACTTACCATTTGTTTGGCAGGGCAAAAAGGAATCTATTTAAAAAAAAAAAAGTCTGCCTGGGCATGATTATTAAATTAAAGGAAGAAAATGAAGGCCTGATCCCATTCTACCTAAGTATATGTAGGCACTGAAAGGCTCATTCCACTGTGCTTCAGTCCCCAAGAAAACACGAACATTAGGATTACTATATTTCCAGGATCAAAAAAGAGGACACCTGTCAGGGGGAGGGGGAGGAGCTGGCAGGGGGTGGGTATATTATTGTGGGAGGCAGGGCAGTGATATGCCTGTGCCCTGCCTCTGCCTCTCACTCCTAAGCCCCTACCCCCCCCCCCAGCCCTGCCAGTGCCCCTCACTCCTGACTCAGAGTCCCCTGTCTCCACAGCCTGGCTGCCCATGCAGTTCCTGTGCATGCACACACATACATTTGTTCTTTCTCTCTCTATCTTACTCGCCAGGGCCCACATGCAGAACATGTGACCCCTGACAGCCAATTACCTTGCCTGCTGCTCCCAGCCCCAAGCATCCAAGCTGCTTGTGCCCGGGAAAAGCAGAGACAAACCAAAAACCCGGACATTTGCTCCCATTTTAAAAACCTGCCTGGACACAAGGATGGGGTCAAAAAAGGGGACATGTCCAGGAAAACTTGGATGTATGGTAACCCTAAACATGCCCAATTTTGTAACACACCTCCATCTTAATCTTAAGAGTAAGTTACAAAGAGCAGCAATCAGGGTACCCACCCATCTTGGGTTTCCTGGTTTAGAGGAGTCCAAGCAGGTGCACTTAGAATCTGGCTCTTAGACAGGGGTAGCTTTCCTATACAGAACATGACTGGCCACTACCATTAGACTATTTCCTATAACTGACAGTATACAAGGCCTTGCAAACCAGAAAGTTTAGCACATACATCCAAATCTAAGTAAGAAGGTGTTTTTCCTAGTAGATTTACATACGACTAGAAGGAGCTTCCTACATCACTGATCCCAGTCTCTGAATCAACAAAATTGCTACTTTAAACCCTCACACACAACCAGAAAACAAAATAGCTGAAATGACAAGTACCATATAACAGCATTTTCAATCTGGAGTCCACAGACTATGTTTAAGGGGTCTGTAAAAGATGACTATGTTCAATCAGAAGTATGTGAATACCCACACCTACAATTCAAAAGGGTCTGCACCTCCATTCAAATTTTCCAAAGGGATCTGCACCTCCATCAGCAATGTCAACTGCTGCAAAACCATTGTGAGACTTGGGATTTCAAAGTTAAAATAACAGAATGGGGCAGGAGCAGGGGCTGGGATGAATGGAGCCCTGGGGCTGGTGCTGGTCATCCAGAGGTGTGGTGGGGAGCAGGGTGGGGGGGAGAAGGCTGGAGACAGGCTGCAGCTCTGTTTTCTGATCTCTGCTGCCTTGCTCCAGGAGCTCAGCTGCGTGACCCCGGTGTGCCTCCTGCCGCTGGGGGTGCAGGGGATGTGCTGCATGGCCAGAGCTCCCCATGTCCCCTGCCTGCCCAGCAGGTGGCAATGGCATTGCATGGCTGAGCTCCTGGGGCAAGACAGCAGAGCACAGAGCCCCATCCTGCAGCAGGCAGCCCGCCTCTGCCCTGTGAGGGGCACATGCCCCCATGCCTCCCCCAGGGGTGTGTACTTCTGTGGGGGGCTGTGCCCCTCCGCCGCACCTCTAGACAGCCCACCTTGGCCCCGAGGTCCCATTCACCCCTGCCCCTGCTCCTGCCTCGCTCCCTCTCTCACCATGAGGCCTTTGATCTGCCCCCCGCAAATGCCTTTTCCCTCTCCCCCCCGCCCCTTTCTATCCACATACCAGCTGGGGGCTGTCTGTGTCTCTGTGTCTGCTCCTCACTCCCAATCCAGAGCCCGCCCAGTCCTGCTGCTGCTTCTCACTTGACCCATAGTATACCCCACATCCTACCAGTGTGTGCAGGGATCCTCCTCTCCTGGCTCTAACCCCCCTCCCCCTACACACACACCCAGTCCCCAACACCTTCACAAATAATGCCCCCACACACACTTAAAATAGCATCGCATGATTTAAGTGCCAATCTCTTGATTTTTTTATGTGTCTCATGATTTTTGGCATGGTAGGGTTGGCAATACTGCTCCATTCAAAATTTTTTAGGTGTCCGCAAATGAAAAAAGGTTGAAAACCACTGCTCTGTAAAATAGCATGCCACAGAAAAGCAGGGGAAACAATGTTATTTCCAATCCCCTGCCACTGTAGTTGGTTAATCTGTGATCAGAAGAAACCTAGAGAAAGGACTACAGAAGAAGACAAAATAGCCTTAAAAGTCCTTTCCAAATCTGACCTAACCTAGAGGAAAAAGTTCTTCCTGCCTCCAAACCTGCTGATCAGTATTGAGCCTTGAATGGAAGAGCACAATCAGATTAAATTTGCGTTTTACTAAATATTTTGGATTATTGGATTTATTTGGATTCCTCTATGCTTTTCTAACAATTTGTATGCAAACAAACAAAACCAGAAATATACCACAATACACTTCCTCCTCCTATCTCAGTTCTCCCCTCAAAAGAAAAGATCTCCTAACAAACCTCAAGAAGAGTCAGGATAGTTTGACTACACATGTCTAGTGCAGAGGAACATGGGTTTTTAAAATGCTTTTCTAATTTCCTCTTGCATCATTTCTCTTTTTTGCCTGGAGTTTTGAGCTTATTAGGAAAGTGAGGATTTCCCCAATTTGAGAGAAAAAGTGGTTTACTAATCTAAATGTGAATTTAGGAAACATGTATTGATGCCTACATGTGAATATTTTAAATACAAGGACTAATCAAGCCCCTCTTGTATCACTTTCCAGGATCATGGCAGCTAATTAGTTCCAGCTCTTAGTGGTCTGGTTTGGGAGAAAGAGGCAAGCATTCTGGTTAGCAGTCAGGAAGCTGCAGATGGGACCACGACAAAAATGGCTGCAGCTACCAGAGTTTTTGTGGTGTACCTTTACTGTCTTAACAAACAGGAGCAAAAGACCAATATTTGAATAGCTATCGATTTCCATTCCAAAAAATCCTTGTTGTCATCAATACCAGGCCAGTAAAATCATGTTTACATCCTCCTAGCAAACTGTGTTAAAATACAGTGTAATAACAGTGCTTAGCATTATGTATCTTCTCGCCACTGGAAATTAAAAAATAGTAGTCAGTTTGTGTTAGAATGACAGTCAACTCAGCTGAAATTTCTCTAAAATTTCTCTAGCTATAGGCAATTCAGCATGTCTACCCTGGTTCTAAGAAGACAATTCCTTGATGCAAGTCTTTTTGAAAATTTAAGAGGAGAAATTAGGTTTGAAGTACTTACATTTCCCTGGTTTTGCTGGGATTCGAATAACAGTAGGCTTCCGGGCTACGGCTGGTTGCACTGTCTGTTCCTTTGCAGGCTCATTTTTGCAGGGCAACTGAAAGGGATCTAATGAAAAAAAAACACAACTTAGTAAGTCTTTGTTAAATACAAGCCTCAACAGACACCACATTCATTATTAAAGACATGTATATTTCATGCCCAAGAGAAATCAACAAAATCTAAGTATCCAGTAAAAGCAAATACAGAGCTAATGAAAAGTGAGCACTCAGCTCTTTGTGAATAATGTATTTTTCGTGCATCTGTTCTGACAAATTATTCAAAGCTAAGTAAACTTAAACCATGTTTCAGATGCCTCCCAGGATTATCTAAGTTACTAAGCAAGAGCAAGTGCACCACTGAATAACAGGGGTTTGAAGAAAACAGTATTGCTTTAGGGAAACATGTTTCCAGAGCAGTTGCTCTAGTATGCACACAAAGTTATGAATACATGTAAGAGAGAAAAAGAGTTTTGTTCTACAAAACCTTGGAAAAACTAAATCAGTACCACAGCAGATGAAAGAACTACAGAAAACATGAATGCATTTTAACTGTTAGGCTTACAAAATGTTTTTGGTGCCCTCTGTCATTTCTTTAATTCACCGTCTAATTCAAACTTTGAGGATTGTTAGATCATCATCCTATGAGTTAGTTTTGTGGTTAAGACACAGAATTAACAGCCCTATGTAGATTCTAGCTCCATCTATCTCTCATATGTTTTTGTCCAAGCCTAGGGAAAACATTTAACATTACTATCCATGCGTAAAATTAAGGTAGTATTTTGCCACACTTCTGAGAAATTAAAGGCTTTAATAAATTAATGTACATGACAGGTTCAGATACCACTAAGAAAGCAGATACAGCAATACACTGACACAAATAAAACAGACATCTACTTACTCTCATTACCTTTGTTCGGAGAAGCAGAATTCATTTTGCATCATTCTCTACTACCATCAACTAGAATTTTTTTTTTTTACTTTTCTGGTACCCATCCCAATGCATTGAGATGCCTACACTTACTGTACCATAAATGAATAAGATGGAAATCAGAGAGTGTTCTGGCCATGACACCTATCCGCTGTTCATGCAACAGTGCATGCAAATGAACATTGATCTCAGGCAGCCATTTGAGATGTGTGGTTTAATGGTACATTATCTGGTATCAAACGTACTGAAGGGTCCCTTTAAATTCTCCAGTTTCATCTTATCACTGAAGGCAGGAAATGGCAAAACAAAACTAAGAGAAATCCACACTGCCCAAATAGGATGTCTAAAATAATTTAAATTAAATTCTTATAATTTACTTTATTAAAGAGATAATATGAGGGCTGCCTGCCTTTTAAACAATACAACCTGAGGCAGTTCACCAAGAAACTTTAAATATTTGCTGTTTTGAGATTAAAATGAAGATTCCAAAAATGGAAAATGTTGGGCTTTCCTAGGAACAGTCTAAATAAAAATGACTGGTTTTAATTTTAAAACTCTGACATTTCTATTATAGCTCTATTGAACTATTTTTGTATATGGGCATTTTGTTGGCAGACGCCAAGAAGGAATTTCCAAAGCTACATACATATGCAAACTCAGTCTTGTAAAGGTATATGTATAGTGAGATCAGTCTTTCAGTTATCTCACTATCAGGCTGATCTCACTATACATGTGTGTTTACCCCAGGACTGATGCACTTAGAAACCACTACCAAAAAAAGGAGGTTGCAAAGGCTCAGCCATGTCAGCAGAATAGGAGGAGACCATATCCCCCAAAATATTCTGTATAGCGAGATTCGAGATAGCTCTAGAAAGCTAGGTTGCCCTTTATGGCAATACCATGACATGTGCAAAAATGATATTAAGTCATTCAACATCAACAAAGAAAGCTGGGAGGAGCGTGCAGAATCCCATCCAATCTGGAGGGAACATCTGGCACTGGGTGCAGCTCAATATGAAGTGGCTTTGATCCAGAGGATGGAAACAAACTAAGAAAGAAGGAAGCAGCATGCTGTAAACTTGGGTTCCAACTTAGACAACACATGGATCTGTGAAACTTGTAACAAGCTGTGTCACTCTCGGATTTCTCAGGCACCTGACCAGACCTCTTACATGTATAGCATGATCTAGAGGATTGACGACTGCCCATAGTGAAATCAAATGGGACGGCTGAAAATGTGCCAGGCACATGCCTATACTTCTAATGCAAAGTTCTTTGGGGATCTGTCTACATGGCACATGGTACTCTGGTACAGCTGCACTATCATGACCCTCTACCTGAAGATTTTATTTTATTTCTTAGCAGAGATATACTGGCCCACATGGAGCTCTGTGAGGAAGCGGCTATACTTCTGGCATCTGAGCTAGTTGGGTACCTTTGTATGGCACTACATTCTGAAATTACAATAGTTTCTTATTTTTCTCTTGCCACTCCTTCTACCAATACTCAATGCTGTTCAAAGTTATTGCTCTACACGGATAATTCCTGAGAAAGGCCATTATCAAATCTTCATCTGCACAGCACTCATCATGAGGCTATGAAAAACATTTCTGAGAACCTTAGTTTTCCACTCATTATCTTTTGCTCAATTATACAGTTGCCACCTCATAATTAGTTTAAACCTCATTACCTTGTTTGTGTCATTCCTTTCCCAAGTGTTGTGTTAGTAGCAGAAATTGGCTGGGTAAACTACTATGCTGCCTTGTGTAATGGGACTGACAGTGTATGAATTTTTTATGTTGTTTAACAACAATTGGGCATGGTTCGAGCATGATTCATGAAAGTGTGAACAGAGAATTGCTAATACACTCACTTAGGGCTTCTCAACACCAGTAAATTAATCTGCAAGGCACCCTTCACAACACTAATATCAATGGATTTCTATCATTTTTCTTTCATAATCTTTTCATACAATTTCCACTGCTCACATTTTCTTGAGCCTGGCTTTTCCATGTCTGCTAATAAAACAATTTTATAGCTTCCCTTTGCTAGCATATTTTGTTGTGTATATTCTTCAAGTATGCAATGAGGTAGGATGCATCCAAGGAGCCTATATATTTCCTTTTACTTCTACTGGTTCAGGGGAAAGAGAGATTTTTCACCTATACCACCTTCATTCAACACTAAAGACAATAGGGTGACACAGCAAAGGAAGGAGGCTGCTACTTTTCTGAAGGTGTAATTGTTAGTACATAATGAAGAGGCAGTATAATGCAATCCATTGCTAGTCCCTCTGCTACCAATACACGTCCCCAACAGGGCTCTAGATGCTGGAATTCAGCTGCGGGCCCTGCTCTGACAGCACCTATACACGTGCTCCAACGCGTTCCAATCAGAACGCTCCAGTGTGCTGCAGCATCTCATGTATTCAGCAACCCCACATTTCAAAATGATGGTGGGGGCTTTAGTTAAAGCACCTCCACTGACATTTTGAAACGCAGGACAAGAAATACACGAAATGCTGCGAGTATTTTAATTTGAATGGCTCCCGAGAATCACTCTAATTAAAATGCGCCCCCTCCACCCCTCAGCATGTGTAAAAATGCCCTGAATTTCCAGCCACACCAGGAACCCTGCAGGTCAGATGATATGTTCTTTACGCAAAAAAAAAGAAAAAGATAATGGCAGTTTTTTCAGATAGAGTGAAGAGGCAGGGGGGCTCTGAACAGACAGGGAACAGAGAACAGGAAAAGGCAAGTGAAACCACTTTAGCCTGTGTAGAACTGTGCCTATCCAACACTCGGATGACAGACATTAACCACCTCCCCTCCCCACAAAACCAACCAAAAAAAACCCAACAGAAATATGGTTGGGGGTTCAAGAACCAGACCACAATGGAAACAATACTGAACAAAAGTTAGCTTGGTGCTCCATGGTATAATGTTGCTGAAAATACTTTGCTATCCCAACATATACAGTTTTTAACACAATACATTTTGCAAACCTCTGACATGAAAATTCCTACCTAACGCTCGCTTTCCCTGCAATAGTTAAAGGACAATAAGAATGGTAGGATCTAAATCTGTTTGGCAAGTCAGGATTTCAGGAGCTTGCGCAGGGGTCTGTAACCTGCATAGAGCCTGAAGCATAGCTTAAAGCAGAGGTGTTAAAATCCTTTGGCTCCCCCACCAGATCCAAATCTCAGGGCTCAACCTTGGCCAGGTCTAGACCCACTTCCAGTGGCGGGATGAGCAACAGGGGCAAAACCACTGCAGGTGCCAGAGCTATGGAGATTAACACACCCATTGCTTGCCCTCTGTCAATGATAAACATCCCCAATGTGGGGACGGGAAGGGGATGATACACATTCCATATACTGGAATATGGCTGTGCGTCCTGTCCCTGAATTCCCATTTTTTCCAAGAGCCATACAGGCCAGATGATATAGCCAGATCTGGTTTGTAGGCTATATCTTTGACACCCACTGGCTTAATGAATTCTTCATGAATTTCTTCTTTAAATTGTTCTTTAATTTCTCAGCATTCCAGCATTTTTGGAAGAATAGATTTAGCCAGCTGATGAACCATTGCACACCCCTGGAAGAAGGGGTCACTAGTTTTGCAGCCATGAAGTAGTTTTGTTGTCTCTGGGTATATCTACACAGTGCAAATAAATGTATATACAGCGCAGTGCAGCGCAGCACAGCGCAGTGCCAGGCAAAGATCTTACCTAAGGTCCAGGAACAAGCCTAATGGTGTTACCAACAAAACTACACTGCTTCCTGCTCCAGAACTAAATTTGAGCTGGCTCAATAATCTCTCCACTGCACTGTATTGCACCATGTAAACATAAACTTTGAGTCCTATAAAGGAGAATTTCTTCCTCCCCTACTTCCACAGAAACTTTCAGTGGCTAGCCCTGTGACAGATTTAAGCAGATGAGACTTGAGTGCCTGATGAAAGGCTTTGTTGATTCACTCCTTTATGAAACTGCAGGATGTGGCTGGAGATTCAATACTCATTAAACTATGTTCTTCTGACGTTAGGCCTGGAGAGAACTTGCTAGAAACACTTATAAAAATTCTGGATCTTTTATTACATATATATACATCACAGACCATATGTTTTTAAGTAACTTGGGAATATTCAAATGCTAACATTAGCAAATCTTCTGAATTAGATTTTCCTTTGAGCAAAGAACTGAAACCATGTCATACATGGTTGCTGCTATGTATTTCACAAGGAGAGAAGAGTCCTTGATTTCATGAAAAAAAAATTGTAGTCTCTCTTAGTTTTCCCTGGAGACAAAACTGAGAAACTAGTAAGATATGGAATGCAGCAGACACTCGCTTCTTTAAAATGGTAATACTGATGGGATGAAGCTAATGAAATGAAGTTCTCTCCTAACAGGCAAACAAGAGACTACCCTAAATCTACAAATTGAATAAATTCTTTTTTTCTTGTCATTTGGATAAACTGAAGGCGACTGTATCTGGAATATAGTAAGCAGTGAGTAGGCAGGCATTTTTATAAAGGTGTGAATCTAACTGTCCAAACAGGAAGTTTAAAACAATGTAGCCTTCCTATGTAAAATTATCTGAAGGTTTCTATTTAAACCCAACCTTTCTGCCCTGTGGAACAGATGGACTGTTCCCAGTCCATCTGTGGGCTGGATTCAGCCAGTGGGCTGGATTCAGATGTGGCCCAGCCCCGATCTGACCATGTGGTGGTAGGGGGAAAGAGGGGAGGGGGAAGGGGCATGGGCATACCAAATGCTGTATGAGGTGGGGATTGGGTATCAATTCAGCTGTGCGGGGGGAGAGGCCACAGTCCAGTCTGGATCTGGCCTCACGGACTTTGCAAATTTGTCAGCAGGGGATATGTGGCAGTATTAATTCCCACTGCTCCCCCACCACCAAATTTCCCAAACTGTGGGGAGCTCTGCAGACCAGATGCCATGGGTTTGGGTTTGAGCACCCTCACTTTAAATAATAAACTAACTTACTTTGCATTCATGAACAAAACTTGCATAAGACTCCTCAATAATTCACAAACCTTTCAAGACTAGGGGCATGTGTCCTTGCCTGACCAGGCAGTGCCAACACTGGTGTGACAGAAATAACAACAGTAACAGCCTGTTCTGGTCTTGGAACTTCAGTGGGGCCTGGAGTCTACAACTCGTTTCCATAACAAATTGGTTAGAGGCATTACTGATCTGGAAGATGACTAAAACTTCCAAGTATCCAATACTTGCGAAGACTCCCTGGACACTGTTGGAAATATATATTAAAAGGCCTGAATGCTGCAAACTTTTATTAAAGGAGTTTCTCTTAGATGCCTAGACATTTTGACTGGTTGACTTGATCTCAAGTCTTCTTGTTATGTGAACAAAAACCTCGGGGGTACCTTTGGGGTAGACTTAAGACTCCAGAGAACTGGGTCATATTAAAGGCTCTGATAGAACCTGCACAAGACCTGATTTTCAAAGAGGTCTGAGCATCCAATGCTCCCAACTGAACCCCACTGGCATTGGAGGTGTCAGGCATTCTCAAAAGTCAGAGCTGAATCTCTCTGTACCTCGATCCTCCATTGCAAAATGGGAATTATTTTTCTCTACAGAAAGATCATGTCATTGATAGCTGAACTAGTTTTTAAGCAAGCTAGTTGAATTTTTTTGTGGAACCAGAGTGTTTCATCAAGTGGTGTATTTTGCTTAACTCACTTTCTGTCTGTAAAACTGTTCCCTGTGTTACATTTGCAGCGCCTTTAGCCAAAGCAGCAGTGTAGCCCTAATTGTAACACCGATAATTGAACTCGCAGACAAACAGATTCCAGTTGCATTTCAAAAGTATTAAAATTTCTGCACATTAAAATCTTCTATTTAAAATTGGACTTTTACAAACAAGTGGTTAGTGCTGCATCTCAAACACTGCTCAGAAGACTGTTCTAGGGTTGTCATAGCAACAAGTGGAGCCCTGTCATTTTGCTATGTCATTATTCATAATAAATCCAAAGGTCTGGGAAATTGGGAGCAAGATTACAGCTGCTTTTCCTGCCCTTACAAAGCATTTCACTGTGGATTCATCTTGCAAATCCAAAGAGGCTCCTATGGAAACATGGAGAATACCTAATATCAGTGCAATATGTCACCAGATTTTATTTTATTTTTTAACAAGTAGGCAGGTTTTCTGTGGATCTTTTGTCAAGACAGTGCTGGAAATAACACCATGTATTACCAGACACAAATAGAAGAAATAGGAAATGAGCTTGTGATCCTGACTGCAAAACAGCTTGGAAAATGTATTGCTTTCTTTGGAGGTAATCCTTATTTGCACTGGTGTCAAGCACGAACACAGTCAGATCCTTTTCTCTTTAGCAGATGAGGATGGGGTGAGCAAAGAAGCCTTCTTGCTGTGTTAATAAAATCATTCCAGCTACTTCTGGGAGGAGTCTGACAACTATTCATCTGTTAAATTAAATTTTGGATCATGCAACTAAATGTTAACCATAAAAAACTGAAATATGTTATCTTTACCTATGAAAAGGAACAGTTTAGCTATCAAAAAGATAAACAGGGTAGTGCTCTTTCTGTTATCCAGGCGAGTACTGTTTCCTCTAGCAACACTCAGTGGGATCACAGGATTTTGGTTCAAATGTGAGATTTAATATTTATTTAACCTTTCTAAACAGCTGGGGAACTCTGTAGCATGTATGTGTAGCTAAGATTTTATTTGCCTTGTTATGTATTTTTAAATATAAGAATTTTGCCTCTTTGTGAGGGCACCTCTAATTTGTCTATCTTTGTTCTTTTGTTCATCTGAAAAAAAATCAATGTTGTCTTTTTTGTTTTATCTGCTTTGGAGTTCTATTTCTGAGACCTTCATGTGCACAGTGGCTACTCTGTATTGTAGTGAAAGCCCCTCTGGGCAAACACGAATGGACACAGCTCCATTCATAGTCTGTCATCACCAGTCCTAATTTTCCTGGAAGGTACTAGGAAGTATTTCCTGAGTCATTCAAGATTCTCTTTCTCCAAGGCACAAAACTTTTCCTGCAGGGAAGGACTCCTATCTATGCTATTTTGCAACATATTCCATTGCAAACAGAATCAGCCCTTAAAAAGTAGTCTGTTAGCAAATGCATCAAAGCAGTTCCCAAAATACATTATGTATGTTGTCATTCTCAGCAGTATTGAACTATAACTTGCAAGAACCTTCCACAGTTTCTTTCCTAAATCTGCCCTCAAGTTACTGCCTCAGTAAAGAGAAAGAAAGAGGTAGTAAATAAAAAACTTGATCTAATTATTCAGCACACAAATTATAATGAAAGCACAGGCCCTCACAGCAATTAATAAATATAGATTTAATACGACAGCAATGCACTATTTATGTATCTGTTTTCAGAGAGCTGCAGTGCCTAATAAGTAAAGCTAAACAGCTAAAAAATGTATAGCCTTTCTTTCTCGTTCTCTGTCAATATATTTCCCATCTCTTATGTTTTTAGAAATAGATCTCATACACCATGGGCCTTTCCATCCTATTGCTTTTAAGAAGAATCCTCCCCACAGTTTACAATGGAGAATTCTGCTTGAAAATGATTGTATTATAAGGCCCACTGACAGATTGCTACCAGAACATGCTGATGAGAAGAAACCTGAGTTTGCAAGACTTCAACGGGAATCACAAATCCATCTCTTGAGGTACTTAGGCATATGGGCTGCTTACAGATGTAAAAAAAAAAAAAAAAAAAAGAAAAAAAGGTGCTTTACTTTAAACTCCACGCGCCCCTGCACCAAGCTCAGCAGATGCCCAGAAGAGGCATCATGTTAGTTGGACCTGACTCACCCAACGTCTTTATAGATTGGGCATTGTAGTGGTGCATTTTTATCTAATAGCCAATTGAATCGACTATTAGATAAAAGCGCCAAAAAGCCCATCTGATCTATGACGCAGCTCCACAGCATCTGTAAATTAACATGGTGCTTCTTCCGGTAAAGCACTTTTTCCTTCCCCCTCCCCATGTTTGTCAGCACCTATGGAGGTGCCTGAATACCTTTACAAAATTGGGTGGGAGTGTTGTTGAAGCTGTGATGGTCCAGAAAATGTGTGAGAGGCAAGGGCTTTTTTGTGGTATCTTTTATTAGACAACTGTATAGTTGGCAGAACTGCTGGATAAGCTTTTGGGCATAAAGTGCCCTTCTTCAGCTTAATATTCTTCCTCCATAGTACAGTATTTTTTCTGCAGGGAAGGACTACTATCTATGCTATTTTGCAGCACATTCCATTGCATAGGCCTAAGGGCACTTTTTGCCTCAAAACTTGCCCAACATCTCTCCCAACTATACAGCTGGTTCAGTAAAAGACATCACAAAAAAGCCTCTCCTTTAAAAAAACTGGACACAAGTCCTTAATTGACTCATACACTCTAGTAGTTTTTAAGTGAAAATAGTAATTTCACATGGATGTATTAATTAAGAAACTTATAGCTGTATAAACAACAGACACTATGTATGAAAAACAGCAAATGAGTAATAGCAAATGGGACACAGAATTTGAGTCTGTTTGGTCCCAATCTATGAAACCACAATGGACACTGCTGCTTCTCTATTTGACATAATGAAAAATAAATACCTGTGTGTACACTATTGCCCAGGAGCAATGTACTATGAACCACAGGTGCCCAAACGCCAGGCCTAGATAGATTAGATAGCAAATGCCAAGATGTCTCCAGTGCCCAGGAGGGACTGTGATACATTCTAAAAGGGGTAGTTAGAATATATATATTTTTTGTATAATTTTTATTTTTCAAGCTATTAAGTTATAAATCCAGCTGGCATGTTCTCAGAATAACACAGCCTGGAAACCTTACTGGTCAGCTATTTGGGTCTCCAAGTCTAGGTAATTTCACGGGAAGCTTAACATAAGAGGAACGATAGAATTCTACACACACCAATTTGCTGCTATGAATACACAATGCAGGATTACATGTACCTAAATTATAATTTTTTTAATGTTCTTTCCTTATAAATTATGCTTACCTGCAGCTGCTTCAGAACTGATACATTCTTTACCTGCACTAACTGAACTAGGAGGCAAAACATCATCATCAAAACTAATTAGATCTCCTTCCTCATCCGGTTTACTTTGCAAAGTAGGTGCTGGGACACTGGTTGCAGACAACTCTCCCACAGACTGAAAGGCTTTTGCTTGGGTATGTACAGAGAGTCTGGGAACAGCAGAAACTGGTTTTAGTAAGGCTGAAGAAGAGTCAGGATTTTCTAAATAAAGTGACTTTTTAGGAACAAGCGGCCTTGGAGCAGGAACTGGGAATTTCTTCTGTCCATCATTCTCTGAAGCTGACCCAGTCCTTACATGAAGCAAATCATTACTAGTACTCGTTACAAGGCTGGGCTTTGGTTTCTTTGGCAATTCAGGTTTGGTTACGACACTGCTCCCACTTTCTTGAGGCTGAGGGTGCAGCTCCCTGGAGACAGGTTTTGGTTTCCTTTCAGTCCATGAATCCCACTCTCCTGAAACCCTGTTTGCCCCTGGCTTTGGAGCCACTACTGGCTTCTTTGCAGTTACTGTAGGTCTCTGGGGAAAACACCTTGGGGCAATTTCTGGCTTTTTGGATAATCCTGAGGTATCAGTATTTGTTTGGGATTCAAAAACTTTGATTCTTGAAACAATACTATTTTGGTTTCTTTCTGCATTCATGCTGTCCACCACCACGTGATTGTTCAAGCTATCATCCAAGAGAGACAGTTGCTGATTTGGGGAGACCTCCCTTTCAGCTGTAGGTTTGCTCTCTCCTTTCCGATTGTCTTGTGCTTCACCTTGAGTAGCTTTGACTATAGGTTTGAGATTGCCTTTAGATCTTGGTTTTGGCACTGGACGTATCACAATAGTTGGATTTTTTTGGCAATTCTGTTCTTCAGATGCTTCAAGGACAATTAGAGGAGTCTCATTTTCTGAAGGACTACTATTCAAGAAAGATGAGGAAGGTCTGGGAGGCTTGAGAGGACTTTGCACTGCTGACAAAAGAAATAAAGTTTTCATGCTGTATTCTAATACATCTTAAAACACGCATTTAAGATACATAATTTGGCCTGGGTAACTATTCTGGCCGCAAGCCCCCTAAGTGGCTTCACTCAGAAATCTTTGTTGCTTGCATTACATTTGTGATTATTCCTTATAAATAGGACAAAAAAACCCTTCAAAAGGGAACTACTCACTTCTAAAATGCATGAACCTGAAAGTTATGAATCCAAAATTACTTTGTTAAGGTTTATTTCAACAGATGTAAAGAACCATCAGAAGTCAAAATACACACACACAGGTTTCCCTCGCCAACTGCTGGGGTTAGGTTCCTGAAAGTTCCTGTGGTTGTAAAACCATGGTTGGCAAAACAAAAGGCTTATGGGAAAAATGGCAGGTGGCACGCTGATGCGTGGCCACGGAAAACCATGGTTACTCAAAACTGTATACTGGGGTAGCCAAAATGGTATATAGAATATTAAGCATGGATACTCAAAACCATGGTTGGCGAGGGAAACCTGTATATGTATGTGTGTATATATCTATAGAGATATAGATGTATATATATCTCAAGATATAGATATATATTTATTTATGTATATATTTCACAAATCTGATGGTTTTTTAGCATGAAACAGAGAGGTTTTTGGCTAGAGCATGAAACAGTACTGTAAATTTCCAAATCCACAGTATATATTATTCAGTTGTGACCTATACCAACCCTGCTACATCAGGCTGATTTTGGACTTGTTTAACCATGGCAATTGCCCAGTACCACTGAATTGGACAAAGACTTGTAATGGTTTTGTGAAAGACACTGACAGATATAACACAGCCCAGCATACTATAAAGAACAACAAATTTTAGTTATGATTCAGTGTAATGTCAGGTCATCAGATTTTAGAAGTAACTATAACTTACAGCTAAACCTAGCCCCATAAATGAAATATTTTTATTTAATGTATTAACATTTACTATGGTGTTTGTACAACATCCTCAGAATATAATTTATGAAGTCTCTAACAACAAAACACTTACCTGGAGCACTTTCAGATTCACAGATAGTAAACAGGTTGTTTTTAACATTACTGTTTGACAAATGACTGATTATTTCCTCTGGAAAGTCAGTCTGTGTAGCAGAAGTAGTGGTAGGTCTAGAAGCAGCAGCATTATTATTATTTGTAGTATGAACTTGCACTTGGTTGATTTCTTTTATCACTTGCTCATAAGATGGTGGAAGCTACAAAACAGAGGAATAAAAATATTAACAAGCCCAAATACAAAGACTAAAGAAACTATTATGAATTTGAACGTTTTACATTAACACGTGCAAATTTAAAAAAACCCAAATCCCCCAAAACTATTTTTTTGTCTTTTTCATAGATGGTAACACATCAAGTTCAAGGGCACCATAAGGTATGGTATTTTTGATGCTTTCAACTGAGCATCTTTTAACTTTATAATAAAAATCAAATAAATGTCTTTCATACATATACCTATATCTGCTCACCTCAGCTGGAACAAGCTCACTTGTCCTCCACTGGGCTTGGCAGGTAGTAGGTGGGAATCCTAATCCCTGTGGCGTGATATGACTTCCACCTGGAAACCAGGAAGATGGCCTGAGGGGTTCTGCAGCAACTATCGTAATCTCAGGACGTCTGAAAGAGGTGGGGGCAATGGCTGAATAACAAGTTTTACAATGATGGCTTAAATATCCTCTGAAAGAACATTAAGTTTCCAAATAGTTAAAGCACAGACATGAAAGTCAAGACACCTGAGCTCCATTCATAATCCCTGCCCCTGCCCCCCCTGCCGGGCACCAAAAAGGTACTTACATAACTTCAAAATGACTCACTTCCTGGAATCATAGAAAAGTAGGGCTGGAAGGGACCCCAGGAGGTCATCTAGTCTAATTCCCTGCTTAAGGCAAGGTAATTCCTGCCTAAACCATCCCAGCCAAGCATTTGTCTATCCTGTTCTCAAAATATTCCAATGATAGAGATTCCACAACCTCACTGAATAGCCTGTTTCAATGTTTAACTACTCTCATTATGAGACGGTTCCTCCTGACATCCAGCCTAAATTTTCCTTGCTATAATTCAGAACTATTATTGTAGTCACAGGGAATAGTCTATCTCCATCCTCGTTATATATAACTTCAGGTATTTGAAGGGTGCTATTAAATGCACACTCACTCTTCTCTTCTCCAAACTAAATAATCCCAGGGTTTTTTAAGGTTTTTTTCCTCATAAATGTTTCCAAGACCTCATTTTAGTTGCTCTACACTGGATTCTTCCTAATTTCTCCACATCTTTCTTGAAGTAAGAGGCCCAAAACTGAACACAGTTCTCCAGGTAAGGCTTCACCAGTGCTGAACAGAGTGGGAGAATTACTTTCCTTCATTTTGCCAGTGACACTTCTATTAATACAGTCCTATACTGAATTTTTAAACAAGGCTCTTTTTGGAAACAAGAGCACGCTCTTGGCTCATATTCATCTTATGACCCCTAGTCCTTTTCTTCAGTAGTAGAGCCTAACCAGTCATTCCCCAATCTGTAATTGTGCTGCCCAAAGTGCAGCACTTTTCACTTGTCCTTACTGCATTTCATGTAATTGACTTCAGACCATTTCTCCAGCTTATCAAAGTCATTCTGAATCCTGACCCTGCCTTATAGAGCATCTGCAACTTTGCTTGGTGTCCTCTGCAAATTTTGTAAGTGTGCACTAAATCCCACCCTTGAAATCAGGCCTGTCCAATTTCTAAGCCCCTGAGGGGTTCACCAGCAGGGTTTGCACCAAGTGAGATATGAGGGCGCTTGTCCATGTGATGCCTCTCTTGTTTCTATGTTACACTTTTCCTGTGTCTATGTGACAGAAATCGCCATTAAGCTAGCTAAATTGCATCTGTGTATCCACATTATCAGCTGATTTTATCATTTTAGCTTTTTTTTTTTGTGGTACTTTAAACCACCACCTGCGTCACTGGGCTGCGCATTGCAAGGATTCTCACTCCCTCCCCTTCTGGCTTCACTGGGCACCCCCACAACTGCACCAGTCACTCCCCCCCAGTTGCTGTACTATATGGACATGATCCCCCCTTTCCTCCCCTAGGCAACCTAGACTCACCCTTAGCTCTGCCCCTGGGGTGGAGATAGGAAGGGGCAGCTGGAGAAGGGGAGGGAGAGTTGCTGCTGCAACTGGAGCAATGGGAGGAGCACTGGCTGAGTAAGCGTCTGCGGGCCACAATTTAACCCCTCATGGGCCGCATGCAGTTCCTGGGTTGCCAGTTGGACAGCCCCGATCCAAATCATTAATACATTTAAGCTTTCTGACTGTAGCATTCAGCCCACTATTTAGCAAGGCACTTAAGAGCTTAACTAAGCAAAGGAGTTGCTTTACTGACTTAAATGAGAGTATTCACGATCTTCAAGTTAGGATTCAGCTGAAGTACTTTACTAGATAAGGCTCTCTGTCCCTCAGTTTGTTCCTTCAGTGAAGTGGTAGAAAGTGCTTTGGGATCTTCTAAGAAAGCCATTATTAGATGCCATGTATTATTAACTACTTTGTAGAAATAATGGAAACAATAAAACAGATTTTAGAAAAAATGTTGTCTACTAGAAATCTAGATAGTAGACTAAACAGAGTTCATTCCAGGGTTATATATGCATAGTCTTTCAATCTCTTTAAGCCCGAAGTAAGAAAATATAAATGCAAAATTAGTTTAATGATGTCTGGATTCCTGTGTGTGTCACACTATTACAAGCAGAACTTGCAGAAAGCTGCAAGAAATTTTCTGTGAACATTAAGTCATTTTTTTAAATCAATTTGCTTCAGCTATGCTGCTTGTGTTCATTTGCTGAAAGCATTCATAGACTGTATTTGAAGTAACATGAATATTCACAGAAAGCTAATTTCAAGGCTTCACAGAAGAGTGCTCATGTTAGAAGTTTCTGTATAGCTATCCAATCAGGGAGCAGTAGACGCCAAAAGATTCATGTGATCATTCACAACTAACCACAGTATAAATAACACTAATAAAAGCTTCAGAATATAAACAGGTTCCCTAACAAGAGGGATGTGTTCCAATCCACCAGTGCTCAGATACAGAATTGCACACTGGGTATCAGTTTTCAGGCTGCAATCTATGGAACATCAGTGACTGTTCTGTTTAATAGGTATTAACAGGTCCGGCATGCATTAATTTCTCTAGTCCCTTTTTTGAACCAACTTTACTATCTGACTCTACAACCTCCTGAGGCAATGAGTTCCACGAGTTAACTATGGGTTCCATAAAAAAGTAATTTATCTTGGTAGTTTAAAAAATGTTTCCTACGAATTTCAGTGGCTACCCGCTACTTCCAGTATTCTGGCACTTTGTCTACACCAGGGGTGGGCAAAATACAGCCCATGGGCTGGATCTGGCCCACCAACCACTTTCACCTGGCCTATGGGGGCCCCCCCAATAAAGTGTAGCCCCAAAAACGTACCCTATTGCCTTGCTCCCACCCTCGTGGGCAGAAGGGCCCAACCGGCCAGTGTGAAACTTGTGTGTGGGGCTGCTGCCGCCACAGCCCCCAGGACCTGTTTGCTTCCCCAGTCTCCTGCTAGCTCTGGGCAGTAGGTAAGGAAGCAGTGGGGGTGGGACTGTAGCTGGGAGGAAGCCTGGAGTATGGGACTGGAGCTGGCAACAGAGTGGAGACTGTGCCTAGGGGGACAGGGGGCGGTGGCAGTGCAGAGCTGGGGTGGGCAGCATGTGGGTGTGAGGGAGAGTAGTAGGTATGTGGGGGGACCCTCCACATTCCCCCCATGGCACACAGCCCTGGCAGACAGTGGCAGTGGGAGCACCAACAGGCGGGGAGCTCAGGGCACAGGCACCAGCGGGGCATGGCTCTGGCCAACACTGCACATCGCAGTGAGGAGCACAGCCTCCCCCCAGCTGTCTGTATCGCCGGCACTCCCTGCCACTCACGTGCAGCCTCTGCACTCGCACAGCAGGGAGGGAAGCCCCACGTGCTAGAGCCAGGTGCCTTCCCGGCCAGGGCTGCACAGCACCGGAGAGAAGCTTCAGATAGGGTATGTTGGGGGGTTGTATATATGTGGGGGGTTGTAGGGGCAGGGTATGGGTGTGAGGGAGGTTGGGGGGGTATGGGGACCCCCCGCACTCCCCTTATGGTGCAGCAGCAGGTGGTGCACTCGGTGCAGGCGCCGGCAGGGCACGGCTCCCCCCCAACATACCCACACACAGCCACACCCCCTCACAACTCCCCCACATCCTATCACAACCCCCCACCTCACCATACACACCACAATATACAAACCTAAAATTTATTTTTGAGTTATTATGCAATCACCTGTATATACACTATGCAAACACAAATCATGAAAAAATCTTTTTTGCAATAAAATTAAAATGTTATAGTAGGTGTTTGACTTTTAGTGTAGAATTTGGTATTTTTCTGGTTATAAGATGGCAACCCCCCCCCCCCCCCGGGAGTATTTCTGGGGGTTAAGGAGAAGGACTTCTGGTGGCAATGGTCAGGGGTTAGGGGATGGCACTTCTGGTCCCAAGATGGCAACAAGGGGCCAGGGCAACTGTCAAGGGGTGGGGCTACTCATGAAGTTCACCAAAACTCTTTAAGCAGCCCTCCACTTGAAATAATTGCCCACCCCTGGTCTACACCCTTCATAATTTTATACACCTCTATCATATCCCCCTCATCCATCTCCTTTCCAAACTGAAGAGCTTTAGCCTTTTTAATCTCTCCTGGCTATTCGACTGCTCCATCTCGGCTGCCCTTCTCTGCACTTTTTCTAATTCTATTACACACTTTTTGAAATGGGGAGACCAGAACTGATCACAGTATTCAAGATGTGGGTACACCATGTATTTGTATAGTGGCATGATGATGTCATCCATTTTGTTTTCACTTCTTGTAATGATGTCCAACATTTGTCTTTTTTGGTTGCTGCTGAATATTCAGCGGACATTTTGAGGGATCTAGAAGGACTCCAAGGCCTCTTTCCTGAATCATAACAGCTAGTTCAGATCGCAGCACTGAATGTGTATAATTGATTTTTTTTCCCCCTATGCACATTACATTGCACTTGTCAACACTGAAGTTCACCTGACATTTTTTTTTTGCTCACTCAGCTTGGCAAGATCTTTCTTCTACAGTTCCTCTTCATCATTTTGGGATTAAAAACCCAGAATAATTTAGTATCATCTGCAAACTTGAAGACTTTACTGTGTACCACCAT
Source organism: Alligator mississippiensis (assembly GCF_030867095.1). Lineage (NCBI taxonomy): Eukaryota > Metazoa > Chordata > Crocodylia > Alligatoridae > Alligator > Alligator mississippiensis. Next base: position 97,238,714 of record NC_081825.1, on the reverse strand, counting down.
TTCCAAGTCATTGATGAAAACGCTTAACATAATACTGGTCCCAGCACAGTTTTTTGTGGGAACCCACTTCTAACCTGCTTTCCTGAACAGTGGTCATTTAACTCTACCCTTTGCTTCCTGTCTTTTAACTAGCTCTCAATCTAAAGTACTAGAAGGAGTGTGTGATCTACAATTTCTTTCTGTTTTGAAGCTGTCTGTAGAATAAAAAGCTTGAAAAGTACATCAGCAAATTACTGAATGTTGTGCCTTGATTAGCCACTGAATTATCCAATCTGAGGGAGCATCCAGTACAGCAGCTCAATAGCCTAGTGTACCCTAGTAGAAAAATAGTGCCATATATATTTTTTCAATAAAACATTTTAAAAAGAATCAGTAATGCAAGACTGCTCCCTTACTCCAGGAGTTAGGACAGGAAAACTGTGACCTCCTCCTTCCCCTGTAAAAATTGGGAGAGACATCTATGTGTATACTTTCCATATGAAATGTTCCCACCCAAATGGGGCAATGAGAAAGGAATAGGGTTCCAAAATAGTTTTGAAAAACTAACAAAACAAAAAGACAACACTCCCCAATCTTTTTAAATGCCTGTGATTTTCAAGCCAAACCTATTATTTTGTTTTGTTCCAGTCATCAGTGTTTTAAGACAAAGAAACAGAAAGGAAAACCATAAAAGAAAGCCATGAGAAACAACCTCTAACCCAAATACAAGAAAAACATGTGTTTGTAATACAAATGACTTATGTCATACCTTCTCTCTCTCTGATGCTCAGAACCAGTCCGAGAAGCTGTTAAAAAAGAGCAAAAAACAAGAGTTAATATGGACACTTACGGCTACAAAATGAAGAAACCAATAGCAAAATGCTTACCAAGCCATCATAAAAATAACTGATTATGGATCAAATGTAATCATAAACTAGACATTCTAAAAGTGGCCATATATAAATAAAAATTATTTGTATTAAAAGGAAAAGTTTCCAATAGCTGAAGCCATTCTTCAGCAATGTTTATATTAACTCAAAACACATTGGGCTTTAATAATCTCTTAGGGCACGTTGTGTGACTCCAAAAACAACTTGCAGGGAGAAACCTCCAAAACTGTTCTATCACAATATTAAACACACATCATTAAGCTTAAAACAACAAAAAGGCTATAAAACTAACAAAAGCAAATGGCAGGGACATACTTTTATGGCTTTCTTATTCTTCAAATATTTATGAATTAAGAACAGCATGACAAATCTTAACTTTGTCCTACTTGGCTTTTGTCAGTTTCTTTCCTAGGCTTGATGTTTTTTTAACTTACTTTAAAACAACAAATACAACGTTTTTTAATTTTTGGTGTTTTGGACTAATGGCAGGGGATTAAAAAGATACAAGTTATTTTACCTGGTGAGCTATTTCAGTTTGCTGGGTGTACTAGACATCTGTTTAATATTTCTTATTAAAAAGTTACTCCGATTATTCAATGTCTACTTTTTGGAGTATACATTTTTAAGTATTTAATTAATCACATTTAAAGAAAATAACTTGACCATTCAGTGGCTAAGTTAGGTAACTTGCATTTTTACACCCACTGCATTTTGAATTCTACAACATAATTAAATCATAAACACAAAATCTTCATTTTATCATATCTATATTCAAATAATTTTTAATGGCCACTTTAGCTTTATTTAATTTGGTTTATTGGAATAAAAAAGAAAAAAAAAGAAAAGAAGATGAGAAGTTAGCCTCTGGAGGAATCTTTGCATAGCAAGCATTATTTAGGAAGATGTGAAGAATTATTGTGCTAAAGCTGACAACTGCCCACAGATTCATAGTTGTAATCACCACTTGGAAAAGATGGCACCATTGGGTCACAAACATACCTCTTCCACGAAGCATTTTTGATGTGCACTATTCATGAGTGCTAAAGGAAAAAAAGAAGGAGTTACAGCAGAGGAAGAGAGTGAAGGAAGAAAAATAACTAACCAAGTTCCTGATATGCCAATAGCCAAGATCAGCTGGGTGTGCATTGTTAGTCACACAAGGATAGTGCAGATTCTAGTTTAGTAAAGGAACAGTCAAATTACAGTTTGTTTAAAAAAAATCAAACCTAATAGAACTAGACATCATTTCTAGTACTGGAGCAAGCAACAGGAGCTTACAAACTGCCCTGAAGAAGGAAAGAACAACTGTATTACTTTTTTTGTTTTCAACTGAAAAAGCAGTCCAATTTGAAATGTTTTGTGATTTTTTTAAGGAAAAATTTTCAGGTCAAATCATCCAAATCAATTCCAAATCCATGAGTCATTTGAGAACCAAATATGGTCCTACTATTGGCAAACGTCCTCCACTCCCACCTGGGGCTTCAGATGCTTTCAAATCCATTGGCAGACATCCTACATGAAGGCCCAAGGCTGAAAGCTTGGGGTTTGGATGCTCCTGAGTATGGCTTGCCCTTGGCCAGATGGCCATAGGAGGAAGTTAGGGAGAAGTCTCCCATTTCGAAAAAGTTAGCATGTCACCAAGATCTTCTCACTGGAAGCTGGACAGTGGGAAGCTAACTATGAGGCTCTCATAGGGAGTCCTGTCCGCAAGTAGACAAGGGTGCAACCCTCCACTACTCAGTACCATTTTAACTACATTACCTCATCAGGGTATTTCCACCATCGTGGTCATGGTATTTCCCCTGCCAGGTAATTATTTGAATGTATATATTAATATTAGGAAGTGCTTTAGTGCCTAGACTGCCTTGTCTTCTTCCTTTAATCAACAGATGCAATACAAGATTTGCATACTGGGGGGAGGAGGGAGAAGGGGAAGCCTGACCCATCTCCTAAGAAGCTAGATCAGATTCTTAGGTTAATTTGCAACCCTTCTCATTCCCAGTAAGAGAACTACCCTGAGCTTCTTGTCCTTTACTCACACAGGCAACAAAAAAGCACATTCCCCTTGTTAGATTTATCTTCCAACCAGAACAGAGAGACCTCTCTCTTCAACCAGCATGAAATACCCATCAGCACACAGGCTGAACATCTGACCCTCACATGCTCCCAGCTGGCTACTTACAAAATCAAGGCCTAATATTCAAAGTCCTCCCTGAGACTCACCTCAGCTTCCTGTGTGACGGCTTCTCCCTGTTTAACCAAGAATCCACCTGAAAACTACATTCCACTGCAACAACAAATGACACTAGCAACCAAAAGGGGAGGATCCCAAATGAAGGAGACAGATCTCTGATGGCCTCTGCAGCTAACAAAAAAGAGGACCAGATATCTCAGACCATTCTAGAGCAAATTAAACTCTTTCAAAAGATCTCACAAATTGAGGTAACCCCACCCACTCAACAAAAACACCACCTCTTCAAGTTTACTCTACTATGCAAAGGAGGAAGAGACTGGCAATTGTGTGCTAATCTTAAATACTTGGGAGCCCTGCAGATTTTACAGTGATGAAGACCATAATACATTTTTGGAGTTGAACAGATGTTAATAAAAATGAAATTCCTTTTTTCTAAGTGTCTCAACTTTCAGTATTATAACCCTTGTGAATTCATTATTTTGATATTTTAAAAGCAACCAGATACATCTAGGGTACACAAGACTTGGATTTCTAACAGAAAAACCTAACAGGATTTTTTAACAACAAAACATTTATTTCAGGTCTCTCAGACCAACCTTATAGTAGGAAAATGACAAGTTTTTCCTTTGTGGAGCACCTTTAAGAGTGCCCTTCTATTTTTGTCCTCACATATTCAATTTGCACATTACAAATGTTGGTATTTTTATGTTCAAAACAGCATACTTTTCATAGGGAAACAAATGAGAACATAATTCTTTCTACCCCATGTTGCATATTTCCAGGTAAAATGTTTGCCTCCCTTATTTTAGCTCAGTCATTCACTACTACAGAAGTGTTGACACTTCCATGGATATATATTTAGAAGTAGTAGACAAATAAAAACTTGATACATTGTAGTTAGTGAAGAAAAATAAGTAGTCCTTTGTCCACTCTCACTTCATTGCTCTTAAGAAAAACAATGTTTTTCTTATGTTTTAACTGGAACAGCAACAGGTGCAAGTGTGTGTTCTTATATATTTTAAATATTAATTCTGAACCAAAAAAATAAAATCTGCAGCTCACAGGTCTCTTTTTTGAAACCAGAATTTTTAAATAGCTTTCAATTCTATGTTCTATGGTAAAATGGCATTCTATTCTGACAGGCTAAAAAAATACTTTGGTTTTAATTTCTGGATTTCTTCATCCTGTTCTTTCCCTTTTAGACTGTATTGTTCTAACAGAGTTCAGTTTTCTTCCTTTTAAGTATGAGATACATAAGGAACATATCTGGATTCTGTAGATATCATTTTCATGGATAAGGGGGAAGGAAGGCTATATAGATATGTTTTACAATAGGGCCTAAGCAATCACACTAGCCTGCAAAACTTCTAGCCTGTATGATAGAACATCAAGTAGTAAATCAGGTCTGACAAGCACTTTAGATCTTGAAACCAGTCAGGGCCAGCATGTAAAGCTCTTTAGGGAAGGACCACATATACCTCTAAATTTGTTCAGAGCTCTACTCAGATTTTCCGTCCAGCTGGAGCACTGAGCACTTCCAGAGTATAAACAATGCATTCCCACTAACTTGCAATTGCTTTCTGTTCCATTGCTAAATCAATATGAAACTATGAATTGGCTTTATCAACCCCACAGTCTTTACAAATTAATTTATTTTTTAATTAGAGATTGGAAATTTGCACACAAACATTACCAAACTGGTGGGAAGTACAGGCCCAAAATGCACAGCTCAGGTTTATGTTTTTCACCTTGTTCAGTTCTAACAAATATAGTTTCAGTAGAGGAGTTCTGTCAATTAAATCCTTCAGCAACCTTACATAAATGTGATGCCAATGGATTTTAAAGTAACATTAATCGTTTTAAACAACAAGGATGAGGGCTAATATTTCGACCTGTAGTTTCATGAAACTTTCTCACCAGTATGTCAGATATTCCTGCCATCAGATCCTGTTTTTTTTAAATGCAGTACACTGGATTTCCTAAGAAATTACTTTTGTCACTGGATATGGACTTCATCACTGTAGTATTCAAGTACCTCTGGAGTAAATTGGAGGAGTCAGTAGAATATATGTGTAAGACAGAACAGCTTGTGGTTCATGTAATTCTGAATTTATAGTGTGCCTGGGAGAACAGCTTCTGATGGGAAATCCAGGTTGCAAAGATACTTAGTATGCACTAAACTAAACAAGAGAGAATAGCACTGATTTCACAAAAGGTCTTACTGGACAATTTTTGTAAAGCTAGAGGTTGGGGTAATTGGAAACTTTATTGTTGCACAGTACTTTAGAATCTGAGGGCTGAAGCTAGTTTTCTGAATAAATGAGCTTAATTACTGCAAAGCAGAGCACTGTATGCAACCCTAGGGAACAACAGAACCAACTTCTGGTTAAGTCTAGCATTTATATTAACTGACGCTGAACTGTAACTGTGTATCTATGAAAGACAGACAGTAGAATGCTGGATGTTTGTAGGTGCAATCTTGACATACCATATTTACTCAAATAGAAGACAATCTTGATTATAAGACAACCATCCAATAAATAGACTCTATATATGGAAAATTTATAAATTTGTTATAATTTGCCAGGTATAGAATCTAATTATTGGAGGTTCACCTTAAATTTGTACACCCCCCCCCCCAGTATAGCAGCAAAAATAAATCTGAAGGGTCAGGTAGTCCCTTTGCTTTCTACTTCTCTCCAACTTTCCCCCCTGGAAGTCCCTTCCCCTTCTCCTTGCTGTTAGACCCTACATGCATTCCCTGAGCACATGCAACTAAGGAGCAAATTTGAAAACAATAACCTTGAAATTAAATATGAATGTAGTACTTTGCATATAGAACCCATGCACTTACTTTATCCAGAATCTATGTACATTACCTTTTTCAAATCTACTACAAGCTTTAGCAGATATTCCAGAAAAACACTTTTGAGCAGCACTTTGGAGCAAACTATGCATGATAGTAGTTTAAAACCAAAGGTTCATGATTTACCATATAGTCCATTGGGCTGGTCCCCACTGGAGTCAATAGCACTTCAAACCATGGTGACCCCACAGCTCAGCACTGCTCGGTATGTGTGTGTATTCCAGATACTCCCCCTTTCCCCTCCCCACAAAGGAGCCATGTGCTAATTAGCCCCCAGCTCATGACTGGAACTGGGTATTCCTGTCACAAGTCCTGGGATGCTCCAAAAATTTACATGCAGATGAGGTGCAGGGCAACCTGATCCAGCTCCACCTTACGGAGGGCAGGGCCACACTAGTCATATGCAACAGGCTGAGAGCCAACACAGGGATTCTGGGTGAACTGTTTTGGGCCCTTTTTCATGATGTTTGCCAGATATTTAAGGCTGGTATAGAAATAGGAATATTGGAAATGGGAAAGAAAGGCACAGCTCAGCTGTGGGAGTGAAGAAGTAGTAAAAATGCTTGTAATGTTGTGGCTCACCATGATGTAACAATAGTCAGCACTGTGGGGATCTGCATTTAATGAGCACTACCATATCTCTTATTTAGATGGGGTGCACTAACCTCTTCTTGTGGTAGCTTCCCATCAGTGTGTTTGTCCCATGTGGACCATATGTTTTATAGTTGCTTTTGCAAAAAAAAAAAAAAAAGGATTTTATAGTTGCGCTTAGAGTTGGCTATATTTAATCAACTTTATAATTGGTTTCCATTGTTGAGCATATGCTGCTTTTGGCAGCAATTTACATTTAGCGAGGTTTCCATATATGCAGATGAGGGGCATTCCCCCCAGTACTGATTTAGGGAAAAAGAAGAATTTCATCTTGTATTAGGGTAAATATGGTATGAATGCCAGAGTCTAACCTTGAAGAGCACCAGGAGTGCTAAAATGAATTAAATCAAAGTACTTCTTGTTGGGAATCACTGTAGAAATAGCAGATACTGCTCTGGTGGATAAACTAAGCTAAAGAAGTAAGAATCCAAGAGCTCAGGACACCATTTATGTACCTGCTACCCCCAAAAAATGAGCCAGCTACTAACTCAGTTAATTATAGACCTGCCCACATATACTCCTGCTAGTCATGCACTTTCCTCATCCTATTCAGAGAAGAGTGTCAGCGTGAGAGAGCTAAGAAACCCATTGTATTTAATGCAGCAGTTCTCAACCAGGGTGCCATGGCACCGTGATGTTAGCACTGTTAGGTGTGCAAAGGTGAACCAAGAGATTTCAAAAAGGACTCCATAGTATCAAAAACATTCTAACCTGTTCTGGTTTTCTGAATTCTTTGCTACAGAAGAATTGCTTTATTATTTTTCTGTAGTCAAAAAACAAATGAAAACTAAACTGGCATTTTCTGAGAAGTGCCTCAAGTCTAAGAAGATTGAGAAGTACTGCTCTAATACAACTCCCTTCCCCCTCAACCCATTTTCTGGCTCAGAGCAGGACATCAGTGAAGCAAGCCACAGAACTTCTTCTAGTGCAGGTGTTGCTATATCTTGCTCCCGTAAACTCTCTGACAAGGTTACGAATCACTGACTTAAAAGGCTAGTATCTAGAAAAGTTAAAATGGAAATTTCCAAGTCTTAGTTATGTCATACACTTCTTTTTGTTTAGGCAGAAAGACACTGCAGATAACCATGTCTCTTTATGGTTCATACTGTATTGTTTAATTTTTCCTCATATAAATACTGAATGAATTTCTCATTAATCATTGGCTCTATTGTATGTATAGCATGAGGGAACAATTGATCCCCTGGATCATGGTGTATACGAAAGAGGTCTACGACCACCACATCAAGATCTTTTGATTCATACACCTAGGCAAGAGTATGGAGGAATGGAGGCTGCCCAGTACTTACCATTCCCACCTTAGACCACCGAGACAGAATCTAAAGGCCAGGCTTAGTCCAGATGCTCAGTGCCTCAATGACTGTAGTTTCTGCTAGAGAGCAACAGATAAGAACTGCTGTTGACTGTCTAACACCTCTGTGAAGGCATGTTTCTGTCAGAGTGATGTCCCATAGCCTTTTTCCAACCATGGAATACCCACAAGGCAGTGGAGCTAGGGTGTTGAGGTGGTCTATACTCACCATACTCTGGAGGCTGCAACATTGTGGCATTTTATATGAGCTTACCTGCCACAAGTAGCTTCACCACATTGCCACCAGGCCCACCCATGAGATACAGTTTACAGTCATATCCAGAACTAGTATGTATATATAGTAGATACCTGTTATACGCAGTTCCCCCCCCACCAACACACACAAAATTATGCAAATAAGACTATGCCAATAAACAGGTGTGTGTGGGGGGGAGAGATCAGAAATGGGTAGTCTAAGCTCTGGTCATAATATGTCACTTCACTGAAATTTGCTCCATACTTTTTTATTTTTGGTCAGGTGTTAAAGGCTTGCTAGCAAATAGATGCAAGAATATGGCACCTGCTGATCAATCACACCTTATGCCCATTGGGCCCTTACACTTGACCACGTATATGTGAATAATAATCAGAAAATCCCACATGTAACTAATCTGATCTCCTTTTAGGCATGCCATTAAATAAATAAAAAGCCCGGCAGGACAAATTATGCTGAGGGGAAACCAGCACGGGTTCGTAGCAGGAAGATCGTGCCTGACTAATCTAGTCTCTTTTTATGACCAGGTTACGAAATGCCTGGACACAGGAGGAGGGGTGGATGTTGTATACTTAGACTTCAGGAAGGCCTTCGATACAGTATCCCACCCCATACTGGTGAACAAGTTAAGAGGCTGTGACTTGGATGACTACACAGTCCGGTGGGTGGCAAATTGGCTGGAGGGTTGCACCCAGAGAGTCGTGGTGGATGGGTCAGTTTCAACCTGGAAGGGTGTGGGCGGTGGGGTCCTGCAGGGCTCAGTCCTTGGACCGATACTCTTCAATATCTTCATCAGCGACTTGGACAAGGGAGTGAAATGTACTCTGTCCAAGTTTGCAGATGACACAAAGCTATGGGGAGAAGTGGACACGCCGGAGGGCAGGGAACAGCTGCAAGCAGACCTGGACAGGTTGGACAAGTGGGCAGAAAACAACAGAATGCAGTTCAACAAGGAGAAATGCAAAGTGCTGCACCTAGGGAGGAAAAATGTCCAGCATACCTACAGCCTAGGGAATGACCTGCTGGGCAGCACGGAAGTGGAAAGGGATCTTGGAGTCCTAGTGGACTCCAAGATGAACATGAGTCGGCAGTGTGACGAAGCCATCAGAAAAGCCAATGGCACTTTATCGTGCATCAGCAGATGCATGATGAATAGATCCAAGGAGGTGATACTTCCCCTCTATCAGGCGCTGGTCAGACCGCAGTTGGAGTACTGCGTGCAATTCTGGGCGCCGCACTTCAAGAGGGATGCGGATAACCTGGAGAGGGTCCAGAGAAGGGCCACTCGTATGGTTAAGGGCCTGCAGACCAAGCCCTACGAGGAGAGACTAGAGAAACTGGATCTTTTCAGCCTCCGCAAGAGAAGGCTGAGAGGCGACCTTGTGGCTGCCTATAAGTTCATCACGGGGGCACAGAAGGGAATTGGTGAGTTTTTATTCACCAAGGCGCCCCCGGGGGTTACAAGAAATAATGGCCACAAGCTAGCAGAGAGCAGATTTAGACTGGACATTAGGAAGAACTTCTTCACAGTTCGAGTGGCCAAGGTCTGGAATGGGCTCCCAAGGGAGGTGGTGCTCTCCCCTACCCTGGGGGTCTTCAAGAGGAGGTTAGATAACCATCTAGCTGGGGTCATCTGAACCCAGCACTCTTTCCTGCCTATGCAGGGGGTCGGACTCGATGATCTATTGAGGTCCCTTCCGACCCTAACATCTATGGATCTATGAAATGATCTATGGTGGCTGATATGGTAGTTAACAACAGGAAACATCAGCATATCTTTAAAAAGTAAAATGTGCTTAAAAATAAAAAGAAGCCATATGTAACCATTCACCAGATCAAACAAATGCTTCACTACCTGAAAGAGATTTCTACTCATAACAGGCAATGCCATTTTGGCATTCTTCAATTATCTGACCCTTGGCTTTCTTTTTCTAGTTTCAGCTAATAGAAATATGCTAAAAGCTTATATATAAATATCCGGCCAAAATTTAACTGAATAGCTAGCAAATGTGTCTTTCCTCTGAAAAATCATACAAATAACTGAAATATGCAAATAATCAATATGTGATAAAGTACTGTATTATAGTAGCTGAAGACCCCAACCAGATCTGGGGCCCCTTTATGCTGAACATATAAATATCTACAGCTCTAAACAGCTCTGACTTCATTATAAGATGATAAAGCAATTATTAAGTTTGAGAATTGGTGGCAAAGAGGAGGAAGAAACCAGGGGTTGTACCTTTTACTATTATTTCTCCATTCTGATTTCATGACATTCTAGGTTTATTAAGGCAGTCAATCTTAGAAAGAAAGGGACATTCTGCAGGGCTGTCAAACAACTTGCAATTAGATATTTCCATCTCCCCAGGTAGGTTATAACTAGGGAGAGCAGCTATGAAATATGGCTCGTAGGGCTGTGTGAAATGGCTATGTTTCATTCAGCCGTTTCAGAGGACAGTGATTTATTTTGGTGTTTCGGATCATTGTTCCATTTCAATTTGGCTGAATCTGTTTCGGAGTTTCAACGCTGTTTCGGCGCTGACTCGGATCGTCTGGGGAGAGGCAGGCACAGGCAGGCGACTGAAGGTTTTCTCACAGCTCCTCTGGCTGTGCCTGCCTCTGCCCCAGCGGGCAGAGCTGTGGGAGAAGCCCCCACAGCTGCCCTGCCCAGCCTCATCCCCTGCCCAGTCCCAGGCTCCTGGCACTTAAAAAAAAAGCTTTGTACTCACTGGTTGCAGCCATGCTGCACCCACGCCATGAGGCAGCTGCCACATGGGTGCCAGAAGGGGGGGCCATCCCCACTGCCCCCCACTGTGCGGAGGGCTCTTGCCACAAGCCCTCAGAGGCCCTGATTGCTGCTGCTACAGCTGGTGAGTGCAGGGCATTTAAAAAAAAAATTTTTTTTAAGTGCCAGGAGGCTGGGGCCAGGCGGGGGATGGGGCTGGGCAGGGCAGCCATGGGGGCTTTTCCTGCAGCTCCTCTGGCTGTGCCTGCTTCTGTCCTGGTTGGGGGAGCCACAGGAGAAGCCTTCATGGCTGCCCTGCCCGGCCCCATCTCTCGCCTGGTCCCAGCCTCCCGGCACTTTAAAAGGAGGACTGAGGGGCTGTGCTGGACTATTCCTGAGGGGTGCCTCCAAAACATTCCGAAACATTTCTGAAACTTTTTGGATAGTTTTGTTTTGCTTCAGAAATGTTTCGGAGCCTTCCGTTTCATTTTGGATTCAGTGTTTCGGGTGCCAAAACGGGCTGAAACACCTCCGAAATGAAACAGCTTCCGAAATTTCACACAGCCCCAATGGCTCCCCTTTCTCCTGCTATAAATAGAGAGAGAGAAAGCATGCATGAATAAGTGCAAGTTGGAGTGTGAGCAAGCACTCGTGGCTTCAATCCATTTTAACTGCTATGCTTGGGTTATAACAACTGAAACCTTGCAAACATGGGTCTTTACAAATAAAAGACACTGAGAAGCTGAGATTAAAACAAAACAAAACATGTTTCTACCATTATTAAAGAAATATACTGTTGCAGCAAAGATTGTACGTTTCTGAAATTAAGGATAAAATAAGCTGGGATATGTTCAGAAATAGAGCTTTTCTTTAGGACTATCTGTGATAACTGGTCTGCATGGAATTATGATATATTTCATGCATATTCCATTTTGATACGTATAAATTCTGTTTTTCACATCTCTTTTTAATCATGGGATGTGCCTCTCTAGTTTGAATAAGTCCTGTGATGTTAATGTCTTGATCACAGTTATTTATTATATGTGACATGGTAGCAGCCATGGCTCACTGGGCTAAACATTTTTTTGTTCACCTAGCTGCTCATTAAGAGAATGCATATTATCTTAGTATAGAATACAGACATATCTTTATATCTTTAGGATTCACAAAATGGTAGACATTCATTGGGTACTGATCTTGTGAATTTTTTTTACTTAAGGCCGGGGTGCTCAACCTCTGGCCCGCAAGCCAAATACAGCCACAGAGTATTGAAATCTGGCCTGCCACTTTGCCACCCCTCTCTGCTGCCAAAATCCCAAGCCCTATGGGACGGATCACAACCCTTCCTATACACGGCCAGATCAGACTGGCTAACACCCCCTTCCCTTCACATAGTCAGGGTAGGGCCAGGCTGCATGCCTTCTACCTGTGAGGCCAGGTCATGTCCCCTCTCCCTGTGCAGCTGGTCTGGGGCTGCCCCATGCCACCTTTTCCATTCCACAGAGCCAGGCCATGTTTGTTTCCCTCCTCCCAGGTTGGGGCTAGGTCCTGCCCCCTTCCTTCTGCAGGGAGGGACCATGTCCCCTCCCCCTGCACAGCTGATTCAGGTTTGGGCCATGCCCCCTTTTGTCCTGCCATGGGAATGGGCTACTCCTCTTTCTCACCTGCCCAGGCAGGTTGGGGCCAGGCCATGTCCCCTCCCCTCTTAAGGCTTGATCAAGGCTGGTAATGACCCTTCCCCTTCCCCTTCCCACTCCCTGCAGGGCCAGGCTGGTCTGGGCAAGCCCCTTTCCCCATGCAGCTGAATCAGGACCAGGCTGCTCCCCTCCCTGCATAGCTGAATGGAGCCCCAGATGCTGGATTGGGTCCACCAGCTGCATCTAGTCCATGGAGGGATCAGGCGTTACCCATCTGGCCTGCTGGACAAAAAGGGTGAGAACCACTGGTTGAAGGCATGAGACTGGGGCCCAGGCAATCTGGATTAAATTTTGGGCTCTGTCACACATTCTTTGTGACTTGTGACAGATGATTTACTCTATCTCCCAACTTCCCATTTGTGAGATGGGAATAATAATGGTAGCAAGTAGTGTAAACAAGATACTGAATTTTAAACATAGCATTACATATGTGTTTCGAGTACTGCTTGTGGTACATCTCACTATTTCAAGTCCAGTCCACACTAGGGATTGCATAGTTGCTAATACTGGGAGAGACGGATCAGTGAAAGTGACTGTGTTGATCTTTAGAAGGGTTTTTTGCCTTCTTCTGTAGCAGGGAGCATGGCCCTCTATCTGGGAACTTTTGAGCATATGTTAACAACCTTTTACAGAAGTAGGACATTAGCTGCAATAGTTCCCCTACCTCACTCGTTGCAGATTACTGTGTTGTCTTATTTTATGTTGTGGTTGATGCTAGTTTTACTAAGGCTAAGTACAGAGAGTCAAAAAGCCCGACGTTGAATTGATTTAATCTTCACAGGTTAGTGTAAACTGTGTAGATTGAACCAACAAGGAAGTGAACAGACATTCACATTTGATTTTGGAAATGCAGCCATATGCCTACAGTAGCCCAGGTTAGAAGCTGGAGGCCATTAGATCACACCTCCCTGTTTGGCTTGAGCAGACAGAGCCCAGGGGAAAGTTTGCAGGGGAGGTGCAAAGCATCCTGGGATGCTGGGGGACTGTGAGTTAACTTGAATCTGAAGGGGATCTGGGACAGAAGTTCAATAAACCAATTTAACTTGAATTAGTTAAGTCTGATACTACATCCATTCAGGTTTATCTTAAACTGGGTTTGGCCATTTTGAAAGCAGTTTATGTGCACTGAACTTCTGTTGTGTTACAGATTTGAGCCGGTTTCCAATCACTTATACCAGTTTGTGTGTAATTTCTGTCCCTAGACTAAATGGTTAGATTATGGATTTCTAAAGGATAGGGATGATGATCCTGCCTCAGGGAGTGAGTTGGACTAGATAACCTCTGGTGGTTCCTTCCAGCCATGGGTGACTGGTGCAGCCTTAGTCAGGAGGGGCACATGCTCCCCAGCGGCCAGTCAGCGACCGGGAGGGGATCCCCCACGGCTGATCGCAAGGCGGCCAATCACTGCAGCCGCTTCCGGGAGTGGCTGTGGCTGCGGCTGCTTCTGGGAGCACAACGGCACTCTACTCCCCGGCTGGTGCTTGCAGAGGGGGGCACCGGTGCTCCTGCCTGCCCCCCCTACCCATCGCCTAAGCGGTGAGTGCAGCACGTCAGTGGGTGCACTGATGCTCTCAGGGGATGCATGTGCACCCCTGTGGACCCCCTACGCATCGCCACTGCTTCCAGCCCTACTTCGCTATGATTCTACATTAGTATTTACACTGTGAATCTTTACAAAATCCCACTTTTGGATAATGAGCAACAAACAAGAAATACAAATAGAGGAAATCAGGGTTTTGGAAGTCTGGATGAAGTAAATATCTGTCAAGAAATATGGGTAAGAGGTGATTACAAACTACATAAATGAAATGAACAGGACATTCATCCAAGACTTACAAAACAGAATTTCTATTCCAAAATGAAGTCATGTGCATGGGCCCTATCTTGCTCCCACTGAGGTCAATGGAAGTTTTGCTACTGACTTCACTGAGTACAAGATGAACCCCGTATGACCAAGTTTAAACTGGGAAACTCCAACTTATGTTCTTCAGACCCTCTGACACATCCAGTTCAGCACTAATGTACACAAGAAAAATGTTAGTGTTGTGCAACAAAAAAAAAGCTCATGAGCAAACAGAAGAAATGATCAATTATGAGGAAAAAAACAAAAAACCCAACAGTTTGGAAAATATAACCAACAGTAGACAAAAGACTTACTTCTCTTGATTGCTGCCTTAATAGATGACAGGGGTCCTTGGCTTGAAAAAGAAAAAGTAAAAAAAAATTAACTACACCAGTAACCCACAGGAGAAAAAACAAGTAGACCACATCATATAGAGCTTCACTGCCAAGTGGAAGAAAGCTGACACATACAAACATACACCACAACACCTGTTGGCTCTTACTAAAATAAAAAGGGCAGGTTTGCATTTTATGCCCAAATTCATTTTTCTCCACATTTATTGTGGTACAGAAGTTTGTCCCACACTGCTGAAGAATCTACCCACATCCAACCCCTGCTAATGAAAACCAAGACACAACTTTACATTTAACATCATCAAAAACACACTAAGCTGATTTTCTTCCAACTATTATGTTCTCTGAATGTGTGCTGAAGTTCACATTCTGTTGCGTGTCTGATTGGAAACCTTGGAAGACAGCCATTGTGCACATATCAACAGATTACTTAGTATTTTATAGCTGGACATTCTTGTGAATAAATTAAATTTGCATGCAGTAAGCACTCATAGGTCTTCTGCTAATTATTTTCAATAGCTACTGTAAAAACTTTTGAAAATAATTTATTCAGTTGGGTTTGTAGGTTTCAGTGATAACCTGAGAGGAAAAAAAAAATCCCATGTGACTGGAGGCTTGTTCATATGTTAAGGACTGAACAAATCTATTTCCTTTTGCTAAGTTTTCTTAGCAGGGATGAGGCTTCTGGAATTTCTTTTCCAACAGTCTTAATTAATCCAGGAATACAAATACTTCTTGATTTGCAGTTAAAATACAAAAAGAACTTGACAGCACTTTTCATTTTCAAAGTCTTAGTTACTTCAACCAAATGATACTGAGACAAGAGACACCATTAGCTACCTTAAAAAAAAATCACTTCACATATCCCTATTCTAAAGCCATTTTTTCCCTCTTTTTTTAACAACAGATAAAAATGAAGATGTATTTCTCAACGAGAATGGTTTTGAAATCCAGATAGATATAATTTGTGCTAGAAGCAGTACAATAAATACAGTCCATTGTATAGAGACGGAGACTACAGAAATCTTTTTTGGACAATCTTTCACCCTTGTGTTGCCACAAAGGATAGCAACAGCAGGAATATCACTGTAGGCAGTGCACAGTAATAACAGTATAGCCTCAGAGTAGGTCTGACAATACTTGAATTTGGCTCTACAAGCAATCCCACTGCTCCTAACAATAGTTCCATTATGCCACTGGTATACAGAGCGTTGAATTTTAGGCAAAATGATAGGGAAAAACATATTCAAAATAACTGAAAAGACTAGTCTGCACTTGAATGTAAGCCATCTAAGAACAGAAATCAGTGCATCTCCCATGGAACTCTTTTCTGATACAGGGTTGGCTAGTATTCTAATATTATAAAATCTTGTCTGTCTGTCTGTCCATAATGCTTTATTTGCACTCTGAAACAACCAGAGTGCCCCAAGAGCGTTCTGGACAGAAGGCAGTGGCAGTGGTGGCATGCTGCCATGACAGCAGGGACAGAACAGCCGGAGCAGGGGGTTGAAGCCAGTACTGCTGGCTTCGCCCTCCCCCTATTCCCCCCTGCTCCATGCAGGTGGCAGCGACAGAGCAGCCGGAGCAGGGGGGGTGAAGCCAGAGCTGCTGCCCCCCAACCCCCTGGCCCTGCTCCTTGCAGGCAGTGGTGGCACGGGGTGCTGGAGGGGCAAGCTTCCCCCCCTGCTCCTGGGAGACAATGGTGGCACAAGGTGGTGCATGGCAGTGCTCTGTTATCTCCCCCTCACCCCATTCCTGATGGGCAATTGGCTAGTATATAAATAATGTCCATTTGTTTCAGAAACTGCTTTAACTAGCAAAACCGCATTGGAAAAAATTGCCTTAAGAGTCATGTTTATCACCCATTTTTTAACAGGGAAGGAGTCTCTCTCTCTTTCAAACTGTTCCACCATAACAGAGAAAAGAACTAAAGGTCTTTAAAAACTGTTCTCATGGTTTTTCAATTTCTCCATTGACATATTTCTGATGTTACATTTTCTTGTTCTTTATGTCTTTTCCTCTTGGATTTCCATAGTTCAACTTTTACTCTCCTGCACGATATTGCTCTCCACTGCAATATAAACACCTTGATGGCTAGACCTATATTTAATTACATTTAATAGCAGACAGAAAGGTAACAGAGGGCTAGACTTATGATCCAGCCGGTTGCTGGCGTGGCAGAGTAAGTCTATACCTAGGATTACAGAATTCCTAAAGTTTTACAGTACAGAAACCAAAAAAGGCAACAGAAGTTACTTAAATCTTGGCAAGAACAAGTGGAACAGATTGTTTTCCAGTTCTTTTTTCATGAGCTTAATAAGAGCATTTGTGACAATTGTGATTTGTCTCAAAGTAAGACTAATGCTGGAAACCTGAGTAGAAGTTTTTAGCTAATAACCATAAGAATCATATATCCATTTTGAAATTCCCCTGCCACAAGGTTTGTAAATTTAAAAAATTTACATTAGGTGCCTAAGTACTTAACTCTTATGTGACCCCCCCCCCACACACAGCTGCAATGGCATCTTTTCCTAAGCCACCCCCATACTCCAAACCAGGGCTGTCCAACTGGCCTGTGAAGGGTTAGTATGTGGCTTCTGGACACACTTCTCTTGCTGCTATGTGGCAGGGAAAGGCCTGGGTGTCTATGTATAATGTTCATTGCCTCTGTAGCAGAGGCGAAAGGGGAGGAAGGGAGGGCTGGAAATGTGACTTCAAGAAAATGGGACTACAGCCTGCTCAGGGAGGGATGCAGCCCACTCACCATGCAGCCTGAGAAAGCTGCACATAGGCACGACATGAGGCCCTGCAGCCACTCGAAAGTTGGGCAGCGAAAAAACATAGTTCAAATATGCAACTCTCTGTACAGATTAGATTCTAGCATAACATGTTTCTGACAATTCTGTCTTTGGCAATGCTGGAACTCTGGAAGTTATTTAAAAAAAAAAAAGAATCAAAGGTAAAACAAGTTGCTAAGCAAAAGCAGGTTTCCTTTTCCATTTAACAGTAAAAGATCATGCTAACCATCCTTAATCTCTTCTGGGAAAACACTGCATATCTTTCAGATATAGATTTATATTCAATTTAAAATCAATTAAACAGCTTTTCATTGCTTAAGATTCCTTTAAAACCCCCCACAAAAACAAGGTTATGTCCAAGTATAAGTATTTAAGGCTGTCAGGCTGGAGAAGGAAAAATCTATGAGGTTTAAGGGGATGTTTGTGTGTCAAGCAAAACTAAATAAATACATTTTGGTTCGTCATCCTTTATATTAGGGGCTTGATTTTGCTACCCTTATGTTGAATAGTTCCTTACATTGCGAAGAGCTGAATGAATTCCAATGTAACTATTAATAATATATATATATTATTTATAAATATATAAATGTGGCAGGATCATGACCCTCAGCAATGGCTTCAGCAATCTCTACTGTCTCCAGAAAAGTTTATCTAAACAAGGGGTAGGCAACCCCTGGCATGGATGCCAGAGTGTGGCACGCAAGGGTATTTTGCTTGCCACGTGCACCTTGGGGCAGACGGTGGGGAAGGGGCCAGAGCTGCACTGCCACAACAAGGATCAGGTTGCTCACAGCTCCCCCACCATCTGCCCCTGGCATGCCAACATCTTACAAGTCTAGGTTGTGGGTGTTTTTGGCACTGCCCAAAAACATTGCCAGCTCCTGATATAAACCAAGTCCTTTGTTTGATTACTTTCATGAAAATGAACACTGCTGTTAATAGTTAGTACCATGTTTAGTAGTAAATCCAATTCTCACTCATAAACAGGACAAGATATTATACTATTGTACCTGAAGGACACAACTTGGCTCAGGTGCTACGAGATCCTCCCCCTTGTTAGAACTGGGGATTCTAAGGTATTTTTCCCCCTTCTTCCCGCTCCTCTAGTTTTTTTACCGAAGTGTCCAGGGACAGACATATCATGAGGATCTCAAAGGTCTATAATGATACAAGCTTGACATTTCACATATAAAACCAATTCAATCACCTTCCTTAAGTTATCAGTCTGGACACAAAAACCATGGTTGGTTTTTTCAGTCCACAATGATATCTTAAGGAGGGTGATTTAATTAGTTTTATATGTGAAATGTCAAGCCTGTATCATTGCAAATGTTCTATATATGTATGAACATACTGAGACTAATGCTGCTAACTTTCAAGTTTTTATCATTTTATCAAGCTATCTTGTGTTTTTCGTAAATCCCAGTTCCTGGGATCTTGTTATTTTGTCATACTCAGTTTTCTTTAGAGATAATATCTGTAGTTGTAATTATTGCTGAGTAAACAGAAAGAAAAAAAAATCAAAAGAACTGAAAAATAGTATTTGTATAGATTCTATTTTTGGAAACCTACGTCAATTTTCTTCTAGTTAGGATTGACTTTACTGCAAAGCTACTTATTAGTTTTCATTACTGTAAAGCATTATTATGTTAGAAGCACAAACTTTGGAACAACTTGTTGACTGCAGTAAAATAAATTTTATGGAAATCTTTAAAATGATTTAGGACATCAATCCAACTTCTTTATAATATTCTCAAAAGTGATTTCATGACATTCATCTGCAGAAAGATAAATTCTTAGCAAAAGATTGGAAACACATTTTAAAATGAATATAGTGCTATATGTCTGTAGGATATCAGATTTACAGTCTTGGAGATGAAATGGTCAAATACATCTATTGGCACCTTTCAGCTCTAGGGACTGCAAGAGTCTATCTTATATTCATTATAATAAACTGGTTCTACTCCAAGGATAAATTTGTAAGCAACCATTCATCCTTCTTAAGGAACCTAAACTGCCAAGTTCAGCAAGTCTCAGTCCTGTACAGGCTCTTTTTTAATACACAGGTGAAGCTGATTATAAGACATACTAGTTCAAAGTCATTATCACTTTACAGCCTATTTGTGTGCTTTTCCTAGTGCAAAAAGGGTTTAAAGGTGGTGGGTCTAGCTACTTAAGAACTCAAATCCTGGGTGACAGACAAGGTGCTATCATAGCCACCTTTGCAGCCCCAGGCCAGCCTTGGTCCTACCCCAAAAGCAGTTACTCAAGATCCAGTATCAGGGATCAGTGTTATTCTGCCAATCTGCGAAGACACCCATTTCTACAGAGATTTCTTATCAAATGTAACATCCATGATTTTCCCACTGTCTAGACAAAGCAAGGAAGTAGGTAAAAATGGGCTGACTAGCTTCTCAGCCCATGCAAACTAGGGCTCAGTTTGATCAGCAAAGGGGAAAAAATCTGAGAAACTGGCTCTTTTCCAGCAACTTTTCTTTCCTAGCCATTTGTTTACTCCTTATCCTCATCTGCTTAGCTTGGTGGTATATAAAAACCATACTTCAGTTGCTGATGTATTGAGTAAGGATAGACAGGACATCCATGCCTATTTTGTCCGACCTCCTACACAGAGAGAGAACTTCACAGGGCAATGCTTAGGTCAAATCTATACAACTCATAGCACTGTAACACCTTTTACTCCCAAGGAACCTAGACTGACTTTGAACCCATCACCTGAAGCTGAAAGGCTCCAGGTGCCCCTACCATTCCACTGAGTCATTTAGTTCCTTATGTCTACTGAATGACTCTCGAATGACTGAATGACGTCAGACTTACTGATGATGAAATTTTGTGCCTCCCTCCATCATTTTCTGTCAGATAAGAATCGACAGATGCTAATCTATGCCTTTGATACCTCAAATAATTATAAATGTATTGTACTCAGGGGTGATTATGCTGTAACCCAATAAGCAAGACAGATCCTCGGAGTGTCATATTAGTAGTCGTTAGTCTTCACTGGATGTTAGTCTATAAATTCTAGATTAGGGAACTGTCCCTCCCAACACAACAGATGTGTTGGTATTACATAAGCATGGTCCTCAATTCCTTTGGAGTTTTTAAAGCCTGTTATTAGAAGACTCAAAGAAAATGATGGTACACAGCTATGCTATCAAAGTGTTTCTACTCTGCTCACTGCATATCTAAGGGTATCTCTGTGCATGAATGCAAATGCAATCATACCAAATGTTTCAGTGATGGATGCCTCAGCAATCAATGTAAAATTATTATCCCTAGCAAACCAGTGACTACAACAGAATTATGGAAAAATAGGGCTGGAAGGGACCACAGGAGGTCATGTATCCAATTCTCTGCTCAAGGCAGGATCATTTTGTGCAAATCATTTTACATATAATCACAATATAACAATAACACTGCATATATGCAAATTATATTTGTTTCATTGGGTTGCACTGGTGACACTGGTAGGTGTTTTTGGGCCACGCGATATATTTATAAGAAGAAACATTACCAAAATGTCTAAGGGAAGACCATACTAAGTAAGGTAAGCTAGCTCTGTGGCAAAAACATGCAACATTTAGAGGCATGTCAAGATGACTGTACAAGAATTACCAATGCAGGTAAATGATATGGAATAAAATTCTGATAGTATGGTCAATTACTTCACTATTTGTAGTACTCTTTTCAGAAATATTTTAGTCAAAACGCCAAAACCCCTTGCAGTCATTACTGGCATATGCCCATCTTGACACATATCTCTGTACATTAAGATAAGAACAAGCTTCTCAATGAGGCCCATAGTCTTTTGAATCTACATAGCAGCAGAAAGCATTTTGGTTTGGATCACTATGAATAAATATGAACAAAACAAGCCCATGCACCAAAGTCTGTAGGTCTGGAGAGACAAGATCATTTTTACCTAGTATTTAATTGCTGTTAAATGTGGCAGTGACATTTTCTAGGACCAGTGTATGGACAATTTATGAGTTTTATTTAAATATGAACTCTATGGGTCAGAACCTATTTCTTCTATTAGGAATCTAAATGCAATCCTATTCCAGTTCTTGAAAAACCATTAATTGCAAAGGTAGACAGGTCCTCTTCCTTCCCTCCTCTTATACCCTCTCTTTTTTTTTTAAACTTAGGCTGAAGGCTAAGTTTGAAGGCACACAAGAAAAGTAGATCTATTAACTGCTTTTTAGGGACATGAGCAAAACAGAAAAGGACCACACTTAGAGGCATTCATGTCTAAGAGCCACTTTGACAGTTAATTAGATGGAATAGGATCTGACCATGTTTATGCTTTGTGATTATCTTTACTGTATTCCTTATACCAAACATTTTGTGCTAAGGGAGCTGTGGTACTTGTGTGTCTGCATTTGAATGGGAGAGTCATTCTAGGACATCAATCTTTTGAGTGCTGGTCCAGAAAAAGATGAAGGATGCTGGCCAAAGGCATCAGAAAAGAGGCCTTTGATACTGTTTTGCATCCTATTCTCATAAGGAAGTTAGCAGGCTGTGGGGTGGACGCTTACACGGTCAGGTGGGTGGCCAACTGGCTTAGGGACTGCACCCAGAGAGTGGGGGTGGATGGATCGTTTTTGACCTGGAAAGAGGTGGGCAGTAGTGTCCTGCAGGGGTTGGTCCTTGGACCGGTGTTATTTAGTATCTTCATCAGCGATTTGGACAAGGGTGCGGAGAGCACCCTGTCCAAGTTCGCAGATGACACCAAGTTATGGGGCAAAGTTAGCATACCGGAGGGCAGGGAGCAGATTCCAGCTGATCTGGACGGGTTGGGACAATGGGCAGAATGAAACAGAATGCAATTCAACAAAGACAAATGCAAGGTACTCCCCCTAGGGAGGAGGAATCCCCAGCACAGGTATAAGTTGGGGGATGACCTCCTTAGCAGCTCACTGGCTGAGAGGGATCTTGGAGTCATAGTTGACTCCAAGATGAACGTGAGCCGACAGTGTAACAAAGCCATCAACAAAGCCAATCGCACCTTAGCAGATACATAACCAACAGATCAAGGGAGGTGATGCTCTTCCTCTACGCAGCACTAGTCAGGCCGCAGTTGGAGTACTGTGTCCAGTTCTGGGTGCCGCACTTCAAGAGGCATGCGGAGAATCTGGAGAGGGTCCAGATGAGGGCCACTCGTATGATTACTGGCCTCCGTACAAAACCCTACGAAGGGAGGTTGAGAGATCTGGATCTCTTCAGCTTTCACAAGAGACATCTGAGGGGAGACCTTGTAGCAGCCTATAAGTTTATCAAGGGAGGACAACAGAGAGTTGGAGATGCGCTATTTACCAGGGCACCCCTAAGAGTACCTAGGAATAATGGGTACAAACTAGTGGAGAGTAGATTCAGGTTAGACATTAGGAAGAAATTTTTCACAGTAAGGGTGGCCAGAATCTGGAACAGGCTGCCAAGAGAGGTGGTACTATCACCTAACTTGGAGGTCTTCAAGAGGAGGCTAGATAGCCACCTGACTGGGGTTGTCTGACCTGGGTCCTTCTCCTGCCTGGGGCAGGGGGTCGGACACGAAGATCCTTCGGGGTCCCTTCTGACTCTACAATCTATGAATCTATGGAAGAGTTTCTATGATCTGAAGGGAAAAAACGAGTTGGCTAGTGAATTCCAGGATAGATGGCCTGGAACCTTGAAAGGACATGCATCAAATCCCAAAGAATGTTCAATACTAGTCAGAAAACCAAGGTTTGGACTAAAGCCCAGGAGGGTTCTTATTTTGCCTAGATGTATCATGTCGTCTAAAGTGAAGATTGATTATTTTAGAAAATCCTCTACAAAATGTGCTCCTTTTAGCTTTAACTATCATATGCCCCTGAAAGAGTAAAGTATGTATTAGTGTAAGGATAAGAATGGAGATTTACTTAGATGAGCATGCTGAAGCTACTGGGGAGTGTTGAGATGGATGTTACTTAGAAAATGGAGTCCACTTTCAAAGAGAGGCACAGAAAAAGATTATGGCTATACAAAACTATGTATGCAAGTTAACAAAAACGTAATTTAGAGTAGGAACTTGCAAAAATGCTAGTTATTTTGCAATAACTGCCTACATGCATGCTTTTAACTCACTGTCAGGGTATTTGCCTCTCAGTGAGCATGTTTACACAAGATGTTTACTGCAGAGTTGCTTAATTAGCTCTGCAGTAAAGTCTCAGGATCTACATGTATGGCCCTATTAGGCTGCAGTAAACTAATAAACATTGCCATAAGTTAGTACTTGTAAACACAAGTCCTTTCCTGTGACAGCATTACTTACTGTGCTGCAACACGTGTAGACACTGATGGAGCTGGCTGGGGCACAAGGTTGTTTCAGTGCAGGGGCTACCTGCCAGCTAGCCCCTCACTGGAGCACCTTTGTGCCCCAGCCAGCCACTCTGCAGCATACCAAGCCAGTTCAGAGCAGCTCTGGGCTAGCAGGCTGACCTCCCGGGCCCCCTGCCAGCTGGGGCTGTGCTGACCCTGCTCAACATGCCGTGGTCCCAGGTGCACGTGTAAACGAGGTGCCCAGGAGTAATAAACTCTGGTGCAAACTGCACCAGAGTTTATTCAGTAGAATTAATATCACATGTAGATGAGCCCAGTGAAACAGGAATAAGCTTTCTCTCATTTACAGAGGAATAAAGCATACACATTTCAAATTTAATTTTACATTTGCATATACACCTAATTTATCTCATGGTAACTTGTTCATGTATCCATACCCAAAATCTAAGTCAGGCGAATGTGACCATCTAGTCAAAATGGAAGTTTATAAGCAAATGAATTAAGTGATAATAGAGGATTTTTAAAGGACAGGGTGCAGGTAGCATGGTGCATCATCACATAACACAATGCATATTTTTCTCCAACTAAAAAGAAAGTAGAAGCTGCACCCCAGCACATACCCCAGACACTCCAGCATGGCCCCAAAGTGCCCCTCATTGCTCTTTATGCATTGATTTTGCCACCTCAGGTGTGCCCTGGCTCCATTTTGTCCCCTGTTATCCCACACATCCCCCATGCTCAGCTTCACCCCCTTGTGTCCCAAATCCCATTAGACCCCAACAGTCCCTTCACGCCCCACTGAGTTCTACCCTGCTCCCTCACTGCCACCATGAACCCCATCATACCAGTCCCTCATCTTCCCAATTGCTCACCATCCCCATTCCCCACTGAGCCCTTTTCCCCTGCCCCTCTGAGCACCAAAACCTCAGTGCAGACTTTCACATCTCCTAGACACCCCTACCTACAATCCATCTTGCTCTTAACCCCTCACCCCCCACTTAAGCCCTACAGACCCTACAACACTGCTTAGCCACAAACCCCTCACACCTCCCCATACCCCTCCACCTCCATAACGCTCCCACTCCTCCTCACCCCCAGCCCTCTATCTCAAAGATTCTCCTCCCCTCAAAACCTCCTTGTGGCCCATAGCTGCCCCCCCCCCCCAATCCAGCCCTTCATGGCCCCTCCCAAACATTTGCCCCAAACCCTCATAATCCTTTCAGGACTAACCCCCCTCCCATCCTCCTCTCTCCCCTCTGCTTCTCACAGCATGCCCATAGCTAGCATCTACTGCTATCCACACTCAACATACAGGGAAAAAACAATTAAGGTTGGGGAGGACTTGCTTCAGCCACTTGCCAGCTCCTACCTGGGAGACCAACCCCTCTGAGACTGCTCATGTGCAGCTTTATGTCATCCTAGTCGCACCACTAGTTCAGCCTCCATCATCTGCTGCCATGAATAAGGGTCACTGCAGTAAGTTATTTCTTTGCCTCACTTTTGCCTTCTGCCTCTGCCCACTGTGCCACATCTACTAGACAGCTGTCCCTCCCCTCCCTATCTCTGATTCACTGTCGGGTTGAATCTCTTAGGAACAAAGCCACCCAGTATAGGTTCCTAGGTAGCAGCACCTTTACTGGACACCCTTGTAGGGCCTGAACATAAAAACATTACCAGGATAACTGCAGAAGGAAGGCTAGCTTGATTAGCAGAAGATCAAGGGCTACTGAACTCTACAGAGTGAAAAGCAGAAATCAAGTAGATAATAATGATCTATGAAGTCCATTGGCTTCCTCAGCCCAACTTAATAGAAATGAAGCTGTCCCAGTGGGAAGTTTGTTTTAAGCTTTTGAATGGAACAGGAATCAAATAGCAACTGTACCACCTCTTCCCCCCGATCTGACCCTGGTAGGATTCAAACACAGCAGCTTGGTGAGTTTTAGGTAGGGTGGAGTTCTACAAGAACAGACTTTTCAAAGCACTCCAGGGTAGCATAACAGTTCCCAATACTCCAATAATGAGATGAGAATAATAATAAATAATAGATGAGATTGAGAACTTTTCAGAATTCTACCTACCATGACTTTCAAACTCCCTAACTTAATTTATAATTGGATCATCTCACTCAGCTACTCAGAATGAAAAAGCTGGAGCAGTTAGCCTTATGTAAATTAATGGTATTCCTAAAGGGAGCTGATCCTTTTGTTTCCTAATTATTTTTAATAGTATATTTACTCTTCTTCAGCTAATCTAAATACCACATCCATTGTGACTGCTTTAAACCATCTCAAATAGCAGATTTATTAATGTATATGCAGCTAATATGTTAAAATGTTACTAATCACAAATTTTCAAGACCAGAACAAAGTCACATAGCAAATGTGAACGAGTAAAAAAGTATGAAAATAATACATACATGCCAGCATTTTTCCAATCAGCTGCTTATGTTTAAAAATCAGTATGAAACAGCAGAAATATTAATTTTAAAAATCTCTCTTTTAAAAAACACTGAAGTCTTACAACACCCAAACTACATATGATTGCAGCTGGTTCCAAGTAACAGTTGACTCATTCAGTTACACCCTACAGTATATCAGAAACACAAACGTGTAACAGTGTGCTTTAAAGAATATGCCTTGCAACCATTCTATATTAATACCTTGTAACCACACCCTCCACCAAACCTGTCTTTCCAGATACAAGGAGATGATGCAATATTGTCACAGAAATACTTACTCTATCCTTAACCATGGCCATTTTTCCAACAGCATGTCAGACATTGATTAATCTTAGCATTTAAGATGCAGGGAATAGTTTACAGATATCTCCTCTCCAGAGGGGAAAAAAAAATCACAATACTTCAATTCCCAAAACTTTTCAATCCAAGTTGAAATC
Organism: Alligator mississippiensis; assembly: GCF_030867095.1. Taxonomy (NCBI): domain Eukaryota; kingdom Metazoa; phylum Chordata; order Crocodylia; family Alligatoridae; genus Alligator; species Alligator mississippiensis. Next base: position 97,211,925 of record NC_081825.1, on the reverse strand, counting down.
CTAAAAAATTTCTGTATCCACTGCTCACTAGTCACACATGAAGATTCAACTCTTCCAAGAACAAAGCCAGCCAGAAAAAAAAACAGCAGAAGGCAGGGCATTGTGGCACCTTAAAGACTAGCTCGTTCAGAGGCATGAGCTTTCATAGGCTACATCTGTGATTCTCAATCAGAGTTCCATAAAATTGTTTTATGGGCGATACAGGGTGGAAACACCTAAACATGATTCAGAAGATAAACCCAAATATTTCAAATAGTAATCCAGAGTATTATAAAACATTCTGAGATCTTGTGGTCCTTCTGAGTCCTCTGCAACAGAAGAATTGCTCTATTATTTTTTTCTATAGTCAAGAAACAAGAGAAAGCTAAGAGCTGGCATTTTCTGAGGGGCGCTTTGTGTTTAATGAGGGGTGCCCTACATCTAAAAAGGTTGAGAACCACTGAGCTACAGCGTATTTTGTCAGATGGTATGAATGGTATGAAGTCCATTCATAGGATCTGATAAAGTAGGCTGTAGTGTACAAAACCTCATGCCTCTGAACGAGTTCATAGAAGTGCCACACTGCCCTGCCTTATCCCTAACTTCAGGCTAGCAGAGCTAACTACCTCTCTCAGAAAAAAAGACTGTGTATTGTAAGAATTTAAAAAAAAAGGCCATTTAATAATTTTAATTTCTTGTTATATTTTTTTCTTTTTGTCCTCTTCAACAACACCACTTGTTATACAGCAATATCCAGAGGCTCCAGTTAGGAGCAGAGTCAGTGCTGGGTACTGTATAAAGAAAAATGAAAGACTGTTTGCACTGAAGAGCAGATTCACGCAGCTTAAACCAGTGATGCTCAATCTTTTGGCCCCGTGGACCACATAAGTGATGAAGGGTTGGTCAATGGGCCAGACTGGGCCCCATACTGCCTCGATTAGCCCTGTGAGCTAAATCTAGTGTACATGGCCATGATATCTGGCCTACAGAAGTTTGACATTAGGGGAGCAGCCACTCCCTGGCTACCAAAGTTTTGGGAGATATTTTTCCATAGGCCAGATCTGACCCATCTGAGCACCCCTGGTTTAAACAGACTTTACATCAGTTCTAAGGGGAGAAAGATAGCTGAGAAATCTAGAGTCACTGCCATCAATTCAGAGCTATCCTTTTAAGTGTCACTTATTTTAAAGTACTATTCCATTGAATAAAAGACATGGCCAGCAGAAGGAGCCGTTTATTTCAATGCTCGGCTACTGAATCAGTTGGTAAATATCATCCAGTCTCTTTCCTTTCTTATTTTTCTCTCCTAAACTTAAAATGAGACCTGGCTAGAAGTCATTAGTGAGTAGAGCATGTAGGTATTTAGAGATTCCACAACAATGTGCTGAGTCTAATAACCTGAATAGGAATAGTCTAATTATCTCAAATGGAACTCCCTATGGCAGTAAGCACTCTGCTCAGTAATAACTGATTCTTGAATTGAGCCTTCAGACTGTAAGCTCTTCTGGGCAGGGAATTAGTCTTTATTTACTCTGCAAAACACCATGCACATGCATTAGTGCCACATAAAGAATGATACACTCAGAGCACTAGGAACAAGGGAGAACTTATTGTAAAACTGTTTAGCTTAACTGTCTCTAATTTTCTAGAGAGTAGAATGTACAGAGTAAAAGCATCTGAAGTTTGGGGGTTTTTTATACTACCTTCTCCCCCTCCCCACTCCAAATCAGCACATTCTGCACATTTTTTAGGGAGGAGAGGCTCAAGGTTAATATAGCTACAATTCTAACCCCTTTTATCTTTTTGCAAAGTTTTTATAGCTGTTTGTGATCTCCCCCAAAACAAAGACTTTAAGGCCTTTAAAGGAAAAACTTTAAAGCCTCTCTCACAGAAAAAAAGACAATAAAAGGACAGAATTCACTTTCAACCTTTCAAGGAGTGGTTTTTAAAAAAATGATGAAAAAATATTTTTAAAAATAAAAAAATAGTTTAAACAGCATATTTGAAAGCGTGTTGCTCAGAGCTCCAGTCCTCTGACAGTATATATTTCCTATTAAGAGCTAAAAATACATTCCCAAAATACTCCATCAGCGGAAAATAAACAGTGTTTGCAATTACTGCACTCTACACTTTATGCAAATGAGTTTGCAATGAATACAGAATTATGTAGATAAAGGAAAAACACAATCTTGTCCCCCCAGAGTCCCTGAATTGGAACTTTTATTCTGGATATGAAAGACTGGCTCTGGATTGGCAGTGTCCTGCTATGTCTGCTGAGAAGAGGTAGTATAATGCTGGTTGGTACTGCAAGAACATGGCTATATTGATTCCAGTGTGGAAGGCAGCCACAGGCTTCTGATTTTTAACACAGCTTATTTGCCTCCCTGCAGCACTGTGTGAACAGAGCTATGTTAATTAGCTCTGCCTTTCAGTGGAGATAATTATCCCACCTACAATGCCACACAGGTAATTATATTGACTGGAATCAGAAGCAGTGTAGGGGTATAGCATATGTAGGATTCTGTACCAGGACTTGCGCTGCAAAATTTGGTTGCTTTAGTAAAAACACTTCAGCATCTGAATTCATTAGACCAGTCGTGTTCAACTCATAGGGCCCCATGAGCTGGATCTGGAACATGGAGCTGCGTTGTCTGGCCTGCAGCGCTGGATTTTTGTGGAAGCCACCAAACTGCTGCAGTTCCTGAACTGCCGCTACTCCCACCACCAACTATCTGGCCCGGAGGTCAGAGTATGTGTCTTTATGCTCCAGATCTGGCCTAATACGAGTATGAACAAGATATGGCCAGCATGTAGCTTCCCGTAGGTCCTGAAACTTGATAGCAGGACAAGAGGCGGCATAGTCACTATGGTTCTAGGAGCCATGCCAATTAATGCTGCCATTGCTTGTCATGCTGCCGAATTTCCAGACCCATGAGGAGGCCCACAGGCTGGACAACAGCTCTACTGGCCATATCTCGGTCATCCTTGTATTTGGTTTGTCCATATTGGCTTTCAAAGATCCTTTGTCACCTGGAATTAGGCTTCTAAATATGTCCAGTTTGAACAACTAGATATCTAACTTCTGTTTTATGTCAACTGCAATCCAAATTGGAGCTGAGAAGTACCTGAACTCCACCTAAATTCCCAATGAATTAGGTACCCACGGTAAGCATAATTAGAGTGGGACAAGAGGAGCACCAGCCCTGGGCACTAATTAGGAAGAAGTGCCAGAATCACCCCCTGGAGTCTTTACGACTGCAGGAGCGGTTCTGCACTGCCCCTCCCCAGCCACAGAAGCCAGGCAGGGCAATGCCACACCAACAGTCTATCTGCGGGGGCAAGAGGTGACCAGAATGGTATCCCTCCCCTCCTCCCCTTTTTCACTTCTTCCTTCCCTCCCCCCAACCCTCAGGAGCCTTCATCAGGCATAGCCCTAAACACAATATACAGGCAGTCCTCGACTTAACAACGTTGAGTTACAACGTTTTGCACTTACAATGTTTATAAATTGGCACCGTTTCAACTTTATGATGTCAGTTTCGACTTTATAACACTTGATCCGATGTGACGCTACGCCAGCGAACAAGTTCGCTGCGTCGCTAATCTGCCTGGAGAACATCTGTCAGACTCCCCTGGACACTTTCTTTAAGAAAGCAGTCAAGACTCCACAAAATCCTGCAACCAAGACTCCTGACAAGACTCCAGATAAGAACTGTTCAAAAAGTCCAACCAAGAGCCTTTCAAAAAGTCCAGCAAAGACACCTCAAAGAAGTTCTTCCAAATCAATATGATTGCTATTTACAATATAAATACATTAATGTAGCTATATTACTCATCTATAATTGATCGAGTACAAAATTATGGGTTATTTTTGGTGAAAATAGGGTATTGGGCTTTGGTTCAGGAATCAAACCCCCATTTATAACATTGTTTCTTATGAGAAAATTGGTTCTGCGTTATGTTTCGATTTAAGACACGGTTTTCAGGAACCAATTGTGTTGTAAGTCCGAGACTGACTGTATATGTAAGGGGGGGGCAGCAAATGGGGCACCAGGGTTGGCTCCCAGGGAGCCTGGCCATGGGGCTACTGCCACCTCAGCAGAGCTGGAGCTGCTATAGTAGCAGTGGCAGCAGTAGCTAGGGAAGATAAGCCTTCCCTTCCACTGGCCTATGTCTCCCTCCCCCCCGGCTTACAGTGGTCCACATACCCCTACACACTCCCCACACAAAGTGCTCAATGAGCTTGCTGCACCTCTGGGTACCAACAGAGCACACCTATTTCATACTGACAGCACCGAGTCACTACCAAGTGCTTCACCCAACAGCTACTCTGACGCAAGAATATGAGGGTGGTGGTCCCCATGTTTTGCATAGTTTCCTAGTGCTTAGAATACTTGCTCAGGAAGTGGGACACCTGTTTTCCACACCGTTTCACCCTTTTTCTTCTTACAGCAGACACTAAGGGGAAGAGTATTTACACAGAGCCTGTCTGGACTGATCTGTCCCCTGCCTCTCTTCCTTATAGTTTTGAGCATTTAAAGGCCTAGGAAGTCCAAACCTGGAAGCTGAAGCCCTACCATTTTGTTTAATACCACTGACGAACTTATCCTCCATGAATCTGGTTAATCCTCTTTGAAACTTGTTAAACTGTCAGCCACTTGTAGCAATGAGTCCTACCACTTAACTACATGTTGGGCACATCTACACGTCCATTAATGCACCCTAGTTACTGTGCATTACATTTAGTACTTGGTTAACCAAGTACTAGTTCAATGCGCAGTAACTCACGCTACTGCAAAGTAGCGCCAATGCATGGTGGGGGGGGGGGGCGGTTATGCTTACTATGCAGTAGCGTGATAACACTGTGCAGTAGCATATTAGCATGGTTTTTGACCAGCACGCTATTGCATAGTAAGCATAACCCACCCTCCGTACTCTCATGTAGATGCACCCACTGTATAAAACCCCCCCCCAGAACCTTCCTTTTTTGTTTAAACCTGATTCCTAATACTTTAATTATATGTCCTCTAATTCTAATATTGTGAGAAATGGTAAGTAGTAAATTTCTTTATTTTCTGCACACCACACAGGATTTTACAGAAATCTGTCAGATCACCCTTAGTCATCTCTTCCCTAAACTGTAGTCCTAGGCTATTTAGTCTCATCTTGTACAGAATCTTCTCTGTGGCTTTGGATCATCCTTAATGCCCTTCTCTGTACCTTTTGTAGTTTTACCATACCCATTTGTAGGTAGGGGAATTAGCACTGCATGTAGTATTTAAGGTGTGGGCATACCATGAATCTATTCAAGTGGCATAATGACATTTTCTGTTTTGTTTTAACATTTTCTTCTCAATAGTTCCTAATAGCCTGTTCACCTTTTAGACTGTTGCTGAATGCTGGAGCAATGCTTTCAGAGAACTACCTACGATAATTCCAATTCCACTCTATCTTTCCTGAGTAGCTATACCTAAAGCAGTGGCCATCATCATGTAATATGCATCACTGCACACATCAACACTGAACTTCATCTGCTAGTCTGTTACCCATTTACTCAATATTATGAACTCTTTTTGCAGTTCTTTGCAGTCATTTTTGTTTTTTACCACCCTGAATAAATATTTTTCTGTCATATGTGAGCTGGGTCACCTCACTATTTGCCCCTCTCCAAATCACTTAGGAATCCGTCAAACATCACAGGCCCCAGGACTGACCCGCAAGGGACTCCACTGCTAACCCTCCTCCATTAGGAGAACTAACTACTCTTTTTTCCCTGTTTGTTAACCAGCTACTGATCCATGAGTGGACTTTGCCTCTCATCAGGCTATATATGGCAGTCAGGAGCCATTTGGATTCTAGTTGCTACTGCCAAGATTATTTTTTATTTTTTAACCAAGTATTAGATAACAGAAAATGAAGATATAATCCAGGACTCTCCCCTCACAGGGAGAATACCCTATACTAGCATACAAGGAAGACCTGGTATCTAGTTCTTCTTTCCCGTGAGTGTTTAATATAAAATGTATAAGCAGTCCTGGGAAAGAATACATGAACAGTGTTGGGAGAAAGGACTGGAATCTCCTTCGTCTCTCCTCTCTTACATGAATACCTTCATTACTAGGCAAAGAGGTTTAGTCCCTTTCACTTGCTCTCCATTTTGGCCCTATCATACTTGAATTCATGGCTGCACAGAGGAACAGCTCCAACATGAGGGGTGGAGTTGCCCCAACCTTACTTATATAGACTGATGGATATAAGGTAGGACACTTTTCTGAAAGGTAGGACACATGGGCTTGAACTCCTTTAGGCTGAAGAGGGCATTACATGCAGATCTCCCATTTCTTGGGAAAGTGCTCTAACCACATAAAAGGTGGAAACCTTCGCTACCTGTTTCTCCTCGTCTCAACCCAAATTTGAGTAAGTGGAAGGGAGGGACAGAGTACCTGCTTATGTGATTCAGATAGCGTGGCTGCACTACTTTCTCCCCGACCCTCTCTTCCAGGCACTTCTTAAAAGTTGTCCGTACCCAAAGGATCAATTTAGATCCCTAAGTTAAACACAGGGGCTTGGGTTGTGAACCCAGGATTTATGTCTAGGAAACAGGTGGGAATTCAGGCACACTCCTCTATTTGGGACTTCCTATTAGCTAACTTGGGCAATCCCCTGCTGGCTGTTGTGAATCCCATTTCTAAGTGCATAAATCTCCCCTTAGGTCGCACGCAGAACTCAGCTGTCTAACTGAGGTCTAAGAATTCTTCTTTGGGAGCCGAGCACCTAAAAGTTAGCCACAGCAGTACTGACCTGTCTGGATGAGAGCCTGAGTCTGAACGTGTGCTGGGAACTACCAGATGTATAGCCATCTGCCCTAATTTCAGCTGAGGCAAGCAGCCAGAATAGCCACATCAGTTCTAACCCCTCATGTAAATGGGCAATGCCACTATGTGCAACAATGAATCTTATTCTTCCTTCAAACCAAGGCAAAAATAAAACTGCAGGAAGCAGGTTTTAGGGCAATGTATCCATGCCTAAACTATGGGTTTGCACTTCTGCAGTTTGGTGGCAGAACTTGGAGCAAATCCTTAGTGCTGAAACGCTATGAACACTAGTATGGGTTAAGACACTAGCATGGACACTTTGAACATGATACCTCTTAACAGAAGAGGATGGAAGGAGAAATTCAGCTACCTAGCATAAAAATGTTACCTCACACTGACACAGGATCAGAGCTGAATACACAGCTATACTAAAACCATACAGAAGGCAATATGCAGAATCCTAATAAAAGAAAAACTGACAGTCTGACAGGTCTGAATGGGAACACTTACTCCACAGATGTAGTCTGGATGAAAGATAAGTATACCATTCTTTGAGGTACTACTCAATCAATGGTTTATACTTGCAGCCTGCCAGAACCAGATGGTAGTTAAGGTGACAGGCTAAATTCATGATGTACACTCTGAACACACAAAAGGACAACCCATGACAACAGACCACAGCGAGTAAGCATTATATCAAAGGAGACACAAAACAGATCAAAATAAAGCTCTCTCTTCTCTCCATGTAAAACAAGAACAGGCACAATGGAAGTCAACCTAACTGCAAAAGTAAATCTAACTCTCTAATCAAGAATCTAAGCTAAACTACATTTATCCTAACCAAAATACAGCAAAAGCTATGTTATCCAGCACTTTATCAACCAGAAAGCTCCACTAACTGGCATCTGAGGGACGCGGCAAAACCAAAACCGAAAGCCCCACTTCCGGTTTTGTCACTGCGAGCTGGGTTCTTCTTCTTCACTTCTTTAGCCCACAGCCTGGGGCAAAGCAGCCTGGGTGGGGCTCCCCTCCCTGTCCCCTGGCGCACTGACGCCAGGGAGTGCACCACCCAGTGCACATTTCATTAACTGGCATATTTGATTAACCAGCATCCCCCATTCCAAGGGGATGCCGAATAACAGAGCTTATGCTGTAGATCAGAAGACTCCAAGCCATATAAACCTTAAAGAGAACGATCAAATGCCTAGTCAAGTGCTGGGTTCAGCACTGTCCATAATGTTAACAAAAGATTCTTTCAAATAAAATCTCCAGAGAAGTCCTCCTATATGATGGCAATTTAGAAATAGCTCAGTCTGCTAGATCCTAAAATCATTCTTAGGCCCTTAAGCTGCTCCTTCTAGATATTTATTGCTTCTCTAAGCCTTTTTTAATAAATAAATAAATAAAGCTTTGGAAATAATGCTCCTATATCTGTCCCCCACTTTGACTGGATACATTTCATATGTTATTTATCACCAGAATATTTCCACGAAACAAAACCTTGGAAAGGAAAAGAGAGAGACTGAGAGAGTGTGAGAGTTATACCTATGCATGATTAATTTGGCCAATTATGCACTATTTATAATTGGATACTTCTATTTCTCCGAGTCAGCTTCTACCAGCCTCAGAGTTTGTTTATTTGTTGCAGGAATTCAAAAACAACAACAAAACACAACACCACACACATCTGGCTAATTTTAGAAAGTTACGGGCAGGCTGCAGGAAAAGAAAGTAATATCCTTCAAACACATTTTTAAAAGAGGAGTGCTGTTATCAGTACACTGGAAATGTCATTGCGTATTCCATGACACCGCCCTGTTTAGTCTTTGCACGTGCTCCGAGGCAAAGGTGGGGGGGAGGGTGCTTTAACCAGAGAGGCTCCAAGAGCCGCTTTAATTAAATCACCTATAGCGTCACGTGTATTCAGCCTCCTGCGCTTCAAAGTGGCAGCGGGGGCACTTTAACTAAAGCTCATTGGACAAGCTTTAGGTTTAAACCCCTGATGCCAGAGGAAGGAGCCGGGCACCTTCCTCAGGACCCAGACAGGCAAGGCAGAGAGCAGCCTCAGGAGCCAATAGGGGCAAGGGAGCCCCACCACGGAGCAGCAGCCTCACAGGATGCCACAGGGGAACAGTGGGGCTCTGACTGGGAGCTCAGATGCCATGGACGGGGATGGCCCCTCAAGACCGCAGGCATCCCTGGGCAGCCCTTTAGCAAGTAAAGCATGGGGGATCACAGACCCCTGGGAGGCAGAAGTAAACAACGCCGGCTAGTGGGACGAGGACAGTTTGACCACAGGTCAGCTGGGCCTCAGGGAGGTCATGCCAGAAGAGCTGACAGAGGCTAGGCACAGAGCTGTTGTCTGTCCCCACGCCTACTAAGATAAAAGGGATGGATGAGTCACCCAAGGGACCAAGGACCCAGAGAGACGGAATCTCAGGAGCACACCGGCAGACGCCAGTCGTTTTTCAGTTAAGTTTTCTTCAGTTACAGTCTAGCCCCGGACGGGGCAGGTTTAGCTGCCTGGGGGGAGGGGAGCCGACCTGAAGACAAGGGATGGATCCAGAAAGACTGACAGCCAGGAGGACCCGACCCTTTCAAGGCGGGCAGTGTGGATGAGGTGAAATCATCCAGGGGAAGACCAGCAGTGAGCAGCATCTATCCAGGCTGGGGACGTGGTAAGGGTGGGGCAAAGGGAAGGTTTGGAGCCCCACAAAGACAGCCCAGGGCTCAGATGCCCTTGGGCCACCTACAGGGAGTTGCCTCTGTAACAACAAACATCAAAGACGTGGCAGGAAAGAAGGGGCAGCACTTGAACCATCTAGGTGGCACCAAAACCTGATCTCACCCTGACAATGCTGGGGGGCAAGGTACCAAACGAAAAGGGGCCAAAACTCTATAACACCTACATGTAACACAGAGGCTGCTAGTGTGCTAATTAGCACTCAATTTGAGTCTGCTGCAAAGCATGCTTTTAGCACGCCTTGGAGCAGATGTCTGGCATGAGTATAGGTGCCCATAATGGCCAATGTCAACAGGGGGAGAAATATGGAGAAAAATCATCCCACTCTAAGAACCCGCAATGGGCTTAGTTCAAATGTAATGGGGGGGAGCAATCTCCCATTTCCCTAACTGAAACTTTATACTCCAGTCTCTTCTTCATCATGACTTCTCATTTTCCCCTTCTAACTCAATGGCATAACCCTTCTCTGTTGCCATGTGTCCTACCTATTAAGTCTACTCCTTTATTTGATCTTCCTCCCTCGAAGTTTCTATCTCCACTGCCATATTGCGAAGACATGGGTCTCTAAACATTTCTCCTGCTCCTTGGTGCTGGGCTGTATGCATGCTCATGGAGTCTCAGTGCCTTGTCTGCTATCTCCTGGTGAGGCCTCCAAGAGCAGAGAGGGATCAAGTGCATTTGCAACCAAAATTCACCAATTTAATTTAAATGGCTTTAACTAGCTACTGTGATCTACTTGATTAGATACTAGATTGACAGTCAAGAAATTTGGGGTTTTTTCCAACTTAACATCTTTCTGCTGCTTTTTCTTCATTTGTAAAATAGTGATAATATTTATCTCTTTCGTAAAGTGTTCCAAGATCTAGAGATAAAAAAATCTAATTATTATTATTTATACTTGAAATATGTTTACCATTGTTCTTTTAGCTATATCTTTTAGAATCATAACAGTGTTTGTCTATTCTTCATAAAATTATAAAAGTTACATTGACTTGATCATTATAATGGAGCTATCACTAGAAATCAGCTTTGATCTTTTATTCTACCCCTCACCTGCTTGAGAATATACTAAACCTAATATTATCCTCCAAAAGCTATTACTATTAATTATTACTTTGTTCTAATTATAACTCCACTATTCTAGACCCTGTACATACATTTGATTTAACCAGTTTTTGTACACTATTAGACCTATTTATGGATTTATGTCAAGTTACAAGGTTATTCAGATTTGAAACATAGCATGAGTGCTCTACGAGCACTCATGGCGCTCGGACAATGTGCCAGAGGACTGGAAAAGGGCCAGTGTGGTCCCCCATCTTCAAAAAAGGGAGGAAGGAGGACCCAGGAAACTATAGGCCCATGAGTCTTATCTTGGTCCTGGGGAAGCTTTTCAAAAGAAGTATCCTGACACATGTCCAGGAAGGGCCAGCAGGGGAGGTTATGCTCAGGGGCAACCAGCATGGGTTCATCAGGGGCAGGTCTTGTCAAACCAATCTGGTGGCCTTCTATGACCAGGTCACCAAGTCCTTGGATGCAGGTGTCGCAGTGGCTATAGTCTTTCTGGACTTCAGGAAGGCCTTTGACATGGTCTCTCACCCCATTCTCAGTAAGAAACTAGGAGACAGTGGTGTTGATGCCTACACGGTCAGATGGGTCACTAACTGGCTGGAGGGCCACACCCAGACGGTGGTGGTGGACGGGTCTTATTCGACCTGGAGGGATGTGGGCAGTGGGGTTCCCCAGGGCTCAGTCCTCGGGCCCGCACTATTCAACATCTTCATCAGGGACTTGGGCGAGGGGGTAGAAAGCACCCTGTTCAAATTTGCAGATGACACTAAGATGTGGGGTGAAGTGGGTACACTAGTAGGAAGGAACAGGCTGCAAGCGGATCTAGACAGGTTACAGGGGTGGGCCGAAGAAAACAGGATGGGGTTCAACACTGACAAGTGCAGGGTAATGCACCGGGGGAGGGAGAACCAGCAGCATACCTACAGGCTGGGGAACTCCCTTCTCGCCAGTGTTGAGACAGAAAAGGATCTTGGAGTCATCATTGATGCCAGAGTGAACATGGGCCGAGAAAGTGCGGACGCAGTCAGGAAGGCCAACCATACCTTGTCATGAATCCACAGATGCATCTCAAGCAGGTCCAAGGAGGTGATCCTCCCCCTCTATGCGACACTGGTCAGGCCGCAGTTGGAGTACTGTGTCCAGTTCTGGGCGCCGCACTTCAGGAGGGATGTGGCCAATATGGAGAGGGTCCAAAGGAGGGCCACCCGCATGATCAGGGGTCAGCAGGGCAGGCCCTACGAGGAGAGGCTGAGGGACCTGAACCTGTTCAGCCTCCAAAAGAGAAGGCTGAGAGGGGATCTAGTGGCAGTCTACAAACTAGTCAAGGGGGACCAGCAGGCATTGGGAGAGTCCCTGTTCCCCCAAGCACTCCTGGGAGTTACAAGAAACAACGGACACAAGCTAGTGGAGGGTAGTTTCAGGCTAGACATTAGGAGGCGCTATTTCACTGTCAGGGCAGCTAGGACCTGGAACCAACTTCCAAAAGAAGTGGTGCTGGCTCCTACCCTGAGGGTCTTTAAAAAAAAAGCTGGATGAACATCTGGCCGGGGTCGTTTGACCCCAGTACTCTTTCCTGCCATAGCAGGGGGTTGGACTAGATGATCTCCTCAGGTCCCTTCCGAACCTACCAACTATGAAACTATATTGTGGAAAAGTGAACAGGTCTGAATTGACAATTATCTTGAATATTTTTTTTAAATTTAGCCATGCTTTGAATAATTTCTTCATTGAAAGTATTTTCCAACTATATTTCTAGTACTTCTCTTCACAATGTACAAAATATTCTGTGTGCCCTCCCCCACAAACAATTTCTCACATGAATGAATGTGTGTGACAAGTACAGTTTTGCTCACAGATTTACAGTGAGCAAAGAATTTTTGTCACCTGCTGTGGGAGATCTTAGCAAGGAACCCAACTGAGATCAGGTACCATTATGCACGACACGAGCATCTAATAGGAGATAGTCCCACTAGAGTTTGCAATCAATTGCAGAATATGGCAGTGAGCTTGTGTGAAAAGAAAATTAACATGAGCCAAAAATGTACTTTATCTCACAGAGGAGCTACAAACTATCTAATAGATGGGGAAATTTTTAAGCCTTGTGCATCTGTGGAAGATTCAAACTGGAGACTTGGAAGTAAGCAGCCATACAGATCATCAGCAATGTCCTAAAACACTATGTTCTCCACAAGGCTAGATTTGTGAAAAGATAAGCTTATTACATTAAGTTCTGACCTATTTGAAGTCATACAAAAGCAGTTTTCTATTGTACTGCAACACAGGACAAACAGTTTAACTGAGAAATTTGCTACACCCTATTCTTAAAAGAAGAGCTGTCCACGGATAAATACAAACACATCTTGTAAACACAATGTTTAGGCACACATTTCATTCCAGTACTTACTCCCAGGCTCTCACATGACTTTTATTATGTGTATATGTATGTATGTCTACGTATGCACACACATTTCATCCTCACTTGGAGAAGAGGATATAAAATTTGAAGGCATGGCTCTCAGATTCAAAGGATCTGGAAGACAGATAGGGGGTAAAGACTTCATTTACCATCTATAATGAAGCATCTCATACAAGATGACATAGATGTTGCTGGTAGGTTGCACAAGTGTTTGTGAGAAAGCAGAGCAATACAACAGTAGAGTCTCGGTTTCACTTCTTGGCTCCAGAATTGTGAACTGTTGTTACAAACATAATAACCAAACAGCTCCACAGAAGAAATCTGGGACCTCTGGATACTTCTACCAACTAAGCCAACTCAAACTACTGTTTGAGATAAAGGGCCAGATTTCTTGGTCTGGAACCACTAGTAGAGTCATAAACCTCTATCTATGGTCTAAAGGGAGACAATGAGCCAGGTTAGCTAGTTTGACATGAGACCTGCTTCTGTCACCTTACCATGGGTTCTGTTCCCAGATTCACCTGAAATGATCACAGGACAGATCTATTATTTAAATTGTGAAGTTAGCAAATGAAAATTATCCCTGAAAACGCTCTTCTTCTAAGAACAGGATGTAGCAAACTTCTCTCAGTTTCAGACATACTTTGAACCCATGTTGCAGTACAGTAGGATAATGCTTTTGTAAGACCCCAAATAGGTCAAACTTGATTTAATAAAACTTATCTTTTCAGAATGAAAGATGTGAAACTCTGCTCATGAGATTTATTAAGCAAAGAACTGATTAAAGACTTCAAAAGATGGCTAGAACCCAGAGTTTGTAGGTTTCAAGTAGAGTGCACTTCGGGCAGGAAAATAAACTTCTCCGGTATTCATATTTAACTGCATGAGGAACATTTCAAAGTATTAAAACGTACCCCCTGAGTTTTGGCATTACTCATGACTATGTAGGAGGAGATCCTGATGCTTTTCACAATTTCCTTGTCTAGTTAACCCCAAAATAGGTCCATTCATTCTGAAGCTCCAGGGCTTGCCCCAAGGGTACAGCTAAGTAATTTGGGACCCTCAACTTGCTTCGGAATGATACGAGTTTCATTATGTTGTCAGACCAGTGGTTCAAATGATTTTTTCCTTGCCAAAAAAAAAGGTATTAGAACATCTGAATTCTGAATGAAAAGGCTCTCTCTTGGGCAACATGCCTTAGAGATCAATGTTGGTAATATGTGCTAGGCGAATACACTCTGGAACGTGATACAGTCAGAGCATATTATTATAATATTTATTAACCACGGTGTTATAAGATCAATGCCGTACAGCACAACAAACAGAAATAATAGCCAAATAAAAAGTTGCTCTCTCTACTGGAAAGCTCTTTATATAGACAGATAAAAGCAAAATTTAAAAAATGCACACAACAGCTATTCTTACAAGTCATGCCATGAAAGACCCGTTCTCTAGAAGAGAAGAAAGAAAACTAGTGGCTACCTGAGTTTTATCTTGTCACGTATTTATTTATTATAAATGATGGAAGGGTTGTATTCTTTTGTATGGTCATCCTGCTAGATTTTGTTTACAATGCATCACAGCTCCTGTGTAATCAAAAGGCATAGGGAAGCTATAATTGACTTCAGCATAGGCCTTCCACTGTTGATGACTTAAGTCCTAGGTTGTAGGAATTACTATCATTTTCTATAATTTTTTTTGCAAATTCCCATAATAGATTCATAGATTTTTAAGCCAAAGGCACTATAATGATTATCTAGTCTGACTTCCAATATAATAATGGCCATAGAACCTTAACCTGTAATTTGTACACCTAGCCAACAATTTCTGTCTTTTAGAAAGACAAACAGTTCTGTTTTAAAGAATTCAAGTGATAGGTAAGCCTCTAAACCCATGAGTAAATTGTCCCAGTGGATAACTACCCTCCTTGTTAGCTACCTTCACACTCCTAACTCCTGGTTTAAAGTTATTTTGGAGATGTTACTAGAAACTCCTTACACCATTTGGCCCACTATATTTTTTTCTGCTTTGGAACAGTTAAAAGTCCTGCCAGGACTGAGCCAAATTAAACTGATAAAAGAGCTCATTCTCTTAGGACAGAAGAGTTGAAAATTAAAAGGAGAGTTATATGGTGTTGGAGATATGTTTTAAGGATTTTTTAAAACCACGGTCCCTTGTTCCAAGAGGAAAGAGAAAAAGAGAGTTCTTTGTAACAGATTTATTTCTATTCAGGGACTAATTGTAAGTATTTGGATGCCCAGTTAGCTGCTCCATTATTATCTAAATTATTTCCATCTTCAAAATAAAAATTATACAAACAGAAAACACAGTGATATTGTTTCTTTTGGCCTATATTTGGTCTCAGTCATATTGGTATATTATCTGCCTCCATTAAAGGCAATGAAATTACATCAGTGAAAAAGGCCCTTAATTTCAAGATATTACAATAATTACAGGTCATCATTGCCAACATAAAAGATATCTGTTTCATTATTTTCTGAAGTTTAACAATTAAAAGGACCATAATAAAAGATCATGCCAATTAAGTGAAAAGTTGTCACTGGATAATAGTTTAATGTAGAAATAGGTAATATGCTCATTTTTTGATTCAGAAAATTACTATTAAGATCTTTGAGGATCCTAATGTTTAGAAAGTAAATTTTAAAAAATCTGAATTAAGTAAACCAACAGGGCTTTCTCTTTTTCTCCAGGCTTTGTGGGCCAGTTGGCTGATCATGTGCTAAGCCCTTTGGGGGTTGCCAACTGAGTCCTAAAGTAATAGGAGGTATATCCACAAATCCACCTCTCTTTGAGAAGCTCATTACTGGAACAGCTGTAATTGGAGGAAGCCTTACAGTTAGATCTGCTGCAGAAAGTCAAACAAGCCAGTTATCTGCTTCCCCTTAAAAGATATCCTTGCTTCTAAGGCGTCCCTTAGTAGTTCCACGTACAAGCAGAATGGAGGGAGATTGCCAAACTGAATGCATTCAAAAAGCCAAGAAACATTCAAAAATCCTCCTATACTCCACAAACTGAGGTAAGAAACTAATAGGGAAAGAGGCCATTTTTTTCTGCCAAACAAGTTCAATATTCATAGTTTTCTATTATAACAGACAGTCCATATGTTATTCTAACTACTCTAGCTGATGCACAAGGCTGCAGAGTAGAATGATACTGTGTTATGAATTAGCTGGTACTGTCTGTTAGACTTGGAAAAGAGATTCATTCTGAGTACAATTGTTCCCTACTATCTAGAGATACACACTATGTGAAAGTTGCACTGCTTAAAAAGAAAAAGAAAAATACTGAACAGAACTATGAGAAATGTCAGGTTTTTGTTGGTTTGGCTAGTGGACTCTTGGTTATCATAGGGGTATATATTGCAACCTTCCTTCCCTAACTGGAGAGGTTCATTAACAAAGGCATAATTTCCCTCAAATTTTCACTGGGCATTGGAGGGGGAGGGAAAAAAGACAGCAAGGTTTCAAAAAGAAAAAAAAAAAGAAGAAAGAAAGAAGAAGAAATGATTTTGTGTGAGATCCAAAACCATGTTCTTCCTATTATTGTCCATGCTCTTCCTATTATTTCATCTTCTTCCTAGCATACTCATACATCCTATTATTGCTTTCCTCAAATTTTCCTTCCTTTAACACTATCAGAAACCAAAAGATGGTTCAGTTACCAGTCTGTCACTATCTGATGATCCCCCTGCCCCAAATTAAGATTAATCCTGGCTGGCTGGTGGGGAACATTGTTTAAATGCAAAGTTTCATATAAAAAAGGTTTATGGCCTAAATGGCATTCTGGATGTCCTATGCTGTTATAGACTTAGCTGAAGCTGTATTTGGACAGCATTCTTTTAATCTTTTGCTGGTCCACTGTGCACTAAACCTTTATCACTGACCCTGCAAGCAGTTGCACACAAGCTTAACTGGAAGTACAGTAGTAGTGAACAGTCCCCCTACTACAGCAAGCAGAACACTCTCAAAAAAAAAAAAAAAAAAAAAAAAAAAAAAAAAAAAAAAAAGGGGTGAGATTCCTATAGGAACAAAATTACAGAACTTACAGGTGAGAGAGAGGAAAAGATAAAGCGACTTTTGTCACTTTTGTGACCTCCAAGTTCTGAGATTCTAAGGGTACCAAAGTGGCTTTCAACATACCTGCTGGGTTTTTGGTTGTAGCCATGCTGGTCTAAGGACATAGGCAGGCAAGGTTCTTTGGGTAGATGTGTTAACTTTTATTAGACCAACTGAGTAGTTGGAAAAAAGTTCTTAGCAAGATTTCGGGCACTTTCAGAATCTTCTCCTATTCCTTGGAGTCTCAGAACAGCAAAGACTTCCTATGCCTGAAGAAGGGTGATTGCTCCCAAAAGCTTGCTAAGAACTTTTTTCCAATGACTCAGTTGGTCTAATAAAAGATACCACATCTACTCAAAGAACCTTGCCTTCAACATACCTGAGAGCCCTGAAGAGCTGCCAACATTACAGCAGCAGTGCTGTCCACAGTCTCCAAGATGCCCATCCTGAACTTGCCTGCTTATACCAGGCCTGTTCTCTTAGGAAAAAAAAAAACATTTAAGAGCTCTACTTCTCAAGTTTGAAAACTGTCATGGACAGTTTAATTTGGTGACATGGTGAGGACAGTTATGGACAGCAAAACAGGCCAGTATAAACTGTTCATCATACTAGCAACTTGCAATTAAACCTTGGGCTCAGCAACTAACAGATGAAGGATGAGGAAGAAAGAACTGTCCCTAAAGCTGGGGTGGGCAAAATACAGCTCTTAGAAGCAGTAGATTCCTCCAGCTACTGCTGCCAGTGTTGTCACTGCCACCAGACCTGGCCCCACTGCCCAGGCATCCTGGCCTGTTTGCCGCACCCACTGCCAGCGGCGCTGGGTGGAGTGGGTGGATGGGATCTCTATGGAGACCGGACCAAGACCCCTGTGGGCAGGGCATACTCGGCTAGGTGGATGTGATAGGGCCATTTGGTAAGGAGCAGTGTTCTGGAGCAGGACTGGCGGGTGGGAGGGCAGGGGCTGGGATCACATGATGGTGACAGCGTGGGGCTGTGCGGGATGCAGACTGCAGCTCTGTCTTTGGCTGTGGCCCCACACTGTCACCACTCCACAATCCTGGTCCCCGCCTGCCTGCTTGTCATACTCCTGGATACTCCTTTCTGCCTGCCTGCAGCCCCAACACATCCAACTAGCCAAGTGTGCCCTGCCTGCAGGGGTCCTGGCCCAGCCTCCATAGAGCCCCTACCCCCATTGCAGGGCAGATGGGCCCGAGCCAGATAGGTTCAATTTCCCCCTGCCCGTCCCCCCCATGCCAGATCAGCACCACCTAACACTGCTCCCCCAGCCTGCAACAGCTTACCAAAAGTCAGGGGTGGACAAAATGCAGCCCACAGGCCAAATGTGGCCCACCAGGCCATTCTATCTGGCCCACAGGGCCCCTAAAAATTTTAGAAAATTAATATTTATCTGCCCTTGGCTGCCTGTCATATGGCCCTTGATGGCTTGCCAAAACTCAGTAAGTGGCCCTCTGCCCAAAATTATTGCTTGCCCCTGCCTTAAGTGGCCCTCTAGCCAAAATAATTTGTCCACCCCTGCCCCTAAATTTTTGCCAAGAAAGTCTCACTGTGGATGTTGAAAAGTGCTGTTTCACTAGTGTAAAGAGGGAAGAAGACAGACTAGACAGGATCTAAAATGGAGTAGGAGTGAAGAACACAAGGCAGCTATGGCAGCTAGCATACTGAATGAGTTTATCTTCTTTTTCATGCCACTATTTCGTCAATTGCCCTTTTTACTCCCAGGTAGGAAGAGGGAATTGGAAATAAGGTGATGGGGGAAAGGGAAAAAAAAGCTGAAGACACAAAAATGGAAAAGAGATAGGAAGAAGGGAAAATGGTAACCAAGGAAAATTCAGATAAGCCTCAAGGGTCAATCTTTTCATGGTTTTATCACAATTGAACATTTTGAAAGTTTAAGGGTTGCCATTTATGGAAGGTTAGAATCAAGAAAAACTATATCATGTGTTTTGTATACTGCCCATTATCATTTTCCAGCTCGCAGGCCTTAAGTATGCTTGATCCAGATCTTGGGGAATAATGGTAAGGTTTGAATGCGCTTATGTTTCTCAGCTGAAATTTCTTTTCCTCGTCAGAGGCAAATGCCCAGGTTCATATGAAAGTAGAAACCACATTTTCAACCTTGGATTTATTCAAGCTATAACTTTTGTCTTTTAAGCTGCAGTTTTACCACACAACCCAGTACATATTTCATAAACAAGGCTTTTTCTTGTTATACCTTAAACATAAAATTCTAATGGTGGAAATCTGTTAACTCGAAAATTTCAGCCCAATAGAATATAAAATAGTTAATTTAATGCAATGTGAAATTTAACAGTTTCTTCCCATTACCAAAACAGAGAAAAAGTAGATTTAATTTTTATAGTCTTTTGGGAAATTCCCTTAACCCATCCTATTGAAGTTAAAAAAAAAATAGAGGAGTTCGAGGGAGGAGGGGGGAATAAATACAGGAAATAAAGACAGCAATAGAGTTCTTACCCTGAAGAGCGGTAGTCTGGTTTATGTCTTTCAGAGCGATCTGTGAGAGAGGAGACATAGTATCAGCTCAAATGTTAATGTTCTTTAGCAACACTGGCACAAAGTCTGAAAGGACTGTCACACCATGCTATTAGATTTAGAAAGACACTGTTCCAAAACAAAAGCTGAATTCTCTCTTTTATAGGACCCTGTTTGTCTGCATTGGATCAGTTTGCCTGAGACACAATAAAGGAGAAGGTTTAATGTTTATTAAAATCCTCTCCTCAAAACACAGCCTTGTGTATGGTTATTCTTTTATGTTATTGTTTAACAAGACTCTCAGCTAATATAGAAAGGACTTCAGGGAAGAAAAACATTGGGAGGGGAGAAGAAAAACCACATATTACTCAGCGCAAAAAAATCATTCCGTGAATCATGGCTGGCAGGGTTCCGACAGGATGGGGAAAAAAAAAAGTCAGCAGTCGGCTGCAGCAACATCTGCAAATACACTGAATGCCGTGTGACTCCATCATTAACTCTTTTCATTCCTTGGAGTTTTAGGTGCCATGCAAGGCCTTTTGTTTATTCAGTGAATTATCAGGGATATGAATTTGCTGGTGCCCAACTTGAATGAACAGCCAACTTAAATATAGTCTATTAAGTGCAGTCAAAGGCTTAGCCAAATTGTACAGAAAATACAGTGTGAACCCCCATGCATTTTTAAAACACGAATTTTCACCTGCTTGACTTTTCAAAAATTCTTACAAGCAAAGGAGGAGTGCATGACACTGGAAAAAGAACAAATATAACTAGCATAAAGCACAGAGTTAGATTTAGTATTCAAGCATAATGAATATTTTATATAATTAAATGTTGTTCTAGTTACAAGAGAAATGTTATTCCAAAGGCCAAATTGTGAAGGTATTTGAACTCCCTGAAAGAAGTCATGTACTACTGAGATATATACATATTCCAAAGTTTACTTTTCTTAATCTACTTATAATAAAAGGATCCAGTTCACGATTAGGATGTTTTTACAGATCTTATTCCAACTGAGCACAGTCATTTTGCTTCGTAGTGCCTGCGTGTGTCTTTCAGGATCACAGGCTCTCTTTTCCTGACACTGAATAACCAATTTCCTAAAATGCCTGATTAGAGATAAGACAATGAATATCCATATCCATTCCACATTTGGGGATTGTATTAAGAATATTGCATGTGAGCAATAATTTGTTCTCTGGTAGCACAGACAAGCATTTGTGTATAAACTCTTCCATCAGTGGAACTATTTTCTCATCTCAAAATTGCCTACAGACCTGAAGTGGATAAAACTGATTCTGTCACTAATATCCTCAGTAATGTCTAACACTTATTCAATTCACAGTTACTCTCTACATTTCTCAGTTACCACCACACAGTACACAATCTGTTAAATCTTTGCTATGCTTCACTCTCCATTTCATCATGACTTACCCTACTCAGTTTGCTGGCCAGAAGGAAGAAAATAACATCTGAAACCAGAGCCACAAATAGCGGCTGCTCATATGCACACAGAGGCTTGTTCATTCCATTTATCCACCTAGCTACCTTACCTGTGGCTATTGAGGAACAGGCAAAAGATCTCTCTTTGTCTAGTTGCCAAAGTTGCTTGTATCAACGTTTTCCCTGTCATTTATGCAGCCATATAATAGCAACATACCAACAGGACCTTCCAAGTTGGACAACGTGAATGTGAGTGTGCCAGTGAGAAAAGAGGAAAAGTCACAGAACATGTAAACAGAATCTGAGAGCTTCCCTCCACAGCTCACTTCTGATTGGAAGATCTACCATGGCCAGTCTTCAGAACTGGAATGTTGTCATTCAGGAAGTTAATATAATTCCCTTCTCCCTTTCACTCTTTGTTGAAGCCGGAAATGCTACAGTTATTCTTGCACATTTTATTTATTGTTTAAATTAGAGACAGAACAGCATCCCTCATTTCTACGCTGGTCTTACAAAAAAAGCCCGAAGAAATGGAATACTTTAAAAGTAGCATATAAATAATTAAAACCTGTATATACTTAAGGTTATATGGCTCATGAAGAAACAAGTTTTGTACAACATCACTTGTGGCGAGAGACTCAGACATTAAGTCTCTTATTTTGAAAGGGGCCACACATACTACTTTCCAATTTTGTACCTGTAATTTTACAATTTTGGACCCATATTTGACATTGCACATAATTACAAGCCCAATTGCTATCATTTAGATACATAATGATCAGATTTAGAGACTCAAAATAGCAAACTGGTTCTAAAATCTACTGAATACAATGTAAAATGTCAATCCTGTACTTCCTTCTGCAGAAATCTGCACATTGAGTAACAATACCAGACAATGGCTCATAGATTTGGAAGCTGATATCTGATGCCATAAGAAAGAGGAAAAACCCTGTGCTTGCACAAAGAAGCACACTAGATGGAAAGCAAGCTAATTTTGGGGCCGAATGCTTTTTGTCAGCTCCAAGTTTTAAAAAAGTTTCTACAGAATTTTAGATGATCAAATACCATTAGAGGTAGAGATCCGTAATTCAGATCTGTTTTAATGGCTTTTCCTCATGCACATACACACCAAAGAAATGATTTGTTTCCTATGAAGTTCCTTGGGATAGCTTTGTAGCAAGATATGAGGTACCTGTCAATTCTACAGCCAAGAATCCAACACCCAGTGAAAAGTTATGCAAAACAAATATTGGGGAAACATGCAAAGCACAAGTTATAGACTAAATCATACTTGCAATTTTTTTTTTTAAAGAATATTAAGTGTACATATAAAAGTTGTAACTTTTCACCTTGCCAAGCCAGTGAACCCTGCTACATGGACACAGTTACAACCATATAAAAGTGTTTGTTCCTTGCAGAATCAGTAATAGGCTGTACTTCTATGTGAATATAAGTGTGCCAATCTGACCCTATCTTTATTAAGAAAATCAAATCTAGTATATACATTTATAGGTGAACTTCTCGATGTTTTCTTCAGTTTATAACAATGAGCTTCAAACTTTTAGACCTCCTGGGTGAATTTCTGGCATGACGGACATCAGTAGCAGAACTCTCATCTACTTCAGTGGGGTGAGAATCTCACCTCACAACTGAAGTTAGTTTTATCCCTTCATGAAGCTATTTTTGTCTCTGTTCAGCTTGTTTCTCTTTATTTCAGTTGCATAATGTAGTCATAGCTAGCTATTCCCCAGCAAAAAAAACAACACAAGTTCTAACTCTTGTCCAAAGTATTCTCCCCTTTCAGAGTATCAGAAACAAGACACTCAGACAGACTGTATTTAGCTGTCTCTATGCCAGAATACTTGTCTTATACTGGAAGCTGAATCATATTGGACAAATCACTTGCTACCGTGTTTTCACCAGGTTTTGCTTTAACCAGGGTAGGAATTATTCACTTAACTGCTATACAAGAAGAAACCATGCTTCTGACTCCAAGCTTATTATTTCCCACCCAGCGACTGAAAACATATTTCCTTTAGCCTTGAGATATTATGATGCCTGTGAAAGTAAACTGTTAGAACTGTGCTGCCAACATGTTAATTTTTGTTTCAAATATGGTTAAGCCCTTTTTAAGATACTAGTAGCTTGAAACAGTAACCAAGCGCCATATCACATAAACTATACCACCATTTAATGTTAAATGTACTGGGCTCTCAATCCAGCAGGCAGCTACTCACAAAAAACTAAAGACTAACTAAATAAAGACCAAGAATTCAATGGTAAGAAAAGCTACACTTCCTACATGTGGTCCCTTGTTACTGTAGAGCAGAGGCACCCAGATGCCACCCTAAATACTGTTAATTTATAATAAAATATTTATGAGCTGTCAGCTTCTACGGGGTGACCAGGACTGCCAATTGTCCATAAATGTATGGACAGTTTGTAAAAAACATAGGTGAGCTGAACTGAAGATCCATCACTGGAAAGAAGCTGAGTGGGAACACAGCTCAGTGACCTGCAGGGAGCTCTCCATTAGGGTTTTGTGGCCCATGGGAGCCTGTGTAGTGCCCCTGCTCCCAGCTACATGCTGCTGCTGTGTCCCATCACCTGCCTGTAATGCCTCTTTGACTTGAAGGTAGGCAGAACCACAAGGCCATGGAGGCACAGGAAGGGCAGTGTGGCTGGACAGAGTTGTGGGCCTGGAAGGAGGGAGAGGCAGTAGATGGGGGTCTATGCTGGGATGGGGGTTGGGAGGAGGGACCAGCAGGGGTAAGGCTGGGGGTAGACTCAGGTAGGGGCAGCATGGTGCAAGATGCAGTCAAGGGTGAGTAGGGAACCCCTGAGGTGGGGGCAGTATAGTCTAAAACCATGGCTGCAGTCAAGTAACAGTCTAGGTTTCATTTAATGTTTAAATTTTTATTTGAGGTCATGTGTTTGTTCCATTTTCCCCTGAAATAAACCCTGTTTTAGTTGAATGTTGCTTGTGAGTGGGAAAGTTTATTCAAATTTTAGGTGGGTGTTCTAATATGTTGTCCTAGGTTTTTGGGCGGAGGCTCAAACCAGATTTACAAAGCTGGTGTTAAATTCCTAAATTTGAACCCAGCCCTTGTTATTGTGGTCCAAGGCCTGGGTTAAATTGATATAATGTAAAAGAGGGGTGTCCCAGATGGCCCATGGGCCACACCTGGCCTGCAGAGCCATATCATCCAGCCCACAGTGAACCCACACACTGCATATGGAGTGTACCAGACTAGCCCCATCTGCTACATGGGAAGGTGGTGCACACAGATAGTCAGCTGCACTTGGGGCTCATCCAGGGTACAAACTGATGGTGTTAACATGCTGCCACTGCACTTCAGGCTGGTTCAAACTGGCTTGAGGACCGGCCCAGTACAATTCGTCTAGCCTCTGGGCCTGATGTGTTTGACACCCTGATTTAAAATATATGTCAATAAAATTGCGTGTCAGTAAAAAGTTTGCAGGTTTTCTTGGCAATCCTAGAAATGATATAGAAGAGGTGACCCTCCCACAAGCACCCACTCACAAGTAGTCCCAACAGTCACAGCTTCTCTCCACTTTCTCACACTGGCCTTGACCCTCTTTTGAAGCCCTTTCTATGGGCAAGAGAATATTTCCAGGATCAACAGTTATCTCTACATAGAAATAGGAGGATATAGTGATGGAGCTGATAGCATCAGCAGAGTGGGTGACTTGGAAGAGGTTTGAGACTCATGGCTGGGGGTTGCAAAGGCTGATACCAGGTTTCAAACTCTGTGAAAATACAGAGCATCATCTGTATACAAAAGAACTGAAGTTTATATTAAATCAATGTTTTTGAAATATACAGGGTGCAATTTCTTTATAAGCAGTGGTGAAAGTGGCCTGTCTCTTCCCAGAACTCATAAGTTGAGCAAGACTTTGTGTTAGGGGAAAGATGTCAGTTTTCTTAGAAAGGTATTCAAAGTTTTTGTGGTTTTTTTAAATGAGCAAGTTAGCTGATCTTCAAACATTGGGAAATTATCCTAGCTTTTTTCTCCCCTCTAGCGTTTCCTTTGGAGAAAAAATGTCAGCATAACAAGACAGATAAAAATAACTGGCATCACTAAACTTGATTTCCACCCACGTGCCAATAAAAACTCAAAGTTTCTGCCAAAAAGATCCCTGGTGAAGCAACAAACAACACTGACATTTAAAACATCATCATTCATCTTTGGAGCCGATACAACAATGAAATGAATGGGGGCAACTCAAAGCAATAAGAGCCATTGTTTCTGTCTGTCTGGAAAACTCTTCAGTGGCTGCATCTACATGTGAGCTTTACTGTGGAGTTGACTAATTAGCTCTGTAGTAAAGCATCACTATCTACACGTGTGCTGGTATTAGGCTGCAGTAAATTTAATTAGCTCCACCATAAGAAAGTACTTAACTCCACTGAAACACACATGTAGATGGTGACAAGGGCTGGCTAGGGCATGAGGGTACTAAAGCATGGGGGCTGCCTGCTGCCTAGCCCCACACTTTAGCAACCTTGTGCCCCAGCCAGCCCTTCCACTGCTCAACACCACCACCCAGAGCCTGAAGCTGACCCCCCCAAGCCTGCTGCCAGCTCAATTCTGCTCTGCCCAGCTCAAACTGCTGCTATCCTGGGTGCACATGCAGACGCTGTACCAAGAAGCAATGTACTCTGGCACAAACAACGCCGGGGTTTATTTCTTTGCATAAATTACATGTGTAGATGCACCTAGTGTGCCCCATGGCTGAGAGTAACCAACTGAAAAAATACGCTCTTGCCTAAAAACAATTAAAAAATAAACATTCTACGCTGTTTAAAAATGAACGAACAGGAAACAGCGATCCTACTTCTCCAAAACTTATCAGCACATTGTTTAAACAGCAAATTAGCTATTGTGAGAGGACAGTGTAAAAAATAAACACAAAAAAACTTTACAAATAGTTGCAGGCAGTTCTTCCATTACTAAGCTATTTTGTGTATTGCCTGAATACTTCTGTTACTATTTGATTTTGTGCTACCTTCAGTGGTAAGACTTGGTTTGCCTTCAGACACAATCTCGCTGTTCCACTGACTACTGTTTCTTTTCCAATTCATCTAAAATAATTATCAGACAGTTGCTTTTTCACCCTTTCACATGCACATTTCTTCAAATCAAGTGCACTCCCTGCAACTACTGTAAATCATTATGAATATGATTCCAACCTTGCTATTTACTATATGACTTGGAATTTTGATAACACCACCTTCTCTCTAAGAATGTAGGCTTCTGTAGGTTAGATATATAATGCACACGGCGTCACAAAAATCCACTTCTCATTTGGGTAAGTGTTTTGGTAAGAGCAAACACTGATCTTCATAACTCTAATTTGGAGAGGGATTCTCATTACCACTTGACACAGCATAATTAAAAAAACATCTTTAGATGTCACACAACCATGCTGTGTTACAATGTCTGGGTCTATGGCTAAGTACATAAAGAGCTCTTCTACTAACTAATGCCAACAACCAGATCAGAGAGGGACAAAATGAGTGAGGGACAAAATATGAAACCTGAGAAATAGTCATGCTCACCCTTGAAATGTATGTTTCTTATTTCAGTTAACAATAATGACAAGTTCCAGGAAGGAGTAACTATGGACAATGTGAGAGAGCTGTGTAAGAGCTGTATGGAAAGTCACCTCTTATCAGCAAATCACTAAAATAGGAAATAAGTGAGGAGGATGTGAAGCAGTTTTAATGAATGACAACTGACTTGGAAAAAAAGTTTCTATGGAGGGCCTTGGGCTCAAAGTAAAACTTCTACAGCTAATTTCCAGCTGTTTTGAAAAATCAAAATTTGTGGAGTTGTGCACTGAAATAGCTGAAGGGAACCAAAGACTACAGGTTGCCAACTTCAAGAAAGGGCTATTTCATTGGAAAATTGTTTTTAAAAACTGGGTGTCAGAAAAGGAATGAATCACTTACATGAAAGGCTAAGAGTGTTGATATGCTTAGAGTTTAATTTGATACTGGGAAAGGTGAATCCAGGCAGATGGATTTGAGTGGTAAAGTGGAAGACAGAAAAGCATGCGACCTGGGTGGCATGAAAACAGAGGAGACACTCAGGCCTCATCTACCTATTAGCCATAAAAGGTGTGATTAACCAGTTAGTCATGCCTTGAGTCATGACTCAGATACATGTTCAATTAATTAATGGTGTGATAAAACAAGCAATAAGCTGCAAAGTTCTTCCACAAAAAAAGTCTAATAACTTTGTGGCTTGTTCTTACCACGCCATTAATTGAATGTGTGGCCAGCTGCTCCCCTATGGATATAAGTCCCAACAACCCACAGCCAGCCCTGCAGCTGACAAGGCTCAGAGCGGGTCCAGGGTTCTATGTGCTGCCCTGGCTGGGAGCCTCAACCCCTGCCCGAGCTTGCAGTGGGGCTAGTGTTCCACATGCTGTTCTGGCTGGGAGCCCTGTCAGCTGACAAGGCTTGCAGCAGGGGCAGCACATGGCACACTGCCCCCATTAGGATCCACCCCAGCTGTGGGGCTGCCAGCAGCAGGAGCCAGTACAGGGGGAGCCTGGGATTGCAATCCAAGT
Organism: Alligator mississippiensis; assembly: GCF_030867095.1. Lineage (NCBI taxonomy): Eukaryota > Metazoa > Chordata > Crocodylia > Alligatoridae > Alligator > Alligator mississippiensis. The sequence continues at coordinate 97,184,271 of NC_081825.1, read as the reverse complement.
CTCCCCCTGCACAGGCAATATGGTGTGATAGGATCTATAGGATCTAATGCCCAATCCCACAATCATGCCTCCTGCCCTGCATGTGTGGCGTGGCAGAAGGCATGATCTCATGGATTACATCGGATCCTATCATGTCTTTATCTGAACTTAGGTGCTCTCAGCACAATTAATTCCAAGTAAATAGGTGCCCCTTTTCTTCTCAGCCCACTGTCCTGCATACGATCTCTTTTCATGAAACTTGAACTGGTGGAAGTGAAGAAGCAAAGGAATTTATTATTTGCTATAGTATTTTTCTCAACAAAATAATGAATCTTGAACACAGTGGTACATGAGGAACAGAGGCTATGGGTGCTGACAGATGTGAAAAGCAAAAAAAACCCCAAAACAAAACAAAACAAAACAAAAGCTTTACTGGAAGAGGAAGCATTTTAGTTTGACCTGGCTCTTCAGTGTCTTTACAGATTGGGCGCTTTAGTAGGACTTTTTTGGGTGCGTTTAGCTGATTGAATCAGCTTTAGATAAAAGCACCAAAATGCCCTGCTGAACTGCCTGATCTATGCTGATGTTGTGGAACTGGGTCAAACTAATGCAATGCCTCTTCTGAGCATGCTCTGTGCTTGGTGTGGGGGTGCGCCGAGCTGAAAGTAAAGCACTGTTTTGTTTTGTTTTGTTTTTCCCACATCTGTAAGCAGCCTACAGGTGCAAACAGAAGTGCAACTCCCTGCTGTGACTCACAACGTTTTGCAGGAAGTGCTCTGAGTTGCTACAATTCCCTGGACCAAACAGAAGTTCCCTGTTGATTCCAGGAGGGAGGGGAATCTAGATGCTGGCTTCAAGCCTGCAAGGAGGGTTCAGATTTTCACCCAATAGGCCTTTTCTGAAGTGGTCTGCACCCATACACTTGTGTTTGGTTACGGCTGTAGACCACTTTCTGTGGCCGGATTGGGCAAAAACGCTCACTTCTGTCTGCACCCTATATGACTGCTAAAACAACCTGTTCTGCCAAACTAGTTCAAACACTATTATTACTTTCATACCACGCTGGTACTTCCATAATTTAGAATCACTTGGTAAAATAGTGGTACGAGGTAGTGTTAGAAAAATTTCAAGGACGATGTCAACGCTGGCACTTCTTTTCCATAACATGAGTGGGCATGAGGTATATTTTGAATCGTGCAAGTGCTTGCAAAGAATACTGACAAAATGACAGATATCTGTAACATGGACCAGCATCTTGAGAAATTCATTCAAATTCTCCTCCTTGTAACGGTAACAATTTCCCTCATTGCTTCTTGTATAGTCGAATCCAGAAGCATAATTCATTACAAAAAATTATTAACAGCAATCTGTAGGCCTTAAAAATTAGTTGTAAACACTGATTCGGCAATACTAGAAAAAGTCATTGGCTGCTGCCACTGTTTTGTATATCATGAAAATGCAGATTGCAACCACCCTCTTCTTTAGAGCAAAGAAAAGCTAGAATTTTATTGCTGAGAAATTCAGTTAAGCAACATTTTTTCTTTATCTATCAAGACAGATACAACTGCAAGCATATGGTGAATTTGTGCATTTACTGCTGATAAAAGTCAGCCAACCAGTCATATCTAAGCAGTGCAGCAGTCATAGATAGGGGTCTGTTCTGGTTCTGGTATTGTCCAAATCATTAATGAAGATGTTAAAAAATGTGACTGAATGCACACTTAGCAAATATGTGGATGACACCAAATTGGGTGGAGTTGCAGATACCCTTGTTGCTAGAGCTAGGATCCAGAATGATTTGGATAAACTGGAAAAGTGTTCCAAAACAGAATATCAAATCAGATAATACTGAGCAAAGACAAATGCAAAGTCCTGCATTTTGGATAAGATAACTACATGCACATATGTATAATAGGGAATGACTGGCAAGGCTGTAGTACTGCAAAGAGGGACTTGTGAGTTACAGTGGGCCACAAGCTCAATATAAACCAACAGCATGCTCTTATTGCAAAAAAAGCCAACAGTATACTGGGTTGTATTAATGAGAGTGACTCTTGCAAATCAAAGTGATTCTTCCATTCTGTACTGGTGAGATCTGTCCTGGAGTACTGTGTTCAGGTTTAGGCCCCACACAGTCAAAAATTATAATACTTTTAGATATTATTATAACCCAGGTGAAAAGAAGAATAGATACAAAGTCAGTGGATAATTATAAAAGCAGACCTTTGTTATACCTGCTTAAATTCCGCAATGGACTGCAAAGTTCCAGGAGTACATTAAGGAAAAGCAAAATGAGAGGGACAGATATAAATTAATACCAACCAGCCTGTCAGTCCTAACAGTCACTAATCAGTAAGCTTCCTAACACAAAGAACACTTTAAAATGTCTTAACATGGAAGGAATGCATTTCCTACTCTTCAGCATGCCTGACATGCTGCTGTGAAAAGAATGAAAAGAATGTAAATGTTCAAGAATACATTAAGCCTCCTTAGGTGAATATTTAATCTTGAGACAGTTCCAAGTTCTTGCTGACCACTATCTTCCAATTAGCCAAAGTAGTGTATATAACCTGTCAAAAAGTTAAACAGTGAGCTACAACCACGTTTAAAATGCTATGTACATAAAGTTTCTTTGCATGTTATGAACTGAAAGAGGAATCAATGAAAATTTGAGCCTAACTCAAGCACAATTTTGTTTCAGTTTAGCTCTCTGTCCATTAATAACAGGGAGCAACAGGGCCAGTTTGATTTAAATCAAACAGATTTAAATCATAATTTCAATAATGATTTAAATCACTGGTCAGGAAGCATCGATTTAATCACTGTTTTCTACAAAAAGGGCATTCTTGTGGTTTGATATCCTTTATTCATTTAACTTCTTGAAACTCTGCACTTTTAAAGAAAGGTAAGAGCTTGACAGTGTGTACACAAACTTGCAGAGCCAATAGGGCTGATGGGTGGGTAATCAGGTCTGTTATCTTATATCTCATCTCTATAGACTGCTGTTAACAAGGATGTTATCTCTGGAGACAACAAACTCTCCCTATGCTTGAAGAAGGATGTTTGTGCCCTAAAGCTTGCATATAACAATTTTTCCAACTATTTAGTTGGTCAAATAAAAGATATTACATGTACCCAAAGAACCCTGTCTGCCTATGATCTCTAAAGACACAAATCCACAGTTTGAAAACTGAAACTAAGCATCACAAAGATGGTTAATGGGATCTTCTAGACTGAGCACTGAGTCCCATTGGGTAGCAATGTTTTCTTTGATCTTTACTAATCTATAGAGGAGCCTCTGGGAACCCCATAAGATTGGGCCCCTAATATAGTTCATGGCCTGCTGTGGCCTATTTATAAAACTTCTAAAAAGGTTACATGAATATATTGTCTCAAATAGTATATAATTATAAGTTATAATTCCTATTCCATGATGATATCTTTGAGCTTTGACATATCGTAAATTAAAACTATATTTATATGTTTATTTTTAAAGCATATTAATAAAAATATCAACACATATGATTAAATAAAACAAATCTGATTTAAAATTTTAAAAAGTGGGGTTTTTTTTAATTGTTGATTTTTATCCACCCTGGTGAGCAATGAACGAACAAAGCAAAAAGTTCATTTGCATATGCTGCAACACTGAATCATTTAACTTCTTTTTATGTCACATTTTTAGATTAAGCATTGCAACCTAATGTTTCTAAAATCATTTGTTCCTCAAGCTTTTCACTCTGTCCATACCAATCAGTCCTGTTTGCATAAATGAGCAAAGTGCACCTACAGTCAACATTTTATTTTAGCTAATTTTGTGCCTGTACATAAAAGAATCTGAGCCATAATTCCTAGGACAGCTCCTGTAACCAGTGCATAGCATGGAAACAGGTACATACTTGGCAACATAATACATGTAATATAAGAGAGCAATTAGGACACCTAAATATAGCAGCTGCTAGTATTTTCCATCAGGATAGGTCCTTGTGGCCCCTTTTGCACAGATGTGCCTTTTCTTGTCCTATAAAATTCTGTTCGAGTTTGGTCTTAACATAAACGCTTAGAAATACCATTAACCTTCTGTTACTTGAAAATGTCAGCAAAAGGAATAGTGCAGTCTATGGAAAGGTTCACCCTGCCACTAGTGCAGTAGCACTAGCAGCAAACTAGTCCAAGTGACAGCCAAGCCACACTCCCAGCATCATCAGATGGCTCCAGTATCCAGCCCTACTCTGAGGGCACTTTATAGAAAAAGAAAAAGAAAAGATGGGCCAGTGGCCTCAGCAGTTTCAAAAACAATTTTCTTCCTCCACCACCTGCCCTTCAATAGCATCCTGCTCCCCCTGCCAACTAAAAGATGTAGTTTTATAGTTCAAGTGAAGCTGAAGATTCAGGGTTCTAATCTTATTGGTGATGCATAATTAGGAGGATAAAACCAAACAATACATATGCGCCTTGGGACCTGCATTTAAAAAGAGCTAAAAGGAACTACATTTCTGAAACAAAGTTCTTGAAAAATACCAAATGCCAGAATGATTGTGATCTTGGCAACTGTAATTTAGGCTCTTCCGCATATTCATTACGATAAAATCTTGACTACATGATCACATACTAATTTTCTCCGTGGAACTTATTTCAGCAGTTTTTATTTTGGTTTTTTCCCCATATAATATACAAATAATATGAAAATAGTTACAACATACAGCTAGATGTATATAAGTATGTCTGTGGGTCAAAATACCATATTTTCTGAAACCCTCACAAGTGTTGTTATACCATATTTAAACATTAAAACATATACATTCTTTTTTACTTCAACAGGTTGTTCCAACAGTTCTCTTCTGCTCATCTCTCATGTGGGGTTGAGGCTTTGCCCTTAACATTCAGATATAATAACTAGTAATTTAGACAAGTTTAGACAAGTTTAGTGACAACAAACTTGCCCCTTCCCTTGGTAATGGAAAGAATCTGAGCCTTAAGACCTGGAACAGTCTTTGCAAACTCCAAGGTCTTTAGCTGGTAGATCCAACCAAAGGCAGGAAATTCTCTTTATAATCTTTAAAATTTTTCTAGTTGCTTTTAAATTATTTTGATACTGTTGTTTGACTTCTGGTTTCCTGTACCTAACCACTAGCCTCCAGAGACAGGAGTGACCGGGGGGGGGGGTCACTTTGATGGGTGCAACAGAGAACCAGAGGCTCCTGTTATTTTAAAGGCAGAAGGAGCAGCAGGGAGAGCCCCAGGAGGGGGAAAGTGGCCCATTATGAGCTGCCACGAAGCAAGTACCTGGGGATTTATGTATTACAAGCTATTACTACAGCAGAGGCCAGCAGCAGTAAGTTTCCCTGAGGTTAGTTGGCAAGCTAAATCAGGAAACACCTGCAGAAGCTCAGGGAGTCACATGACCAAAATGGGGTGTGGCTTCCTGCCATATAAACCCAGGGCGTGAGCCAAATTAGTCAGTCTGGCTCTGGGAGCTGCTGAGGAAAGAGCTCTAGAGCAGGACAGCTGTAGAAGTGCTCATGGCTGACACTTGGACTACCCTGGGCAGTAATGCAAGTAGAATGCTGCTGACTTGCAGGGGACTAGGACTCAGGGTAGAGGGGAGCAGAGAGATACAGCTAAGGAGCTGTGGTTTTGGCTCAGACCCTGTTGGGGACTTGTCTTATAGCCAGAGGGCTTATTTTGGGTGAGAGTTTTCCACTGGTGGTTTGGGTGGGACTACAAAGGGGTGGTTTGGAGGTCCTATTAGTGCCTGGGGGGGTATGTGACCACCTTTGACCATACTGGGGGTCAGGCTCAAGGCACAGACTGGGAACCAGGGAACACAGTGTGGCCCAAGAGAGGCAGAACCAGCACTAGAGAGCCCAGAGAGGGGCAGAGTTTAGGGGCCAGAGGTACCAGAGATTGAGAAAGGTCAAGAGATGCCAGAGAGGGGTAGAGCTTGGGGCCAGGGGGCCTAAGGAAGGCAGAGATTTAAAAGCCTGAGAGAGGCAATGGGGTCAAGGAGCGTGCAGCTCAGAGCCCAGGTGGGTCAGAAATAAAGGCCCCAGAGGACAAGATAAGGGGCTGGAGTCTAGAAGACAGTAGGCCTTGGCCAAGGGACCAACTAAAGGAAAGGGGTGGAAGCTTGGAAAGCCAAAGCCCCACCGAGGGTGTAAAGGCCTGAGGTGGCCTGGTGGCTTTGGGGACAAGTGTCCCACTGCAGGGATAATGCAAAATACCTGCAAGCATGGGCACAGCTGTAGGGGAGGTTTGGAGGCTATAATTTGCCCATAAACTGATGGGTATTGTGGGACATATGCCAGCCAAGAGGGCCCGCCTATGGAAGAGATTGGCATGATCACCACAGTCAGAGAGAGGAGGAGATCAGCTGGTAGGAAATGACCAAAGCTCACTCTATAACCCATGGGCAGCCTCCCTCTTTCAATTTCTTAATAAGAATAAAAAGTCAGGCAAGAAATAAAAGGGAGGGTATCTTAGAGACCAGAATGAGCAGGACCCATATTGCCACTGGGGGGTGTTGCAGCCATCCCTGGAGCTCAGCCCTATTGTATCGGTAACATCCTTACAAAATATTAGCAATTTTTCATATTCTAATAAGGTTTTCTTTGTTCCTATCCCCAGAGGGTTGGGGCAGAGAGAGCCTTATGCAGACCTTCAGGTAGAACAGAGGAGGGAGTATTCTAAGTCCCTGTTACACATCGTGTGTATTCTGCAGTTAACTGGTTAATCATACAATAAACTTAGACCGGCCGCATGTGAGACATGATTATTGCACCATAAAAATGTCTATTCAGCTACAAAAAAGAGCAAACCGGCTACAAAGTTGGTGCTTACAAACATGTAACAACTTTATAGTTTGTTTCTATCCAGTTTTACTTTTAATGTGTGACCGGGGGCCCCTAGAAAGTGATAAGGAGGTAGATGGATAAAGAACTCTGGTTTAAATTTGCCAAAAGGAAGCTGCCACCTTCTATTTCAATATATCTGGATTGTACAAATAACTTGTAATTTAGAAACCAAAAATGAGAAACGCAATTAAATTAAATCTACACTTCTAAGCCATATATATTCAGAGTTGCATATGCTTTTACAGATATTTTACTCAACATACAAAATCGTACACTGCAGGTGATAGCCATTAAAAACAAAAATCTGAACATGTATTTCATGTGGTCATCTTAAATTTTTCTTCAAATGTTACTTCAATTTTGATACACATATAAAGAATCAAAATCAGAATCTCTCTTTTAGCGAGTTAACAAAAAAAAAAGTCAAAATGATCTTTGGAAAATCTTTTTAAAATTTCCAATGCCTGGCAATTATTCTACCTCAGAGATGGAAAATACAACTTTAATATAATTATAAGAACTAGGGGTAGTGTTGTCAACAAAAAGTTCTTGATAACTTCAGAGCTTAAGTTTTCATTGAAAAAACTCGAGTAATTAGGATCACAAAACATTTTTAAAACAAGACTAAAAATATTTTTTCCTAAACTTTATTGGAACTGAACAAATTAATTTCTAGGCCAACCCATATCTGAGACCTAATATGAAAAATAACAGGAGAATTGAACAAGCAACCTTCCCCACCTCCTTTTTGAGACTGTTAGTGTGAACACATTACACTTAGACCATATTAAGGGCCCTTAAAACAAGTATGCACACATTATAGCTTGTTCACTTGTGCTAAAGCTGAACATCTTAAATTCATACCACTTCAGGCAAGGGTTAACTCTAGTTTGTTGTTATGGTAATTTCAGTCTGCTCTACAAGAATAAAACAGGGAATTTGAAGTCTTCCAGCATCGCAGGATGCACCACTCCTGCAGTTCGTCGCCCCACCCCAGGGAGACAGAGCTCCGGTGTCCTGCTGCTAGCCATGCCTCTGTTTGCCAGCCCTCTAGTGGCAAGCTAGAGCTCTGCAGGCAAGAAACTGTATTAAGCCTTAACGAGAGACTGTTCACAGCATGTTCTACCTCTAACACCATTTACCATTCCAAAGATTTAGTATGGCCTAAGTGTAACATGTAACTTCCCTCTTAGAAACTACTCTGCAATTCATCTTTGAGTGGAAAAAAAGATTATGCTGCCATACAGGACAAATGAAAGAATCAAAGTACACAGTAGCACTTCTTAAAATGGATTTGGATTTTTCTACTATGTTTGGCACTTGTAAGGCCTCATCTGGAGCACTGTGTACAGTTTTAGGCCCTGCACTTCAAGAAATGATGTGGACAGATTGTAGAGCTCTGTGGAGGGTGACAAAATGATTAAAAGCATAGCAAGCCATTCTCCAAAAATGGTAGCAGGAAACAAAAGTAAGAGAGAAGCAAACAGCTACATTATGATAGCTTGTTAAAAATTAAAGTGTAAAGACCTCTTTCTCTCTCTCTCTCTCCGTAAAAGAAAAGAAAGATACTTTTGGGGCATTTGAGGGAAATACTTTGTTTTAAAAGTAGATAAAGGAAATTTATTTAAAATTTTCTGTTGTCCTTTATCAGGGTTTATGAGCATGACCACCAAATGCACTAGCCAATCTGAATTAACACACCTTAACAAGGGAAGGTTCTTATACCTCAAGGATTTTAACAAGTATTGACTGTGTGTGAAATTAGTCTATTTACAAGCTTTTACTAAGGTGACACAGATTTGTATTCTGCCGAACAACCAAAAAGAAACTAAAATTGCTGAGCCTGCAGATAACAAAACTGTTAGTCACTTGTATTGTATTTTTCCTTAAGCACCAGAGCAGCTTATTCTGGAAACAGCTAAGGCCTCTCGCATTTTATTTCTCTAAATTACCAAAGATTATAGGATCCAAGAATACTATTAAAGAGATTTAGCTGAAGGTGCACAAAAAGTAGATTGTTAAATGATATTGCTTTACACAAAAATTGCTGAGATGTGTCAACTCTAAACAATTAGCTGTGAATGCATTCTTAAATATAATTGAGTTGTGCAGCCCTAAACCAGTATTTCTAATGAAAAGAAACTCAGGACTTATATTTTAAAGTATGTTATATGCTTAACACAAGTTATTTCACATTAAAGAAGACTTCTGTCCACAAACAGGGTTTGTTGTTGTCGTTATGAACCACTGGAATTTTACGCACATTAAAACAGCTGCAGGTACATCCCCCCCCTCCCCCCCCCCCCCCATCTTAAAACAAATGTTTTAACCAAATGCAGGGAAGGGAGGCGCGGGGAATGGAAACAACCTTTTTGACAGGCATGCCATAGAGAGCGCCATGCAAGTTCCATCCCAATTCCCTCCTCCCATCTGATCTGCTGCTCTTCCTGCTCTGCCCTATCTGTTATTGTGTTCATTGCTCCCTCCCTGGTCTGCCACATGCCACACAGAGGCTACCTGTGCCACAACAGTTGTCTAAAGCTTCAGCATAACTCAAAACAGAGATCCTAAACTTGATTTGCTTCTGGAAAGAGAACTACCCCTAGGCCCATTTCACTAGCACTCACTTAGCACAGGTCTACAAGTGATCTTGTGACAAATGTTGGATACAAGATACAACCAGGAGTTGAGACAGAGCTGTAGTAAGGCACAGGAACTCTGACTAAGCTATAGGGACAACAGGACTTCTGGGACAGCTGACGGTATGCAGCTACTCTGAGAAGTGGCACTGTATGTTTGCAAGAGATCCCAACACAAAATCAAATCCCTGCATTTTGTGTACTCCGAGAAATCTTAGAACTTTAAGATCTCATCAGCTCGGTAAACTCTAAGGCAGACAGTCACAAAAAGACCCAAGACAAAGCCAAAATCATAGGTAACATACACAACTGGACTATTTCCAGAGACCCAAATTGTGGAGGGCACCACTCCCAGTTAAATATTAAATAGGACAGGATACAATCAAAGGCACCTAAAAAGGGGGCTTGTTTGGCAGTCAAAAATTCTGATGTGCGGTGGGACAGTGAAATCCTTTCAGTCACCTCCATTATTGCCAGTCCAGGGCTATTTTCTCCAATGTTGTAGACCAGAGGTGCTCAAACTCTGGTCTGAAGAGCCATGGCATCCAGCCTGTGGGACTTTCTGTGTATTTGGAAATTTGGCAGTGGGGAAAAACTGTCAGTAAATACTGCCACCCCTCCCCAGTGCCAATTTCCCAAACGCCACACAGAGGATTAGAGCCAGGCTACTCCCATCCCCACATGGCCAGATTGGCACTGCGCCATGCCACCTTCTCACCACAGGGCTGGGTCATGCTTTCTCCCTCTGCATGGCTGGATCAGGGCCCAGCCATGCCCCCTTCCCCAACAAGGTCAGAACATGTCCCCTTCCCCATCATGGGGCTGGGCCATGCCCCTTTCCACTTAACAACTGGATCAAAGTCAGGTTGCCCCCCCACCCATATCCATGCAGCTGGATGGGGTCCCATTGCACCTGTTTCAGGTACCAGATCAGGACCACCAGCCAGATTCAGCTCACAGATAGACTGGACACTGCCCATCTGGGCCACTAGGCAAAAAGATTGAGGACCACTGTTGTAGACTATGCTAAATTATTCTGGATAGTCAAATCCCAAACTGACAGAGAAGAGCTGCAGAAAGATCTCACCAAGATAAAAAAAATGGCTGATTAACTTCAGTGTGCACAAGTGTAATGCATATAGGGAAACATAACCTCAATCATATGTATACAATGCTGAATTCTGAACTAACTTATAATTCAGGAAAGAGACCTTGGGGTCAGGTCATTGTAGACAGTTCTCTAAAAACACCAGCTCAATTAAAAACAAAACAGGAAACTTGTGCCACTATACAAATCCCTGGTGTGCCCATATCTTGAATACTGTGTGGAGATCTGGTATCTGTATCTCAAAAAAGATGTTACAGAATTAGAAAAGGAATAGAGAAGGGCAACCAAGATGATCAGGAGTACTGGGTAGTTGCCACAGCAGTTGAGACTTAAAAAAAAAAAGCTATGGTTCTTCAGTTTGCAAAAGAAGATGGTTGAGAGGGATAAGAGAAGTCTATAAAATGACAAAAGGGTTGTCAACAGTAGATAGAGGAATCATTGAGTCATACATGACTGAGGAGGCCAATCTGAGATCTGCATGTTTGACTGCAGAGGTGGCAGACAGTTCAGGGAGGAAGGTGGAGAACCTGGTGATGTTGGGTCATAGTTCTTTCCCTTTGTCTATTACCTCTGCCTCCATAGTGTGGTGACTTTGCTCAAACTCTTCAATGCCTTGTACATCACAGTGCCACAGAGGATGATTCAGTACTTGAGTCTTTCAAGAACTGATGTCAATATTGCATTTCTTCAGACTGGCCTTCAAAGGTGTCCTCTTCTTCTGCTCACCTCTAAAGCGATGACCATCAGTGAGTTGGAAGTACAGGACTTGTTTTGGGAGCTGGTTGTCAGGCATCCTTAGGACATTTCCTATTCAACAGAACTGGCACCATATAAATATGAGGCAGCACTGGCTGATTTTTATCTGGTGTTGAACTTCATCATGCATATTTTCTTTGAGAAAAATGGCTACCCAATAGGGCAAATGCTTAACATTCTCCAAGGATTGTCCTCCAATTGTAGTATGTGGAGGAGCAGCTAGATGTTTTGGGGTGGGTTGGTAAATCATCTTGTTTTTGTCACATTGAGAAGCAAGAGGGACCTGGAATTCTTCAACTGAGCAAGCACAACACTATAAACTATGAGTATATACTAAAGATTAGTAATGGAGGCATTGATTGTCTTGGATTTGGAATGTAACCATTCCATGGTAAAGCAATTCCTGTCCATGCATTGGTGGATGCTGACTCCAGAGGGAAAAACTTTAAGTAATGAGACGCAAAACAACTGAAATATAGATGGAAAAGGGTGTTGGTGCAATCACACATGCTTGCTTGACTCCAGTTCTAATAGTGAAGAGGTCCATTTCCAAGCCATTGCCTAGGAGAGTTATTGTCATGTCCTCATAAAGAAGTCTGATAATGGTAACAATTTTTACAGGCATCCAAATCTCATCAGGATCTTCCACAGAGTTTCCCTGACAGAATCAAAGGCCTTAATCAGGTCACTGAAGGCCATGTAAAGATCTCATGTTGCTAGCAGCACTTCTGCAGCTGCCTGGCAACAAAGATAATTTTTATTGTACCTCTGATTGATCTGAAATTACTTAGGATCCAGGTAGAATCTCCGCAGTGAGGAATCTACTCAGGAAAATGCAGGCAAGTATCTTCCCAGCTATGGACAGGAGTGCAATACCAAGATAATTGCTGTCATGCATCACCTTTCCTGAATATGGTAACAACTCTGGCATCCCCCATGTCGCTGGTACTCTGTTCATATTTCCAGATTTTCATAATAATGGTGATGTGTAGTTGGCAAGACCTTTTTCCCACCATATAAATTTCAGCTGGTATTTCATCAGGACCACACACTTTGCTTTCTCATCTGCTTAATGGCTTAATCTGCCAGATGCTTTCTTCATCGTCTTAATGGCTTTCAAGGTCTTTTGATAAGTTGGTAGAGCTGCAAGGTACTCCTTAATAGGGTGTTGTGGAACGGCTTCAATAGCATTGTCTTAGAATCTTGGTTCAGAAGCTCTCGAAGGTGCTACTTCCACCATGCAGTGACAATGGAGCTGTCTTTAAAGAGTGTTGTTCCATCCTTAGACCTCAGAGAAATGGCTCCTTGTGTGGTTGGGCTGTAGATAGTTTTGGTTGTGCTGAAGAAATTACATATTGTGACTGTCTGCCTACTTCTGAAATCTCTTTAGTTTTGTCCTCCCAGTACTTGTTCTTTTGCTCTCAAATTCTCCTCTAGGTCTTGGCTTTACTGTGGCAATAAATACGTTGCTTCTGTTTGGAGTTGATGTCATTCTACCAAGATTTGAAGGTTCTCTGATTTCTTCCAATGAGAGCTTGAATGTCCCAATCAATCTCACTGAATCACTCCTTACATATTTTTGTGGAAAAGCCTTGAGATTCTTTGCATGCCTTATGGATGCCTTTCTTGATTATTCGTCTCCCGAGATATTAAGATAATCAGCCAATCAGAGGTGTGGGGTGGACCCTGCAGTGACAAGCCTGAGAAAATGGTGGCTAGCTCTGCAATCTGCCCACAAAAATTGACTGCTTGCCTCCTCGATTTAGGTAGGTCCCTACTTCTGAGTGTTGTATGTTATCTTTTCATCAGTTGACGACTGTAGGAGAGCACCCTTGGTGTCTGCCACTTTAAGGTTGAGAGCTGGCAGGTGTGGGCCAGCCCTGATGAGGTGGCCATTTTAGATCCAGGCTCTCAGGTCTGAGGCAGCAGCCTGCTACAAGCACCTGGGGAGCAACAATATCTGCCTGGGCTGCAGCTCACAACACCTTGGTGGTAAGGGAGGAACTATGGGGATGGCAGGAGGTTCCTGGGGGCCCAGTAGGGTCCCAAGCCCCAGAAAGAAGGGTAGGGCCTAGTAAGAGCAAGGCCTAGCCTAGGCATGGGGCTATCAGCTTGTAGGCCTACAAAGGGGCCAGGCAAGCCCCGGAGTGGATCTCGCAGGGGTGAAGCCAGGGTCTCAGGGGGGCCCAGTTGGGCTAAGCCTCAGGCAACATTGTGGGGGCATTAGGTCAACCCAGATTAGGGTGAGGGCTCTTAGGTAAAGGACAACAAGAAATTGTTTTTTAGATATATTGGGAGTAAAAAGAAGGCCCAGGGAGGAATAGGACCCCTGCTAAATGGGCAGCAGCAATTGGTGACAGATAGAGGGGACAAGGCTGAACTCCTCAACGAGTTCTTTGCCTCAGTGTTCCTAAGCGAGGGGCGCGACAAATCCCTCACTGGGGTTGTAGAGAGGCAGCAGCAAGGCGCCAGACTTCCATGCGTAGACCCTGAGGTGGTGCAGAGTCATTTGGAAGAACTGGATGCCTTTAAGTCGGCAGGCCCGGATGGGCTCCATCCGAGGGTGCTGAAGGCACTGGCCGACGTCATTGCAGAGCCACTGGCGGGAATATTCGAATGCTCGTGGCGCACGGGCCAAGTCCCGGAGGACTGGAAAAGGGCTAACGTGGTCCCCATTTTCAAAAAGGGGAGGAAGGAGGACCCGGGCAACTATAGGCCGGTCAGTCTCACCTCCATCCTTGGTAAAGTATTTGAAAAAATTATCAAGGCTCACATTTGTGAGAGCCCGGCAGGGCAAATTATGCTGAGGGGAAACCAGCATGGGTTTGTGGCAGGCAGATCGTGCCTGACCAACCTAGTCTCTTTTTATGACCAGGTTACGAAACGCCTGGACACAGGAGGAGGGGTGGATGTCGTATACCTGGACTTCAGGAAGGCCTTCGATACGGTATCCCACCCCATACTGGTGAACAAATTAAGAGGCTGTGATGTGGATGACTGCACAGTTCGGTGGGTGGCGAATTGGCTAGAGGGTCGCACCCAAAGAGTCGTGGTAGATGGGTCGGTCTCGACCTGGAAGGGTGTGGGTAGTGGGGTCCCGCAGGGTTCGGTCCTTGGACCGATACTCTTTAATGTCTTCATCAGCGACTTGGACGTGGGAGTGAAATGTACTCTGTCCAAGTTTGCAGATGACACAAAGCTATGGGGAGAAGTGGACACGCCGGAGGGCAGGGAACAGCTGCAGGCAGACCTGGATAGGCTGGACAAGTGGGCAGAAAACAACAGGATGCAGTTCAACAAGGAGAAATGCAAAGTGCTGCACCTAGGGAGGAAAAATGTCCAGCACACCTACAGCCTAGGGAATGACCTGCTGGGTGGCACGGAGGTGGAAAGGGATCTTGGAGTCCTAGTGGACTCCAAGTTGAACATGAGCCGGCAGTGTGACGAAGCCATCAGAAAAGCCAATGGCACTTTATCGTGCATCAGCAGATGCATGACAAATAGGTCCAGGGAGGTGATACTTCCCCTCTATCGGGCGCTGGTCAGACCGCAGTTGGAGTACTGCGTGCAATTCTGGGCGCCGCACTTCAAGAAGGATGCGGATAACCTGGAGAGGGTACAGCGAAGGGCAACTCGTATGGTCAAGGGCCTGCAGACCAAGCCCTACAAGGAGAGACTAGTGAAACTGGACCTTTTCAGCCTCCGCAAGAGAAGGTTGAGAGGTGACCTAGTGGCTGCCTATAAGTTCATCACGGGGGCACAGAAGGGAATTGGTGAGGATTTATTCACCAAGGCGCCCCCGGGGGTTACAAGAAACAATGGCCACAAGCTAGCAGAGAGCAGATTTAGACTGGACATTAGGAAGAACTTCTTCACAGTTCGAGTGGCCAAGGTCTGGAACGGGCTCCCAAGGGAGGTGGTGCTCTCCCCTACCCTGGGGGTCTTCAAGAGGAGGTTAGACGAGTATCTAGCTGGGGTCATTTAGACCCAACACTCTTTCCTGCTTATGCAGGGGGTCGGACTTGATGATCTATTGAGGTCCCTTCCGACCCTAACATCTATGAATCTATGAATCTATGAATCTAGGTGAGATGCAGGAGGGACCCCTCTGGAGTATGTGGGTCAGCAACTGTCAGGCTGACTTTCTGATCCCTCGCACTGGTAAATGCAAGAGGGCCAGGGGTGGAAGGCCGAAGGGCAATTAAGCCCAATGTGAGGGGCAGACCAGGGCCACGGTGAGCTATCTGGCACCCTGCTCAGACTAAATGGCTAGTATCTTTTGCAAAATTTAAATGTCTTCCGGTGCAACCTGGGCTCTCAGTTTCATTAACCATCCTTGGTTTTAGGTCAAGATTAGTATAGTATTATGCAGTAAATTACCCACATTGTGATGTACAGGTCTGTGTGAAAATACAGATAAAGGGAACTAAGCAATCTCTTCCCAGGTTACAGCAGAATTATATTTATTTCACAGTGCACCTTGTTTATCCCTGAGCACTGAACAGGAGAACTGAAAAATGAGACACTGCTTTAACTTCATAGAGGCTGTCTGGCACTGCAATGCTGACACTACCTATATGGCTTCCAGCTCTGGTGCAAAAGTAAAAAGAAACGGCAAGTACTACTTTGACAAAAGAATAGCACAGCAGAGTTTTTATAACCTATTTGAACAGAACACTTCCAAAGTAAGGGCAGCTTCCCTACTTTCCTAGCGATTACTAACCTGTCCCCCATACTGCTCCCTCCAGTACCTCCCATCACAATATTAGATCCCCCACCACCAATCCCCGCAGCACATGCTATTAAAAATATACTCTGTCCCAAGTCCAACATACCCAGAGCTCCTCTTGTATTTAGTAAATCTTGCCCCCAATTGCTCCAGGCACAGTCCTACTGGCCCAACATGCACCAAGGTTCCACACAACCAAGGAAAAAGCAACATTTTATCAGCTGTGAACATACTAATAGCTTATTTTTCTTTTCTCCCCTCTTCCCACCCAGCAACACCAGTTATAAGGTAAGTAATTCTGCTGCCTGTTGCTTTTGGTTTTGCTGAGTGTTTGTTTGGTGGGCTGTGTGTGTCTGAGGCTGTGCTCTGAGAAGCTGGGCATGACTGCTGATTGCTGCAGTGACTGCTGATTGCTGACTGTTGTGGGATTGCTGACTGGGCCTGACAGAAGCCCTAACGAAGGGGCTGAGTCAGCCCAGGGCCAGAAGGGTATAAAAGGAGACTCCCCAGTTGACCAGGGAGCCTGTGACCAGGGACTACAAACAGGGGAAGCAGTTTGCAGGCCAGTTTGTGGGTAGTAGCATAGCCTATTTCCATAGAATGGTGGGGACATGTCATACTCCGCGGCTTCCTGCTTCGGCCACAACTGAGGCCTCCACCCAGATGGAACCCATGGTTCCAGCCTCCACTCAGACGGAGCCCCTGGCACCAGGTTGCGGGTGCTGCCTGGCATGGCTGCCAGCAACTGGGAACGGGAGCAAGGTCACCCCCACCTGTGGTGTATGCTCCTTAGTCACCTGGAGTACCAGGTGACTAAGCTCCAGGCCAAGGTAGGCAGACTTTGTGCCACCAGGGCCCATGAGCAGGATATAACTACTACAGTCAGGCTCTTCTGAAGAATGAAGAAGAGAAGACAGAGGAGAAGGCTGGCTGAAAAGAAGGCTGGCCGAAAAGAGTCACCCGGAGCTACCTGGAAGACGATAGTCTCAGGCTCCAGGATATACAGGGTTAGGGCTACCCCTCCCCTGGCATTGCACAACAGGTATGCTCCCCTCACCATGGATGAGAAAGCTCCGATGGAGACACTGGAGGAGGTGGGTAGTCAGCAAACTACCACCCCCAAGAGGAGACACAGGGTGGTGGTGGTGGGGACTCCCTCCTGCAGGGCACTGAGAGACCCATTTGCCGTCTGGACCCCCTACCCCATGAGGTCTGCTGCCTCCCTGGGGCCCACATCTGGGATGTTGCGGAGAGGATCCTTAGGCTTGTCTGACCTTCCGACCACTACCCCATGCTCCTCATCCATGTGGGCATGAATGACACAGCCAGGAGTAATCTGGACCAGGTCATGAGTGACTACAGGGCTCTGGGGGCTGGGCTCAAGGGGTTAGGGGTACAGGTAGTCTTTACCTCTGTGCTCCCACAGACCTAGGATAGGATGCGTCAAAGATGTGAGCCGACAACTCCAGTGGTGGTGCTACCAAGAGGACTTGTTTCTTCGACCACAGCGCATGCTTCAGGGAGAGAGGACTCCTGGGAAGGGACGGCATCCACCTCACACAGAGGGGTAAGTCCCTGTTCTCAGCGAGGATGGCTGATCTTCTAGATGGGTCTTTAAACTAAGATCACCGGGGGACGGGGAAACACTGACTGGAGCATGCCCAGGGACTGGCACACCAGAAAGCTCCAAAGTTGGGGACACTAGGAGAGCCACTCTTGCAAGAGCTAAGGGAATGGTTCTCCCTCAGCACGATAGGAAATCGAGGGTCTCAACTGGAGGACTAAGGTGCCTGTACAGTAATGCCAAGAGCATGGGGAACAAGCAGGAGGAGCTAGCCCTCCTACTCTCCAGTGGGCATTATGATCTAGTAGGGATTACGGAGACCTGGTGGGACTCCTCACATGATTAGAATGTAGCCATAGAGGGCTAAACCCCCCACAGAAGAAACTGAGTAGGGAAGAAAGTTGGAGGTGTAGCTCTCCATGTGAGGGAGCAGTACACCTCCTTGGAGGCTGACATTGGTTCCAAAGAAAAGCAGTTCAAAACCCTATGGGTCAAACTGGGGGGGATGGGGGGAGGGTACAGTGAGAGAGACCTAACTGCAGGTGTATACTACAGACCACCAAACCAGGGGAAGGATTTCAATCTGAGAACTAGCAAAGGCCATGTGCGTGCAGGACATGTTCATCATGGGTGACTTCAATTACCCAGACGTGTCTTAGGAGGAACACTCAGCTAAATTGGATCAGTTGCGTTGCTTCCTGACCTGTGTTGTAGAGCTCTACCTGACTCAGGAAGTGCATGGGCCAACCAGAGGTAACGCTCTCCTAGACTTGGTCTTGGCCAAAGGAGACGATCTGGTGAGCGACCTGAATAGAGACGGTAGCCTGGGTGACAGCAACCACAAAACCATCATGTTCACTGTCCATTGCAAGGCTGGAAAATCAGCTAGCAGGGTTGAAGTTTTGGAGTTAAAAAAAGTTAATTTCAACAGGCTCAGGGCAATAGTAGGGGAAGCGCTGTGGGACCAGGGACTGAAGGTGAAAGGAGTGCATGAAGAGTGGTTGTTCCTCAAGGACACGATCTTCAAAGCACAAAAGAAGTCCATTCCCATGCAGCGGAAAGGTAGCAGAAGGGCTGGTAAACTCTCTTGGCTTAATAGAGATATCATGGTCCTCTTGAAAAAGAACAAAGAGGCATACAAACAATGGAAGCTTGGGACAGTCCCCAAGGAGGACTATACAACAACAGCCCGCGCTTCTAGGGAGCACATTAGAAAGGCTAAGGTGGTGACTGAATCTAAACTTGAAGCAGAAATCAAGGACAATAAGAAGTCCTTCTTTAGGTATGTAGGGAACAGGAGGAAAACAAATGGAAGTATGGGGCCATTGCTTAACAACTCAGGACAGATGGTTACCAACACTCAGGAGAAAACTGAATTCCTTAATGACTACTTTGCTTCGGTATTTCATTGGACTAAGGGGAAAATCATACTAACTAAGGTTCAGAATGGGCATGGTGGGAGTGACCACCTATCTACTGTTGACATTGAGTTGGTGCGTGATCGGTTAGAAAAGTTAGACATTTATAAGTCAGCAGGACTGGATGAACTTTAAAAGCTAAAGGAGCTGACCAAAGTCATCGCGGGACCTCTGGAGAAACTTCCAAAACTAGTGGTGCTTGGGGGATGTCCCTGAAGACTAGAAGAGGGCCAATGTTGTGCCCAACTTCAAGAAAGGGAGGAGAGAGGACCCAGGCAACTATAGGCCAGTTAGCCTAATTTCTATCCCTGGGAAAATCCTGGAAAAATTCATCAAGGAGTCTATGTGTGATACGCTTGCAGAAGGTAGGATTCTGAATGACAGCCAGCACGGCTTCATCGCAGGCAGGTCTTGTCTTACCAATCTCATCTCCTTCTATGACCAGGTAACTCACCACCTGGATAAGAGAAAGGAGGTCAGCATTGTATACCTAGACTTCCAAAAGGCCTTTAAGCTAGTATCTCATGATGTTCTCGTGGGAAAATTGGAGGATTGTGGGTTAACTGCTCAACAATTAGGTAGGAAGCTGGCTGTGGGGAAGGACCCAAAGAGTTCTTATGAACAGATCTGTGTTGTCCTGGTGAGAAGTGGCCAGTGGTGTCCCTCGAGGGTCCATGAGGTTTTCAACATCTTTATCAACGATTTGGATATGGGGGTGAAGAGCTCACAGGCCAAGTTCGTATTTGACACCAAGTTATGGGGGACCATGGTCACGCTTAAAAATAGGCTGCAGATAGAGGCAGGCCTAGACAGGCTGCCAAGTTAAGTGGATTGGAACCAGATAGTCCAGAGAAGAGCCACGCGCATGATCAGAGGTCAGGGAAGCAGACCCTACGATGACAGGCTGAGAGCTCTGGGGCTCTTTAGCCTGGAAAAGCGCAGGCTCAGGGGTGATCTGATAGCCACCTCCAAGTTTATCAGGGGTGACCACCAGGATCTGGGGGAACGTTTGTTCACCAGAGCGCCCCAAGGGATGACGAGGTCGAATGGTCACAAACCACTACAAGATAGTTTCAGGCTGGACATAAGGAAGAATTTCTTTACTGTCCGAGCCCCCAAGGTCTGGAACAGCCTGCCACCGGAGGTTGTTCAAGCGCCTTCACTGAACACCTTCAAGATGAAACTGGATGCTTATCTTGCTGGGATCCTATGACCCCAGCTGACTTCCTGCCCTTTGGGCAGGGGGCTGGACTCGATGATCTTCCAAGGTCCCTTCCAGCCCTAATGTCTATGAATCTATGAAACATTAAGAAATATAAAGTGCTCCATCTGGGGATGAACAATCCCCAACATTACTTACAGGCTTGGTGGTGACAAACTGACTAGCACCACAACTGAAAGGAACCTAGGGGTAATAATAGACCACAGTATGAACATGAGCTGTCAGTGTGATGCTGTAGCCAGCAGGGCAAATAATACTCTGGCATGCATCAACCAATGCATCTCAAGCAAAACTAAGGAAGTGATTCTTCTGCTTTACTCAGCATTGGTGAGACTACAGCTGGAGTACTGCATCCAGTTCTGGGCACCGCACTTCAACAAGGATGTGGAAAACTTGAGAGAGAGTCCAGAGAAGAGCCAACCATATGATCAGAGACTTGCAAGGCAAGCCATATAAGCAAACCCTGAGGGACTTGGGTCTCTTCAGCCTAAAAAAGAGAAGGCTGAGAGGGGACTTGGTAGCAGGATGGGCTCCTGCTGCATCCTGCAGTCCCAGCAATGCAGCTAGGAACCACGTGGTGCTGGAGCAGCTGGCAGGTGGGTAGGGTGGTGGGGAGAAGCCGCAGCAGCAGATGAGAAAGTGAGGAAATGGCAGTCGCAGCGGTGGCAGGCAGGAGTGCAGCTGGGCGGGAGCGTGGGGCCCATACTGGTGCCACAGGGCCAGGCCCAGTGGGGGCCAACGGTGGGGCAGCAGGAGTGTGGGGCCCAGACTGCCTCTGCCCCTTTCCCTGCTGACACAGCCCAGCCTGGCTTCATAAAGTCCCTCCCAGCAACCAGCCCATGCTCCTGCTGTCCCACCCCGGATCCCTGCCAGCTCTGGCCCCGGGGCACTGGTGCAGGCCCTGTGCTCCCACCCAACTGTTGCTGCACTCCCACCCACTGTCGCTCGCCCTACTGCCTGCCACCACTGCACCCGCCATTTCCCCGCCGCTGCTGCAGCTTCTCCCCACCCAACACATGGTTCCTGGCTGCACAGCCAGGTCCACAGAATGCAGCAGGAGCTGGCCCAGCCCCTGCAATTCCTGGCTGGTTCCATCCGGTGTTGGCCAAGTTGGGCCAGCACCTGCCAAGTTCTG
Source organism: Alligator mississippiensis (assembly GCF_030867095.1). Taxonomy (NCBI): domain Eukaryota; kingdom Metazoa; phylum Chordata; order Crocodylia; family Alligatoridae; genus Alligator; species Alligator mississippiensis. The sequence continues at coordinate 97,162,867 of NC_081825.1, read as the reverse complement.
TGGACCTGGCCATGCAGCCAGGAACCGCATGGTGCCAGAGTGGCCAGAGTGCATGGGCCCTGAGCACCCTGAGGTCTCATGGCTTGCTGCTGTTGCTGGTGGCAGGGCTGTGGGCAGCCACATGCACACCCCAGATCCCCTTACACTCCCCAGCCACCCCCCACCTCCACACATGCCACAACTCTCCCCAGACAGCCTCCCCTGTACCCACCCACACCCCACATATTCACACACCCTCCCACACACACACCGCACACCCACAGCCTCCCACAAACCTATACCCACCCACACACACTTGCTACACAATATGCAAAAGGAAGACTTCATTTTAAACTATTATAGTCACCTTTATGTACTCTACACAAACACAAGTAAATCAGGACAAAAATAATTTTTAAAATTGAATTAATAAATGCTGTAGTAGATGTCTGATTTTTAGAATATAAGTTGGTATTTTTCTGGTTCCAAGATGACAAGCCCCCTTGCCAAGAGGAATAATTCCAGGGATAAGGGGAGGGACTCCTGTTGGCAAAGCTCAGGGGTTAGGGACTTCTGGTCCCAGGATGGTGGTTAGGGATGGCACACATGTCAAGGGGTGGGGCTCCCCCTGCGGCCCTTGACAGCCTGCCAGAACTCTGTAAGCAGCCTTCCAGTCGAAATAATTGCCCGCCCCTGATCTAACATTAAGGGTTTAAACAGACTATCCTGATGCACAGGAAGACTAGCAAGTATGGCAGAAGACCAGCTTGGCTTGGCAAGGAACTCTTCAGTAAACTAAAATACAAAAAGGAAGCTTATAAAAAGTGGACACTTGGACAAACAACTAGGGAGGAGTATAAAAGCATTGCTCGGGCATGCAGGGATGAAATCAGGAAGGCCAAAATGTAACTGGAGTTGCAGCTAGCAAGGGATATCAAGGATAACAAGAAAGGTTTCTACAAGTATGCCAGTAGCAAGAGGAGGATCAGGGAAAGTGTGGGTCCCTTACTGAATGGGGGAGTAAACCTTGTGACAGAGGATGCAGAAAAGGCTGAAGTGCTCAATGTCTTCTTCACCTCAGTCTTCAGCTCCCAGACTACTGCACTGAGCAGCACAGTTTGGGCAGTGGGGGGGAGGTAAGCAGCCAACAGTGGTGAAAGAACAGGTTAGGGACTATTTAGAAAAGCTGGACATATACAAATCCATGGGGCTGGAAGGAAAGCACCCAAGGGTGCGAGACTGCAGAGCCACTGGCCATCATCTTTGAAAACTCATGGTTATCAGGAGAGGTCCCAGATGATTAGAGAAGGGCAAATGTAGTACCATCTTTAAGGAAGGGATGAAGGAGGATCCAGGGAACTACAAACCAGTCAGCCTCACCTCAGTCCCTGGAAAAATCTTAGAGCAGATCCTCAAGAAATCCATTTCTAAACACTTGGAGGAGAAAAGGGTGATTAGGAACAGTCGGCATGGATTCACCAGGAGCAAGTCATGCCTGACCAACCTGATTGCCTTCTATGATGAGAAGAGTGGCTCCGTGGACATAGGGAGACCAATGGATGTGGTATACCTTAATTTTAGCAAGGCTTTTGATACGGTCTCCCACAACATTCTCGCAGGCAAGCTAAGGAAGTATGGCTAGATGAACAGACTGTAAAGAGGATAGAAAATTGGCTGGAGCGTCGGACTCAGAGAGTAGTACAGTAATCAATGGCTCGATGTCTAGTTGGGAGCCGGTATCAAGTGGAGTGTCCCAGGGATTGGTCCTGGGACCAGTTTTGTTTAATGTCTTCATCAACCACTTGGAAGATGGCATAAAGTACACCCTCAGCAAATTTCCAGATGACACCAAGTTGAGGGGAGTAGTTGATATGCTGGAGGGTAGGGCTAGGATTCAGAGTGACTGAGACAAATTGGAAGATTGGGTCACAAGAAATCTCATGAGGTTCAACAAGGACAGCTGCTAAGTCCTGCACTTCAGACGGAACAATCCCATGCACCAGTACAGGCTGGGGGCTGACTGGCTGGGCAGCAGCTCTGCAGAAAAGAACCTAGGGGTTACAGTGGACAATAAGCTGAATATGAGCCAATGTGCCCTTGTTGTCAAGATGGTTAACAGCATAATGGGCTGCATTATAGGCATGTTGCTAGCAGGTCAAGGTAAGTGATTATTCCCCTCTGTTCACCACTGGTGAGGCCACATCTGGAGTACCGTGTCCCATTTTGGGGCCCCTACTACAGAAAGGATGTGGGCAAATTGGAGAGACTCCAGCAAAGGGCCACAAAAATGGTGAGAGGGCTAGGACACATGGCTTATGAGGAGAGGCTGAGGGAACTGGGGGCTTATTTAGTTTTGAGAAGAGAAGACAGAGGGGATTTAATAGCAGCCTTCAATTACCTTAAGGGAGGTTCGAAAGAGGATGGAGCTAGACTGTTCTCCGTTGCTCCTTGTTGCACTGTCTCAAGTTGCAGCAAGGGAAGTTTAGGTTAGATATTAGGAACAATTTTCTCACTAGGAGGGTAGTAAAACACTGGAACAGCTTACCCAGAGAGACTGGAATCTCCATCCTTAGAGGTTTTTAAGACCCAAATGGACAAAGCTCTAGCTGAGAGGATCTAGTTGTGGATGGTCCTGCTTTGAGCAGGGGATTGGTTTAGATGACCTCCAGAAGTCCCTTTCAACCCTCACTTCTTATGATTATCAATAGATTCTTAAAAAAAAAGAGAGAGAGATTTAACTAAAACTAGTGCAACTTTGTGTATGAACATTAAAACTTTAGCTTCCACCATTGTAAAAGCAAGACCTAGTAATCACCTCAGTCTTCGAGTCCAAGATGCCTCAGTGCCCTAAGCTTTAACCCTACCAACTTGCAGCAACATTGTGAAACTGATTCAGTTTAATCAGTGAAAGTCTGTTTTTAGACTAGATCTTATCCATGTCAGTTGTCATTTATCAACTATGTTGGACAGAAGCAGAATGATGGAATCAGGTGAGAGTGAAACAAGGAAGCCTGCTACAAAAGGCTGCCTGACAGCCTATTTTTTCCACTGGTGTATTCCATCAACAACACGAATGGTATCTAAGTTTTTGGCTATGACAATAACAGTACAGGGGAAGAGGAGTGGCAAACAATTATTAATCAGTAATTCTAATTAACTACAGTAGGTAAGGGGTTGGGGGGGAACCCCACAAATAATAAGACTTCACTTTAACACACTTGATATCACTTTTTGTTTTTAAAGTGGCCAGTGAAGAGACCTCTCTCTATTTTGTCAAATAAATGTCAGTACCAACTCTCTCGGGGAAAGCTGATGACATTTGCCATACATCAAAATGTTTGCATTTGAAAAAAAAATCAGTTTTTTTCTGTATCAATTTAATAAATATACGTCTTTTGTCAACAAGGCAACTTGAAATAACTAATTCATTATCTATATAACCAACAACTTTGAGAGGAGAGGAAATGGGTGGGGGGAGGAAATCAATGAGCAAATATATTAGCATGTGGTCCCCTTGATGCATTTCCAAAAAGATCACCACATACTCGTGATTATACAGCAGTTTACTGATGTGCTGGATTTTGCTTTTAATTTTGTGTTTCTCCTTTCACCCACTGTATCTGACTTTAAGGCTACTTACAGATACGAAAAAAAAAATGCAGCACTTTACTTTCAGCTCATCGTGCTCCCACACTGAAGGCAGCACGTGCCCAGAATAGGCATTGTGTTAGTTTGACCCAGCATCATAGATCGTGCACTTCGGGAGGGCTTTTTGGCGCTTTTATCTAATTTTAATCATTAGATTAAAATTAACCAGATCATAACACCCTCCCCCACTCCGCCTTAATTATTACAAAGTGTCAAAGTAGTGGTAGGACAGAGAAAGGCCCGATTCAGTCACTGATTCAGACTTTACACTTCAAAGCACTGTCAGACATCAGCAGTGTCACTGACATTATGGAAACCAGAAAGCAGAGCTTTGCTTACACTAAATTTTATAATACTATTCTGTTTATACATCATACATATTCTGATATAGATTGAGAGATCCTGAAAGGCTGGGAGATCCTGAAATTTTAAGTGTTTGCCAGTTATATTATATGCTACTGCAGCTAGCATTGATAGCATAATGCTGATATTCATGACTATAATGCAACTGGAAAAATACTGTTTAGTATAAAAAGCATCAAAAAGTAGGCAACTACTTGGGGAAGGAGTGAAAATAGTTTTACATGTTGCTTTCTTAATTATGAAAGCCAGGGGAAAAATAATACACAGAATGCTGGTGTTCAGTATTAATATATTTAAATACAGTTAATAAATCACTGAAGCTGATATTAAATATAAAAGTCTATGTTGAACAGCTAAGTTTTGCCAAAATAAAAAGCTTTGCTCTTTCATATTGGACAGGCTGCATCAGATTTTTACTGAAATAGCACACACACAACTCAGTTAATTTTTAACAAAGCTGCAGTCCAACAGTTTCTATGTACTTCTCTGGTTCCAGATTGGGAATCAAGGCTATACGGAAAAAAAAAAATCAATTCTAAATTTGCCAGTAAATATTATAATTACACTATGAAACACTGATTCCTAATGGCTATTCTCTGTATAGGAGTCCAAACCTCTTCTGTCCTCTTTGCTGTCTCCCCCTCTGCTCTGAGTGACAACCCCATTACATCTTATTACCCTTTACAAGAAACAATTTTCTCCCAATATGCAGATGACAGTTTGGTCTCTGAATCATCACAACTCAATGCACCACTCCATCTCTGTCTGTACTGTCTGACTAGCCCTATTATTCAGATGATGCACCTCTATGCCTTGCTTCAACTACGCCCCATGCGAGTGAGATGCTTTTCATCACACATGAAGTCTCATTTTTTGCCTCTCACTCTTTAAAAAGCTAGGGGTCACCTGCCAGCACACTAAAGTTATTTTCCTTAGAGCAATTCAATTTATAGAAGAGGCTTACAGTTTTTACCAGAGTCTTTGTGGTACCTTTCGAGAAGTATTGGTGGATTTCTGAGGTATGTGCTACAATATGTAACTGCTAAAAGAACATTAATTAGTCTTAAGACCACTAAAAAACCATTAATCTTAAATTTACTCCAATAAAATGTGATTCCAAACCTGCTGAAATCACTGAGAGCGTTTGTACTTTCTTCAATGGGCTTTGGAGACTGTCCAGAGTCAGGTAGTGTTTTTTGTGGGTAGCAATCAGATGTACTATGTATGCATTATCACTAGTTAATGTGTCACAGAAGAGTAGGACTACCCGTCTGAAGTAACAGGAGTAAGGGGAAGGAGTTTACTCTGCCAGCTCTATCTGACTGGCATCTCTCAAGCTGGGAGAATGTCCAGCCACAGACTTTCAGGTGGAGCAAAGGGCAGAGAATCTCTTCCACTGTTTCCAGAGCGGTCTGTGATCTGGTTGCTAAACCACCAGAGTTTATCAGTTGTTCTGAAGGTACACACACAAAAAAACTACTCAAGACTAGTCTGCTAATCTGTCCACAAAAGCAGTTAAATGCAACTTATTTATATGAGAATAACCTGTACAATAGCATATGTAGGACAGTTCAAAGATCAGCACTGGTATGCAGATTACAGGGTAACTTAAACTGGTTTTCATCCTATTAGAAACAGGGATGGAAAAACAGCAAGTTTTAGCCCAAATTGAGAGAACTTACCTGTCTATTTGTACACCCAATTAGAGTGAGACTTAAGGCCCACCTGGTTAACTAGTAGCCCCTTGTGGGGCTAATAAATGAATGGTACAACTAAATTCTTGGGACAACTAAAACAAAAACAGGATAGGAGTGCTGTGTGGGTCAGAGGTTCAAAATGTGAAAACAAGTGTGCCTGAGGGGAGAGAACTTACCTGGGTGAGGGAGATCACTTAGCTCTTAAAAACAACCCTTTTTCCTAATGTGAATCTCATCCTGCCAAGTCCTGGACACCTGTTGCAAGGTGCTGAAAGGCTTTGTGCCCATCTGATGCTTCAGTAAGGCTGAAGGGGCTCATCACTTAGCAGGTTCAGAGACTTTTCAGAACACTTACAGGTAGTGAACTACCTAATTCGTGGGGGCTGTCCTCTGATTTCTTGGTCTGAGCATGGCACTGGTTGCCATTTTTGTGACAGAGTGCAGCAACCCCGCACGCCTCTGGCTGAGAGGCCCCAGAAGTCCTACCCCTTCCCAGAGATTTGACAGATGGACATCACCACTCAGCCACCCTCAGCCACTCAGAAGCCTGGGGAGGGGAGGCCTGCCATGTTCTGCTGTGAACAAAACTTCTCCCTCTCTTTACCCATCCTCTCTCCCCCAACCCCCTGTTTCAGGATGCTAGGACTTCCTGCCTCCGTTTTCAGCTCCCCCCAAACTGCATGCTGGCCCTTTTCCAGCTTTTTTGAGATCCCCATGCTTTTTTGAAGGGACCAGGTTTTTTCACAGGGGACCTACCAAATTTGCAGTTTCCACAAAAATTGTGAAATCATGAATTTGGTAAGTCCCTATTTATAGATCATATCATTTTTGTCTCGAGAGCAAACATTCTTTATGGAAATGGAAAGACACCACAGAGTGTGCTCATATCAGATTCTAAATGTATCTGGAAAAACAGCAAATTGATTGTAGATGTCAGCCACCCCACACAAACATGCCACAAATTTCCTTGACTGTACCACTGACTGGTGAGATACTATGCTTGATTTATTGTACTGGACACAGCTAATTGCTCTCAGCTTCCAAAACTAGTCAGCATAGGTCTGGTGTGGAAGCATAAAGAAAATAGGGCTGTTCTGAACTGGATCTTAGTTTAGCAACAAGAAAAAAGATACACATAAGTAACAAATTTTGCCAGTAGTCTAAAACTGAGCAAATGAGTTAAAACGTCTGAAGAAAAAAAAAAGGAAGAAATAAAGTTAGAAAATAGCACAGGAACAGTATTGGTCAGCATAGCAAGTAAATCATATGCAACATTTACAGCCACTCACCCATAGAAATAAAAAGTCTTTCCACGAGTTTTACAACATAAGAATCAATCTCTTATGTACTTCAAAGACCTTAGAAAAACAGAGGTTGTCTCACAGGCTTAATAGTCAGTTATTGTCCAAGAAAAAGATAAGCACATACTATGTTATTTCTGCCTTCTACTGCAGTAAATAGCTAAGATTTAATGTACTTGATATAAGCTTTGCTGCAAGTCCAGTTATTTAAACACAGTTTCTACACTAAGTCATTTTATAGCCCGTGAGTAGAGTGGCATATTTGGGTCTAAACTGACCAATTACAAAAACAGTATGTAGCGGTAGAATGGAGAAGGGTCTTCAGCAAAAAGCAAAAATACTAAAAAAGAATAATCTGCCATTCACAAACAATTAGGACATTTTTACAAATGCAAGTGCCCAGCGCTGTGACGCTTGCGGTTGCTAAGTGCCGAAACATGCATCACTGCTGAGAAAATGGTGACAGCGTGCTTTTGAACTAAAACACATTGGAGGTGCTTTAGTTCAAAAGCGCACTGCCACCATTTTCTGTGGGCTGACACACATTTCACCACTTATATAACTGCACATGGCACAGCGCAGTTCACCTCAGCTTGTGTGCGGAGCAGACTCAATTAACTGAGTCTGCTCGGAAGCAGCAGATCTCTGGCGCACTGTGGAACAGAAAAGTATGTGTATAAATGCCCTAAGATTTCCACCCCCACAAATATTTTCAATACACTGCAAGTGATTAGAAAACTCCTTATAAAACCAAAATAAACAGAGCTACAACTGACATTCACATCATAAGATGTGATATGGATCTTATATCAAATTCTGTGCAACTATTTCTTTTCTTTGAATTTGTGGTTTACCAGCTGTTTAATCCCATTCTGTGGGGAAAGGGTCAGGAGTTACTAGGTCAAGACAGAAACGAAAAGTCATATGGCTTCTCCTACTACTCCAGTTTCATAAAGATTCTCCTTTTTTTTCCACAGTGTACCATTCAGAGGTCACCATAGCCATATGGAGACCAAAGGGATTCACTAGGTTCCTTGGATAGGATGAAAATTGTATGCAACTGCTTAGCTTTAGTAAGAACATTTGCAATATTCCAAACTAATAGACAGGTATCCTGGTTTTCTCTGTTTAAAAATTGCAAATTCTCTGACTTAAAAAAAACAAAACAAAATCCATGTTTTTCCAGGATTAAAATGAAATGCTACTATGTATGCATCAACTGAACACAATGCTTTATTGATATTTTTACAATTTTAAAGCAACTTGGAAGCCTGACAGTGCCTCAATCACTATAATAAAATAAACTGTAAATACCTATACATTTTGGTGTTTGATTTGGGGGGTTTTATCATTGAAAAATCAGAGATCCCCGTCCCCTTTGCTCACCAGGATGTGCGTCCAGCTACAGCTGTCCCTCGTCTCCCCCACCACCACTTTGTAGCACTAAGCAGCTCTGATATGCCAGTGCCCTGCCCATGCTATTGCCCCAGCCCTGCTGGTGCCCCTCACTCCCCACCCACAGCCCCCTGGCCCTACCAATGCTCCTCACTCCCTACCCACAGCCCTCCACCCTGTTGGAGAGGGCCCCCAGCTGCCCTGGGTTCCAGGGCCAGGGACCTGGGTCCACAACCCCCTGCCCCTCCTAGTAGCCCGTGAGCCCCAGATGCCACCTGTGGGAGTCAGAAGCTGCTGTGGTCCGAATAGAGCATGAAGTCCCCTCCCCCACCCCTCCCCCTCTGCCATGGGCAGCACAGCTGGAGCACAGCTTGTAGTGGGGTGACCAATGCAGGCTGCCCATTGCAGGCTTGGAGCATCCTGCCCTGCTCCCTCCTCCCAGGGGCCTCTGCAGTCCAGCAGGGGGACCTACAAGGCAGGGCAGAGTGGGTCAGGGTGAGGCAGGCAGGCTTGGTGCTGCTGCCAGGAGCCCCACATTGCCATAGTGAGGCACTCCCTGCCCACCTGGCAGCAGCTGGAGGCACAGGTCCATGCTGCCACCCCCGCTGCTGCCAGGTGGGCAGCATAGGGCTCACTGAGCCTCCCCACCCTACTTTGCCTTCCCTGCTGTGCCCCAGACGAGCTGCCCACAGCTCCATCCCACTCTCTGCCCTGGGCCCCAAGCACCACCCTGGATGGACAGTGCCCCCCGCCCCAGCCCTGCCCAAGGGGAGGGGCCTCAATCCCCCTCACTTTACAGGCCTCAATCTCCCTCCCACCCCAGACTTACCTGTGGGGAGCTGCTCTCCATGCTGCCTGGCTGCCATGTGCATGTGTTCCCACACATGCATGTGGCGCCCCTGCCTGATCATCCTCCTATTGCTCCCACCAACCCCTTGCAGGCTGGAACTCTGCCAACTTGCAAGGGGAAACCTGTCCAACATATGTTCTCCTTTAAAGGAGAACATATGCATTTTTCTCCTTAAAATGAGAATATCCACGTTTTATCATGTTTTTCCATGGTGAACAGAAAACCCAGGTCCCTTCTAATAGACAAACCACAGAACGAGCAACCCCCTACTGGCTCATTTAGTCTAACACTATGCAAAATGTAGCTATCAAAGGGAAGACAATATTAAACTAGTAACTACATATAAATCACAGGCCTAGATGGACAGTAAAGACTGATTTCAGTCTGAAGAATGTTGATGTTGGCAAACATGCATTAGTGCTTACAACAACAACAAAAAATCAAGAACCAATATTTGATATATATAGTAACATAATATCTAAGAAGAATTTTCATATACTTGTATAGGTAGTAAAGGAAATATAAACAGACTCTATGAATCCTTTAGGTTGGTGCTTTTTGTATTTGTTTTTTGACACGTAAACAGTATTGCGCAGAGACAAGGGCACAGCACTTTACTCAGTTGGTAATCTAAGGCTCTTTATTACTCCTCAGAACAAGATCATAAGGAATAATCTATATCTGACACTTTATTATTTATATTGTAGTAGCCCCCAGAGATCCTAGCTGGGCTTTCTTTCCCATAGCAGGCAATTGGATCATTCAGTTATAGTAATTTGTGAACTATTATTTAGACACCTTGGCTGCTAAAGAGCCATATTCTCATCTCCCCACCCTCCTACCCTAGACTTCACTCCAGTTTCCTCAGGTTTTTCTCCACCCAGACTAAATCCACAATTTACTCCCACTTAGTAACAGGATATACTTACCCCCACCCACAACACATTTAATAGCGATTCAGATCTTTTATTTTTAATATTATTGAAATTATACCTTAAATTGATATTCTGGTGTAAAATTTGGTTCCAAAAACAGTTTAAAAACAGGCATAAGAATTATTTGTAATTCAAACATTTAATCATTGTGGCAGCATACAAGAACCAAGACCCATTCAATGCAGGTCATGTCCTAGTCATTTCAATGGCTCCTACCTCGATGCTTGCACACAGGCTACCATAGACATGGTCAAGGCTGTCACACAGCCTAAGGATCTGACTGCACAGAACAACCTGGCAGAAACAAGGCTCTAGCACTAAAAATCATACATAACTAATCCTTGTTCAGTAGAAGTGACCAATGAGTTTCCATTCTTCAAACAGAGAGAAAAAAATGCAGAATGGAAATACATGTAAAAAGTGAAAGAAGGGGTTTGTTCCCTTTCACTACTACTACTGTTACAAAAAAATAAAAATTTTTGTTTTTTAACCTGATGCTCACTCTGAGACTGGGCTTTTAAGGAAACTTTCTGTCCAGACCAACAGGGAGAGATGTCAAATAAAAAAATACTACCAAAACACACAAACAAACGAACACCTTGCTTCTTGCATATTTTCTGGAACATCAGGGCTACAACAGCACAACCCCTTCATCCAAAGTATCTTTTAAATGGACACGAGACAACACAGCAGCTAGTTCACGGACAAGCTAAAGTTGCTTATCCCAACTCATCTTTAATTAACAGCTGAGCATCACCAAAGTATAAGCTATGGGAACACCTTAGTCTGTACTTAAGATGGTGCTTCCTTGTGCACCGTATTGAGTAAAAAGTTATGCTTGTCTTTGAAGCTTTACAAAAATCTCTCTCTCCCTGTTCTCTGGTGCCTTATCACTTTCTCTCACCCTTCTCTGGCCTGCCCATTATATCAACCTCTTTTTCCTTTCTCTCTCATTTCCAGGGTTTCCTCCACGTCATCAGCTATTACCACCATATCACTGCTAATTCCCAACTGCCAATTTCCAATTCAAATACCTTCTTAAATCACATTCTGATGGGTTGTGGCAGTGCGTTCCCTTTTCTGTACAGAAACAAGATACCTATTACTGCAAGTACCTTGTACAACTGTCCACGGTAGCAGGTGAGATGCGAGTCTACTACCTTCTCTTGGCCGCTAGTACTAAGCAGTTATTGACACTTAGGGCCCAGGTTTACAAGCCGTCCCATACAGGCAGCTCCTCACACCCCCGAGGAGCCCACTGTGTGCTGGCTTGCAGAATCAAGGCCTTCACAAAGCAGCTCCAAGCTGGGGTAGCCAGCGGGAGATGAGGGTGACCCTAAATCTCTTTGACCAGCATAATTTATGGACAAACTCTCCAGTTCAGGCAAGCAGCACTCAGAAAGGCAAGTCTGTCAGACCTTGAACTTTTCCTTTTAAAAGGAAGAGTGATTCATCTAATTACGCTGCCAAAGGAGGGGATAAAGTTAGCTCTGCCCAGGTAGATTATAGCTTGCACCTTGCCCTGCCTCTCCTCCCTGCTCTCCACACCTTACACCCCCGCTCCATGTCGCATGCACACATTCACACCACACATGCTGCACAGATTTCATAGATATTACAGCTGGAAGGGACCTCATAAGCTCATCAGGTCCAGCCCCCTGCCCAAAAGGGGCAGGAATCAGCTAGGGTCAAAGGATACATGTATAAACACACCACACACACTGCACACACGTGTACACACACTGCACATGCCCTTACACCAGTCATGCACGTGTGCACTTGCACACCACACACGCCCTCACACTGCCAGCACCGTAGACATGCACACACCATATGATGTGCATGTACCACACAATGCACACACCGCACACATACACATGCACACCAAACACACACGTGCACACCACACAATGCGTGCACACACGACACACACATTGCACACGTGCACACACCGCACGACACAATGTGCAACACATGTGCATCAAACAAAGACACACACGGACAATGGACACACATGTGCACACATGCACGATGCACACACCAAAGACATGCACACACACAAGCACCCCCCCACGATGCACCACACACACGTGCAGAGATGTGCACACGCGCAGACACGCAGGGTCTCCAGGTAAGCCTGAGGGAGGTGCAAAGGGGGAAACAATCCGGGCCCGCAGGGACGAGGCCCCGGCCCCGCGCTGTCCCTCGGCCACCGCGAGCTCATCCGAGCCCCGCCTCCCTTACCTGGTGCCGAGCCCAGGTTGCCCCTCCTGTGCCTCCTGCCGAGCTCCTCCTCGTCTTCCTCCAGCCTCCAGGCTTCAGCCATGGGCGAGGGGCACGGCCGGGGCGCTCACGCGGCAGGCGCCCCCATGTCCCAAGAGTCCCCCGGCCGGCCCGGCGCTGGGGGCCGGAGCCCTGCGGCACCTGCAGCCTCCCCCGGGGCTGCCTCCCCTTCCCCGGCCTGCTCGCTCCCGCCGCTGCCGCCGCCTGCCTCCCAAGTTGCAGCCCCGCCGGGCCCTTTCTCCGCCCTGCGCCGCTGCCCGCCGGGGAGAGGGAGTCCGAGAAGGTGGCGTTCGCCTTCCCCGCCGCTCACCGCATTCCGGTGTCAACAGGAAACCCCGCTCCTGCCTCCACTACTGCAGCAACAGCAGCAGGCGGGGGAGGCACCCGGGGCAGGGCAGGGCTGGGAGCAAGCTCCCTTCGCCCTCCCCCAGGCTCGGGCCGCTGGCAACTTTTATTCAGAAGAGAGGGAGCTGCAAGGATCTGGGATGAAGCGCACAGCGGAGGGGGCTGGGCAGCCTCCCCGGGAAGAAGGGCACATGGCTTCTGAGGAGAGGCTGAGGGAACTGGGCCTATTGGGTCTGTGGCGGGGAGGGGACCTGATAGCATCCTTGACCTACCTGGAGGGGGCCCCAAAGACAATGGAGCTAGACTGGTCTCAGTGGTGGCACATGACAGAACAAGGAGCAATGGTCTCACGTTGCAGCAAGGGAAGTTTAGGTTAGATATTAGGGAAAACTCTCACTGGAACAGGTGACCCAGAGGGGTGGAGGAAGCTCCATCCTTGGAGGGTTTTAAGACCCCGCTAGACAAAGACATGGCTGAGATGATCTCAGCAGCAATGTATTGGGGTGCACGTACACCCCCTCAGAGCTCTGGTGCACCCCTGACAGGCCGCACCCCCACTTTGGCCATGGGCAGGGGGGGAAGGCAGGAGCACCCAATGTAGCACCGTGGCCGCTTCCCAGTCAGTGAGTTTTGCCATGAGGGGACCAGTCACTCAGGAACGATTTAGTTGGGGATGGTCCCGCTTTGAGCAGGTGGTTAGACTAGAGCAGTGATTCTCAACCTTTTTTGCACCGGGACCCATTTGCCAAGATGGATGGCTTGGCCTGACCCATGCATCCCTGGCCCTGCTGCTGCCCGACCCACAGTCCCCTGCTTCCCCGGGCCAAGCTAGGGCCCCTCAGTTCCAATCTTCAGGCTCCTGCCGAAGTGGGCTCCCACCTGCCCCCATCCTGCTTGGGCTGAAGTATGGTGGCTGTGGCCGCTCCAGCTCATGTGGGCAGCAGCAGAATGAGTCCAGCCCGGCACAGGCTGGAGGGAGGAGGGGAGCCCTGTGGCATACCTGCCCTGGGCTGGGGCTCCTGCGCCGCATTAGGCAGCCTGGTCCTGACCCCCAAGTAGCGTCTCCCAGCTGCCCTACCCCCGGAAGCATGGGCACCAGCCCTGGTGTTGCCAGCCCTCCCACGCAGCTCCCCCCACCCCCTTCTCCTATTCACAACCCTTTGAAGTATTCTTATGCCTCACTAATGGGTTGCAACTCACAGGTTGAGAAATGCTGGACTGGATCAGCTCCTGAGATCCTTTTCAACCCTAATTTTCTATGATAAGGCAGCTGCAATTCTCCCTCACGAGCAGGAGAGATCTCTAAAAGTGGCCTTAGAGAAGCCAAAATAAGGGGTGAACTGACCAAGGTTGCAGCCAGCCCCAGCCTGGATGCTGGTGTCCTGTTCTGGGACAAGGCTGTTGATACAGTTAAGCTCAATTCCACTGAGTCCTGTGAGACTGGGGTTAAAAAAAAAAAAAAAAGCTGAAAATGAAACAGACCACCTCTGTTAAAAGGGTCTGTCATGCTTTTATCTTAATACTTTTTACTAGGTGTTGAGACCTCTAGTGCTCACAGTGGGCTTGTTTTTGTGTGAATAAAGTAAGAGATTTTCTGTTTCCCAATCAGAAAATGTAACCAGTTAAAGTCTGCCTTGCTGCTCCAAGCTATGAAAAAAAACCCAAAAACACAATGTAAGAAACACAATCTGAAAAGTAGCACAGGGATATTACTATTCAGTGTAACAAGTTACTCAGTTCCAACATTTACAGCCATTCACCTTACAGGAATAAAACCCCTTTCACAAGTCTTACAACACAAAATCAGTCTCTTGTGTGTCTGCCCGTAAGGTTGCCTCACAGGCCTATTTACTATCTCAGGAGGATGTGCATTGTGTGGACTGTGCTGAAATTGAATCAAGATTTGGTAGTGAAGGGAGTATTGTCTGTAGCATAGGTAACTGGTAGGGAGAGCCATGTGCCCCCCGACAGGGCCACCAATGACACTGGCAGCTTCTGCGGGTGCTCCCTAACTCCATCCCCACAGCCGACGCCGCTGGCGGCTTCTGCAGGTTCTCATCAGTGCCACCCCCGCTGGCTCCTGTGGGTGCTCCCCCAGACTCAGGAGGCACCAGTCACCCATGATGTGTAGGATCCCTGCTGTGGAAGTTTGAAGATGTGGAGAGAATGAGTAGAAAGAGAAAGTATAAGTTGTGGTAGTATTGGAGTGACAGGGATGGTGTTTGCTCAGACCTGAAGAAGAATGGACTGCATTAGAATGCTTGTCTATGTCTAGTCCAACCCTGCAGTTGGTCCAGTAAAAGATGCAAACAGAAGTGCAGCTCTCTGCTGTAACTCACAGCACTTTGCAGGAAGCACTGTTACAGTGCTCTCCTGGACCCAACAGGCTTTCTCTGTTGGGTCCTGAGGGTTGGGAGATTCAGCTTCAATTTGGAGCAGCTGTGAGTCTGCAGCCACTCTCCCCTAGCTCTCCCCCCTGAGGCTCTAATCCACCCACCCCACCTTCCAGGGCTAGTTGAAAAAACCCCAAACCAAAATTCCCTCCACTCCCTTCCCTGCTTCCATTCTAAAGACAGTGCCAGGAGCAGGGCTGGGCTGCATCGGCCCAGCCCTGCTCCTGGCACGCGCAGACAAATATTAATGAAGGCACTCTGTCTTCAAGCATCGTCATCTGAACCTTCATGCAATGAGGGTTCAGATTGTTGCAGGACTGGCCCTCTTAAAGCACTCTGCAGCTGTGCACTTATCTTTGGTCATGGCTGTAACACACTTTCAAGGGTCAGATCAGGTGAAAATTGTTACTTCTGTCTGCGCCTACAAATATCCTTGTCAAAAGGATGTTTGTTGTTAAGAACATTGAATGCTACCCTGGAGAAGTAGATTTTATTTGTGCCACAGAGGTCCTGTGTGATTTTGGGGAGGTCACTTAAACCAAGCTTTTTCATAAGCAGTCACTGTGGTAGACTTGGGTTTTATTAAAGTATTTCTGTTTTAAATGTATTAATTTAAATGTTGTAATGATAAGCGCCTTAGTTTCCCTGACTAGCATGGGGAAAGAAGGTGTCTAAGTGCCAGGTACTAAAGTTGCCTGAGGGTGGGAGATGACAAAAAAGTTGGAGGTCCATCAGAAAACTGAATAAATAGCCTTAATGATACTTCAGTTTAGGTGATACCCAGGACACTGTGAGGGTCAGGGGCTGAAAGGCCAGAGTCTCAGAGTAGAAAAAAAAAAATTAGGTCTCCCTCCAATCTAGAAGCCACTCTTGGGCTGATTTTAGAGAAGACCAGACAAAGGCATTGTAACATTTGCTAACTGGGTATATTCCTCAGCTAATGAATGCACAACCTGAGACACCAAGATCCAATTTGTAGAAATGCTTAGCACTCACAGCCACACTGCCAAATAATTAAATCTGTCAGCACAGGAATGCTGCAAAATGCCACAACAGGTACTAGGCATCTCAAAACTAGTAAATACTTTTGACCTGTTTAAGTTCCCCTTAACATCACAGGGGTGTTGTGAAAATAAATGTTTTTAAAAAGTACTTGAATAGTATCATAGAAATGCCTATGAGGAAATTAATTCTCTTTAGAACAGGAAGTGAACAGCATGGAGTAAATAAGGCATGCAGCCATACATTGAATGAAGATAAAAGGCAATATTGAATCAGTTGGATATTGAATAATATTGTTGTTCACGCAGTATGCACCCTCTATTCTGTGTCCTGAATAAGGCAGAATTACTGTGGAAAAGATCAAGAAACTTAATACATCATATTCTATAGACACAAAGGAACCAATTTAAGGCTGCCTGGGCAACCTTAATTTGGCATTTCCAGCTATCTGTCACTTCAACCTTAATGTTCTTTTAGCATAGGGGTTTTAATGTATAATTTATTATTCAGCTGGCATCACAGCACTAGATTTAAGATTTTTCCTGTGGTAAGCATACAAAAAGAATAAATATCCCGTCACAATAAGCTTGCGCTCTTAGAAGCCCCAAAGTTCCAGTGGGCTGTGCGTGGGTAGACTACCACTGTGATTCCCTATCTCTGGAGGATTCTCCTCTCAAAGTTTGTTCTACGATCAAGGCCCTAAACTATATCTAAATAGTAATCCACAATTCTCCACTGGTGCATCTTTGTTCAAAATACTGTGTGGAGTTGCAGTGTTACAAAATTATCTATTTGAATTGTTCTACCGCAGACCTTGCCCATAGTGTTAGATTGAAAAAAGCAAAATAACTGCAAACCAGGAAGATAGAAAGACAAAGGAACAGCTTTTATGTGGCGAAATGAATAGAAAGTCTCCTGTGGAAGATGAGACAAACGTTTGTTGCATATTAGGTTTCTTAGTTGCTATGAAGTAAAAGCTGAGGCAGGGGATTTTGCTAACAGGTTTTTTTTCCCCCCAGTTTTCAGGGCTTCTCTGAACACTCTCCAAAGCATTCTAATAAACACTAGGAGCAGTCGGCACACTCAGACTCCCATTAGACTTTTCACTTACGGTTTTCTTCTTTCTTTTCATTTACATATTTACTGGTATCTACTGAATGAATGGAGTGGAATCGCTGGCTTCAGGGTAATTGTAGTGTCACTTAGACTAACTGACTTAGGGAAGAAACTTCAGCATAAAGAGGAATCTGAAGCAAGTCAAAAAAGTATATAAAAGTCAATTAAATAAACACTATGTCACTACTAAGCACAAAATTAACTCAGAGGTTGCTAGTCCTTGGCAGGAAGATAGCTTTGAGAAAACAAACAAACAAAAAGGTCCTTTATATGCAAGATAAAACTACTGAATAGAATGGTTCCAACATCGATTCCAAAAGGATCAAGAAAGTGACACAGGAGGGGAAGATCAGTTATTTATTCTTGGTCACCACCAACAATATGCTTGGTACTGTACAAAGGCGTATAAGATTTGGTCCTTGCTCCAATGAGCATGCCATCCTAGCTTTGGCTGAGCAAACTGCATCATGAACAGCCTGGCCTGAAGGGCATTCAAGATGTAACATATGACATGAAGGAAGGGTTTAAGATGAGCAGGAGATGAATAAAGAGAAAGCAGTAAAGTAGTCAATGAATGAATTAAAAGAAAAAAAAAAAAAACAGGTCTGCTCAGCCTGCTTTGCCTGAAGTGAAAATTTAAAATTTAAAGATAGTCATATATAAAACTGAAAGCACATGTTCTCCTCTGCTGAACCAGCAGTTGAGACCAGCTTAACCAGTGGAAGAGTATAATCAGGTTTGGATGAGTTACAGAGCTAGAGGTATTTCTCAAGAGCCCTCAGGAATTCAAAGGCAGTTCCTAATGCACATGATTTCTGTTTGGTAGCAAATTATATGCTCTGCCTACTGAATTGAAGATCTGAATTCTAGCTAATAGAGGCCAAACAACCAATGGAACTTAATTATATATTCCTATCTGAATGACACTTCCTGGCTAGGGTGGGGCCAGGAGATGGACCTTTTGTCTCCTGTTTTTGACAGAAGTGAGCATTATGCCTTATAAGTAGTGATCTAGGGCAGTCCAGAATACATTGCATGCTCAGTCAAACCAATGGGATAGCAAGTAATGGGAGGGCAGTGCATCTGACAGGTGGAAGACTGAGATACGAAGTCCAGCAAAGAATGAAGGAGCAATTGCAGGTCCTTCAGAGAAAGAAAAAAAAAAGGACTGCTGCTGTTGGGCTGACATGCTGGGAGCCATCGCTGGCGGTGCAATCCAGTTTACCACTATCTTCATTAGCCAATATTGAGCACATTCAAATTCTACCCTCAGGAATTAAAAGCCTGAAGCTGAAGGTTCATAAGGAGTTCTTGAAGCTAAATAAACAAAAATGGAGCTTCAGTAACTATGGTTCACAAAGCACTGGCAATAAATAGTCAAATTGTGTAGGAACCCCGCAAAAAACTGAGCATTGAAGGCAAAAAATTCAGCCCATCTATGACTAACAAGGATATCTTCTTTCTTTAGCAACTGGCCAGAAGACTGTGCTGTATGTGGTCATGACCTGACCATTTTGATCTATCCTTTTTGGATGTACGCCGGATTGATACCCACGATGGTACTTGGGCAATGACTGAGTGCACAGCTATCCAAATATTTCCAACTGAACAACAATGCAATTTTCCTGCAAAGCAACACTGGGTCCCTCTAACGCTCTAAATCTTTTTGAGTGAGCAAGTCAAATTGAAATATTGATCTATACTTAAGAGCCTCTATAGCTTTGGAGGAGGTGACCAGAAAGAACTTCTCCTCATGGCCTCCTTCAACAGATGTGTTCTGTAGAAACAAGGACACCATCAACCACAAGATCAAATGTATAACAGTAGGGGACAGACTTTGTTCAGTAATCACTGGAGACAAATGACTTGATAGAAATCTGCTTCATTCAGTGCTTTAGATTCAGGTGCCTCTGAGTTAGCCAATTCAAGTGTCTGAGTTACAGAACATTAAAATCTACACAATGTTTTAAGCATGCCAGGCTGTAACTAGTCACAGACACAAGAAATAGCATTTCTAAAAATGCAAACCAGGGCACCCTTTTTAGTAACACTTTGCTTGGTTGCCCTCTAATCTGTGACCTGTAATCAATTATTACTGTGACAAGCATCCCATGTCTTGCAAAAAGTAGATTTATTATGTGCAATCACCTGTTTCAGTATGTTCAGTCACTGTCCCTACATGGGAAACCTCTGTGACATTCCACTAATCACCCATGCCTTCTGCCCTCTAACCTGCCACAGTGACCTGGTGAACATCACTGCTGCTGCCCTGAAGGAGACCAGGATTGCCAAGCCACTATTCAACAAGGACCTGGCCACATTCCTGACCAGGTCACTGGACAGCAAGTTCTGGCAAGACAGCGGGGACTTTGCCTTGCTGTGGAGCTAAGCCTACAGTGCCACACAACACCTTAGGAAACACATTCTCTGCTGCTTAATGGGGTGCAAGAGACAGCAGGAGCAGGGAGTCTCATTGCTCCCAGCCCAAAGCACTGAACATATCACCATTACTTCCTGAGTCAGCACCTGCCTGGAGAGGCTCCTGAAGGATGCCACATGGGCCAAGTACATCAATGACCTGAAGGAAAAAAAAAAAAAAAAAAATCAGACTACAGAAAAGTTTTTGAGGTCATCTCAAAGTAGTATACCAGCAGCCACTTCATGCCTTGCAGCAGCTTCATGCGTTTTACAGAGTGGTGTTTCACCCATTAGGCTCTTTTCAACTACCTCTTGCTCAATGGCACCATTCACTATAACCACTGAAACAAGAGGTGCTGCTATTTGAGTAAGACCCTACCCCACATCCTGTGCATCTGTAAGCCCCACATGAGAGTGTGGCAAATGCATCACAATGTTATACAGGACCAGCTGGTGAAGGCTGATAACAATAGCCATGAAGAATCACACTATCCGAGGCTGCGACAGTCAGCTGTGCTTGGATTTTGCTGTTACAGATAAGGACAACAAAAGAATCCTAATGATCAATGTGACAGGCCCAGGAGTGAAAGCTGTCAAATTATAGGCCACTGGCTGATACCCTGAGGGAAAAGGGGTACCCAAGCAACAAGAGCAACCTGCAAACTTGCAGAGCCCCCTGCCACTATGTTAAACCGATGAGGCACCTCCTGGTATCCAATATCATGCAATGGCGAAGGGATATGTATATTGAACACGTCACAGGTCAGCACCAGTATGAAGGCACCCAACCAAAATTACCTGCTAGAAATGAGAGTGAGGGGTGGACTTGTAGCAAAACCCCTAGTTTCTCTCTTTTTTTTTTTTTTTTAATTTTAAAATGCATTCCCTCTCCTACCCAATCATTTCTGACTTTCTCTCCCTCTCTATTCCCTATAGATAAGTATAAGTAAGCTAAGATGTAGCATAAGCTTTAACACTTTATTTTAGCTAGTAAGTTTTATTTTTCTCTCCCCTCTTTGCAAATAAGTGCCCTGCTATTTTGATATAGATATCCACCATTTTATAAGTGATAATTAATACGTTTGTACAGGCATCCCACATCTTACGCAGGGGTTACTTTCTAAAGGTAGCGTAAAAAAGGTGAAAAATTGCGTATAGTGAAATCGCATTTTACTGCGCCAGCGGTGACTGCCTCTGCCTCCAAAACCTCCCACCACTGCCGCGGAGCCGTGCTTAGAGCTGTGCGGCCAGCGGCAGCGCAGCGCAGGGTGGTGGTGGGGCTGGTTGCGTGTCGCCTGGCCACCACCATGCCCGGTGGCTGGCCACACAGCTCCGGGCACGGCTCCATGGCGGCGGCAGGAGGTTTTGGAGGCAGAGGCAGTAACCGCTGGCAGCATGGTGGTGGCCGGGCCTCCAGGTAAGCGGCAGCGCCGCGTGCAGACTCAAGCCCCGCCCCCCGCCCCCCTCCCCACCCACATATAGTTGAATTCGCGAAAGTTAAATGCGCATATGATGCGACATGCCTGTATTGATTTTTTTACTGCTTTTATATTGTGCAATTACTATTTTAGGCCTACATATGTAAGTTAGCATAAGTCACGTCAAGTTTCCATCTTGTAATGTCAAGCCTCTATCTTGCGTCCCCTGACCTATGACTTATACCTACCCCTCCTATGTAACTTGTTTCCTGAATGAATGGGGATGAATGCGGGTGCTTGAGAGACAACGGAAGTAGGTCTAAAAATAGCTCCCTCTGAATGACCAAACCATCAACACCAATACCAATGACCAGCCTTTGGAACCACCCTCAGCATTCAAGAAACAAAAGATGAGGCAACCCATCACTGTGCCAAGGCTGCATATGCTTAGTAAGAACAACTGGAGCCCTCTGGAACAGGACTGACATTGCCTGGACAGATCCTTCCCATAGGAGATCATAGGTAGTCTGCCCCATAAAAAGGGGTAGTGAAGACTGACTCCTGGGGACGCCCTCTCCATCTGGACCAGCACCATGCCACACCATCTATCCACCCAGAGGCCCTGCCAGCGACCCCCCCCCCTCTGGACAACACCTTCTGGACAAGGACTCCTTTCCAGCCTGGATAGGTAGCTATCACTTCACCCTTTCTTCAGCCAAGGACTTGGACTCTGTTTCTCTTCCCTACCTGGACTCCAACCCTTCCAACGAGTCTCTTTTTCCTGCCGCCATTGAGTGTGTGCATGTGCACCAATAACTTCATGGGGCTGTGTAGTGTGTTGTCTGTTTAATAGAGCTGTTATTTGGACCCCTGAGTTTGGTTTTGCTTTACTACAGTTCCGGCCCTGCTCCTCGCCCCTCTAACTTCCGTCTCATTTCTCCCTCTCCTGTTTCTGGCTCACCGCTACCTCCAGCGCCTGTCTTGAGCTCCTGTCTGCCTGCAAACCCCCACTGTTTTATCCCCACTGCCTTTTTCCTAGATCTCTGCCGCTGCTATTGCTTTGTGTAGCAGGGTGGGGTCCCTAGGGATAGCCATGTTACCCCTAGACTCCTTAACTGTGCCAGTCTTGCCCTACAGCTACCCTCTATCTCTCCCACAAAGTCTTGTTGGTGTAATTGATATAGGGAGGCTGCCCTTGATCTTTGGGTCTAGACACCGTCTGGCTAGATTTTACTGAATCCTGTGGTTCATAGATCCCTTGGTGTACCACATCATGGTGGATGGTTCTTGAGTCTCTGAGCCTTATGGGCTATATGCATGGCTCCAACCTTCCCAAGCCTCTGAGATGACATTGACATTGTCTGGTCTAGGCCTTGCTGTGATTTGGGCCCCCTTGTCCTTTCTAGGCTCTCTGCAGCCTTGTCTCTGTGCCTCTCTGGCACCAGGGTCTGTGCACCTCAAATGCTGCGCCCTCTCTGGTTCCGGGGTCCCCACATTGTGGTGGGCCCCCAATGAGGCCTCCTCCTTCCCCAAGTAGCCTCACCTAAACCACCGGTGTTATCAGACAGCAAACAAACAACAGCAATCAAACGTAAACCCCTGGGCTATAATGTAACACAAAGTGCAAGGCATGCTCTACCTCTTTAAAAGAGTAAAACTCCTTCTCTAATACTGGGTGCCTATAGGCGAGGGTACCTTGTGGACTCCTGGCGTCCATTAGCCCTAAGGGTAGCGTATCCAATGGCTGTAGCATCTCTAAGCCCTTACTTCCTGAAGGCTTCTTCCCCTTCAGCTGCTGGCAGGGAACTGAACTGCCTGGTCCCAGCCCTAGGGCCCTACCTCTTCCAGCCAGCTAACCAGGTGCAGGTGCAGCCAATTCCCTCATTAGCCAGTTGTCATGGCAACCTGCACCTGGGCTCTTATCTGGCTCTTTCTGTTCCCTCCCTGGGCAATCTCTGCTCTAAGAGGAGCAGGCACCTTAGTGCTCTGTGACACTGGCTCCACTGCCTTTTCCCCTGAGCTCCCAGGTGTCTGCCTCAGTTTCTTTCCTGGCTGTTTCCTCCTTGCCAGTGGGCTTTTCCCCTTGCACCAGTGACCTCGAGTAACCCTGGGGCCACTTGATCTTAAGTAAACGCAAGCCTCAGTTCCTCAGCCAGCTTCTCTCTAGTCCACTGGTTCTAATCCTGGTTTTGGCAACTTTCACTCCCTACACTTTAACTCTCTCACCTTAACCTTCCCCCAGGTATATCAGGTACCCCAGCACACACACATACCATACCATCCAAGTTAGGAACTTACCTGTGTGTGTGTGTAGGTGGGTTGTGTGTGTGTGTGTATATATATATATATATATAAAGTATGTGTGTGTCATTGTGTGCACGATGCATGAATTAATGATCTGTGCATGTGTACTGAGTGTGTGGGTATTGACAACTGATTGCTATCTAATTTTTGGTGTGTAGTGTGTATGTGCTTGAATTGGTGATAGGTATGCATGTGCCTAGGCTGGTTTGGATGTGTATGTGTCTGAGTTAGTATTGTGTGTGTGTATGCACCTAATTGATTTGTGTGTTTGTCTATGTGCAATTGTGCCACACCCTCCTGTCTAACAGTGCAATATTGAGATCCTGAGAGTTGGCCTGACCCCACAGGGCAACAGACTGAACCTCCCCCCACATGCCATAAACCTATAAAGACTGTTAAGGCCTTTGAATATTTCCTATGCCAACAATTGTACACCTCATGCTTAAACCATTGTCTAAGAATGACTTATCACCTTACAACTCTGTACTGATGTGGCTACCATGCATGGGGTCTTACCTCTCTTCCTATCATAGCATAGTGTGGGAGTTTTTTAACCCTTTTACCCTGGTATAATGTAGGCTGTATGACTAATTGCATGTTTTAGATTGCATCAGCATATACCAACTATCTACTCACATAGCTACCATGTGGTAGCTATGTCCTATATTTTCCTCCAACTCAACAAAACCATGTAAATAACCACAATTTTTAACATTTTTTTAGTAAATAACTCATTTTTAAAGAACTGAGAATAATAGTCTAGACATAGAAATAGACATTTTTCCCAGTTATCGCAACATATTAATCCCAGCTTTGTTCCAGAAGAACATTTTTTCCTGGTTCTTAAGCCAACATGGGCTTTTTGCTTGACTTGGCCTGCATTATTAACACATACAAGCCCTGACAAACATCTTCAATCTCACTATTCATTTTAGGCTTCATAAAATATATTAAGCCCTTCTGTTAGATTCTTCAATCCCCCAAATTACCTTCAGATATCATTTTAACTGCAGCAAAAGAATGTTTTGAGGTACCTGGGGCAGTTGCCACACACAGGCATAGGTATAACACACTGCCTTTTCTGGGCATGTGTGGGGCTCAGCGTGGGAATGCGCTGAGTTTAAAGTGTCGGGGGGGTGTTTAGGGGGCAAAATGGGGGGTTACGTCTGCAAGCATCCACCAGCAAAAACCAAAGTCAGCGCCTATGCACATAGGGGCAATGGCCAATTCTGATTGCTGCTGCTTCCATGATCATGTGACTGTGGTAAAAGCTGTTTTCTCACATCCCCATCCCTGTTAGCACCTCGGGCAGTTTCCCTTGTTGCCCCACCCTAATTATACCACTGTCTTTTAATGTGTTTTTTCCTGTAATATCTTAGGAATCATTGTTTTGGGTCCTTTCAACAAAATCCCATGTGATAGTAAGCTCTTCCTTGAATTGGTGATAGGGTCTGTATATGGGCTTTTCTGGCCACCCTATACTTTCTTAAGGATCTCATCCTGATCTGTAGCTATGGCAATCACTATCCACATTTTCTCAGAGAATGGCCAAGTTCTTTTAATCAGATTGATATGCACAATATCTACTTCAGAAATTTTCTCTACTGCACTTTTGTCAAATGCTTTAGAAACCATGAAATATCTCCTGTGTACTCAGTAGGAAAAGTATATATTTGTAGTGAAAATAGCCCTCTCTGAATTCATACGCAGAGGTGTTTGCAAGGTAGGGTGGCCATGTATCCCATGGTTGCTGAAACAGTCTGTCCCAGGGGAGCGGGGGCACTGGGAGACCCCCGCAGCAGCCAAGGGGTCTGCTTACCTCCCACAGGGCCGGAGGTGCCGAAGCGCGGGTCGTCAGCCGGGCGTTTATCCGGCTGCGGCTGAGCGGCGGGGGCGGGGCACACCGGCTGGGAGAAACAAAAGGCGGCCCCGCCAAGGCAGCGGGGTGGCTGAAGGGAGAGAGCTGGAGCACAGAGCCCCAGTGAGCAGGGGATCAGCCGCCACCCGCAGAGTGCGGGACGATGCAGGGAGGAGGCGGAGCCGGTTGCAAGCAGCACGGCGGAGCACACGGGAGCGAGACGACGAGGAGAGAAGTCAGCCCTGTAAGCAGGGCAACACCCAGCGGGGAACCCGACACCCGAGGCGGCAGGAGGCGCGACGGCAGCGCCAAGAGTGGGGCCAGCTGCACCCTGCACTACGGAGCCGACGGTGCGGGTAACCGCGACAGGGACCATTCGAAAAGCAGAGAGGCCATCTGCACCCCAGGGAAGGAGGTGGCAGGTCAGCATCCCCACTGGGAGAGGCATACCCGGTCCGAAGACCGCTGGTAGTGGCCGGGGGGACTGAGCCAAGAGAGGACAAGATGAGGATGGGTTGGAGGCCAGGATAGGAAGACCTAAGGTGGCGTATGGCCGGGGTGTAGGGGAGGATGGCGCCCCGAGAGTACCCGCGAAGAAGAGCGCCGGCCCCGGGGGACACCCCAAGGGAAGACCCCCCCCACTGAAAGAGTCATCAAAGTCGTGGCAGGCGAGTTCTGGGGTCCCCCCTTATACCAGACGGGGTAAACCCTGGGGCGTACCAATGAAGCCCGGGTGCGCAAGATCTTGGGTCCAGGCGAAGGCGGCACGCGAACTCCTGGTTGAACAAAGGCAGGTACACAGTTCCATTGATAACACCTGTCCTGTATATTCCATAGGTGCAGGTTGCCATTCAAATGAAGAGTTTTGTCCTGTTGTCAGTGGGATGTCCAAGACAGGTGTTTACAATGGGATGGTCCCGGTGTAAATGGGACCATTCCCTACCACTTGTGCTATCTGATGTTCTGCATGACTCCCTTCACTCCCACACCTAGTGTGCTTAACTGGCACAAGAGCTCAGAGCTGAGCAAAAGTCAGAAACCAGGGGGTAGAACAAAGTGTACTATTTTGTGACTGAGGAACTATGGCCACCCTAGTGCAATGACCTTTTCAGCCATAGAAGTAAATGATTTGTAGTCAGTTTCACTTTACACAAGCCTCCCCTAAATAAAGATATTAAATGCTTATATCCATGAACAAAAGCCCAAGACTTAGTTTAATGTTAATATATTACCACTAAGTTTTTGTTAGTGCTTGTGATATTTTGTCCATAATATAAGAAGATTGTGCCAATTGTTTCTTCAAAGATATTGATAGAGGACTATAAATTAATGCCCTTAATTCATAGAAGAAAAGGAAGACAACAAAATTGGAAATATGCTCCCACCTGATAAACTCCAGATGTGGTATAGCCACAGTGTCCTCTTACCATACTGCATTTCCAAGATGTACCAGATTATTTAACCCTGAGGTGATCTCAAGACAAATTCTTCCAGGAAAGTGTTTCCAGCCTACTTTGTGGCAGGCAAGATAATATAAATTGGCAGCAAAAACTTAAGGTCAGATCGTTAGAGTACAAAAACACAGTCTCTGGATGAGGCCTCCATATTGGTAGTTCTTAGCAGTTGCTACCACAGAGCTAATTGTTGGTTTTGCTTCAGACTGAGGGAAGCACTTCCCGGATGATGGGAGTGAGGGATATTAATTTTATGTTGGACACCTGAGATTAAAGCTCTGAGCTTCTTGCTACCAATAACTGACTTTAGCCAGGATTTGAAAAATGCGCTCCTCCTAGCTAGAAACCTCTGAGAAGTGTGAATGATAAGAGTGACTTTAGACAAGCTGATAAACAGATCAGGGTTTCTGTATTCTGACTGCAGTACAGAGTGTGTGACTGTCAGGATGCTAAATGTTGTCAGGTAACATCTGTCCTTTTGTTTTATCTGCTCTGTTAAGGCTCAGGGAGGCAAGGAAGACTAAGTGGGAAAAGGAGGGGCAAAGGGGAAAGAAGAAAGGAAAAGGGAAAGAAAAAAAGGAAGCATTTAGGAATGGAGGGAAACAGGCATGAAAAAAGATAAAGGGAGGGGAGTGAGGAAAAAATGATTAGAAAATAAAAGATTAAGAAAAAAAGTGAGCCAGAAAACATCCTATTACCAGGAATCCAGGTTTTCTGTTTCCCACATGACTGTCCCCACCCCTGCCCCTATCCCACTCCCTCCCTCACTGTGGGGGCCTTGATCTTCCCCCCTCATGCCCTCTCCCCCACACAGACTTACCTGCAGGGCACCACTCCCCATGCTGCCTGGCTGCATTCCTGTGAATCAGTTATCAGATTGGTATTGGCTGAAATGGCTGGTTAATAATTGACTATCAGTATTGGCTAAGAAAATTTTTATTGGTGCACCCCTACATACTTTATACTCTGCATGTTACTAGTGGCCAACCAGTGCTCAGAGTTGATGTCCTGGTATAGTATGCATGGTGACACCATGGTGTAGTACTGAAAGATACTGCACTCCATGTGAGCTCACTCTAATACTAGATAGGAACATGTAAACCCAGGCCTAGTAAATAAAATATAGGTTTTTCTCCTCGCAATCTGTCTGAACTTTACTGCAAACAGTTGATTGAAGATAGCTTATAGAAGAAAGTGAGCAGAACCCTGAAGAATTCCTGAAAGGCAACACTGGGAGGCATAAATTTGTCTATCGCAGTTAAATTTAGTACTATTTCCCAGATTACTGAAGTCAGCCACAGAAATGGGGAGCTTTGATGTGTGTAACAGTTTTTGTTTTCTTCTGCTCCTCTTGCCATCAAATGGAAACAAAATGCTCCCCACTGGAGTTGCACATTCTGTATGCTAATGAACTTCTCAGTTTTATTTTAAAAAATGTAGTCTCCTCTGTGTTTTCCATAGTCCCACCTGCAAATAGTCAATCTGCCATTTTTTCCTGTGCTGGACTGTAAAACTGTTTATACTTGCTGCACTGAGACATTATAAGGGCATGTTAAAGGTCAGCAATGAGATAATTCTGCCATTAATTAATAATACGATAATTTCTTGTGTGGGTGCTCAGTTCTATTTAGTAATAATAATAATGAGGTCATGATATTCTAATTATACAGAAGTGGATTCACTGAAGGAAATAATTTACCAGTGGAAACAATATCTTGCTAGCTGGAGGAAGCTTTTCAAAAACTCCAAAATAGATGTACAACTGTAACAAATTTCCCAATTCAAAAAATGTTTGGTCTGTTATAGACATTATCTTTCAGTTGTATTTTCAGTATCCCATACAGGTTATTCAAATGATGTGTTTTTAA
This sequence comes from Alligator mississippiensis, assembly GCF_030867095.1. Classification (NCBI taxonomy): domain Eukaryota; kingdom Metazoa; phylum Chordata; order Crocodylia; family Alligatoridae; genus Alligator; species Alligator mississippiensis. The sequence continues at coordinate 97,134,240 of NC_081825.1, read as the reverse complement.
TAAATGCTAAATCATGGAAAAACAGTTTGATTGAGTACTCAGGTAAGGCCCTTGATAAATAAGCTGTAGTACATGATGCTCATCTACTTAAGGTAAACTAGCCAAAATTTGGTGCAAACATCAATATTTCTGAGACTCATTTTTTCCAATTAAATTTAAAAGGAGGTTTAATTTAAAATATGAGCAGCAAATGGGGGAAGAAACCAATGAAAAGCAATATTACATGGTAAGGATAAGCAGTCTTGTCTGTCTTGTTTTTACACCACACCCATCACTTTAATCTCCAAGTGTCAGTAAAAACATAAATAATTCTAAGTAATCACATTTATCATCACAGTCCACACCTTAGCTTCAAGGTCTTTTCAAAATTGTAAGCAGGAAAGGTTTTTACCTATTTTCTAGTCCTTGCCTGCAGTTAAATCTTATATGTGGGACACATTGTTATATGTGGGAATTCATTCTGGAGACTCTACATTTCATTTACTGTACTTAAGTTGCTGGAGGTTCTAAACTGATAATTCTTGAATAATACATGTGGCCTGAATCATTAATATGTAAAAATGATCAGGATCTCCATTTTTCATGTTACTCAAGTATTACTACTGTCAGACAAGTCAATATTTTCACTACTGATAACCGACACAATTAACTGGTCCTCCATTATAGAGCTTTTTTAGCACTGTCATCCAACAGTGGAAGCCATTTGCAGGAGCCAATTTATTCTTTTTTTATTCTCTTCATTATTTTTCATTTCTTTATTACTTTATACACACACACACTCACAAAAATGGTTTGAAATGTCTTAGAATCCTAAAATAATAGAATAATAGAAAATAAGGGTTGGATGGGACTTCAGGAGGTCATCTAGTCCAACCCCTTGCTCACAACAAGCCCATTCCCAACTAGATCATCCCAGTCAAGATTTGTCTACCCAGGTCTTAAAAACCTCCAAGAATGGAGATTCTACAGCCTCTCTGGGTAACCTGTTCCAGTGCTTTACTACTTTCTTGAGAAAGTTATTTCTCATATATATCCTAAACTTCCCTTGCAGTAACTTGAGACCATTGCTCCTTCTTCTGTCATCTGCCACCACTGAAAGCAGTCTGTCTCCATCATCTTTTGAACCTCCCTTCAGGTAGTTGAAGGCTGCTATTAATTCCCCCCTCAGTCGTCTCTTCTCAAGACTAAATAAACCCAGTTCCCTCAGTTTCTACTCAGAAGTCATGTTCCCCAGCTCTCTAACCATTTTGTTACCCTCTGCTGGACTCTCTCAAATATGTCCACATCCTTTCTGGAGAGGCCCAAAATTGGACACAGTACTCCAGATGTGTCCTCAGCAGTGGTGAATAGAGGGGAACAGTCACTTACCTTGATCTGCTGGCAACGCTCTGCTGGCACGCAGGGCGATGAGGCTCCTGGGTGCCCCAGGAGCAGGGGGGATTCCTCCCCCATGACAGCCCCCAACCAGCAGGGGATAGAAACCCGGAAAGGGCTAAGGGTTGGCTTCCTTTAACTTCAGTGAGCCGAGCCCCAGAAGTGGAGATGCGTGTGGCACTCCCGCACCATTTTAAGCGCACGTTCTCCCAGCATTGGGGAGGAGTGAGGCTGATGACACCATAAAAAGGCATCTGACAGCTGACAACGAGGGAGTGGTTGCAGTATAGGCTGCAAGGAGCTTCCCCACATACCAGGTGCGATCTGACAAGGATGCCAAGGAGCTGCCAGAGACCTAGTTCGAAGACCTGGAGGGTCTCTGGCCCTGAAGACAGAGTGCAGAGTATGAGTGTCTGTGTAGTCGCCTGTGATGTTCACTTGAATGCTTTGCCTTTTTGGTCCATTCAGACACAGATGTGTCCTTTTGGGTTGACCTCTTGTCCTCCAGCGAGATTTCCTAAAAGGGTCCCCAGGGGTTCTTGCCTGCCACATCCTTGATGTTATGGATTATTGCTGGGAGGGAGTTCTCTAATCCATCTTCTTCTGGTTGCCTCTTCAGTCTCTTGCTTAGGTCATCATCTTGGGGCTCTGCTTCCCCTACACCCCACTGTGTGCCAACCAGTGATGTTGTTAGTCCTTGGCTGAGGCTAAAGCAAAGTCAATCTGCCACAGCTGGGCCTTTGGCCCTTATCTAATCTTAGTCACAATTTGGACAGTGTACCATCCTTTTGGTAGGCTTCACGTTGACCTGATTTGTTATGGTGCTCACCCTGGGGGTATTATGTCTCAGGGCACTCTCTCCCCTCCAGGGGCTACTCACAGCTTTCGTATCCTTTCTTCTTTTTCCATCTCCATGGGTGCACCGCTGTCCCTGTCTTTGCCAGCATTGTCTGGGATCCATGGTCTGGAGAGAGGTAAGTAGTGGGCTCTTTAACACTTGCATCAGAAAGTTATTTCCAACACTCTCCAAAAATTTCATGGATTGCCTGTGTACTGCTGTATTGCCCTCCCAGCAGATGTCAGGGTGATTGAACCTACACCATCAGGTTCTCATCCGCCCATTTCCTGAGCCTGTCAAGATCAGCCTGGATCATGCTCCTGTCCTCAGGTGTGGATGCTTTACCCCAAAGTTTGGTATCATCAGCTAACTTGGCCAGTCCGCTTTTGACTCCAATGTCCACATCATTAATAAAGATATTGAACAATATAGGTCCAAGGACAGAGCCTTGGGGGACCCCACTGGTCACAGGACACCATAATGATTGACTTACATCAACCACCACCCTCTGGGTCTAACCACGGAGCCAATTCCCCAGCCAGCGGATCGTGGTGGACCCAAGGCCACAGTTCGCCTGTTTTGCCAAGAGGTGATAATGGGATACTAGATTGAAGGCTTTTTTGAAGTCAAGATATATGACATCAATCTCCTCTCCCTTGTTCAGGTGATAGGTCACCTGGTCGTAAAAGGAAATAAGGTTGGTCAAGCAAGACCTACATGCAACAAACCTGTGCTGGCTATCCCTCAGGATGTTGCTGTCAGCCAGTCTGTTAAGAATGGCCTCTTTAATAATCTTTTCTAAGACCTTCCCCGGGATAGAGGTCAGGCTGATGGGCCTGTAGTTAGCCGGATCCACTTTCCTCCCTTTCTTGAAGATAGGCATCACATTGGCCTTCTTCCAATGTTCGGGCACTTCACCAGAGCACTAGGAGTTCTCTAAGATCCTTGCCAGGGGCTGGGCTATGATGCTATCCAGCTCCTTGAGTACCCTGGGGTGTAGATTGTCAGGGCCAGCTAGCTTGAAGGTGTCCAGCCTCTCAAGGTGTTCCTTTATGAGGTCAACATTGATGGAGGGCAGGGAATCTCCCTCACCTGGGCCTCCCTGTCTTGTAATGGGCAGGGGCATCCCGTGGGACTGATGAAAGACCGACGCAAAGTACCCATTTAATAGGTTGGCTTTTTCCTGGGCATCGGTCGTCAGTTCTCTCTTCTGGTTTAGCAGGGGTCCAATGCTGCCCTTGCTTTTTCTCTGGCTCCCCACATATCTAAAAAAGGACTTTTTATTGTCCTTGATACTTACAGATAGTTGACATTCTGTCGCAGCCTCGGCTTTCCTGGTTCGCTCCCTGCAGGACCGAACCAGTGCAGAATATTCCTCCTTGGAGGTAGATCCCATCCTCCATCTTTTGTAGGCCTTTCTTTTTAGCCTCAGGAGGTCTGCTAGGTCCCTGGAGAGCCAGGGGGGCTGCTGTGCCCTTTTGCTGCCTTTCCTCCAAGATAGAATAGCCTGAGCTTGTGCATCGAGGATCGCTTCCTTAAGGAGCAACCACTCATCCTGAACTCCCCTCCCCTTGGGGTCATGGTCCCTTAGGGCTCACCAACAAGCCTCCTGAGCTTGTCAAAGTCAGCTTTCCTGAAGTCAAGGACTTCTGTATTGCTGACTGACTTGCCAGCTTTATGGCGGATAGTGAAGGTGATCAGCTCATGGTCATTGTCACCCAGCTTCCTGTCAATCACTAGGTCACTGATTAGGTTGTCCCCAGTTGCCAGTACCAGGTCAAGCAGCACTTTACCTCTCGTTGGCCCGTAGACCTCTTTTGTCAGATAGAGGTCATCCATGCATGAGAGGAAGCTTTGCAACCGCTCGGATTTAGCCAAGCATTCTTCCTATGAGATATCTGGGTAGTTGAAGTCTCCCATGACAACCATGGACCTGGAACATACTCCCTGGTGAACTCCTGGTCAAGCTCTTGACTTTGGGTGGGAGGTCTGTAGTAGACTCCCACCATCATGTCTGCTGTGCCATGTTCCCCACAGATTTTAACCTAGAGGGTCTCCAGCCATCCACCCTGGTAGCCAATATCAGCTTGCAGGGACGCGTAGTTCTCCTTAACATAGAGAGCTATGCCCTACCCCTTTTGTCCCATCGATCTCTCCTGTACAGGGTATAACCATCTATACCCATGGTCCAGTCATGGGTGGAGTCCCACAAGGTCTCCGTTATCCTTATGACATTGTAATTATTTGCGTTAAGCAGGAGGACAAGTTCCTCCTGTTTATTCCCCAAGCTCCTGGCATTTGTGTACAGGCAGGCAAGTATCCTCTTGGGAGCCCTTGCCTTGCCTACCGGTTTTTCCACTGCTGGGGTAGGGGTGGGCTCCCTTAAGCACCTTGGCCTGCTGGCTTTGCAAGGGTTGCTCAGCAGGCCAGCAGTGGTGGTAGTCCCCCCCGCCCCCTGGCAGTCTTAGTTTACAGCCCGGTAGAGCAGGTCAGCCAGTCTGGCTGTGAAGGGCCTCCTCCCCAGTGGAGAGAGGTGGAGGCTGTCCCTTCCCAGCAGCTCTCTCACCAAAGAGCGGACTGTGGTCATGGAAGCCAAAGCCTTCCCGATGACACCAGCACTGCAGTCTTTGGTTGACTACCTGGATCCTCCTCTCCCTCCTCAGCCCAAGACTGGGAGGATCAAAGAAAACACCACCTGCACCCTCAGACCCTGTAGCCCCTTTCCCAAATCCTTGTAGTGCCTCATGACCTGGCTGGGAGCGCTCTGAGCCATGTCATTGGTGCCCACATGGATAAGGAGCATGGGATAGTAGTCAGTGGGCTGGAGGAGTTTAGGGATCTTCTCCACAATGTCTCTGATGCGGGCTCCTGGGAAGCAGCAGACTTCCCGGGCTAAGGGGTCAGAGCGGCAGATTGCCCCCTCAGTCCCCCTCAGAATGGAGTCTCCCATGACAAATGCTTTGCATTTTGTCTTGGGGAGAGCAGGGGCAGTAGTTACAGTAGTGTCCATGTGGCCTGAGGGAGCTGGCAACTCAGCAGGCTCAGCTGGGGTTGCAAGAGGTTTGTACCTGTTGCATAGCTCCAGCGGGGCAGGGGCCTTGGTGCGGCGGGCCTTGGGGCCCTTGACCACCTTGGTCCATCCCCTTGGCTGGACATAATAGGAGGTCCCTGGGTCCTCCCTTGTCCTGGAGGGAGACTGTGGTCTATCCTCCATCTCCAGGGGGAGAAGGGCCTGGGAGTAGGAGTCTATCTCCTTTTTTAAATACATAAAGAGAATGAAGAAGGCCCTGGGTAATGTGAGGCCCCTGCAGGATACGCTTGGCAACCTGGTGGTTGCACCAGAGGAGAAAGCAGACCTCTTTAACAATTTCTTCAGGAGGGATGTGGACAGCATTGAGAAGGTCCAAAGGAGGGCCACTCACATGATCCGGGGGACAGCAGGGTAGACCCTATGAGGCTATGGGACCTCAACCTGTTCAGCCTTCGCAAGAGATGACTGAGGGGGGACCTGGTGGCCATCTATAAACTTACTAGGGGGGACCAGCAGGGTTTGGGAGAGACCTTGTTCCTTCCTCCTGGAGAAACAAGGAATAACGGCCATAAGTTGCTAGAGAGTAGGTTCAGACTAGACATTAGAAGGCACTACTTCACAGTCAGGGTGGCTAGGATCTGGAACCAACTTCCAAGGGAAGTGATGATGGCTCCTACCCTGGGGGTGTTTAAGAGGAGGCTCAACATTTACCTGGCTGGGGTCATTTGAGCCCAGTTTTCTCTCCTGCCCAGGGCAGGGGGTTGGACTAGAAGATCTACAAGGTCCCTTCCAACCCTACATCTATGAATCTATGAATTTCCTGCTTGCAGTCCCTGATGGCATGCAGTCTCTGGACTGTGGCCTGGAGCTCTTCCAGCTGGCGTGCCAGAAACCCCAAAAGGGAGCAGACCCCACCAGGGGAGGTGGCCATGCTCTCAGGCCCCAGAGCCTGAAAAAGCAACAGGCAGCCCCCGCAGCTGAGAGCCAGGGGCTCCGTCTGCGTGGAGTCCGGAACCATGGGCTCTGTCTGCATGGAGGCCTCTGAGGAGCTGGGGGGCGCAGACCCCGAGGGGACCCTTGGGGTGTGGTGTGTGCCCATCTGTGTTATGCTGCTGGTGGGCTGGCCACGGCTGGGACTGGCTTCCTTAGGGTGGGGGTGCACAGGCAGGGCCCTGGGCCCTCCCGTTCGCCCTCCTGCGCAAACTGCACTAACCCATGCACCGGGCAGACAATCATGTCTGTTTGCCCAGCCTGTTCGCGTGGCTCCAGTCATGTGGTTCCCTGGGGGGCTGGGTGAAGTAGGGGCCGGGGGGGGCAAGACCCTCCTCAGTCCACTCAGCCTCCTCCTCCCACTGTCTGGGGTTAACCCCTTCCTACCACAGACCCTGCTTACCTCCGGCTGCGCTGGGGGTTGGAGGGGTGCTCCGTGGTTGCTGGGGAGCTTCGGGGGAGTGGGGGCACAACGGGCTTTCACCCGCGTGCCTCTCGCCACTCCCTGGTGCCTGTCTGAGACACCACCTAAGTCCCCATCCCCTTTACCCTTGCACCCAGAGCCTTGTAGTCACTTTTGATCTGCTCAGGGTCTCCCTTGGCAGTATCATTGGTGCCCACATGTATGAGCAACATGGGGTAGTAGTCAGAGGGCCAGATGAGTCTCAGGAATCCCTCTGTGACATCTTGGATCTGAGCTCTGGGCAAGCAGCAGACCTCCTGATACCACACGTCAGGCCAGCAGATGGATCCCTCTGTCCCCTGCAGAAGGGAGCCTTCAACTATTACCACCCATTACTTCTTTTTGGTGGCAGTGGTCTCGATCCTTCCCACCTTGGAGAGGTCTGACCTGTCCTCCTCCACCAATGGAACATGCTTCTCCCTCTCTAGGGCTCCATATCTGTTCTCCAAGCAAACTTCTGCAAGTGGAGATGAAGATTTCTGCTTGCTGCCAGAGATCATAAGCTTCTAGCTTCCACCTTCCTCAGAGTCTATGTCCTCTCCCTTCTCTAGTACAGCCTTTCACGGTTCTTCCTCCACAGGCCCAGAGGTCTCCTCCAGCATCAAATCAAGTAACTTCTCATGGCAGAGGATGCTTCAGAGCCTTTCCACCTCCTTCTGTGGCTCTCTTGTCTTCTCAGACAGACAACAGCAGGAGGCACTGCTCACATCACAGGCACTTCCTCTACCTAGCCATCACCAGAAGGAACCCACAAACCACAATCTCCACATCATTAAACCTGGACCTGGGTGTAAGCATTGATTGTGAGCAGTCCTGCCTGGACAGACACCTCACAGGTGCAAACAGAGGCAGTGGCTCTGGCTCTGGCATTGCAAAATCCTCCAGCCATTTCCCTGGGTCTTTTAATCTGCCTCCTCATTCTTACTGCCCTTCTTTCAAGCACACCTTCCTGAGCAAAGTCACCTGTAAGCTAGCCTATTTACCGTTCCTTGGTCCCAAAAGTTTCCTTTTTCCCTGCTTCCTCTCACCAAACATAAAGGCATCTCTGCAAAGAGGAAGAGGGGTAAACTGACTTGCAAACTGGCTGCAAACTGCTTTCCTTGTTTTCTGCCCTTGTTAGCTCATTCCCAGTTCCTAATCTCACCTTCTTCTCACCATCTTATGCTTGCTTCTTTGAGTGTAATAATTAGATAATTTATTTCAAAAGAAAGAACACATAGTAAAAATATAAAAGTGAATTGTTACAAGGTTAACCGAAGCCTACCTGTTTTAGCTACTTAAGTGGAAGTCATTATATTGCCAATAAGATTTGAATTCATGTCTGTAATGATGAAACTCAGCTGGATTTTGGTGGGATCTTTTTTTGGTTACTTATGTGGGAGTTTTGCTCTGCCTTGTTCCTGAGCCAGGCCTGTGCTAGCTAGCCCTAGTTTCCTCTAACTTATGTAAGCAACCAGCAGTTCTAAGGGCCTGAAATGTCAGCCAGGGATTGTTGGGGATAAAGAAAACCTAGCTGCAATCCTTTCATCCTTACCCATATCAAACCATATACACTGGTTTGATTTTCCTGTGGGTTGTTGAACTAGCTTGTTGCAATGCCACTGGCTCAACACAGATCAGTTACACCAGTACAAGAATAGGTCCATAAAAAAGAGATTTTAAATGGACTATGTAGTATAGATAGGCTTGGCAGAATTCAATTTTTATTTTATAATAATTTTGACGGCTAAAATCAATGTATATTTTAAACATTTATTTTGATTTTCATCAATTTAAATTTTCAGAATTGTGCAAAATTAGGGATATGGGGCAGGCAATTTATTAATGATAGTATGTTGTTATTATTATAGTGCAGTTTAAGCCCCCACCACAACAAACTTAACTACTCTAGGACTGCTGCCAGCTGAACAGCAGAACTTCAGTCAGTCCCAGCTCTGCTCACCTATAGCTCCTTCGTTCACTTTCTCACTTTCTTTTCCTTTGTTCCCTGGGGTTTCTGGGAGTTGCAGTCCAAACTACAGTCAGCATGCTTCTGCCGTAGGACTGCTCCCCCTGTCATCACAAACTTCATCAGCCATTATTTATCTTACATCGTCTTTCTATAAATTGTGATTATTAACGATAGAAATATTTCTGTTGGGCTGTGGGTGTGAGGTGAAATCAATGTTTATCAATGTTTTCCGATAAAAAACAAATCCTGCCAAGCCTAAGTATAGGCAAGATTCTTATTCTTGCTTCAACCCTTACATGCCAGACAGGAGAGTCAGGAGTAACTTAACAGAGCTCTAAAATGTTTAGCTCCAGCCAAATGAGAATCCTCCTGGACAGCAACTGAAAGAGAGAGCCAGAGGGTGTCTTCCAGGGATACCTTCACAAGCTCCGTATGTTAGGAATTGGTCTGGAGCCTATACGTAGCTGCATCAGACTGCATCACTTAGGCAGTTCCCAGGACTAAGTTATGTCAGAGGCAGCTTCAGCCCCTGAAGCAGCTCTGGAACTGGTAGGTACAAAGCGGGCTAAAACTTGCCCTAGTGCCGCATTCCCTTAGGCTGTGAATGATCTGTTAGGATATGCCACTGTAGAATTAACTCAGGGGATTAGTACCTGAGTATGAAAATTTGGGTTATACTAGGTGAGAGCAGCTGCAAGCTATACCTGTGCTAATGTGTCTTCACTAATACTGTAGTCACCCAAGGTGTGTCTACACATGCAATAAATGCACATGAATAAACTCCGGAGCTAATTGCTCCTGGGCACCGCATCCTCATGTGCACCTGGGACTGCGGCACACTCAACTGGGTTGGAGCATCCCCAACTGGTAGAGGGCCCAGGGATTCAGTATGCCGGCCCAGGGCTGCTTCCCCCAGCTCAGTGTGCTGCAGAGGGGCTGGCTGGGGTACAAGAGTGCTTCAGTGCAGGGCTAGCCAGCAGGTAGCCCTTGCACTGAAGCACCCTCGTGCCTCAGCTAACCAGGTCAGCATCTACACATGTGCTGCTGTGGAGTAAAAAACTCTGGAGCAGAATAGTACTTGTACTGTTCTGCCATGGAGGTAATTAGTATATTCCAGTCTAATAGAGGCCCACACGTAGACATTTACTGAGCAGCTAGTTAATTTATTGTGCAGAGGTGTTACTTTACATTATAGAATTTAAGGCTTGGGACTTAAAATTTATATTCAGATGGCAGTGTTAGACCCTATAGTGTTGTGGGGAATTGGACAAGGGGTTCCAATTCATCCCAATGCAGAATTAAGAGACAAACTCTGATCTGGAATCCAGTTTATATTCTGAAGCACCCTCGAGAGGCTGTTTAGTTTGGGTTCTGGTTTATCATTTTTCCCAGTTGAATTATATCTGCGCACCAGCAAATAGCACCTTCTATTGCTGAATGCAATGGCATCTTTACTGTTGACAACCATCATTATTATTGGTGAAAACAACAATATAGCTGTAAGAAAGGAATGGAGACATCTGGAAGTGTAGAATATAAAATGTGTCAGATAAAACCTTCTTCCCATCTCTCATAATTATACAGAATTTAAATTTCCAAGGGGATTAATATTGTTTATCAGCCAGCCCCACAGCAGGACATTTAAGAAGTTTATGACAAAATGGGAACAAATGTTAAAGAGATGTTCTGAAGTAAATTGTTTCTGGTTTAATTCTGCTGACTACATTGGCTAAATGCTGATGTACTACTGCAGTGCAGGGTTCACAGTACTTTGGATTAGCACTAAAGAAAATGCATTAGTTTGACAGTTGCAGTAAATGAGCCTTGAGCTTTTTATTTTTATTTCATGGCTGGTTAGGTGTTCAGGTCACATTCCAGCCTTATTAGTGAATGGTGGCAATTTAAAACTAGTTATGAATTCTCTAACTCATGAGTTAGCTCTGTGAGTTGACATGTTAGCTGAACTGGAGATTCCTGTATCTAGCAGGACTTTTTTAGACTCCTATTCCTGAATCTAGCAGGACTTTTTTTCTTTTGGACCTTTTAAATCGAAGAGTAGTTGAATAAAATAACCATTTCTTGCTGCATGGGCACGTAAATATTGCAGTTGGAAAGTTAACAACAGTCATATGTGATATTGCTTGAACATTTCCATTTTTAATTTCCACTTTCAGTTGTTCAAAACTTTCCTTTATGGGGCTGAAATATTACAGTCCTAGTTTCTGCCTGAAAGAGAATTTAAAAACAAAACATCATGAGCCAAAATAGTTCAAAACATCTCTGTCTCTCCAAGAAGTGAATTTTTACCCTGGCAGTAGTAGCCTTTGCTTATATAATGAACAATATATCCTGTACCATCAAGTCAAGTCTGCCCATGATGTACACAGCTATAAGCCGTTAATAACTCAAGTCTCCTATTGTTTCCAAGGGTGATATAGGGCAAAACATTCAGGTAAACAGTCATAACTTTCTGATCTGTAAATAAATGTAAAGATTTAGTCTGTCAATGAAAAGTGGCAAGATAGAGGTACTGTAAGTGTGTTTCTAGTGTGTTTGCCACTATAGTGTCTAGGCATCATATGATTATCAACTAAGGCATAACTGAAGGTATACATTCTTCTCTTCCTTTGCAAGAGTGTAGCTTTGACTGTGTGTGCATGTGCATACTGAACAACTGAAAGAAGAAAGTCAAAACGGAAATGTTCAAGTAACATCACATATAACTGTTGTTAAAACTCCAGCTGCAATACCTACACTCTCATACCAGCAATTGTATTGTATGTTCTTCTACTGTGTGCTGTACATGTCAATTTTTGCATTTTGCATACACTGGTACATGCACAGGATCATATTCTTGTTTCTTTCAGTATAAAGATATGTTGCAGAGAAAAGGAATGAGGAAGGTGTTCTTTATTTCCTGGTCTCTGTAACACAGGAGCAGGCAAATACTGCCCGCAGGCCGGATCTGGCCTGCCAGGCCATTCTACCTGGTCTGTGGGGCCCTTAAAAATTTTGTAAATTAATATTTATTTGCTCCTGGCTGCCTGTCAAAGATGACAGGAGCCAGGGGCAGTAGGACTCAGGGGGAGCCTGCAGGACCAAGCAGCCCAGCCTTGCTCCACCCCCAGCCCTTTCCCTGCCTTCTTGCCCCAGCACTGCTCCAGTACCACGGGACCCTGGGCTGCTTCGCCAGACTCGCCAGACTGGGGAGCATGGGCCACGCCCATGTGCTAGGAGTGGGAGGTGTATGTGTGTGTGTGTGTGTGTGTGTGTGGAGGCAGGGGCAGAGGGCGTGTCTGTGTGTGTGGAGGCAGGGGCCGAGGGTGTGTGCGTGTGTGTGTGTGTAGGCATGGGCAGAGGGTGTGTGTGGTGTGTGTGTAGGCAGGGGCAGAGGGGATCTGTGTGTGTAGGCAGGGGCAGAGGAAGGGTGTGGATGAGTGTGTAGGCAAGGGCAGAGGATGAGGGTGTGTGTGTGTGTATGTGTGTGTGTGTGTGTGTGTGTAGGCAGGGGTAGAAGGGGGTGTGTGTGTATGTGTTTGGGTAGGCAAGGGCAGAGGGTGTGTGTGTGTGTAGGCAGGGACAGAATGTGTTTGTGCATTTATACGGTGAATCCCACACACACACCCCACCATAAACATGCACCCACACCCCCCCCTTGCACTACCATACACGCAGACCCCTACACCCATACCCCCTCACACACCCTAGCCACCCTCCCCCATACACAACCCCCACAAACCCCATATCCATCCACACCCACATATCCACACACACATACACATGCTCCCTCACCCCACACCCCCACACCTAGCCACCCCCACAGACACCCACATCCTCCCCCACACCCCACATACCCACAACTCCCCACAAACCTATATCCAACCCCCACAACATACAAGAGTAAGACTTCATTTTAAGCTGTTGTACAAACACTTCTATGTACACTACACAAACACATGTAAATCAGGACAAAAATATTTTTTGAAATCAAATTAAAGAATGTTGTAGATGTTTTCTTTTAGAATATAATTTGGTATTTTTCTGGTTCTGAGATGGCAAAACCCCTTGCTGAAAGGAGTACTTCTGGGGGGCAAAGGGCGGGACTTCTGGTGGCAAAGGTCAGGTGTTAGGGGGTGAGACTTCCGATTACAAGATAGTGACCAGGGGGTGGGGCACCTATCAAGGGGCAGAGCTTCCCAGGTGGCCCTCAACAGCTTGCCCAAACTCGGTAAGCAGCCCTCTGTCCGAAATAATTGCCCACCCCTGCTGTAACATGACATGAGGCAGAGTTATGTAAAGTAAAATGTTGAATCCTGATAGGGCAGCATCCATTGACTCTAGCCCCAGCTGTTCTAGTGAAAATTGTGGTCATTTTCCGTATTTTTATTACCTTAATGGTGACACTAAATCATTTGTTCTTTAATCCCTGAAATCTGATTTCCCCTTTTTAAATTCTGTAAAACTGATATTTACTTTTTGGTTAAAACAACATTCTTGGGTGACCCAGTTAAGCAAGCCTCATATACTGTTTTTGGTATCATTACATGTTTATATGCATGAATTTACTTGTTGCGACTATCCTCTCTGAGCTGAAGAATATTGAAATCTCTACCTGCTGCTTGTTCATGAATAAAGAGGAGGCAGGTAGATTGAGTAGTTTCAAGAGGCGAATCATGAGTCATGCATATATGTTGCTCTCTGCTTCTCACATCCATCTATTGTCCAGCTGTATACAACACTCAAATGTAATTTGTGACCCAAAACACATTAAATGGATGAACAATTTTTTACCATTCAGCCCTTTTGGCATCCCTTTAACAACAACAACATACATAACATATTCAAGAAATAAACTTTTTCTGTAGTAAGCGTTAATAGAATATAAAGAAAGGACCAACCAAGAAGGAGTAGGAAATACCTAAGTAGATATCACACATAAAAAAGTAAACTGAATAGAGACTGAACCAATATAAAGAGCTTACAAATGGTGTCTGTTGGACTTAAATCTGACTTGTCCGATACAATGGTTTTAGTCTTAACACATTAGTCTTTTTACACTGAAAATAATCAAAGGCAGTTTTCCAGTTCCAGTTATGGTATATATGATTCCATGTTTTCCATCACCTTGCAACCTAGCTGGGTACAAATCTGTTAATTTTAGGCTTATTTCACATGAATTATTCTTAGCCTGGCAGAATTGTTCCCTTTCTGAAGAGCCAATAAGAAAATGGAAACTACTAAAAAGAGAGCATTTCCTTGAAGAAGGAGAACATCGGGAATCTGCAATCCATGGGGCGGATAGCAATACAGCACAGGTAAGCAATAAGCTGCCCTTTGGGAATCGGAGCTGGGGGGCAAAAAAGGCACCAGTCACAGGGCTCAAGTGCCTATATACTAATGCTAGGAGCGTGGGGAACAAGAAGGATGAACTAGCACTCCTGCTTGCAGAAAACACCTACGACTTAGTAGGGCTATCTGAAACCTGGTGGGATTCTTCCCATGATTGGGCGGTACATATTGAGGGTTATAGGCTGTACAGAAAGGACAGGGTGGGGAAGAAAGGGGAAGGGGTTGCGCTCTATGTCAATGAGCAATATACTTCGACCCTCATCAAGACGGAATCGAAGGAGAAAGTAGAAGGATTGTGGGTTAAGTTACATGGGGGGCAAGGAGAAAGGGATTTGGTGGTAGGGGTCTGCTACAGACCCCCACACCAAGGGGAAGAACTAGATTCAGGGCTCCTGAGGCAGCTCTCGGAGACCATAAAAACTAGGGAGGCGGTAGTCATGGGGGACCTGAACTACCCAGACATCTGCTGGGAGACACAGACAGCAAAGTCTCACCGTTCACGTATGTTCCTATCCTGTGTACAGGACCTCCACCTGACGCAGGAGGTACATGGTCCCACTAGGGGGAATGCCTTACTGGACCTGGTATTGGCAACGGGGGATGACATGGTAGGGGACCTACAGATCGGTGGTCACCTGGGGGACAGTGATCACCAAATAATAGAATTCATCATAAGACGTCGAGTGGGTAAGGTAACTAGTAGGGTGAAAGTGCTGATTTCAATGAACTCAGGAGATTAGTCAAGGACGCACTGCAGAGCAGGAGTTTTGAAGAGATGGGAGCCCAGGAAGGGTGGCTGTACCTTAAGGAAATGATCCTTCGGGCACAGAGGGAGACGATCCCGATGCGAGGAAAAAGAGGGAAAGGGGCCAGGAGGCTTCCTTGCCTGACCAGAGAAATCCAGGGCAGCCTGCAGACTAAAAGGGGAGCATATAAAAAGTGGAAACAGGGAGAAATTACCAAAGAGGAGTATACCTCCTCTGCTCGCACTTGTAGGGAGGCAGTTAAACGGGCCAAAGCTACCATGGAGCTGAGGATGGCATCCCAAGTTAAGGATAACAAAAAATTGTTTTTTAGATATATAGGGAGTAAAAGCAAGGCCCAGGGTGGAATAGGACCTCTACTAAATGGGCATAAGCAATTGGTGGCGGACAGGGGGGACAAGGCTGAACTCCTCAACGAGTTCTTTTCCTCAGTGTTCCTAAGTGAGGGGCAGGACAAGGCTCTCACTGGGGTTGTAGAGAGGCAGCAGCAAGGCACCAGATTGCCATGCATAGACCCTGAGATGGTGCAGAGGCACTTGGAGGAACTGGGTGCGTTTAAGTCGGCAGGCCCGGATGAGCTCCATCCAAGGGTGCTGAAGGCACTGGCTGATGTCATTGCACAGCCACTGGCGATAATATTTGAACACTCGTGGTGTACGGGCCAGGTCCCGGAGGACTGGAAAAGGGCCAATGTGGTCCCCATTTTCAAGAAGGGGAGGAAGGAGGACCCAGGCAACTATAGGCCAGTCAGTCTCACCTCCATCCTTGGCAAAGTCTTCGAAAAAATTATCAAGGCTCACATTTGCAAGAGCCCGGCAGGACAAATTATGCTGAGGGGAAACCAGCATGGGTTCATAGCAGGCAGATCATGCCTGACTAATCTAGTCTCTTTTTTATGACCGGGTTACAAAATGCCTGGACGCAGGAGTAGGGGTTGATGTCGTATACCTAGACTTCAGGAAGGACTTCGATACGGTATCCCACACCATACTGGTAAACAAGTTAAGAGGCTGTGACTTAGATGACTACACAGTCCAGTGGGTGGCGAATTGGCTAGAGGGTCGCACCCAGAGATACGTAGTGGATGGATCGGTATCAACCTGGAAGGGTGTGGGCAGTGGGGTCCCGCAGGGCTCAGTCCTTGGACCGAATCTCTTCAATATCTTCATCAGCGACTTGGACGAGGGAGTGAAGTGTACTCTGTCCAAGTTTGCGGATGACACAAAACTATGGGGAGAAGTGGACATGCTGGAGGGCAGGGAACAACTACAAGCAGACCTGGACAAGTTGGACATATGGGCAGAAAACAACAGGATGCAGTTCAACAAGGAGAAATGCAAAGTGCTGCACCTAGGGAGGAAAAATGTCCAGCATACTTACTGCCTAGGAAATGACCTGCTAGGAGGCACAGAAGCAGAAAGGGATCTTGGAGTCCTAGTGGACTCCAAGATGAACACGAGTCAGCAGTGTGACGAAGCCATCAGAAAAGCCAATGGCACTTTATCGTGCATCAGCAGATGCATGACGAACAGATCCAAGGAGGTGATACTTCCCCTCTATCGGGCGCTGGTCAGACCGCAGTTGGAATACTGCGTGCAGTTTTGGGCGCCACACTTCAAGAGGGATGTGGATAACCTGGAGAGGGTCCAGAGAAGGGCCACACGTATGGTAAGGGCTTGCAGGCCAAGCCCTATGAGGAGAGACTGGGGCACCTGGACCTCTTCAGCCTCCACAAGAGAAGGTTGAGAGGCGACCTTGTGGCTGCCTATAAGTTTATCACGGGGGCACAGAAGGGAATTGGTGAGGTTTTATTCACCAAGGTGCCCCTGGGGGTTACAAGAAATAATGGCCACAAGCTAGCAGAGAGCAGATTTAGACTAGACATTAGGAAGAACTTCTTCACAGTTAGAGTGGCCAAGGTCTGGAATGGGCTCCCAAGGGAGGTGGTGCTCTCCCCTACCCTGGGGGTCTTCAAGAGGAGGTTAGATAAGCATCTAGCTGGGGTCATCTGAACCCAGCACTCTTTCCTGCCTTTGCAGGGGGTCGGACTCGATGATCTATTGAGGTCCCTTCCGACCCTAGCATCTATGAATCTAGGGTCTATAGCTTCCTTTGGCTGGTACTATAAAAGTAGTAGGAATTAGGTCGTGCTTTTGTGTGGCAAGAGGAAAAAGGCAAGAAGGAAATGGGGAAATGAAAGGGAGAGATTGGGCAAAACTGATATGCATTTTATTTTGTGAGTGGCTGTCCATGGCCCTGCAGAGCTGTTCTAATCACTTGGCTTTGTTAAGGCTGGGTTCAAAGGCAGCCTTCAAGCCACCTACAGAGCCACTGCACGTGGCCCCTATATTGCAAGATGCCATTGTAATTCAATCCCAGGATCTCTGCTCACAATACCAACAAAGGTAGCAAAGAGTTTTGTGATATGAATACTTACATATTAGGAAATGCACAAGCACCATTAAATGTGCTTTAGAGAACATTTCCAAGAGGCAGAGTTTGCTAGAAATTCACCTGAAATGTTTAAAACGAAAAAAATAGCATACAAGGTTATGGCAATTAGTTAAAAAAGCCCAGAGCAAATGCAGTCAGCTTTCTCTAGCTGGTACTATGAAAGTGGCTAGCTTTTCAAGGCTTAGATTTAATACACTACTCACAGACATCCATCACATTCAATTCTTTTATGAGAGACAATATAACTTCATGTTTGTGTGATTGAGAGCTATACTGGGGTATGTTCCCGGAGTATTGCTTTGTGTTAAAATGTTCCTTGAACAATTTTTTTCTTTGCACTTCAATAAATTATTACTCCTGTGAGTATAAACAGAGTCCACAAAATCTTTGCTATAAATAACACCATTATAGATTCACTGCTGCTTGAAGGCTTTTTAGGATCCATGCATATTTAAGAATAAGACTTCTTCAGTCAAGGAAAGGGAAAATGGTAGCCTGATAAAAGATGTTAGACTGATTGAATCAGAAAATTAGGGTTGAAAGGGATGTCAGGAGGTCATTTAGTCCAACCCCCTGCTCGTAGTAGGATGGTCCTCAACTAGGTCATCCCAGCCAAGTCTTTGTCTAGCCAGGGCATAAAAACCTCCAAAGATGGAGAAACCTCTATGAGTAACCTGTTCCAGTGTTTTACTACTCTCCTAGTGAGAAAATTCTTCCTAATATCTAACCTAAACTTCCCTTGCTGCAACTTGAGACCATTGATCCTTGTTCTGTCATCTGCCACCACTGAGAACACTTTAGTTCCATCCTCTTTCAAACCCCACCTTCAAGTAGTTGAAGGCTACCCTCAAATCCCCTCAGTCTTATCTTCTCTAGACTAAATAAGCCCAGCTCACCCAGCCTCTCCTCAGAAGTCATGTGTCCCAGGTCCCTAACCATGTTTGTTGCCCTCCGCTGGACTCTCTTCAACTTGTCTACATCCTTTCTATCGTGGGGGGCCCAAAACTGGACAAAATACTCCAGTTATCGCCTCACCAGTGCCAAATAGAGGGTAATAATCCCCCCTCCCCCCCAGATCTTCTGGCAACATCCTACAAATGCAGCCCAGTATGCTGTTAGCTTTCTTGGCAATAAGTGCACACTGTAACCCCCAGGTCTTTTCTGCAGAGTAGCTGCCCAGCAAGTCAGCCCCCAGGTTGTAGTGGTGCATGGAATTCTTCCATCCTAAGCACAGGACTTTGCACTTGTCCTTGTGGAACCTCATGAAATTTATTTTGGCCTAATCCTCCAATTTCTCAAGGTCACTCTAAATCCTAACCCTATCTTCCAGCATATCTACTACTCCTCCCAGTTTAGTATCATCTGCAAACTTGCTGAGGGTGCAATCCATCCCATCCAGATCATTAATGAAAATATTGAACAAGATGGGCCCCAGGACCAACCCCTGGGGTACTCCACTTGATACCAGCTGCCAACTAGACTGAGCCATTCATTACTACCCATTGAGCCCAACAATCCAGTCAGCTTTCTATCTACCTTACAGTCCATTTATCCAACCCATACTTCCTCAGCTTGCTTGCAAGAATGCTGTGGGAGACAGTAATCATAAAGTCTTGCTAAAGTCAAGGTATATTGTGTCCACTGGTTTCCCCACATCCACAGAGCCAGTCATCTCATCATAGAAGGCAATCAGATTGGTCAAGCATAACTTGCACTTGGTGAATCCATACTGACTGTCCCTAATAACCTTCTCCTCCAAGTGGTTAGAAATGTATTCCTTGAGGACCTGCTCCATGATTTTTCTGGGGACTGAGGTGAGGCTGACCAGTCTGTAGTTCCCTGGATCCTCCTTCTTCCCTTTCTTAAAGATGGGCACTATATTTGCCCTTTTCCAATCATCTGGGACATCCCCCAAATGCCACAGGTTTTCAGAGATAATGGCCAGCAGCTCTGCAATTACTTCAGCTAACCCTGTCAGCACCCTCAGATGCATTGTGTCCAGCCCCATAGATGTGTACATGTCCAGCTTTTCTAAATAGTCCCTAACCTGTTCTTTCACCACTGGAGGGCTGCTTACATTCTCCCCAAACTGTGCTGCCCAGTGTAGTAGTCTGGGAGCTGACCTTGCCTGTGAAGACTGAGGTTAAAAAAAAGAAAAGAAAAAAAAAAGAAAATGGCAGTATTATTGATGCCCACATAGATGAGCAGCATGGGGTATTAGTCAGAAGGTCAGACAAGTCTCGGTAATCCTTCCGTGACATCTTGGATCCAGGCAAGCAGCAGATCTCCTGGGAAATGGATCCCTCCATCCCCTACAGAAGGGAGTCTCCAACCATCACCACCTGTCACTTCTTCCTCATGGCTGTGGTCTCGATCCTCCCCACCTTGGGGATTCCTGACCTGGCTTCGACCGACGGAATCACTCTTCCTCCTTTGTTGCTAGCACTCCATATTTGTTCTCCAGGCAAAACATTGCCCATGGGGATGATTACTTCTTTTTGCTGCCAGAAGATGAAAGCTTCCATCTTCTACCTTCCTGGGAGTCCATGCCCTCTTCCTTTTCTAGCACCACTTCTGGCAGTCCTTCCTCCACATTCCTAGAGGTTTCCTCCAGCATGGAATCAATGAAATCCTCATTGCGGAGGATGCTTTGGACCCTTGCTGCTCCTCCTGTAGCTCTCTTGCCTTCTCCCTGTGGGACAGCAGCAGAAGGCACTGCTCACATTGCAGGCACTCTCCTGCCTGGCTGATGCTGGAAAGAATATGCAAGCTGCAGTCTGCGCAGCACCAAGCCAGGACCTGGATGCAAGCCTCAATAGTGTGTAGTCCTGCCTGGACAGACACCCGACGGGTCAAAGTAGAGGAAGAGCTGGAAGTGGCAATAGCTCTGGGATTGTGACATTCTCTAGCCATGTCTCTGGATCTTCTCATTTGCTGCCTCTCACTTCTTGCCTCTCTTTCCAAGCAGACTTTCCCTAGCAAACTCCTCTGTAGCTGGCCTGTTTGCTGTTCATTGATCTGAAGGGTTCTCTTTTCCCTGCAACCTCTTTCCTCTCAGCAAGCTTACAGTGAAGGAATGTGAAACAGTTTCCTAGCAAGCTCTCTAGCAAACTCCCCCTCACTCTGGACTCTAGTTCAACAAGAGGTACACAACAGAAAAACATATTAGAGGTACACAACAGAAGACCTCCTTAGGTTGAAGAACTGCTTCCATTGCTCCTTCTTCCCATTACCCTCCCCTCTGCGGGAGATCTGGGGCCCAGCCCAGGCACTGTCTTGGCTGACTGAAGGAGGGAGAAGAACCTGGCCAACTTGCAAGCCCTACAAAGCCAGCAGGCCTCCCTGACTGGGCATAGGTTGGAGGGGACATTGCGGGAGGGTGGGAAAAGTTTTCTAGTACCTGGATGCGAGTGGTTGGTCAGTGTGGTTGAGATTGGTTGGAGGCTTTGCTTGCTTGGGCATTTTGTCAGGGAGATAATGGTTGGGAGGGGGAGCTGGAGTTCTTAAGGTTTGGGGTGTTGTTTTGGCATGTTGTTTGGGGAATCCTATCTGTGAGCTGTTTGTTACTGTAAGCCACTCTGAGCCTTTTGGATATATAGAGAGGAATATAAATCTAGCAAATAAGTAATTAGACCACAAAAACAGACAGAAGGGTCAGTTTTACTGAAGAAATATGGGCAAAGCTAGGGGCTGAGTGGTAGGGTGACAAGGATATCACACTAGACTCCTAGCATTTGACTTTCCCTAACACTTAGTCCCTAATGCCAACCTACTGAGCTGTGGAGGTGGTGTGCATCCTGACCTTCTTGTTTTCTCCAGTGAGAAGCAAGTGCTCCCTGTTATTGTGGCTTAAGCAAGGAGCTATATTTGTAGGAATAAGGGGGAAAACAACCAGGCCACTTTGTCTGAAAGGAAGGTGATGGCAATGAGTTAGAAACTCTGTCACATTGATACTTGGGACATGCCTGTACTGTGATGGTAGTTAATCCTAATGAAAACAGGTCTGACCACAGCCCTCCAACTTATGTCCTGAAGCACACTCCACTCTGGAAATATATCAATGCACCTACTCCAGACTTGTCTCTCTATGTCTGCTAACAGGCCCTCTGTCTCTGAGGGCTGCTGGGGATAAACAGAGAGCAGGTTCACAGGCAAACTTCTTGGTTTGGAGTGTGTCACTGGGTGCGAGTAGGTGGGGCAGGGCTGTGGCATGCTGAGATCTCACAGCTAGTACATAGAACAATTCATGAACAAGAAACTAGAAAAAATGACCCCTATACCAAGATAACCATCACTCAGCATTGGCAAACAATGTCCTCAGGCAATATCCTGACCTCAGATACCTGAGTGCATGTTACTGCGTTTGAAATAAGCAGCACAAATTGAGACACTACTGTTTGGAGAGCAGAGACACAAAATGATCTACAGTATCGTGTTAAATCTGAACATGTAATGTGATCCTTTTGTAAAAACAAAGTAATTACATTTTTGGATATCTAGAATACATACAGAATTCCAGGATCATGCAGGCTACTCTACATGGCCGTGGTGCAGCCACATTTGGAGTGTTCTGTGCAATACAGTATATAGCACTTTCATTAGCTTGGAAAAGACAGCTAGATAAAGTACATTAAAGGGCAACAAAAGTGATACAAAAGTTGGTTGATAAAATATTGTGTGAACTAAAGCACTATAGCATAGAACTCAGAAACATATTCTAGGCATACACAATAAATACCTTTAAAGTAACAATAAAACCAAATTAAGGCAATTATTTGTTGTTCCAGGATGGGAGAATGGAGGAGTATTGGCTTGAAGGTTACACAAA
Source organism: Alligator mississippiensis (assembly GCF_030867095.1). Taxonomy (NCBI): domain Eukaryota; kingdom Metazoa; phylum Chordata; order Crocodylia; family Alligatoridae; genus Alligator; species Alligator mississippiensis. The sequence goes on along the minus strand of NC_081825.1, from coordinate 97,112,198 downwards.
CTAATTTGGTTTTCCAGTTTGTTTTTCCTCCTTATTTTTTTTTGCCTCCTAGCCAAATGTGACCTTTAATCAACACTTCATTAACAATAACCAAGTCTGGCAAAAAAAGCCAGAGCAGATTTAAGACTTTATTACTTATGTATGCACATGCACTGAAGTTCTTGTGCCACTAACCAGAAAACTTGATGGAATTTCTCCTCTTTCAACTTTGTCTCTAACATCCACGGTATGACTTCAGCAACAGCAGAGATATACCTGGCCGGGATCTTGGGTGGTGGTGATGTATGGAAATGTCACCTTTTCTGCTGTTGACGTGTCAAGTGGCCATTTAAACACTTTTTTTCTGCTGCTGAAAATCAAAGAGGTGATCTCTCCTTTCCCCCTCCCCCCACTATAGCAGTGAACCTCCAGCTGTTGCTCCTGTAAGGTGTACCACCACTGCTGCTCTGCCTTCCCCCCATTACTGGAACCAGAGCTGCTGCAGAGAAGGTGCAGGGTGCCTAAGGGGTGGAGGGGGGAGAAGGAGGTGTCCCCCAAACTCTATTCTGGTACCCCCCGCTAGGCAGTGCCTGCGGCTTGTGCCTGGTTTGCTGACCCATTGTTGAGCTGAGCAATGGAACGCCTAACTGACAGCATGATAGCTATTTTTCCAAGCCTGCCAGCTGGCTTGCTTGTATACTGAATGATCGAAGGGAAGCTGGGTGGCAGTGACCACAAGCTGATCACCTTCACCATCCGCTGTAAAGCTGGCAAGCCAGTCAGCAATACAGAAGTCCTCAACTTCAGGAAAGCTGATTTTGACAAGCTCAGGAAGCTTGTCAGTGAGGCCCTAAGAGACCATGACCCAAAGGGGAGGGGAGTTCAGGAAGAGTGGTCGCTCCTCAAGGGAGAGATCCTGGATGCACAAGCAAAGTCTATCCCATCTCAGAGGAAAGGCAGCACAAGGGCACAGCAGCCCCCTTGGCTCTGCAGAGAACTAGCGGACCTCCTGCATCTGAAAAGAAAGGCCTACAAAGGATGGAGGACGGGATCTACCTCAAAGGGGGAATATACTGCACTGGTCTGAACCTGCAGAGAGCGAACCAGAAAAGCCAAGGCTGCGACTGAACTCCAACTGGCTACAAGTATCAAGGACAATAAAAAGTCCTTTTTTAGATGTGTGGGGAGCTGGAGGAAAAGCAAGGGCAACATTGGACCCCTGCTAAACCAGATGGGACAGTTGGCAACCGACGCCCAGGAAAAAGCCAACTTGCTAAATGGGTATTTTGCATCGGTCTTTAACCAGTCCCATGGGATGCCCCTGCCCATTACGGGATAGGAAGGCCTGGGTGAAGGAGATTCCTTAGCCTCCATCAATGCTGACCTTGTGAAGGAATACCTTGAAAGGCTGGACACCTTCAAGTCAGCCGGCCCTGATAGCTTACACCCCAGGGTACTCAAGGAGCTGGCAAGCATCATAGCTCAGCCCCTGGCATGGATCTTCGAGAGCTCTTGGTGCTTTGGTGAAGTGCCTGAAGATTGGAAGAAGGCCAATGTGGTGCCTATCTTCAAGAAAGGGAGGAAAGTGGATCCAGCAAACTACAGGCCCATCAGCATGACATCTATCCCAGGGAAGAGCCTAGAAAAGATTATCAAAAAGACCATTCTCAACAGACTGGCCGATGGCAAAATCCTGAGAGATAACCAGCACAGGTTTGTTGCAGGTAAGTCTTGCTTAACCAATCTTATTTCCTTTTACGACCAGGTGACCTATCACCTGGACAAGAGGGAAGAGATTGATGTCGTATATCTTTACTTTAAAAAAGCCTTTGATCTGGTATCCCATGATCACCTTTTAGTGAAACTGGCCTCGGCTTCACCACAGTCTGTTGGCTGGGGAATTGGCTCCGTGGTAGGACCCAGAGGGTGGTGGTTGACGGAAGTCAATCACTGTGGTGCCCTTTGACCAGTGGGGTCCCTCAAGGCTCTGTCCTTGGGCCTATATTATTCAACATCATCATTAATGATGTGGACATTGGCATCAGAAGCGGACTGGCCAAGTTCACCAATGACACCAAACTTGGGGGTAAGGCTTCCACACCTGAGGACAGGATGGTGATCCAGGCTGACCTTGACAGGCCCAGGAAATGGGTGGATGAGAACATGATGGTGTTTAACACTGAAAAATGCAAGGTTCTCCACCTTGGGAAGAAAAACCTGCAGAATGCTTATAGGCTCGGCAGTGCTATGCTGGCTAGCACTATAGACAAAAGGGACTTGGAGGTCGTGATTGACCACAAGATGAACATGAGCCCAATGTGATGCTGTGGCTAGTAAAGCTAGCAAAACCCTGGCTTGCATCCATAGATGCTTCTCAAGCAAATCCCAGGACATCATTCTCCCGTTGTACTCAGACTTGTTGAGGCCACAGCTGGAGTACTGCATCCAGTTTTGGGTTCCACAATTAAAAAAGGATATGTAGAAGCTTGAGAGAGTGCAGAGGAGAGCCACACACATGATCAGAGGTCAGGAAAACAGAACTTATGACGAAAGGCTGAGAGATATGAGACTCTTCAGCTTGGAAAAACGCAGGCTTAGGGGTGATCTGGTGACTGCCTATAAGTTTATCGGGGTGTTCACCAGGATTTGGGGGAATGTCAGAGTGCCCCAAGGGATGACAAGATTGAACAGTCACAAACTCCTCCACAACCATTTTGGGCTGGACATAAGGAAGCACTTCTTTGTAGTCCGAGCCCCCAAGGTTTGGGATAGATTGCTGCCAGAGTGGCAGGTTCAAGCACCTACTTTGAACACCTTCAAGATACATTACATTTGGATGTTTATCTTGCTGGGATCCTATGACCCCTGCTAACTTCCTCCCCCCGGGGCAGGTGGCTGGACTCGAAGATCTTCCAAGGTCCCTTCCAGCCCTAATGTCTATGAAATCTATGTTCCACCCAGGGCTGGATTAACACATAAGCAAACTAGGCACAAGCCTAGGGTGCTGAGCTGTGGGGGCCCCAGTCCTTTCCTCCACTGGCCTTGCCATCACTGTAACTGCTTCTTAGTGGTGGCTCTGAGCCCCGCTTCCCGCAGGTGGCAGCACCGGGGTGGGGAAGGGGGTCTCAACCAGCCTGTAAGTTTGTTTGCCTAGAACCCACTAAAGGGCTAATCAGCCCTGATGCTACCTGCCTTTGTGCTTCATGTGAAAGGCTGCTATAAACCTAGGAAGTGCTACAGCATACAAGCAGCCATCTTTGTGCTCCGGGTCCTTAGTGAGTCAGTTGCAACAAACTGGAGCAGAGCTGTGTTTCAAAGAGTTCTGGGCTGCCTGTATCAGAGCCTGGACAATCTTGCTTGCTATTCTCTGTGAAGATATTTGTCCTACATTTTCCTTTTTAAAACATTTTCATTGTATTTCAGTATTGTCATTTGCTATCTCAGCATGTGGGTTTTAAACTACAGCTCCTGTTCCACTGTCATCTCCATTGACTGCTGTAGGCATAGTTAGAAAATGAGTTTATTTTTGCTCTCCTTTCATCCTGATTCAGTTCCTATATCCAGGCTGTCTCTCTTCACCTTTTCCTCTCATATCTTACTTCATGCCATTTAATTTGTTTCCAGCTGTCACCATCTCCTCTCTCAAACACCTACTAGTGGTGATTTTGCTAGTAAATATCCGTGTGTGGGATACTACTGGGTGCTTCACAGCCTCACAATATATCTGACAGCTTGGTACATTGGTAGAACTGCATTAGTCAGTTTCTAGGCAAGATTCATCAATGCCTGGAAAGGCAAATGCTACTTTAAAAATCAAGGTGCAATTTGGAAAACTCCTGCAAACTAAGCAATTTGGTCCTAATTTTGTAAAATGATCTTAATCTCAATTAACAATCACTGCTTAAATGCTGTAAAGATTTCTAGGAACATTTGTTGTTTTCCTTGTAAAGAGAGCAGAGGATCTCCTCCTATCTCTATTAATGTCAACAGAAATTTTTCCACTGACTTCAGTAAAAATAGGAATGTTCTCATTTGCAGCCAAAAATGTGTAGAGGGGAACATTCAAAGGAAAAATTGTATTAAGTTTTGAGCTTGCTTTCAAGACCATCATGAATTGGTCTTTAAATTTGGTCTTTTGTAGTTTAAGTGGGGCCCAGAGAGCTCTGTGTAGTGTAGAGAATGATTTTTAGATTATTGCTGCAGAATGAAATGCTTTCCTTCATCTGAACCGAGTTCCTTTACTTTGACATTATTCCTTTGCTTTGGAAAATGTCACTCCTGAGATCAATTTCCCAGACTGTTTTCAACTCCCTGGCATCTTTCATATTTATTCTTGAGGTTGAAGAACTACAGTTTAGTATTATAGACTTCGATAGGGTAGCAAAAAGTCCACAAATATAATGCACAGGCTGCAACCTTCAGACCCTAAGATCTTATGTGATGGCAATCTATATTCAGTCCCTTGGGGCTTTTCTTCTCTGGTCTTCCTGACAGTGGCAGCAAAGGAAAGGATGCAACATGAATTAATGCTGTTTCAATTGCATCACTTTTGTGATTTCTAACTAGAAGCATGCAGGTTTGACTTATGGCAAGGCATAGATAATGGCAGTTCCCATTTCCAGCACTTTTTGCTCATAGCTCTGCCACCAAAAGAGCGCTAGCACTGTAGAGCTCCAAAAGAAGAAACTTCCCAGGTTCCTGAGGCTGAACCAAACCACCGTACATCTGTTCTCTACCCCATGGAAGTTGATTCAGTGCCCCCCCATTTGCAATGTTGAGATTACAATATGGCCTAAAGTCCAAAATTACAATCTACATTAAACACACTACTTAAAGCATACAAGAATTGGAGTCTCTTCTAAAAGTTCAGATACAAACTCTGTGCCAAATTCATCATTTGTTAAACAACTAACTATTCATGTGTTTGACCTCCTCTATTTAGAAAATACTTTAGGTCACTATTAGTGTTATTATAGGGATCCAAAAATACTGAACTATATCCTGTAATACTTAAATATGTGAGGTTCCAGTTTTAAACACCTAGACAATTTTCTTGCTTGCATAGGTTTAAATCATGTACTTATTTCTTTACTGGTATAACGTGGCAATAGATCGATCTACTATTCTCTTATTTACCTCCAAGACTGGTTTTAGTACTATTTCAAAACAGCATTCTTCTAGGAAGCTCTGCCTGTTCCTGTCCAGGACAGACATTACATCAGCATTAGATACTGATTACTTGTGGGCATGTACTCTGCAGTACTAATAATCAAGAAAGCAGTTCCCTGGCACTTGAGATTATTTCCCAATCAGAAAGGTAGACCACACAGTCTCTCACATATTCCCTTCTAATTTAAGAAAAAATTGCTGTAAGGCATGAAATGCCTTTTAGATTTTCCATTACATACTCACACTTGCATGTAAAATACTTAATATTCATAGGGTTCATTTCAGTAAAGCAAAAAGTGTAGTTCCACTTATGGCCATACAGGGGCAGAGTAACAACAAAAAAGAAATGGCTCCTAAAAGTTTCAAGAAGGGTGTGTTTTAAGTAGTTTAACTTTGCCACAGTTTCAAAGACCCAGAAACAAAAATGTGAGAGATGAATATTCCCCTGAGAAAAATTCTATTCTGTTCTTGATGAAAGTGGGGGGAAAAGGAGTTTGATGTATGAAAATTAATGAGAGAATTAGATGGTAAAGGGAGTCAGATTTTATATAGTCATAGGCAAGAGTGATCAAAGGGTGAGAAACCAAGAACTTGGTTTAAATCTTGAAAATCAGATGCTGGATCAAACCATTTTCTTTCCTTTGATTCAGCCAGTTAGTACTTGCCATCATCTACAGATGCTACTGGACAGGATTACATTAATGCAAGTTAATACCATTTTCAGTTAAGCAGTTTCACAGACTTCTTCATTGATAAAACTTAAAGCTCAAGAGACCTCTGAACATCTTGATCAGTACTGCAGAACTTAGATTTCAAACACCGGTAAGTCAGTGGCTGTTTTATTCTCTGTCTTAGATATTGGCGTAAGAAAATGGAACAATTAGATTTCTATAACTTAAATATTACTTGTATGTGGAATTAAGTAGATTTAGCACACTTTAAACAGCATGCTGAATATCCACTTTGGCCCAGTTACTCTCACATATATTTCACTGTGAAATTGGATTAATTCCAGTGGAGATTTACCCACATAAAACCAATCTGAGAGTAGTATCTGGTGCAGCAACTTCTTAGAAAAATCTAGTATCAACCTTCTGAATTAGCCAACTACGTGATTATAAATGTAATGATTTATACTTGGATGTGCCCAAATACTATCATGACTTCATGCGGATTTTGGCACCATGACTATAAACAAATAGAGGCTGCAACCGCTTTTGTACTAATAACTTTCATTACAGTGAGAACGGAAATGCAGTGTCAGCACAAGGGCTGCTTATGTCACATTTTTAGACACAGAAAGTTTCAAAATGGAAATTGTATTAAACTATGTGTCCCAAAAAATCCCCACATGCAGCTTTCACAAACCTCATTGTTGTTGCACCCTTTCAGAGTCCAATGAACTACCTCAATTCTCTATGCATGTGCCCTGTTGACTTCCTCAGTCAACCATTTTGAGAGGAATGGAGCACACCCCATGTTCTCTTATGAGTATTATATTTCCTACCAGGGATGTCCGCACTCCACGTATCTTCTTTTTCTCTGCCGCCAAATTGCAACAATCTAGTTTTTTCCAGAGAAGTTGGAGAAAATGCAAACCTTCACCATTCTCAGCTCCCTATGCCAAGGCAACAGTGCTTCCAACCACGGTTTTCTTCAGCTTCCTGAAGGGAAGCATCCCACCACTACTCAGCCTTTGGTCCTCCAGCCTTCTCCATAGCCAAATGGCCAGCATTTCTAGGTAGAGGGGGCCCTAAATACAATTAAAAAAGCAAGTGTCATTTTCACCACACACTGAAGATCAGCACCACAGCTTCTACTGGGTGCCCACCAAGTGATGTGATTTAGCACATAGATGTCCATATGTTTCCACAAGATCTGTGATAGGGGAAGCAATCCTGTGGTATTCCAAGCTAAGTAATGGAAATGGGAACAGCTTGCATGGAATAAATGTCTGTACAGTAATTTTCTTGATGTATAGGACTTGATTCTGCTTTCCATGTGAAAGTCTGTCCATTGAAGTCTGGGAGCTTGTAGCAGGACTGATTCATAGATTATAGAATCAGAAGGGATCCAATGGATTATCATGTCCCTTGCAGGAAAGAGGACCGAGGTCAGATGAGCCCAGCCAGATGATTGTCAAGCCTCCTCTTGAAGACCTCCAAGTTAGGTGATCGGACTACCTCTCTTGGAAACCCATTCCAGACTCTGGCTACCCTTACTGTAAAAAATTTCTTCCTAATGTCTAACCTAAATCTACTCTCCACTAGTTTGCACCCATAATTCCTAGTTACTTCCTGGGACGCTCTGGTAAACAGCGCATCCCCAATTCCCTGCTGTCCTCCCCTGACAAACTTATAGGCGGCTACAAGCTCACCCCTCAGCCGTCTTTTGTAAAGGCTGAAGAGATCCATATCCCTCAACCTCTCCTCGTAGGGTCTTTCACAGAGACCACTAATCATATGAGTGGCCCTCCTCTGAACCCTTTCCAGATTCTTTGCATCCCTCTTGAAGTGCGGCACCCAAAACTGGACACAGTACTCCAACTGCATTCTGACTAATGCTGCATAGAGGGGGAGCATCACCTCCCTCGATCTGTTGGTCATGCATCTGCTAATACATGACAAGGTGCGATTGGCTTTGTTGATGGCCTCGTTACACTGCCGGCTCATGTTCATCTTGGAGTCAACTACGACTCCAAGATCTCTCTCAGCCTCTGAGCTACTGAGGACATTCCCCAACTTGTAGATATGCTGGGGATTCCTCCTTCCTAGGTGGAGTACCTCACATTTATCTTTGTTGAATGTGGAATGTACCCTCGAGGCCCACCACTGCACCCCCTAGTGGCTCCACTTATCCTGCCTCACTCCCCAGACCGCCTAATCTCCTTCCCCGTTTGTTCAGAGCCCTGGCCTTACTGGCTGTACTCCTGAGCTCCTGACCCTCAGTGGCTAAGGACAGACATTCAAAAAGCCTGAGCCTGAAGTGATTCAATCTTTGCAGGTTAGTCTAATTTGGCTAGGCTAAATCAGCTTTTTAACCAAACAGACATCCCAGAAGTGCAGGCACATGCCTGCAGAGGCTCAGGCTAGAAGCTGGGGGGCGCTAGAGCAGTCCTCCCTTCCTTTCCACAGTGCTGAGCTAAGCAGGGCATGGTCAGGCCCTGGCAGGACGCTGTGATTAGAGAGGGCACCCCCGCAACAGCTCAGCAGGGAATGTTTATCACCTCTTAACTCAGTGTTTATCACTCCATTAAGAAAACAGAGGGACATTACCAGCTCTCTGTTTCTACTTTTGTTCCATCTGTCACAGCTTGGAGGTAGCAAGCATGTGGTCTGCTAGCTAATGCTGAGAGGTATCTGTGAGGAAAGGGGGAATGCCTGCTTAACAGAGAGTGGGGAGGGGTGAGGCGGAGCAGAAGCCAGGCAGGTATGTGCAGAGACTACCAAAGCTGCAGCCAGGGAGCAGAAGGGAGGGGGCAGTCCCACTGTGGAGCAGAGAGCCCTGCCCAGCCCAGAGAGCATGTCGTGATGCTGGGGGACTCTGATTTATCTTAAACCAGCAAGAATTCTGGGACTGACATTGCATAAACCAGTTTAAGCCAAATCAGTTAAGTCTGATAGTACATTCAACCAGGTTTATCTCAAACCAGTTTCAGCCATTCTCAAACTGGTTTATGTGCACTGAACTTCTGTTTTGTTACAGGTTTAAACCAGTTTCTGATCACTTAAACTAATTTATGTGTAATGTCTGTCCCTAGCCAGTCTGCCTTAAGAGCTTTAATCTTGGCTTCCAACCACCCCATAGCTATGCCCATTAGGCCTGTGCAAAGCAGAAAGTATTCGCTTCAGATTTCACAATTTGGAGGGATAGTGATTACATTCGGTGATTTGAATCGCTGTCCCAATTTGATTCAGCTGAATCCAAACTTATTCAGTGCTGAATCTTATTCAGCCATAGACTATATAGGTAGGCAGTACTGGCAGGAGCAGCTTGGGGAGCAGCTGGATGAGCCCGGGCTTGAGCCGGCAGCCCCAGGAGAAGCTGTGGCTCGTCTGGCTGCTCCCCCAGCTGCCCCCCCGCTGGGGTGAGGCAGGCAATGGTGGCAGCCCCAGAAGAAGCTGCGGGGAAGCAGCCAGACGGGGGACAGCTGGATGGGCTGCGGCTTGAGCCAGCAGGCCAGGGAGACGTTGTGGGGGCTGGAGGCAATGATCGGGGAGTTGAGGGAATGAACAGATGCTTCCCCCAGCTTCCAATTCAATCCCCCAGCTCCCAATCATTCTCCCCAGCTCTCAATCATTCCCCGTGGCTTCTCCAGGGCTGCTAGCACTGGCCTGCTTCACCCTGGCGGGGGGCAGCTGAGGAAGCAGCCGGATGAGCCACAGCTTCTCCCGGGGCTGCCAGCTAAAGCCAGGGCTTGTCCGGCTGCTCTCCCAGCTCCTCCCATCGGCACTGCCTAGTGCCTGCCTGTACAGTCTATGGTTGAATCTCCAAATCTCTCCAAATTGATTTGGAGGCTTCCCATTTGATTCGGAGAGATTAATGGGTCTCCCTATTCAATTTGGATTTAGGGATTTGGCTGGTGAATTGGGCCAGATCTTCTCCGAATTGAATCAGCTACTGAAACTTCACACAACCCTAATGCCTATGCCTCGCAGGTCACAATTCCAGTTGCAATTTCATGGGGCCTCCTGACCCAACCAACAAACTTGGATGCTCGGGCCTCAAACTGAAGACCAGAGGCTGGGCTAGTGTGCGCTTAAGCCAGGGGTGGACAGAGTCTAGACCCTGGCCCAGATTGGGCCTGTAGCAGAGTATTTCCCAACAGCCCCTGTGGTGGCAGCTTCTTCTGGATGCTACTGCTGGACCCAGCCCTGCTGCCTGGGCACCCCAGTTCAAGCATGGCTGGTGATTTTAGACTGGTGGGGCAGTAAAGTGTCCCATGGGAGTGGGTGGGGGGAGGTTTGCAGCCAGCCGGGAGTGGTGGGGGGTTTGCAGCTGGCCGGGAGTGGTGGGGGGATGGTTTGCAGGCAGCTGGGCACTCCGGCCAGTAGTAGGGAGGCTGCGAAGCCCCCACTGCTGGCTGGCTGCAAAGCCCCACACTACTCCTGTGGGATGCTTCATCACCCCAGCAGTCTGAGTTCACCAGCCGCACCTGCCCCAGTTTATCTGCCCTGCACCCATCACCTGGGGTGGGACTCACACAGGCAGGAAGTGCTGCTGGGTGGCTGGAATGAGCTGCAGCTGTGAGTGAGACAGGCAGGCAGGGCTGAATTGACTCTGGGATCTTTGGGGGCCAGGACCAATGCAGAGCCATGATCTGATACCTGCATGCCCCCTGCAATGAGACCAGGTTCTGCAAGCAAGAGCATGCAGGGAGTGGGTCACAGCTGTGCTGTGGCGCTGCACTGTTACTACCGCAGAGGAGCTCCCTGCCCAGCCATGCATCCTGCCCGCATGGCTCCTGCCCAGTTGGTCTCCATAGAGACTGTTGGGAGCCACGTGGGTAGGGGCTGTTGAGAAATGGAGTCTGGCCTCTGGCTGGATCTGTCATTTTGCCTGACCCAAGCCCTACCTCCTTCTAGTTACCTGACCCTGCCAAGAGAGCCCAGGTACTGCTGACCCCCCAATTCTGCTGCCTGTCTTCTGCAGTTCACCATAACCAGGCTACTCATACCTGCTGGCCCTTGCAGCCAGGTTTTCTGCAAGCTGCACTGGCACTTCCTATCCCGCTCTACACTCTTCTCTCCAGTAACAGGGATAGCGGTTCCCTGTTACAGAGCTACATCAATGCAAAACCAGCACATGCTAGCAGTTAGATAGGGGAAGGATTGACCACAGGCCCTGATTCTCCAGCCAGATAAGGAAAAACCCTTGCACCTGTTGCCAGCTCTTCCAAATTCACTGGGTCTCTGTTATAAGTTTAAGGCTCTGCATATGATTGCAACCCTGGCAAATAATCTCTCTCTAGATATTTGAAGATTTCCTTAGGAACTACAGACCTTCCATTCACAAAGTCAGATTTTCTCCAGTTACCTTAGTACATCTCTCATTGAGATGGGGTTGTGCTGGTACAGCTCGAGGTAAAATATGGTTTATTAAGTAACCTGATCTTGTACTTTTTATTCTAACAGAACTCTTACTGACTTCAGTGGGAGTTTGCCAAAGTAAGGACTACTGATCCAGGAGGCCTGCAGGGTAACTGGTCTATTAGATTTCTTTATACATGTATTTGTAAAGTTTAAGGTCAGAAGGAACTTGCTGGTGCCCCTCACTCCCAATCCACAACCCCCTGCCCTGCTCCCCAGCCCTGCCCCCCAACACTGCTGATGCCCCTCACTCCCAATCCACAACCCCCTGCCCTGCTCCCCAGCCCTGCTGATGCCTCTCACTCCCAACCCGCAGTGGCAGCCCCCTGCCCCCAAGCCCTGTTGGTGCCCCTCACTCCTGGCCTGCAGCCCCTGGCCCCTCCCAGCCATGCTGCCCAAGCAACTCCCGCATTGTGCATGCACTCACACACACACTCTCTCTCTCGCTCTTTCTGTCTCTCTCTATCTGGCTTGCCGGGGCCCAGGCGGGGACCATGTGACCCCCGACAGCCAATCACCCTGCCCGCTGCTCCCAGTCCCAAGCAGCCAGCCCCAGAATGCAGAGGAATAGCAAAAAAAAAGGATACTTTGCCCTTATTTTAAAAACCCGCCCAGACACAGCACAGGGGGCCAAAAAAGAGGACATGTCTAAGAAAACCCAGACATATGGTAACCCTGCCTTGGAGAACATATAACACCAGCAGAGTCTCCCTATGCCTGAAGATCATTTGTGCCTGACAGCTTGCAAAGAACATTTTCCCCCAACTATTTAGTTGGTCAAATAAAAGATATCACATCTACTCAAGGAACTCACAGCTACAACCAACAACCCTGCACCACTTCCCTCAATAGTTTGATCTTGTGGTCCTTCACCCTTGCAAGTAGGTGACCCAAAGTGGGCCTGTCTGCAGCTGTCATCAAGGCTGTATTCAGGCTCTTTGTCTTGGCATAAAGCAGTGCCAGGTGTGGATGTGTTGGCAATTGCGCAACAGTTTCTGGCCCTTTAACTAACTCTATAGCCAATGGAAAAGATGTTAGGTAAATAACCTAAGCAGGGGAGCCACACTGCTTAAGTGGGAAGTGGACATTGATGTGATTTAAGAAAGCAGAGGGCTACAGCAGATTAGATTAGGTTTCCTGCCAGCTTGGGAGCAGATGCAGGAAGGGGGAACCCCTCTTCCCTGCTGCTGGTACTGTTCTTGGCTAAGCACATCTCCTTCCACTACTGCTCCCTGCAGCCCCAGCTAGAGTGGGGCAGGAGCAGCAGAGAGCATACTGGTGGAATGGGAGGGGGGAGGTGAGAGATTCTTAACGTTCCCGGTGTGGCCAGTCCACCCTGGTTGGTGGCAGTGGGGAGGCTGGGAGAAGGGATGTACAGCCACTGCCTATAGCTCACATTGCTTCTCCTGCACCCTTTTTTTCAAAATTCGGGATCTGTTTGTAAGTAGGGGGTCTACTAAACTCAAGGAGGCAGACTGCCTATTGGTGGTGAGGGCTGTCTGTCATATGGCCTCGCTCCTCACTACCAATTGGTTGTGAAGGGTGGAGCCACATGATAGGCAGCCCTCAGCCAATCAGTGATGGGAGTGGCAGCCATCTTGGGCTGCCCTTCATGTGGGCAGTCCCTGCTTCTCCCTGGCAGGCTGTGCAGCTGTGCTGTAAGGCCTGCTGGCTCCTTCATAGACTTCATAGACATTAGGGCTGGAAGGGACCTTGGAAGATCATTGAGTCCAGCCTCCTGCCCCAGGGGCAGGAAGTCAGCTGGGGTCACAGGATCCCAGCAAGTAAGTATCCAAATTTCTCTTGAAGGCGTTCAGTGTAGGTGTTTGAACCACCTCCAATGGCAGGCTATTCCAGACCTTGGGGGCTCAGACAGTGAAGAAATTCTTCCTTATGTAGAATGGGGGGAGCCATCATTAAGGGATAGCCAGCACGGGTTTGTTGTGGGTAGGTCATGCTTGACCAATCTCATTTCCTTCTACGACCAGGTGACCTATCACCTGGACAAGGGAGAAGAGATTGATGTCATATATCTTGATTTCAAAAAAGCCTTCGATCTGGTTTCCCATGATCACCTCTTGGTGAAACTGGCCAATTGTCGCCTTGGGTCCACCACGATCCACTGGCGGGAAAATTGGCTCCGTGGTCGGACCCAGAGGGTAGTAATTGATGGAAGTCACTCATCGTGGTGTCCTGTGACCAGTGGGGTCCCCCAAGGCTCTGTCCTTGGACCCATACTGTTCAACATCTTCATTAATGATGTGGACACTGGAGTCAGAAGCAGACTGGCCAAGTTCGCCGATGACACCAAACTTTGGGGCAAAGCATCCACACCAGAAGACAGGCGGGTGATCCAGGCTGACCTGGACAGGATCAGCAAGTGGGCAGATGAGAATCTGATGGTGTTCAACGCCGATAAATGCAAGGTTCTCCACCTTGGGAAGAAAAACCCGCAGCATCCTTATAGGCTCGGCAGTGCTATGTTGGCTAGCACTAAGGAAGAAAGAGACTTGGGGGTCATCATTGACCACAAGATGAACATGAGCCTGCAGTGCGATGCTGCGGCTAGTAAAGCAACCAAAACACTGGCTTGCACCCATAGATGCTTCTCAAGCAAATCCCGGGACATCATTCTCCCCTTGTACTCGGCCTTAGTGAGGCCACAGCTGGAGTACTGCATCCAGTTTTGGGCTCCACAATTCAAAAAGGATGTGGAGAAGCTTGAGAGAGTCCAGAGAAGAGCCACGCGCATGATCAGAGGTCAGGGAAGCAGACCCTACGATGACAGGCTGAGAGCCCTGGGGCTCTTTAGCCTGGAAAAGCGCAGGCTCAGGGGTGACCTGATGGCCACCTATAAGTTTATCAGGGGTGACCACCAGTATCTGGGGGAGCGTTTGTTCACCAGAGCGCCCCAAGGGATGACGACTAGGTTGAATGGTCATAAACTACTACAAGACCGTTTCAGGCTGGACATAAGGAAGAATTTCTTTACTGTCTGAGCCCCCAAGGTCTGGAACAGCCTGCCACCGGAGGTGGTTCAAGTGCCTACATTGAACACCTTCAAGAGCAAACTGGATGCTTATCTTGCTGGGATCCTATGACCCCAGCTGACTTCCTGCCCTTTGGGCAGTGGGCTGGACTCGATGATCTTCCGAGGTCCCTTCCAGCCCTAATGTCTATGAAATCTATGAAATTTTATTTCAATCCGTTTTCTTTTTTTTCCCTGCCTCTGCCCCCTGCAAATTTTTCAGACATTTTCCTCTTTCACGGGTAATACTCCTGACCCACTTTGCTTAAGTGCCTGAGCAGGACTTGCTTTACTGACAATGATCTCAAATACAGGGTGGGAGGTTACATAGACAGTTTCTTGGTGTAAGGTATTTTTATTCAGATCTTAGATTACTTGTGTAGCTCTTTTCTTGCACCCACTCAATTTTAACATGATTTTTGAAGCACTGATAGCAGAAGTACATACAGCATTTCTCTCTCCCCAGGGCCATTAATAATGGCCAGGTTACTTCCCTATTCCTATATCTTTTTGCTGCAGCATCATAGTCCAGGCACATGTTTAGTTGAGTTTCTACTATGATTCTTAAATCTTTTCAGAGTTATTGCTAAGACAGCCTGTAGGCCACTTGCAAGTGCTACTGTGGGGTACGCACCTCTAGAGGCCTACTAGCACTTACACCCTCCAGCCTCTCCTCTAGTCAGTAGCCTTACCCACTATCCCTTAATGTTGAAATTAGTAGGGGAAGCTGCACAGAGGGTAAGGCACACTTTTGGAAGAGATGGTCCCTATCTGGTCTGAGGCTTTCCCATCAGCCTTGTCCCAGTTTTACTCTTGCTGAGCCCTCTAGCCCGGGGCCCACTGGTCCGGACTGCAAGCTCCTGGCTCAGCTCTGGTCATTCCTTGTGACCTTAGGTTCCAGCCCCTGCAATATCCACTATGTGGGCAGTTAGGGACCTTGAGTCCTGTTCTTCCCCTGCCATCTCCTGTCTCACAGTCCAGTCAAGTTGCATCCTGTGGCCACAGGATACACTCCAGTCATGCTCTGGGACCTCAAATTCCATGCAGCACAACTTCAGATTTAGGGTTGCCCCCTCAGTCATTGCATTTCAGTGACCTCCTCTGCCTCTACAGACACAACACAACCCCCCAGGGTGGAGGGGGGGGGGTGGAATGGAACCGACAAAATGTAAGCTCCAGTCCTAGTTCAAAGCAATGTCCCACTCAGGGTTCACCACACCTCTTGGTGGTGGGTTCCATGTAGAAAAACAAAAGTTAAAACAGAAAATGTCCAGGGAAACTAACTTGCTTCCCATGTAGGTTCCCAGCTTCCCTGCGCTTGAGGCTGCCTCCTGAGTCCTCTCCACACTCTGGGCTCCATCCACAGTGGCTTGGCATGGGCTTATACAGGGCTTTCTGGGCCATATGATTCCTCTATTTCCCTTCCCTGAGCCATCAGTCTCTGCCTACACTTGGACTTGGCAGCAATCTTGATGCAAGGTCCCTTGCCTGGGTCCTCAGGCTCTGCCTGCACCTGGACCTTTGCTTTCAAAGGTTGCTTCAGGTCCATCTGCCTGTGGGTTTGGCCCTAGGGTTATGACTAGAGCACAAGCAGAAAGAAGAGACCAAGATAAAGTGAAAGGAAGTGAGAGGAAAGGAGGAAGGGATCTCTACCAGGGGAAGGAAACACTGCTAAACACATAGGAAGGTAAGGGAGGAAAAGTTTAGGAACAGCGGTGGTGGTGAAGGAGGGGGAATGGGCCAGGGGTCCCTGGCCCTCTTCCTGTTCTAGTAACGGTGGGAAGGGGCGCATTACACAGCCTCCCACTTTATAGGCATGACTCATGTGTCTTATTCCTAGAATTTTCCTTTAGAATTTATTAAAACATTTTTGGTTGAATAGATCCAGGGTACATACATGCATATGTGTGCGTATGTGTATAATTGGATAAAACCAAGTACATTGTACTCAAGTCTTCGAGAATGAGAATTCAGCCTGACTAAAGACTATAAACAAAAGTTAAGAATCTGCAGGATTGGGCCCTCACACTCACGGTTTAATTAGACTTGTTTTCTTCTATAAGGTACAGATCTATACCATTTTAATTGTCCTTAAATACAAAGGGATTTCTGCTCTGATTACAATATGGCATGGGCAACTGATGCCTCCTGAGTCTGGGGGGGCACCTGCAGATGCCAGTGGTGGTGTTGGGAGCAGAGCTGGGGAGCACCCGCAGACACTGGTGGCAGGGGCAGAGATGGCCCTATCAAGGGGAGCACATCGAGCACCCGCAGATGCCAGTGGCAGTGTCAGCGGTGGGGATGGCCCTGTCAGGGAGAGCACATGTCCCCCCTGCTCCCCGTGCCCTCCCTACCAGTCACCTATGCAATATAGAATGAAAAACTGGTTAAAATACTAATTATAATCATCTGGCAG
This sequence comes from Alligator mississippiensis, assembly GCF_030867095.1. NCBI lineage: Eukaryota > Metazoa > Chordata > Crocodylia > Alligatoridae > Alligator > Alligator mississippiensis. Next base: position 97,095,517 of record NC_081825.1, on the reverse strand, counting down.
ATGAGATAATCCCAAAAGACTTCAGGATCTGAGTATTAATTCATGGTGAACACAATCACCTCTGCGAAGGAAAGCAAAGCTAACTGGATAAAGGTTCCCCTCCCATCCTATGCTGATCAATTCTAAGAATAAGCCCTGGATAACTTTAGCAGATATTGATGTGTGTTTTATCTATTTATTTTATTAAATGCACAGCTTCCAGGGCTGACAAATGAAAGTCACTGGATTTTGTCTAGATTATGATTTCTAGCTACTAAATTTCAAAGAATGAAGTCTCTAGGAAAGGATGGAATTTTAAAAAAAGGTATTAAATCTAACATTTTTAACATAATTGCACTTTGTAGAGATTTTCAGGAAAATAGCATTTGATGATCTACACTGGTAAATTTGTTATTATGATTATACACGTCTAAGAGTTTTGTGCAGTTCATGCTGTAAAGTTATGCCATGTTTCTGTAACAGGAAGATATTTGGTTATATAATCAAACTCTTCATCTTAGGGCATTAACAGTGCATTCTCTTTTGCCTGAGACGAATAGATTGAAAGTGCAAGTAAGTAAATATTTCAAATAAAACACTACAGACTATCATTCTGAGGGAAGACACACAGAGGAAATGAAAGGAAAAGGAAATGAAATGCGCTAACAAACAGAGCTGTGGGGCAGGCTCTCCTGAGTCATAATGCCAATTCTTCATCAGATGCAATGCTGAGTCTGTTACAGATCCTGTTTTGCCTTTGGCAAGGGAGGACCAGATTTTCAAAGGTAGTTAGGTGCCTAATGATGCAGATAGGCATCTAGTGGGATTTTAAAAAGCGCCTAACACCCACTGATTTAATATTTTATTTCAATGGGAGTTAGGTGCCTAACAGGCTTAGGCAATTTGAAAATCCCAATAGATTCCTATTTGCATCATTAAGTGCCCAAATATCTTTGAATATCTGGCCTGTAGGCACAGTACCTGCAATGAGCTATGTATGGGCAAACCCCCAGTGATTTCAGCAAGACTATTTAAGGAGTAGCTTGAAGGAGTGGGGGCTTTAAAAAGGAGCTGAAAGAAAAAAGAGATTTTGTGTGTGCACTTTTCTATACCAAAGGAGGATCTGAAAGGTGTCTTCTATTTTGCTTTTACCTGAACAAAATAAGTACTATGTAGTGTGGGTGTAGTGGTTTTGCTGCACTGGAAAGTTTCCTCTGTATTTAACTAAAGAGTTGGAGTAATAATTCTTGAGTACAGGAGGAAGTGGTAGCTTGGGATCTGGGGGAACCAGGTTAAGTTCCCTGCCCTGCCCTGCCAGTGACAGTCTGTGCAATCTTGAGCAAGTTACTTAGCCTCCCCCAAAGACCTTGCATTTGTGGGACATGTAGAACAAGTGAATTTGTTGCAGATTCATCCAAGCTACTTACAACTTGCAATTCCTTTAACTCTATCAATACTGATATTAAGCTGGTGTGATATTATCTTGAATGCAATTCTCCCTCCCTGCCAAGTATTTACTTAGGCATTCAAGTTAGCAGAAGTGGTAAAGAGCAAAGAGTTTTAAACAGTTGAAATAAAATCACTTCTGAATTAACCAGGTTTTACTTGCATGGTAAGTTTTGATGCCATAAGCCTGCCAACTGGCCAGTTGTCCACAGACTCATCAAATAAAAATGAGTATTCGTATACTCACACAAGGATGTTATGACAATTGATTACTAATGTTTGTGCTGTGCTTTTAAATTGCTATTGAAGTGACATACTACCTTAAATAAGCACCCTCTGTTGTTTGTTTATTCCTTTTTAGTTATTTTTTGTTAGCGCTACACCTAGCTGGATAGTATCTCTTATAGGTATTTATCTGTAGTGGGCAATTATGTTTTCTCCTGATAAATAAATCTGCTTTTTTCCCTTCAACAGTAATCTTTGGAAGGTGTAAGGTCATTTTAGTTCAGGAAAAATCTAGAATGTTTTATTTCCAGTCCTGTAAGAAATTACCTCACATTTTCCCCCTTTTGTATACCTGGTGGGTTTCCTATTAGAAAGTTGGTACACACGGAGCATGTCTACATATGCATTAATTTGCCATTGCTACTGTGCATTAAGGTTAGTACCTCTAATGTGAGGTATTACATAAATGTGCAGTAGCCAGTGCTAGTGCGTAGTAGCAACAATGCACAGTCTTTTTGTGACGCCTGATCTGTAGTAAACTAATTCTACTGTGCATTAGTGCATCAGCATGGTTAGTCTACTGTGCATTAAGCCTCTTGTGTAGACACACCCACACACTCACAAATTGTACTCAAGCAGCTATGAGACAGTGTGTGTGTGGCACATACATACAACCTGCTGAGAACCTGGTTGAGAGCTGGAATTCTTATGAAATTTCAGGCAGTTTTGAAGGGCTAGGGACAGAAGTTACACATAAACTGGTTTAAGTGATCAGAAACTAGTTTAAACCTGTAACAGAACGTAAGTTCAATGCACATAAACCAGTTTCAAAATGGCCAAAACTGGTTTAAGATAAACCTGGTTGAGTGTAGTATCAGACTTCACTGATTTGGGTCAAACTGGTTTATAAAACTTCTGTCCCAGACCCCTTCCTGGTTTAAGTTAAACCAGAGTCCTCCAGCATCCCAGCCCTAGGCTGGGCTGTGCTCTCTGCTCCAGAGCTGGACTGGCCCCTCCCCTCTGTTCTCTAGCCCCAGCAGGGGGCAGGGGTGTGGCCAGAGGCATGGCCCCCTGAGGCAAAGGGAACAGGGAGGGGATTTATTCCTCCCTCCTCCCCTACAGGGGGACTGCGGCCCCTGTCTGCCATTCCCCCCCTCCCCACTTCAGCAGGAGGGGAGGGAACATGGCCAGAACTGGCTGGCATGGCCCCTGCCATCTGCCTGCCTTGACAGCAGCTGGGGCTGTGGGGCTGATCCAAGCTGGCCTGCGAGTGCTGCTGAGGGAGGAGGCAGAGGGGCCAGCCCAGGCTGGGTTGCTGGGGCCAGGCTCTTCCCAGTGGGCTATGTGGCTCCCTGCACTCAATCTGGGCGGGGCTGTCATGGAGCCCCAGCCAGCTGGGAAGGGCCCTGCAGGGCTGGCCTGTGGGGGCAGGGCCCATCTCAGTCTGCTTTGGTTGTGTGATGGCCTGACCTAGCAGCATGGGTGGGGGCTTGCTGGGGAGCAGGCTACCCTGCTCGGGGGTGGGGAAGGGGTGGGAAAGGGGTGACAGGAAGCTTCAGTCCCCTGGCTTCTCCCCAGGATGTGGAGCTCCGGATCCAGGTCCCCACAGCCAGAGCTCCACATGCAGGTCAGAAACCACTGGGCCCAGCAGGGCTGTTTTTCTCTTGTTGCATCCAGCTGCAGCTTCTGTTCCTGCTGCACCATGGAGCACCACTTGGGGCAGGGGGACCTTCCTTCAGCCCGGTGGCTTCAAAGCAGCTCAGGGAGCTTTGACTCCAGCTCTGGCTTCTTTAAGCCCACTTCGCCTGCCCAGAATGATAAGCAGCCCCTGTGGGTGGAGAGCATGGAAAGTGTCCAGGAGCTGGAGCCAGAACTCCATGAGCTGGGCCAAAGCCATCAAGCTGAAGGAAGCTCCCCCTGCCCTGAGTGGTGCTGCGCAGTGCGGCAGGAGTAGAAGCCGCAGCTGGAGGTAATGGGAGAAAAACAGCCCTGCCAGGCCAAGCTAGCTCCCCTCGCCTCCAGAGGCTCCTCCCCCTCCCACTCCTGTGCTGCTCCAGGCAGTGGTGGTATGGGAAGGGGTGCAGGGGGAAGCTTCAGCCCAGCAGCTTCTCCCCCACACATAGAGCTCTGACTGCAGCTTCTAGGTAGGTGCCTTCTGCCTTCCAAGGCATCTGGGAGCTGGAGCCAGATCTCCATTCGCTGGGCAGAAGTTGTGGGGCTGAAGCTTCCTGCCCCCCCCACACACACGCACACGCACACAGAGAGCAGTACAGCATGGCCGCAGGAGTGGCAGCTGGAGGCAAGGGGGGCAAAATAGCTTGCCTAGCCCCAGCCAGCCTGCCGCTGGTAGTGTGCCTGCAGCCCCAGGTGCTGCACAGGACAGGGGGTGCGCTGGTGACTGCTAGGCTCAGGGCCTACTGATGCCTCCAGGCTGACCCATGAAGCCCACTCCCCAGCTGTCTCCCGCCAGTACTGCTGGGCCAAGCTGTCACACAGCCGCAGCAGGCTGGGAAGGGCCCTGCCCCCATGGGCTGGCCCCACAGGGCCCTTCAGCTGGGGCTCCATGACAGCCCTGCCCAGCTTGGGCATGGGAAGCCAGGAGCAATGTGGCCGCGCAGCCCAAGCAGCCCAGCCTGGGCTGCCCCTCTGCCTCCACCCTCAGCAGCACCCACAGGCCGGCTCAGCCCAGGCCCACAGCCCCAACTGCAGCCACAGCCACAGCCTCAGCCCTGGGCAGATAGCAGGGCCATGTCAAGCAAGAGCAGGGGGGAAAGCTGGGCAGATCCCAACAGGGGTCCTGTGCCCACCCAGAGACAGGGGAGTTTAATCCCCTCCCCCTGAGCCACTTTGCCTGAGGCTTTGCCCCAGTCAGTTTCTGGCCTTGAGGACAAGCCTGGCAAGGGCTGCTTCCCACCTTCCCCTCTAGGCACATCCCAGCTGTGGTTGTGGTAAAAATATAGCATAATCTATATTTTCCTGCTTTTATAATTGCTTCTGCATATTTTCATAATTGCTTTTGCTAAGGCATATATGCTAATGATAGATTTATGAGTATGCACAAAGACTTCTGCAGACAGAGCCAGGAACAGATGCAATAAATAACTCCTTACGAGAGATAAGAGAAGAGGGGCAGGGAAGATGCTGAGGTGGAGAGACCAAACCCTGACCGAAGGATGACCGCGAGGGGCTTAAGAACTGCCCCTGGGAGGGGATTTAAGATGTAAATGAGACATGTATGTAAACCATCATAGAACATGTAACTGCTAGACATACGATGCAAGATGTAATGCTAAGTCTGCCAATAGTTGCACGATACGTTGAAATCTATTGTTTACCTTGGCTATAAAAAGATGTTTCAGACCCAGTTTGTTGTCGACCCTGATCTGAGTGGCTCAACTCCTGGGTCGGTCTGTTTGCAAACAAATAAATCTGAAATTGGACCTAGCCTGTGTGTGACTCTCTCCTGGGGTGGATTGGACAAGCCTCCAGGGGCACGAAACTAGCCGTTTGTGCAACAATTTGGCGAGCCAGGCAGGAGAGGCTCTTGGCCTACCCTGGGGTCAACGACAGAAGCGGGAAAGGTGTCTGTGAAGTGCGCACCAGACTGATTTTGGAGTCTGTCACGGTCACTGGGAACGTGAGTCGGGACACCCAGGAGGTTAAAAGGCTCTCCACTGAATGAGTCACCCAGGCTGAGCAGGGTCCAAAGAGATGGCGCCAGGGTGTTGGCAGGAGTAAGTATTCGCTTTCCTTGTGTCATTTGAATAGTCTCTCGGGGATTTTGGAATTTTGGAACGTTCAGTATATAAGTCTGAACATTAGCCCCAGGGACTTTGTTTTGAGTGATTTTGTTTTAGTGTTCAGCAAATAGGTCTGAATTTTGGTTGACACAATGGGTTCGGGTAGCTCCTGGGAAGAAAACTCTGCAACCCCATTAGGATGCATGCTAAGGAACTTTAGTAAGTTCAAAGGAAATTACAAAATAGAGATGTCAAAGGACAGATTGATTACTTTCTGTCAATTGGAATAGCCGTCGTTTCAAGTGGGGTGGCCGGATGTCAGTTCTTTTGATGTGAAGTTGGCTAATGCAGTGTTAGGTGTGATAACAAGGGACGGTCATTGGGATCAGTATCCGTATATAGAATGCTGGGTGAGTACTGTGATGAATCCCATTCCCCCATGGATTCAGAAGTGTAAAGGAAAAATGTGTAAGATGTTATTGGCAAAAGACGCTGGGAGAAAGCCCCGAGTCCTCTCTGATTCTGATAGTGAGGGAGATCTGACTCAAGGGTTAAGGCACTGGGATGAGGCTAAAACACCACCGGACACAGACCAAACGGATCAGGAAGAGATAGCTGACACAAGCCGTTCTAAAAACACCTCCCCCACATGAGGAAAAAGCTGCAAAAGACTGAGGGGGGGACTAGAAAAACTCCTTTCAGAACTTGTAGAGATTGCATATAAAGTTTATGGGAATCGTGATCAGGTGGCAGAGAGGAGAGAGGAAAAGCGTGGACAAAGACAGGTGGCAATGCTAGCAGCTGCCTTGGGCAAAAGCGCAGACATTGGCGGGCGATGGAAGGAGAAACCTGAGGGGGGGGAGAAGACTGGAAAAGGCCGACCTAAGACTGACGAATGTGCATATTGCCGAGAGAAAGGAATACTGGAAGAGGGATTGCCCTAAGCTGAAGGACAAACGGAGGAAAGGTCAGCAGGGGGGCCGCCAGAAGCGGGTGGACTCCTCGGGGAAGATACTAGCTGAAGGAGACCGGAAAGCCCCCTTTAGCTAAAGAAAGCGGAAAGCATGTGACTGTAGAAGGTATAGAGGGAAGACGAACTAGATTGCCTGTATGCAAGCCCCTCCTCACAAAAATTGGGAATAATATGTTAGAGCATGCTTTTATCGTTTCACCCGCCTGTCCCGTAGCTCTCTTGGGGCAAGATCTACTAACAAAACTCCAAGCTGAAATCTTCTTCCATGAGGATCAAATTGTGATGCAGCTACCCGTGAAGCAGGGTTCAAATTACCAAATGGCCCTCAGGGCAGCTGAGACTGTGTCAGAAGCCAAAGGAATTGAGATTTTAGAGAATGATGATTCATGTGTGTGGGCAGATGGAACTCCTGCCCGGGCAAAATACGTAAATCCAGTCAAGATTCCTCTAAAGGAGGGAGAGGGTCCTGTGTGTGTGAGACAGTATTCTCTGAAGAAATCCACCCGCGCAGGTTTGAAGCCGCCGATTGAAAAATTCAAGCAGTATGGGTGGTTAATAGAGGGATCATCCCCCTTTAACACCCCGATCCTGGGTGTGCCCAAAGCAGATGGTGCCTCCTTCAGGTTAGTGCAAGACTTAAGAGCTGTAAACAAAAAGGTTTTAGTGAATTATCCAATGGTCCCAAAATATACACCCCATGGGGTTCCCCAGATCCTCGGAGGAGAGGGAGGGAAATTCTTAAACCCCTCCAGACAATCCAGATATGAAATCTTTCTCCTATCTAATCCAGGCCTCACCTTCAAGCACACCACTGCTTTGAACCCAGCCACCCTGATACCAGAACCGGGACCTCCGTGCCATGATTGCTTAGAGGTATTGACTCAGACAGTACTAATCCGTCTTAACTTGACAGACGACCCACTCGAGGACCCAGAGGAGGAGTTCTTCGTAGATGGTTCAAGTAGTGTAATACATGGCGTGCAGCATACGGGGTGTGCTGTGGTAACCTTAACTGAGACTGTATGGAAAGAAAAACTTCCTGCAAACTGGTCAGCACAGGCAGCGGAGCTCACTGCCCTGACACGTGCATTGGTATTAGGAAAAGACAAAAGAGTGAACATTTTTACAGATTCGCGCTATGCCTTTGCCTCTGTACATGCCCATGGGTTGTTGTGGAAAGAATGTGGGTTCATCACGGCCTCTGGACAAAAGATTGCAAATGGGCCACAGATTGTAATGCTATTGGAAGCCCTCTGGCTACCGAAAGAGGTGGCCGTGGTGCATGTTAAAGCCCATGGCAAGGCTGCAGACGAGCGCCAGAGAAGGGGAAATGCGAAGGCTGACGTAGCAGCCAAAGAGGCAGCACAGATGGGAGGAGAGGCAGTGTTTCAGGGCTCGGCCCATGAGGTGCCCTTTTACTTAGAAGATTGTAAAGCAAAGTATGGCCCAGGATCAGATAAGCTAGCCGCAGAGCTCAAGGCTATTAAGAACCCTCAGGGATGGTGGATTGTACCCGGAGGGAAAGTATTAATACCTCGATGCTTATTGGGAGAGATACTCCACCGGTTACATTATACCACTCACATGGGAGGCAATGCGATGGGAGACTTGTTAACTCGTCAAATGGTGGCTCCAGGACTTTATTTGGAAGCCCAGAGAGTGGTCTCTCAGTGCCCGACCTGTCAAAAGGTAAACCCAAAATCTACAAGACCACCAGCCCCTATGGGAGGAAGACCGTGGGCCCATTATCCCGGACAAGCTTGGCAGATTGACTTCGCTGAGCTTCCAAAGTCTGGTCGTTACTGTTATCTGCTAGTATTGGTTGATCAACTAACTGGATGGGTGGAAGCGTACCCCACAAGAACGGCTACCGCATCCACAGTGACACGAGTACTACTCCACGAGATAATACCCCGATTTCTGTTGCCTGAATCCAGTGAGTCAGATCAAGGAAGTCATTTTGTGGGAAAAATAGTACAGGAAGTGTCCAAAGCTTTAGATATCACATGGAAACTCCATGCTCCATGGAGACCCCAGAGTTCAGGTCAGGTGGAACGCATGAATAGAACACTGAAGGCTATGCTAACGAAAATCTGTATTGAAACTCATTTGAAATGGCCGCAGGCACTCCCACTGGCTTTAACTCGTATTCGTAGCACACCACGTAGAGGGATTAAATTGTCACCTTTTGAATTAATGTTTGGTATGCCTCCCAGAGTCTTGCCAGCGGGGTGGAGGGAACAGGTTACTGTGGATTTGGGGAAATCCGAAATTTGGGAACATGTTATCGCCTTGCAGTCTGTTTTGTCTTCCCTGCACAGGTTTGCTGCACCCTTCCAGAGCCTCCCGCTTGATGCGCCGATCCACAACTTTAAACCGGGTAACCAGGTCCTGGTACAGAAGTGGAGAAAGAATCCTCTTGCGGAAAGGTAGGAGGGACCCTACCAGGTGCTGCTGACTACACACACAGCTGTTCGCTTATCAAACAGCGATAAGTGGACCCATTGCTCGAGAATGAAGCCTTTTCATCAGAAGGACACCAACTCCCAGGGTGTGGTCACTCCAGAAGCTGATAACACCCGGGAACAAGAAGCCAACAAATGGAAAAGTGAACCTGCTGGAGATTTAAAGTTACGCTTGCAAAGATGTGGGCCCTAGTCTAGTTGCTGAAGTTCTTGTCCCTTTTAGGTATATCAAACCCAGCTATTATGCCCACCTGTTGTAAGTGTCCCCAAAACGGGGGTGGAACCCTCACTGAGGCTAACTACAAACTTTCAAAGTCTACAATACTTAGTGCCCTCCTGCACCCCATTTCCCGGTGCTGCCCACGTCGAGAAATTATAATTCAATCCAGCGATACAACACCGCTGTGTGTAAAGCCAGACCCAGAAATCTGGTCTGCAATTCTCAAAGATTGGCCTTCAAGCCTCCAACCTGTCAATAATATATGGGAACCTAAAGGCACACCTACAAATACATGGGTGGGAAATTCATGGGTAGCCCTTCTTAAAAACTCAGCTCGGGCTCTAACTAACGAAAGTTGTCTTTTGCGTGCACTTACTCCTGTTTCTAGTGATGAGGGAGTCCCTTTCTCACCTATCCCCCTCAATAGAACTGGTATAGTCTCAGATTGGGGTTTTAACGGGAATTTTTCTTTGCGATATAATGGTTCTGGGAGAATTATGGTGGCAAAAGTTACTGGATCTATTTGCATTTCCCAACACAGAAGTGGATTTAAAGTGGGACAGTCAAGGTGCAAGGAAACATGGATTTCTAAGAAAATCGCCCCCTGGGAGGGTGCATGGACATGCGCAAATGCCTCACATAACAATTTTGACAATTGTAGCTGCCTATTGAGTAAGGAGTGGATTTCAGTTTGGGGCATTAATTGTACCCACTATCGAAATGGTACCAAGGTGAATGGGAGTTCAACAAAAAGAAGCTCACTAACTCTAACTTTAATGAGCTCTCGTTCCACCATCACAAATGAAGCCTGTGGGCTATGGTGGATTTGCGGGCGATGGGCATATAGGCAGCTTCCCGCCAATTGGGCTGGGACTTGTTATTTGGGGGCTTTAATTCCGGGTGTTTGGATAACACAACCCAAAACTCATCGAGCCAAACGAAATACTGATGTTTCTTTTGACAGCATTGCAGCAGGGGGAGGCCAAAAGTGGAAAAATGATGAGTGGCCAGCAGAGAGAATCATTCAGTACTATGGTCCAGCAACTTGGGAGCCAAACGTGGTTGGGAGAGAGCCCACATATTTGACAAATCGAATTATTAGACTCCAGGCCGTAGTAGAAATTGTTACCAATAAAACTGGCGCAGCCCTGCGTCTGATTGGCAACCAGCTCACTCAACTATGTACTACGGTACTGCAAAACTGCTTAGCTCTTAACTACTTACTTGCAAGTGAAGGAGGGGTGTGCAGGAAGTTGAATTTATCAAATTGTTGTGTTGAAATTGATGATAATGGTGAATTGATAAAGGCATTAGCGGATTAAATGGAGGAGGTAGCACGTCCCAGTCCAAACATGGAACGGGTGGAATTTTGATTGGTTTACATCCTGGCTCCCTAATTTTGGATGGTTAAAGGGAGCGTTCTTAATCTTTTGTCTGCTAATGTTGATACTTTGTTTGATTCCCTGTATTATACCCTGCATCATGGCTCTCGTGAAACGAACAGTACAGTCGGTCATCAACCGAAAGATGTTTGTGCATTATCAGAAGTTAGCCATAGCTGAAAATTATTAAAATTAGAGTTAGAGAGCATCTTGAGGGGGGATAATTGTGGTAAAAATATAGCATAATCTATATTTTCCTGCTTTTATAATTGCTTCTGCATATTTTCATAATTGCTTTTGCTAAGGCATATATGCTAATGATAGATTTACGAGTATGCACAAAGACTTCTGCAGACAGAGCCAGGAACAGATGCAATAAATAACTCCTTACGAGAGATAAGAGAAGAGGGGCAGGGAAGATGCTGAGGTGGAGAGACCAAACCCTGACCGAAGGATGACCGCAAGGGGCTTAAGAACTGCCCCTGGGAGGGGATTTAAGATGTAAATGAGACATGTATGTAAACCATCATAGAACATGTAACTGCTAGATATACGATGCAAGACGTAATGCTAAGTCTGCCAATAATTGCACGATACGTTGAAATCTATTGTTTACCTTGGCTATAAAAAGACGTTTCAGACCCAGTTTGTTGTTGACCCTGATCTGAGTGGCTCAACTCCTGGGTCGGTCTGTTTGCAAACAAATAAATCTGAAATTGGACCTAGCCTGTGTGTGACTCTCTCCTGGGGTGGATTGGACAAGCCTCCAGGGGCACGAAACTAGCTGTTTGTGCAACATGGTCCCTACAGGCCAGGGTGGGGGTTTAAACCCCTCCCCAGTCATATTTAGTCCCTGCAGGGCCCAGGCCACACTCCCCAGGCCAGCTTCCCTCCAGGCTTGTGGCTGCTGCAAAGGGAAGAGAGCACCCCCGGCTTCTAGCCTGAATCACTGCAAGCATGTGCCTGCATTTCCAGAATTAAAAGAGAATGTTTGTTTACTTGCAAATCAGTTCAATCTTTGCAGGTTAGACTAACCTGCAAAGATTGAATCAATTGAGGCTCCAGTTTTTTTAATATTGGTCCCTAGGCAAGCTTAGTTGGAGGGACAGATTATTGCTGAAGTAGATGAATGATTTCAGAAAAGGGAGCACATTGTCTAGCTGTTAGTGAGAGACTCCTCTCTTGAGGAACTTGCCTGGCACATTATTGTAACCAGCATGGGTTGACCCTTTGTCTTTTCTGTGGAGGCATATATAAAAGTTGGAAGTTAATCATTCTATCCTGATCATATCCTATCATAGTTTTGCTATTGACAGACTTGTCAATATTTTGTTTTCAAATGGGAGTCAATTTAATTATTAAATCCAGCTTGCCAAAGGTAATTTCATAGATGACAGAAATAAGGGAGTTGGAAATGTGTTCAGTACAATATATCACAGGTACACCAATGTATTACAAGTCCCTGCTAGGGGTATGAAATAAGGTCTTGACCTACATCTATTTAAACAACATGCACACCATAATCAAGAACGGAGGCACAATGTTACTGATAAAATATATATTAAGAAGCATATTCTGTAATCCATAAGGTAAAAATTGTCCTTAGATCAATGAGGTAAAATTTGGCTCTAAGGACAAATTGCAGTTTGAAGAAGGAGTTTGAACCCTTAGATAGGATCTGCTGGTATTGTTTCCATGGGGAAAGATTTTTAAAAGCATCCTTAATGTACATTCTTCTGGCAAGCAATTTATGAGCCAGCCAGAGATAAATCTTTCTTGGCAAGGATATTTTAGTAGCATCCAAAGAGAGGAAAGAAATTTGTCAGTAGCCTGTCTTCCAAACAACTCGGACACTGATAGGGTCCCAGATTTTTAAAAAGAAGATTCAAAGCCTTTCTTCTTACTTTCCACATAGTTTGAAAAAAAAATAAAACACAAGGCTGCGCCTCAGCTATGAGCCAGATTCATACTGTCTCACTAGGCAGTCAGTCACCTAGATCCAAAGGAGTGATTCAATTTGGTCTACTGCCAATACCTTAAAAACTTATTTTGTACCTAAATCCAATATGTGCCTCCATTTGGAACTACAGGAGTCCTTAGGGTGTCAGGTTAGGCATCTGTGCCTGCATGGCATCAATCTGGAACATGGATGTTGTTAGCTATCACTAAAGTCTGGAGAGATTCAAATTGGACCAGGACATAGCCACGCTCCCTTAGGTCCCTTGAGTGGGCCACACCAGTGACCAGCCTTAGACCACAATTAGTGCTTTACTTTGGTCTAGCCTGGTCTATTCCACCACCATAACAGGCACATGGTGCCACCAGCTTGGTGTAACAGATGGTTAGGTTTACCAACCATAAACCAGAGAAAGGGATTAACAGAGAGAGATGACTCAAAGGGGATTTCAAGAAGATTAGTTAATAGTAGGGCAAATGGGTTAGCTTCTGTGTGTATGTGGAGGATGGCTTGCAGTGTCATTTTTTTCACAGAGAGAAGTAGACTTCCAAAAGGTATAAGTGTAGAACCACAGGTTTAGTTCTGGTCACATTTGTCTGAGCCCTTCATCTTCAGTGTAAACCAGGAGTTGGCTACCGACAGCCCACAGGCCAGATCCAGGCCCCAGAACCACCAGCTCTGACTTGCAGAAGTGGGGCTTTGGCAACATCTGGTGACAGGGGGCTTTGGCAGCAGTTATTTCCCCATGTCACCACAGTGAGAAGTGTGGGCTGCAGGCGCTCTTTTCCTACTGCATGGGGAAAAGTGGTTGGTGGCTGGGTCTTAGCACCCGCTCATCCACTTCTGACTCGAGCTGGGTTACTCTGGCCCACAGCCTAAAAAGTCAACTGCTGGTGTAAACTAGCTGCACTAAATTTTATTTTTTTGTTCACATTTTTCAAACAAGACCTCAAAGCCTGAAAGTATGCGTGGATGTTATTATAAGTACAAAATGTTACTGCAACATAAATGTATGAAATTCCTGCATGGCACTAGCTTATTTGTGGCTGTTTTCTATCCTGGAAGATGCTATGTAGTAGCCTTCTGTTCTGTTATATTAAAATTGCACGGTCCAATTTCCTTCTAATGTCTTATCCCCTCCTATGGCTTTACACCTGTTTTTTTTTTAAAGGAGAGGAGTTTGGGTTGGTTTAAGGCAGTGATTCTCAACCTTTTTAGACTCAAGAAACACCTGGATAGATTTGAGGCCCCCCTTGGAAAATGCCAGCTCTTAGTTTTCACTCTTTTTTTTTTGACTACAGAAAAATAATAGAGCCGTTTCTCTATTGTAAAGAACTCAGAAAGACCACAAGTATGTATTCCTATTTAAAATCTCTGGGTTTAACTTGTGAGTCCTGCTTGCACAAATAACTGTACTAACACTGTGTGGCACCCCATAGCACCCTTGAAAGGATCTCAAGACACCCCAGGGTGCTGGGGTACTCTGGTTGTGAATCTCTGGTCTAAGGGGTAGGGCAAGGACAAAGCTATTTCAGTTGATTGAAAGGCAATATTCCTAGAAGCAGCCAGCCCTGAGATTCCAAATACTAGAATGACTAGTGCAGGGCATCCAAGCTAATAATTAACATATAGGCTAGGTACAGACATTCAAAAAGCCTGAGGAAGAATTGATCTAAGTTACACAGTTTTCTCTAAGTGGCATAGTTTAGATTGGTATTGAACACAACATAGATTTCCCCTTGGCTGGGGAGGTCCAAATCTTAGGCTTGGTTCCACCATCTTTAAACCCATTTATGTGTACCAAGCTTCTGGTCTGTTATAGGAATATTCTGGTTTCTGGTCATTTATACCAGTAAAAGTGTAATGTCTATACCTGGCCCTCAGGTCTGAGCTACTCTAAAATAGAATAGCGAAGACCATTAACAGAGAAAGTTCTCAGCCAAAAAAGATGCAACTATCCATTGTTTTCCATCCATTGTGACAAAACCTAGGGGTAATTCTATCTACCCTCTATTGTGATAATCTCTTTGTTTTTCTTTAGTAAGTGTATTTCTAAACTAGTTTTAGAAATGGTGCTGGTGAAGTTAGAACAGGGGTGGCCTGTGAAGCTATATCATCTTGTCTGCAATGCTGTCCATACGTTTTGGATGGGTGTGCTGCAGGCAGCATGGTGCATGGGGTGTGCAGATCCAATCTGGTGTGGGCTGCACAGGGTGCAGGGGCTGGAGCCAGTGCACATTCTGTACACAGAACACAGGACCAGCCAGTGGTGTGCACTTATCTCTCCCTCCCTCCCTCCTGTTGAAGCTGATCCACTGTAAAGAAGGAATGAAGGACTGACGGGACCAGAAATAGAGCAAGCAAGTAACAAAACTCTGTCACATAGTAGCTGGGACATTTAGCTGGGAAGGGGGGAAAAATCTTGGGTTCTGGTCCCTGCCTGGAACTGTTTGTGTGCTGCTTGCAACAGTTATTGGATAAGAAAACAGAAACAATCATGGGAGTGGGGACCAGAATTCAGAACTGCTCTTTTCAAGCTGATTAAGCCATAACCCACTGATTTTCAAACAGGGCGTTGTAAGATCTTATTAAGGGTGCTGCAGAATGCTGTACAATATCAACACTGTTAGGTGTACAAATCAGGTATAGGTGTTTTCCAGATAAACCCAGATATTTCAAATAGGAATTCATAGTGCTAAAAACATTCTGACTTGTTGTGATCTTTCTGAGTTCTTTGCAACAGAGGAATTGCTCTAGTGAGTTTTACGTGCCTCCAGGTTTAGATGGCCACTGAGAGCGATTTTTATGGACTGTAATTTTGGATTTATGTGCCTCAAGTCTAATGAAGTCCTATTTTAGGTGACTATGTCCTTTTTTAGTATCTGCCCCTATTTCTCCTCTTAAGGAACAACCTTGTTTAATGTGAAAAGGTGTTAGAATTTTAAATCACATTTACAATTCTTGATGTGATTTAAAGTTTAAATGGTGTTTCAATATCTCAGTAAAATCAGTACAAGACACATTTAAATCTAATTCCTTGGTAGTGCTTTACAACTTCCATCTTAGCCATGCTGCTCTCAAAATTGTAACTTTAAACAGAATTAATTCTTAAGGAATGTCTTTATAAATATCTATTCCATAAAGTACTGTCTCTTTTTCTTAACAGTCTTTAGATAGGTGGCTCTTACATTACAAACTTTGTAAAAGAAGTTGCATAAACATTGTCATAAGCATAAGATGCCTGATTGATTCCCAACCAATATGATTATTCCATATTTAAATAGATCCTGGTATTTGCAAACAAAGCCATTGGAGTCCATGCAACCACATACAACTTATTACCATTTACATAACAATGATATTAGGGAATTATTACATTAGAAACTTTGCAGTTAGATAAATTTAGCAAAAGTAGATTTAAAAAATGAAGCTGCCTACTTCTTCAAGCATTAAGGAATAAACTGAGGTTTCTACTAATCAAATAAAGCATAAGTTAGAGAAACTAGCATTTTTTGTAGACTATTTTCAAATGCCAGTCAGTGTTTTTCTCTTAAAGTTGTAAATCTTTAGACTGTATATAGCAGAAAATGCTTTCAATATGAAAATATTTTGCATTTTCATTATTCTTATTTTTATAATGTGTCCTTTTAAGGAAACCCAAATATCTGACAAAATTACCTTTCTTGGGATTAAAATAATTTCTATATGAAATCAGTGACTCAGAAGGTGCCTTGCTCTCTGAAGATCCACTCTTGTTGGTTGACTTATCAGCAAATGATGCCCGGTTTTAACAATCTAATATTTATAGTAATTTATATTTTGCAGTTAAAAGCCCCAATGACATATCTGTCATGACCCAAAGGTCTGATTTTTTGTGTATGCTTCGGCACCAGAATTATCCCCGTGGGTTTACAGCTTCATTGCACGGTGGAGTTTTGCTGTACAGAGAACCCGCGTGCAAAGGAGAGAGTTTCCGCCACTTTGCAATTGTCTTTGCAGGGTGCATTTTCTTTGCAACACAGAAATGCACGGTGCAAAGAGTTCCCGCTCTTCGTATGCAAATTTGTGTCCCGCTATTGGCTAGTGCTAAATTATTCCCACGTGGCGGCTAGCGATTGGCCTGCTAGCCGTATAAGAGGCTTGAGCAGTTTCCGCCCAAGCCGAAGAGGACTCCACATCCATCTCGTGGGGACTCTGGGTGTGCGGCAGGGTCATAGAAGCCCTGTGTGTTATTCAGAGGAGTTTGGCAGCCTGATCCACTGCCCACCTCTTCCCGTCTTCGAGTGGTAACTTTCTATAAGACGTATCGACCAGTTTTGAGGCGCGCTTGTCCTGGACATCCGGAGTTCTGTCTGCGTGGAGCCTAGCAAACTCCACGTAACTGTTCGTGTTCTTTCTGTTTGTAACCGCAACTCAAGCAAGTTTTCAGCCTGCACCGCGACCATCTCGGTGTAAGTAAATAATCTTAAAATCAACCGTTACATGTCTGTGCCTAATTCTAGCTCGGCGCCCGCCCTCTCTGACCCAGCGTGCCCGGACTGCCGGCCACAGCCTGCGTGCAGCGCGACAAAGGGCCCGGGTCCGACCTGGCCCGCACATGGCGACGAGGATGGGATCAGGAGAGGGCTCTCTAGAGTTAGAATTAGTTGAGAACTGCCCTTGGAAAAGTGGGAGACGCAACGTAGCAAGTGTTGCAGAACTGGAGGCGCACATTGCGTACCACCAGGCGGGTGGAATGGGCAGGAGATGTATTCGTGGACGCCTTTCACTAAAGGGAGAAGAGGGAGCTTCCAAAGACGGAGCCCTAGAGGGGAGAGAAGTGTGTCTTCACCCCGCAGCGTTCGGGTGTATCATGAGCGACGAGCGGGTCCTGTACAGGCCCCTCGATGCTGTAACCCTCGCCGAAGTCCACCCGGCGAGCGCAGTAAGCCCGACCCCCACCCGGGAGTGTGTCCGTTGCTCGCGGTGTGCCTGGGAGATGGGAGAGCCGATGCCAATCAGATGGCTCTCCCCTTGCATGGTAATACCTAGACTGAGGGGTCGAGATCGTCCATCCGAGCTCTGCGAAAACCCAGAGACGGAGGACCGCGCCGTAGATGAGAGAGTGGTCCTACGGTGCGACAAGGGGGGAGAATTGAACGTAACTTTTCAAACTATGACAGATCTAATGAATAAAACTTTAAGTTTGAAGACCCAGCTGCGTATGGCCGTTCAAGCGGTCAGAGAAGTGGCTGAGAGAAGGGAGCCTGGAATGCCAGCCCAAGATGGCACTGAGCAAGAGGGAGACCGCGTGGAAGAACCAGAGGAGAAGGGTGGAGCTTCGGAAGAACCCGCGAGAGTTTGGTCAGTGACTCCGCCCATCGGCGCAGCGTCGTCGCCAGCAACCCCGCCTAGCGACGCAGCAACGCCCCTACCAACCACGCCTTCCTGCCGACGGAGAAGAGAGTCAAGCAGAGGAGAGCATCCGCCCCTCCTGCCTGAAGCAACAACAGCAGCAGTGACTCCAGCGGCAGCAGTTCAGCCTATGGCAACATCGACTCCCGAAAGAGCAGCTCGTCCTGTAACAACGATCAACCCAGTGACCAATGCACGAGATGCCGCCACCAGTCGCATTCGTGCTTGGATGGAATTACAACAGCTGTACAGAGAATCTAAAATGGAGTCTGACGAAGCTATAGTCTCATGGCTGGAACTCATGTCGATGGAGCTTGAGCTTGACCCATCGCCCTATGGTGTATAAAAACTTTGTAAATATTCCATTACCTAGAAGAACTAGACGATGTCTCCTCAACAGTTTCATCGAGTTGAGTGTGCAAGAGAGGGTGGATTGAAGTGGCAAACACTTGTATTATAGGTTTTGGAAATAGTAGTATAATTCCGTGTAAAGTTTATAAATATTAGTGAAATAACTGTTTTAAGAAAGTTCTTTTATAGATCCGGGATTCAGAGTGTGTGGTGGAGAGAGGCCCCGAGAGGGACAACATCACCGAAAGGAGCGAAGGCCTGACGTGCGATTCCACCATGACGCCCACTGAAGCCCTGATCGTCCAGGTTTTTGTTACGAATGTGATTTTATGTATATGTGTGTGTGCCGGCTATTATTTGATTCGATCCCTTGAGGACGAACTTTTATTGTTAACTGATTTTGTTTTTGTTCGTTTAGTTTCACGAACCGTTGACAGAGCTATTAATAACCCGGATGATAGATATGAAGTACAATTCTATTGTGCCTTCAGCGAGGGGGATGTCATGACCCAAAGGTCTGATTTTTTGTGTGTGCTTCGGCACCAGAATTATCCCCGTGGGTTTACAGCTTCATTGCACGGTGGAGTTTTGCTGTACAGAGAACCCGCGTGCAAAGGAGAGAGTTTCCGCCACTTTGCAGTTGTCTTTGCAGGGTGCATTTTCTTTGCAACACAGAAATGCACGGTGCAAAGAGTTCCCGCCCTTTGTATGCAAATTTGTGTCCCGCTATTGGCTAGTGCTAAATTATTCCCACGTGGCGGCTAGCGATTGGCCTGCTAGCCGTATAAGAGGCTTGAGCAGTTTCCGCCCAAGCCGAAGAGGACTCCACATCCATCTCGTGGGGATTCTGGGTGCGCGGCAGGGTCACAGAAGCCCTGTGTGTTATTCAGAGGAGTTTGGCGGCCTGATCCACCGCCCACCTCTTCCCGTCTTCGAGCGGTAACTTTCTATAAGATGTATCGACGGGTTTTGTGGTGCGCTTGTCCTGGACATCCGGAGTTCTGTCTGCGTGGAGCCTAGCAAACTCCACGTGATTGTTTGTGTTCTTTCTGTTTGTAACCGCAACTCAAGCAAGTTTTCAGCCTGCACCGCGACCATCTCGGTGTAAGTAAATAATCTTAAAATCAACCGTTACGTGTCTGTGCCTAATTCTAGCTTGGCGCCCACCCTCTCCGACCCGGTGTGCCCAGGCTGCCGGCTACAGCCCGCGTGCAGCACGACAAAGGGCCCGGGTCCGACCCGGCCCGCACAATATCTTGTACAATACAAGACTCAATAATAAATGCTTATATACATGTTCTGTAACAGCATAAAAGAAAATGCTATAGAAAGGTAAAGCAATATGTAAGTTATAAAAGTTACCTTCTATAGTTTGTGTAAACACTCTTGGGTCTTTTATGGCCAAGGGTGTAATCTCCCTTGAACATTGACCCTGGTGACAGATAGCAGAAATCTCCTGGAATGTCTTTAATTAGCCAGGATATTTAATGTAATATAATAAGAAACCAAAACCGTAAGCATGTTTGTTATATTCTCCAATCCAATGGATATAAAAGTATATGTATGAGATAAAATTCAAAGACACAGGCAAGTCTGTACTGACTAAACTATAATAATTATATCAATAAGCATTTTTGCAACAAGATTGAGGATTCCTCATTGCAGTGAGCTCAGGGACATCCTAAAGTCTTGAAGGAGGACTAAGCATGATAACAAGTTTGTTTTATTTCAGATAAATATCTGAAAAATGGTATTTACAGAATAAACTGCACTTAAAAATCCCACAGAGAAAAACAGGTGGAAGGTCAGAGTTAAAGTATTTTTAGCCAGATCCTCAGACTATAAAAATCAACTTTATTTTACTTTAGCCCAGAATTTGATCCTTTGATTCTGCCCTTGTATCTACAATTACCATCCACCAAAAAACCATGACCTACTTGACATATTTATAAGCCAGCATAATGTGAGCCATATAAGTTGTGTCTATTTGGACTAGATGAGGGAGTTAGACTAAATGACCTCTGGAGGTCCCTTCCAGACCCTACTTCTCTATAATTCTATGATACTATGTTCATCACGGAATGTATGACTCCCATATTATGGATACAAAGCATGATTACTAATGGTTAATTTTATCCTTCTTTGAAGAAACCAATAATGATACATAAATAATAATTTGCCATTTGTCCAGGAAAAGTCCTTGTCCCAAATCCTGCAACCAGGGATCAGGTAAATCTGAATTTACATTGGATCAGTAATCCAATGAGTTAATATACATTTTTGCATGTACAAATGGATCTCTACTAGGCTGCATGAACAAACCCCATTTTCTTGTATTAATTACCGCATGCATAATATGGTACCCTTTGGATCAACTTGCTTTAGAAACTGATTTGCAGAACCAAAACAGATAGAAGATCCAGATCCTAGAATTATGACAGCGGAAAATAATTATATCAATAAGCATTTTTGCAACAAGATTGAGGATTCCTCATTGCAGTGAGCTCAGGGACATCCTAAAGTCTTGAAGGAGGACTAAGCATGATAACAAGTTTGTTTTATTTCAGATAAATATCTGGTGTGGATCAGTGATTCTCAACCAGGGTGCTGCAAGCTCTTTCAAAGGGTGATGAGAGGTTTGAGGAGATAAGCGCAGAAGTGCAGGCTCAGTCCCTGCTGAACCCTTTTGCAAGGAGGTAAGCACCATAGCCTTGAGTCTAAAAAGGTTGAGAACTGCTAGAGTATATTATATCCATATCCTTAGCATCAACTATTACTAAAGCTCACAACCTGGTAATCTCACTGGATATCCATGTTGAAGCTGCTTCTAAGGGCACATTTTATCGTGTGTGCTTGGGAGGGATATGAATCTTTTTCTTTCAGATTTGGCTTGATTACGGTTGTTCATGCATTGGGGTTACACTTTATGGCTAAGTACAGACATTCAAAAAGCCTGAGCCTGAATTGATTCACCAGAGCGCCCCAAGGGATGACAACATCGAATGGTTATAAACTCCTGCAAGACCGTTTCAGGCTGGACATAAGGAAGAACTTCTTTACTGTCCGAGACCCCAAGGTCTGGAATAGACTGCCACCGGAGGTGGTTCAAGCACCTACTTTGACCACCTTCAAGAGGAATCTGGATGTTTTTCTTGCTGGGATCTTATGACCCCAGCTGACTTCCTGCCCCTGGGGCAGGGGGCTAGACTCGATGATCTTCTGAGGTCCCTTCCAGCCCTAATGTCTATGAAATCTATGAAATCTATGAAAACCTCTCCCTGCCCCTTCACCTCAGGAGGCCATGCCAGGACGGTATCTGGGCATGCCCCTACCCCTGCTCCGGCTAGGAAGCAGAGGGGTGGGGCCAGCCCTGCTAAATGGAGTAGACAGCACAGTCCAGCCCAGGGCTGAAAAGCATGCTGGGATGCTGGGGGACTCTGATTTGACTTAAACCAGGAAGGGGTTGGGGACAGAAGTTGCATAAACCATTTTGGCCCAAGTCAGTTAAGTCTGATTGTGGCAAAGCCAGTAAAAAAAAGAAAAGAAAGACCCAGCTTGCACCCCTGCCTGAATCCTGTGAATACTGAGGACTTACTTGGATGCTCGGACTGACATGGAGTCGGAAGAGCCAGAGTGAGTACCTTCTCCTGCCTCGGCTGAACTGGGAAGCCTGACGAGGAGTGAGGCTGATGCTGGAGCCCCACACCAACAAAAGTCAGCTTTCCAAGAGGGAACGGGGCCAGAACCCTGCACCAGCTCTGCATTTGAGCCAGGAGCCAGCTGATCAAGGCCTGGCTGTTTCCCCTGCAGGGATCACAAGCCTCAGCTGTGCAGCCAAGATCACACCTGATTAGAGCAGAGAGCTGGCGGGAGAGCCCAAGAAGCCGCAGGAACTAAGGCTGGGTGGTGAGTGGACATCAGAGTGAGTCAAGCACTGGATGGGTGAGGAGCAGCTGAGCTGCTTACCTTTATTTATTCTTATAAAAGACAGACTCTCGGGTATCCCAGGAACTAAATCTGAAGCCTACAGCAAAAAGGCTGGGCACAGACTGGGCTTTCAGTAGTTAAATAACCGGAGGTATGAGGCGGGAGTCTAGGGATTGGAGGAGTTCCCAAAACTTGGCCCTTAAGGCCAGTTGGATGATCCCAAAGGACACGGTGCTGTACAAACCTAGGCTCATTCTTGGTATTCCTTCCTTGCCCAAGGATTGACTGTTCTCAGACTGCACATCACCTCCTATTAATTTTCCATCAAAGTTGTGGTGGGTGAGATTAAGCAATGGAAGGAACAGTTACTCCTGAAGGATGGAGTGAGCCAAACCTTTCCCTGTCCAGAGACCTGGAATTACCTAGTCACCAAGACTTGTTAGCCTTTCACAGGTGGTGACTGAGACTTGGTGACACTGATACTATATTTAATCAGGTTTATCTTAAACCAGTTTCAGCTATTTTGAAACTGGTTTATGTTCTGTTACAGGTTTAAACCAGTTTCTGATCACTTAAACTGGCTTATGTGTAACTTCTGGCCCTAGCCTAAATGCATTTGGAAGTCAGTGCAGAAATCACTGGTCTCTGTTTTAGGTAGTATTTCATACAAAGAGCATATTTCACTTGTGCATTGCGACATTTGCTGGCTGACAGTTCCTTTGGGGGTTATTGATTGCAGCATATAAATGGCCTGGCCTATTTGAGAGTCTCTGTCTGGGAAATATCAGGGAATTTGTAATTAGGTAAGGTGCTTGAGCTTGTCTCAAGTCCAAGAAAGAGATAATGAGCAGTATTCTTACTGTGGTGTTGTGGTTTCTGGAATTTGCTCCCCTTCTTGTTTAATTTGAGCTTAGCTTTGGTAAACTTTCAAGGTTTAAGAGTCTACTGTTCTCCCACGCTTTTTCAAGTAAAAGGCTTGGATTGGATATGAGTGAGTTTAATTTTGACACATAGCTGAGAACATAGCATGAAAGACTCTTCTGAATCATAGCAGGAATATTTATACACTATGAAAGTCT
The DNA here is from genome assembly GCF_030867095.1 of Alligator mississippiensis. Classification (NCBI taxonomy): domain Eukaryota; kingdom Metazoa; phylum Chordata; order Crocodylia; family Alligatoridae; genus Alligator; species Alligator mississippiensis. The sequence continues at coordinate 97,072,379 of NC_081825.1, read as the reverse complement.
AGAAGTTTGAGGTAACTATGTTTAGGGCTGGAAAATGTTACAAAATATGGCTGGGAGGGACTTCAGGAGGTCATACTTGTTGAAGTTAAATCTTTGAACCTTTTTGATAGTTTATATGATTATAAAATCTTTTAAAATATTGTGTGAGGTCATAGAGATTACTGTTATCTGCATAATAAATTTTAATCTCTACTTGTGTTAAATGAGCCATTTAGGAAGGACACTTCAAAAATAATTAGAATTTGCTGAGTATATTTATATATGTTAATTTTATAACTTTTTTTATTTGAATGAGCTTTTAACAACCCAAATTGTCTTCGTCTTTTGAATAATCAAGAAAAGCCAAATTGACTGGTTTAGGATTACTGTCCTAATGTGAATCTAACTGATACAGCTAAACCCATTAAAGGAAAAATGAGAAATATTCCTAGATATGGTAACTACTCATTAAGGTAGGCTATATCTGTTATAAAGTATCTGGGGTGGAATTTTCTGTTATGAAGCTATGAGCACCTTAAACTAACATTTTTGTTTGTTATAGTGGTCTTTAATATTGTTCTCGCTGCTGAAAAGTAGCATATCTCAGGCCCTGTGCACTGGTTGTCTGATAGAGGAGAATCAGTGACTTGGAGCCTGCATATGTTCATAGTGTAAAATAAACAAGGTGCACCATAGACACCAGTCCTTAAACAGAGGTCTGGTTAGGCAGCATACAGTCAATCCCCTTTTCCAGGAAACTCCTCCTCCTCCTCCAAACAAACAAGGGTTTTCTTGCAGAAAACAACTCTATACAAACACCTGAGTTCAGTTAACCAGAAGAAAGCAGAGAGCAAACACTACCCTTGCTTGCCACAGCTGCTCAGCTATAAAGATTGCACAATATTGGCACTTCTTCCAAGACTGAACAGATCACACATCAAGGAAAAAAAGAACACCACAGTTTAATATTACCATCTAGTGACTCCCATCATAAGGCTACCACATAGTAATTATGATACATTATTTGTAATATAGATTATGATATATTATATAAATGGCTCCGCATCCTAAACTAAGCGGCAGCCTGTTTAGAGATAAAGTGTCTTGCCCTTGAACTAGAGAAGAGAGAACAGAGAAAGGAGAAGGAGAGAAATCCTAGCCTATCGCCTACTCACTCCTGCAGAAAGATCTGCAACTTCTGTTGATAGGTCCATGGCTCAAGGATTGAACTCAAGTCATCTCGAGACCCATCAGTGCTGTTGCAGAGATCATCCTTGAATTTAGAGATTGCTGCTGGAATTGCTGGAGATTGTTGCATATATTTATGATATATTATACAAATGTCATGTCACATATATTTAACATATATATGGCATATGCAGTATAAAAAATATTATCCATGTTATAACATATAATTTATTTATTATATATTATGTTATATTATGTAATTATGTATCATGGAATAATGTTATAATGTATCATATTATAATGTAATCATGTTATGAAGTAATCATGTCACGATTTAATCATGTAATAATGGTATAATATATCATGTAATAATATGTAAAATGTTATACTGTATCTTGTTATAATGTAATTATGTTATGATGTAATCATGCAATAATGTTACCATGTAATAATGTAACCATGTTATAATGTAATGTTATCTTGTAATAATATTATAATATATACTGTAATAATGTATCATGTAATGCAGGGGTAGGCAATGTTTTTTGGCCGGAGTGCTGAAAAAACCACAATGTCTACCTCATAAGGTGCCGGAGTGCCGGCACGCCACCAAAACAAAACTGGGGCAGAGGGGGTACATGGCAGGATGCACTGCATTTTTAATACAATTAATAATAATAAATGTTGCTTTTTTTTTCTTTTTCTTTTTTTACAGTAAATACCAGGCTTTCTAAAAATTCAAAACCTGATGACAATAAATAAAACTTCATGAACTGCCTTGTACTTGTGAATTTTTTTTTCTTGTTAAGCATGTTGTGATGAGGGGAAAGAGGGAGAGAGGAGCAGGGAGCAGCAAGCACCAGGGAAGTCACTGCGGGCAGGCTGGCCAGGCCCTTGGGAAGACTGCAGCTGGAGGAGAGCTGGTGTCAGGTGGGAAGCGGGGGCTGACCCAGGGCTCTGCTACTTGGGTCACGGCGGGGGGGGCCCAGCAGCACAGGAGGTGGGGCCCAGCTGGCCCGTGCAGCTCTGCAGGGATGGGGCACAGCCACCCTGCCCACAAAGGGACACTGCCTGGCTGGGGTATGACGCCGGGCTCAGGGAACTCCCTGCTTGGTCTCTGTATGTGCTGGGTACATTGCGAGTGGGAGCTGCAGCCACAGGCTGTTCCCTGGGCTCTGGGAACAGCTGCCGCAGCCGGTGCTCGGGGCCGAGCCAGCTGGGAGCCTGCAGCGCAGTGGCTCTGAGCAGTGCCTGCCCCAGCTCTGGTCCCTTGAGGGGAGCTGTGGGTTGGCAAGGCTGGGACCCGGGCAGGCTGAGGCAGTTGCGGTGGCTGTTCCCAGGCTCCAGGGGCTCCCGCGGCCATCCACCGGGGATGGCTTTGTTCTGCCTGCACTGTGCCCAGCATGCAAGAAGGCCGATCCCAGAGAGGGAAGCCCCCTGAGCCTGGCGTCTTGTCTCAGCCAGGCAGCATCCCCATGTGCGCAGGGTGGCTGCGGCCCATCCCTGAGGAGCTGTGTGGGCTGGGCCAGGCCCCACCATGGGTGACACTGGGCACCCCCACCTGCCTGCTCACCACAGCTCGAGCTCACAGAACCCCAGGGCAGCCCCCACTTCCCACCCACCCCCGCCTTCCTAAGGGCCTGACCGGGCTGGCTTGCCTGCGGCACCTCCCCACCACGCTGCCCAGATCCTGTCCTGACTGCTTGGCCCCAGCACTCCGCACCTCAGTGCTGCCAGGGGTGGGACAGGGTGTCTGCCTGCCTGGGCAGCTCCCTCCAGGGGCCAGCCGGGCTGGAGGGCGCAGCCTGGGAGCACAGGGTGAGGGCAGTAGAGAACAGACAGTCTCCCTGCCTGCGCTCCCCTGGTTCTGCCCCGGGGCCTCCTGCGGCGCTGTGACTTGTGGCTGCACAGCCCAGAGCAGCAACTTAATAAAACAACAACAAAACCCCAATTTCTTTGTGTGCCTCCCAGTGTGCCGCGAAAAATGTCTCCGCGTGCCACTAATGGTACGCATGCCAGGGGTTGCTGACCCCTTGATGTAATGTTATCATGAAATAATGATATAAAGTTATAATGTAATGTTATCATTACATCAGATATATCAGAACTCCAGTATGAAACTGCAAATGGGCGAGTTGAAAGTCTCTGGGTTAGTGTTACCATATTTTCAGTTCCAAAAAAGAGGACACCTGTCTGCAGGGGGTGAGGAATATGGCAGTTCCCTGCCCCGGCCCATTCTGTTGCCCCTTGCTCCCAAGCCACATCCCCTCCAGCCCTGTTGCTATCCTTCACTCTCCACCCCATAGATCCCAGCCCTGCCAGTGCCCCTCACTCCCAAACCACAGTACCCTGCCCCCCTGGGCAATGCTGGTTCCCCTTACTCCCAACCAGCAGCTCCCTGCTCTCCCCCAGCAGCCCCTGGCTCCCCCTTCCAGCCCTGCCAGTGCCCCTCACTCCCAACCCTTAGCCCCTTGCTCCCCCAGCCCTGCTGGAGGGCCCACAGCTGCCCTCATCCTGCCAGGCCGGAGCATGGTGGCTTGGAGTGAGTCTGGCCTCAGTATGGGCTGGAGGGAACAGGAGGAGAGGCTTGTGACACCCTCCCTGCCCTGGACTGAGGCTGCTGCACCATGCCAGGATCACTGGCCATAGCCCACCTCCCCCTCCTTGACCCCCTGCTCCGACAGTGTATCCTGACTGCTCCACCCCTGCAAGCATGGGCACTGGCCCCTGTGCTGCGGCCCAGCCACAGCCCTCAAAAGGCCCCCCTTCCCCTACTGAAGGGGGTGGGCAATCCCCCTGGACCCCATGCCCTGGCATAGCCCCAGCCCCAGCTCCAGCCCCCAACCCAGATTTACCTGCCTGCAGATTCTGGGGTGTCGTTACACCTACCTGACTGTACCTCCATGCCTACAATTGCCTCTCCCTCTGCTCCCACCAGCGGAGCAAAGCAAAAACCCGGACATTTGCTCAGGTTTGAAAACCTGCCTAGTCGGAGATAGGAGGACTAAAAAATAGGACATATCTGGGAAAACCCGAATGTATCATAACCCTACTCTGGGTTAGGGTCAGAGGGGAGAGCAACAAGGGTTATGTTGTGGTGGGGGTCTGCTATAGACCACCAGACCAGGAGGAAGTGGTGGATGAGGCTTTCTTGAGACAGCTAACCAAAATTTCCCAATTGCAGGTCCTGGTTTTCATGGGGGACTTCAATCATCCTGACATCTGCTGGGAGAGCAATACAGCAGTGCTCAGGCAATCCAGGAAGTTTTTGGAGAGCTTTGGGGACAATGTCCTGGTACAAGTTCTGAAGCATCCAATTGGGGCCATGCTGTTCTTGTGACCTGCTGCTCACAAACAGGGAAGGATTGGTGGGGAATGTAATAGCAGATGGCAACTTGGGCAGCAGCAACCATGATATGATTGGGTTCAGGATCCTGAGGAAAGGAAAGAAGGAAAGCAGCAGAGTAAGCACCCTGGAACTCAGAAAAGCAGACTTTGACTCGATCAGGGAACTCATGAACAGGATCCCCTGGGAAGCCAGTCTGAGTGGGAGATGAGTCCAGGAGAGCTGGTTGTACTTCAAAGAAGCCTTACTGAGAGTGCAGGAACAAAACTTTCCAATGTGCAGGAAGACTAGCAAGTATGGCAGAAGACCAGCTTGTCTTAGCAGGGAGCTCTTCAGTAAACTACATTGCAAAAAGGAAGCTTATAAGAAGTGAAAACTGTCACAACCCAAAGTTGTAGTTTTTGTTTGTGTGTGTGCTTCGGCACCGCTAAATTATTTCCCGCCGATTGTAGCTTTCTTTGCACGGTAGAGTTCTCTGCTGCGAGAGAGAACTCTGGTGCAACGGGGATTTCCCGCCAAATTACAGCTTCTTTGCAGGGTGCATTTCTTTTGCATACTGGTGATACACGCTGCAAAGGAGTTCCCGCCATTTGTATTTGGATTTGCGCCACATTATTGGCCAGTTCCAAATGTAGGCACACGTGGCGGCTAGCTATTGGCTTGCTAGCCATACAAAAGGCTTGGGTAGTTTCCGCCCAAGTCAGAGACGGAGACGGAGAGAGAGAGAGAGAGAGAGAGAGAGAGAGAGAGAGAGAGAGAGAGAGAGAGAGAGAGAGAGAACTCGCCAGGAGGAGGAGACTTCGTGCTGTGTGAAGATCTCCAAGCGCTGCAGACCCTTGCGGACCCAACGTGCCTCTCTCAAGCTTAATAACCGAACCCGCGGAGCTTTTGCTTCTAGCCTCTCCCCGTCGCCGATCGCAATCCCAGACGTATCCCTTTCCTGTAACTTCGAACCCGCGGAGTCTCAACTCCAGGGAACCTTTCGAACCCAACCGAACCGGACCCGCGGAGCCTAAACAACTCCGTGGGAGCAATCGAATTTGTTGTGGTCCTCTAGTGAGGATCTAAGCAGGAGCTGTGCCTGGAAACCTGTCCAGCCTACACCAATACCATCTTTGGGTGTAAGTAAACAATCTTTTCAATCAACCACTACGTGTTTGTGACTAACTCTAGCTCGCAGCCGGCTCTCTCCAACCCCGCGTGCCCGGGCTGCTGGCCACAGCCCGCATGCGCAAAAGACGGGCTGCGGATCGCTCCTCCCGACCCGCGTGTGGCGGCGGGAGCGGGGCCCGGCCCGCACAAAAACTTGGACAAATAATTAGGGAGGAGTATAAGAGTATTGCTCCAGCATTCAGGGATTGGAGTTGCAGCTGGCAAGGGATGTGAAGGGTAACAAGAAGGGTTCTTACAAGTATGTCAGTAACAAAAGGAAGATCAGGGAAAGTGTGCATCCCTTACTGAATGGAGAAGGCAACCTTGTGACAGAAGATGCAGAAAAGGCTGAAGTGCTCAATTCCTTTTTCACCTCAGTTTTCACAGGCAAGGTCAGCGCACAGACTTATGCACCTGGTAGCACAGTTGGGGGAGAAGGTTAGCAGCCAGCTGTGGCAAAAGAACAGGTTAGGGACTATTTAGAAAAACTGGACATATACAAGTCCATGGAGCCGGATGGGATGCACCCAAGGTTGCTGAGGGAGTTGGCTGATGTGATCGCAGGGCCACTGACCGTCATCTTTGAAAACTCAGGGCAATTGGGAGAGGTCCCAGAGGATTGGAAAAAGGCAAATATAGTGCCCATATTTAAGACAGGGAAAAAGGAGGATCCAGGGAAATACACTGGTCAGACTCAATTCAGTTGCTGGAAAAGTCATGGAGCAGATCCCCAAGGAATGTGTTTCTACACATTTGGAGGGGAAGAAAGTGATTAGGAACAGTTTGCATGGATTCACCAAGGGCAAGTCATGCCTGACCAACCTGATTGCCTTCTATGATGAGATGTCTGGCTCTGTGGTTGTGGAAAAACCAGTAGATATAGTCTACCTTGGCTTTAGCAGGGCTTTTGGTACAGTCTCCCATGCACAACATTATTGCAGACAGGCTAAGGAAGTATGGGTTGGATGAATGGACTATAAGGTGGATAGGAAACCGGCTGGATCATTAGGCTCAAAGAGTAATAATCAATGTCTCAATGTCTAGTTGGCAGCTGGTATCAAGTGAAGTGTCCCAGTCCTGGGGCTGGTTTTGTTCTGTATCTTCATCAATAACCTGGAAGATGGCAGAGAGAGCACCCTATGCAAATTTGCAGATGACACCAAGCTGGGTGGAGTTGTAGGTATGTTGGAAGGTAGGGTTAGGATTCAGAGTGACCTTGAAAAATTGGAGGATTGGACCAAAAGAAATCTCATGAGGTTCAACAAGGACAAGTGCAAAGTCCTGCGCTTAGGATGGAAGAATCGCATGCACCTATATAGCCTGGGGGCTGACTGGCTGGGCAGCAGCTCTGCAGAAAAGGACCTGAGAGAAACAGTGGATAATAAGCTGAATATGAGTCAAGAATGTGCCCTTGTTGCCAAGGGCTAGGGACAGAAATTACACATAAACTGGTATAAATGATTGGAAACCAGTTCAAATCTGTAACACAACAGAAGTGCAGTGCATGTAAACTGCTTTCTAAATGGCCGAAAACAGTTTAAGATAAACCTGGAAGGATGTAGTATCACTTAACTGATTTAGGTTAAATCAGTTTATTGAACCTCTGTCCCAGATCCCCTTGAGTTTCAAGTCAACTCACAGTCCCCCAGCATCCCAGGATGCTTTGTACCTTTCCTATAACCCCCCTCACAGGCCCAAGCTACCTGCTCCAGTGGAGCGGGAGGCATGCTTTTGAGGCTTCTGGAATGGGCCACTGCAGGCACATGGCTGCATTTGTGGAACTAAAAGTGAATATCTGTTTACTTGCTTATCGGTTCAATCTATGCAATTTAAACTAACCTGCAAAGATTGAATCAATTCAGGGTTGGACTTTTTGACTCTCTGTACTTAGCCAAAAAGCTAACGGTGTACTGAGCTGCATTAGTAGGTGTGTTGCCAGCAGGTCAAAGGAAGTGATTATTCCCCTCTCTTCAGCACTGGTGAGGCCACATCTGGAGTACTGTATCTAGTTTTGGACCCTGCACTACAGAAAGGATGTGAACAAATTGGAGAGTCCAGCAGAGGGCAACAAAAATGGTGAGGGTTCTGGGACACATGGCTTATGAGGAAAGACTGAGGGAACTGGGCTTATTTAGTCTAGAGAAGAGGAGACTGAGAGGGGACTTAATAGCAGCCTTCAACTACCTGAAGGGTGGGTTTTAAAGAGGATGGAGCTAGATTGTTCTCAGTGGTGATGCGTAGGGGTGTGCACCCTGAGTGTGGTGGCGCACCCCCTGCAAAAAGGCGCCACTGACACTGCCCGCGCCATTAGCAGCCAGCTGTGGAACCTAACCTCTTCTTTCACCACAGCTGGCTGCTAACAGCGCCTGCGGGCGGTCCATGAGTGCTGCTGGTTGCTGCCAACGCTGCCGGTGGTGTCTGCGAGTGCTCCCTGACTGCTGGTCAGTGCTCGCCACCCCCACCACTGCTGCCAGTGTTGTGGCTGCCTGCGGGAGCTCGCCGTGCCCCACCAGCCTCTGGGGGCACGTGGTGTTCATGGTTGTTCTCAGTGTCAGCAGACGACGGAACAAGGAGCAACAGTCTCAAGTTGCAGCAAGGGAAGTTGAGGTTAGATTGGGGTGGGCAAAATGCAGCATTCTATCCAGGCCGCGGGGCCCCTAAAAAATTTAGAAAAGTAATATTTATCTGCCCTGGGCTGCCTGTCATGCGGCCCTCGATGGCTTGCCAAAACTCAGTAAGGAGCCCTCTGCCCAAAATAACTGTCTGCCCCTAGGTTAGATATTAGGAAGCATTGTCTCACTAGGAAGGTAGTAAAGCACTGCAACAGGTTACCCAGAGAGGTTGCAGAGTCTCCATCCTTGGCGGTTTTTAAGCCCCAGCTAGACCAAGCCTTGGCTGGGATGATCTAGTTGGAGCGGGGGTTGGACTAGATGCCCTCCCCAGGCCCTTCCAGCCGAACTTTCTGCGACTCCGCGCTGGTGTAAGGCGGATCTCATGTATCCCGCCATGCCGCCTCGTGCAGCGCCGCACAACGCAGCAGGCGACGTGCCCCGTCCCCCCCACCCCAACCCCAGCGGCCCGGGGCGGCCAGGGCGGGTCCGGGCGGGGACACCTGGGGGCGGAGCGGCGCCGGGGCGGGCGCGGCGGGAGGTGTGGCCGCGACCCCTCCCCCGCCCTCCTCCGCCTCCAAACTTTCCCCGTCGCTGCCCCGAGTGGCCGGGCGCCGCCGTGGGGCTCACCTGCTGCCCCTGCACGTGCGCTGCGGCCCGGGTCCCCCTGCCCCGTATACGCGGCGGCGGCTCCCCTCCTCCTGCCCTGCGGTGCCCGCTGGAGGTCACGGGGAATAATCCCGGCTTAATCGCCTTTCTCTTCCCGAGCAAGGGAAGGCGGCGCCGCGTCCCCCGGGACAGCCCCGGGCCGCCGGCGCCACGCCCTGCCTTGCCTCGCCGCCCTCCGCGGAGCCGCAGGGAGCAGAGCCGGGCCCCGCCACGCGCGCAGCCGGCCACGGGTGCGGGAGGCCGCCCCAAGTAAGTTACCCACCGCCCGCCCCTTCCTCCCCGAGCGCAGACCGCACTTCCCCAGCCTCTGGCCCTGCCTCGCGGGGTACAGCAGCTCAGCTTGCCCTCAGCCCCTTTCGCTTGCCACCAGCCTGCCTCCTGTGCCTCCTCCCTGGCGGAAAGGCAGGTCATGGGAACTTTTGGGGCTGAGGCACTGGCAGAGATTGAGGTGACGGTCACTTGGTGCCACCTGATGCGGGGTTTCAGTAGAGACTGAGGTGACGGTCACTTGGTGACACGTAGAGGGTGCACGTGCACCCCCTGAGATTGCCCGGCGCTGGCTCTGCGCCTGCAGGTGGTTGCCAGTCACCCCCCCCCTGCCACCAACACTGTTGCAGCCGCCTGCAGGAGCTCCCTGCTTGCTGCTGCCATGTTCCCACCATGGCCCCCCAGCCTCTGGAGGCATGTGACGCTCATGCCACTTGATGTGGAGTTTCAACAGAGATTGAGGTGGTGGTCACTTGGTGTCACATGATGTGGGGCTTCAGTGAGATCCCCTGATCTCTGTTTTCACCTCTGATACCCCCCACGCCCAGTCTCTTGTGCTCCCAGTTGAGGGAGGCTTGTAGTCAGCTGGGTGTCCAGCACAACAAATAGACCCCAGCTGGTGTTTCCTGCATTCCCCTGGCATGACCGAAACACTGACAGGTGTTGAACAAAAAATATTAATAATGAGGTTCAGCATAAAATGCGTGGTTAGTTAATATTGCACATCAGGCCTGAGGGCTTGATCCAGCTTCTCTCTGCAGGCAAATCCTTGTGTCCAAGCTGAGACCCCCTTTCCCTGCCAGGGCTCTCTGCAAGGCTGCACAAGCCTGCTGGTACAGAACAGCTTGTGAGATCAGGGCCTAGATTTTGACTGTGGACAGGAGATTAAAATGGTGTGTTTGACAGCACTCTGGGTCCGTTCCTTGCTTCCAAGGTCAGTTTCTTTTCTTACCTGTAGCTATTGTGCATTGGTGAAGAAAAGGAAAGCAGTTAAAAAAAATGTGTTTTGTTTTGCTTTGTTTTTTTTTAATCGCTTGGTAGCTACCTTCCTCCCAGTTGACCCAGGATGGACTTCTTGAATTTGGCAATGATTGCCGTTTGTTGACCCAGGACACTCTAAAGCCCCAATCCTTCACAGGGCTCCATACAGTCTGATCTCTGAGTCCATACAGTGTTCTCTTGGTTTCACTGATCCAGCACCTTTGCAGAGCTACTAGCCAGAGTCTAACTTCCTGAATGCTTAAGCATATTTTCAGGAGAGTGAGGGAGGGAGATAATCAACTCAATCAAAACTAAGTCTCTCACCTGACAATGTTGTCATACTTTCAAGTCACCAGTCTGGCACTACTACTACTTGTGCTAGAGAGTTATGGGTGTTTTCTGAATCTTGACGCATTTTTGTATTGTATTCAAGTAAAACCTTTGAAGAAAACAACAACAAAAACCACCTTGTGAATTGAAAGGCAATAAAAAAAAATAATGTAGGCCCTCATGGTAAAATTAGATCAGGGTCTGCCTACAAAGCTGTACACATTTCAGTGGGTCTGTGCACAGGTGCAGGGTCTGTCTGCTGTGGAAATGTATCTCAGTGCCATGGTGTATCCCCCCCCCTTTCAGCTTGTGAATGCGACTTCCAGATCTTGAGCTCTTTATTTCATAAAGTAAAAATAGTTTCATACTCTTTCGTGCACTGGTGTGCGAGAGAGGTGGTTGCAGTCAGAGAGTTGCCAGAACCTCAGGATCCCCTTTTTCTACTATCTTTCTCAATTAAGATAGATTTCTTCAATCACTTTCCACTATTGGGTATTTTTCATCCATTTCTTCAAAAGAATAGATTGATGAAGTAGATATAGAAAAGAAAGGGAGTTTCTAATCTGTTTTAACTGTGGGAGCTAGTGATACCAGTGCCCAGAGTGACTCTTTATTTGACTTCAAATTCACTGCTTTGAACTTTCATTTATCTTGTCTCTGGTTAAACTAATACATTATTTAAAAGAAAACTGAGTTTTTTTTCTTTTCCTTTTTCTTTTCCCACCTCTCAAATGACGTAGAGGTCTTTCTAATTTTTTTAGTTTCACAACCGACAGCTACAATAAGAAAGTACTGCTTTGGACACTGGAAATTAGCTTTTAAATTCTATATCTGCTTTCCCCTTTTAAAAGATAAGCCATACCTCAGTACATTATTGTAACTGTTTAGACTCACTGACTCTTGGCTCAGCTTCTTCATTTACCTAATCACTTGAAATGTGTAAAGATTTCTTCAATGTAAGAGCTTTAAAGAAGTTTTAAGCACTTACTTGTACAAATACTGATGTTCGTGCCTTTAATATTATTTTATTTTGATGCACTGCAAGCAACACCTCATTGACTCAGAAAGTTTCATAGCAAGAGCTTTTTGAGCCTTGATTTGTGGCATGGGATTATAGGCTAGCCTAGTGGTACTCAGTCTTCTGGCTCCACAGTCCAGATGAGTGGCACTGGGTTGATCTGTGGACTGGATCCAGCATGGGGTAGGTAGGCCTGCAGGTGTGAACTGGTATGCCAACCCAGCCCTGCCTGCTGGATCTAACCACAGAGCAACTACACCCACAGGATCTACCCCATGTGCTGGATCCAGCTGCAGAATGATCACTTGCACTTTGTGATCTGCCATGCAGGGCCATGTCATCCAGATCGAAGGGCTCTCCATGGATCTGAAAATTTGGCAGCAGGAGAGCTGCGGTAGTTTTAATTGCTTTGGGTTTTATAGACATCCAGTGAAAGCCATGGCAATTAATGTTGCCACCACTCCCCTACCACCAAGTTTCTGGGGGAATCCTGGGAGTCAAATGACTTGGCTCTTCAGGCTGAAGGTTAAGCACCACTGGGTTAGACCTAGTGTATTTGAGTTACATGCTCAAACATTTAACATGCAGACTTGTTCATCTTGGGATAACCTTATTACAGCTCTTGAATTTTCTCCCAAACATAGCTTGTCCCTGTGCTATATGACCATCAGTACTTTACTCTTCCTACTCTTACAGCAGATACTAGTGCCTTGTATTATTGGTACTCCATTTGAGAATTTAATTATTTTGTGTTCAGGCCATTATCTTCCTGAGCTCTTGTTTTAATCTTAACATTTGTCACTGTTACATAGCTGTATTTTACTTTTACAGGCACTCTTGTTTATTATACTCTTATCTTATTCTTTACTTTTTTCATTTTGGCTTTTCATTTCTGGTTTACTAGTAATTATCAATTGGTCTTTCTATCTCAACTAAGTCATGCAGTGTTTATTTATGTTTCTCTAGCTTAATCACTGAGAGTTTTGAACTTCCTCAAACCCTTTTCATAGTACAGTACAATAGCAGACTAAGAGTTACTAAGAAATTTAATGAGATTCCATAGTAATTATTTTTGTATAAGCCCACATGCAGGCAGTTATCTTCTGAAATAATAGTATTTTTCTGACTTTTTTCTTCACTCTTGGAAGTGCGTTATGCAATAAAGAATTTACATCATTGTCATACCACATCATGGATAGCCAGATCTGGGTCAACTCAAAGATTGAGGTGACAATCAGGGTCAGGAGGAGCAAGCAGAATCCAGGGACAAGCCAGGTCAGGTAGCCAGGAGGTCAATCTGAGAACAGAGTCAGAGCCAACTGGGATGAGATCAAGCATAAGGCAATCAGATCAAATTTAGTCCTGTTGCCCAGACACCTGGTGTTCCTGTGCAGGGGTTTATATGGGAAAGTAGAAAGTCAGCTGACCCTGGCCAGCCACTTTGGTGACAAGGAGTAGGCAGAGGGTTAGGCCCTGCTGGAGGCTTCAAGCCATCTTGGATAAATCTGATCAGCCATAGGGGTTGAACTGGGCAGAAAGCCAGGAGGTGAATCCAAGAGTGAAGTCCAGGGATGAAGCTAGTCAAGAAGATGGGAGATCAAACAGACCAAAGCCAAGGAGCAAGCCAGCGGGAGCAGCAAAGCAGTCTTAAGCCAGATTGCTGTTGCCCAGACACTGGCTGTTTGGGTCAGGGGTTTATATGTGGGAAGTGGAGAGTGACCTACCCCTACTAGAGGCTTCACATAAGCATTGACAAATCTGGATGGCTAGTGATGGGGTAGCAGGCTGACATAAATGTCTGTTTTGTTAGACCAAGGCCCCAGGTTTGAGATTGTGGACACAGGTTACCTCTTCCACTGTTACTTTAGGCCTGGTACAGACATCACATTTCTACTAGTATAAGTAATTGGAAACTCTCCTATACCCATAACAGAACAGAAGTTCAGCACACATAGACTGATTTAAAAATGGTGGAACCTAGCATAAGATTTCCCCCCACCTCCCACCAAAGGCCTAATGTGTGTTCTGTTTGCTACTAATCTAAACTACACTGTGTACAGAAAACTGCCTAACTTGCACCAAATCTGCCTGGACTTTTTGAGTTTCTTAAAGCCTTAAAATATGCTGCTGTTCCAAGAGAGGGGTGGAAACATGGGGGGAACTCTAGGTAAGGTCTGTCTATGGCACTGGATTGCTTTAATTTGGCCTTGAATGAAGAACAGTGGATTTTTATGCCACTGGTTTTAATTTAGTAAAAAATCTCTTCCACTTGGTTTGGTGATAATGATGGAAGGCTGGGTAGGGAGAAGCCAGTCAGTATGCAACATGATCTTGCGTTGTCTGACCCTACATAACAGCATCTATTAGTGTGTTGTTGCTTTCTCTGTCCTAGTAACAATTAGACTTCCAGAGCTCAAAGATGAATTGCCTGCTTCTATCTGTGAGGAAACAGGACCTCAGAATTTGAAAATTTGCCTGATGCCTTGTATTTGCATGAGTTTTTCTGGTTTTAACTGTGCTGATATAGCTAATATAAAAGAAATCCCTCATATAGTTGAAGCATATTTATACTTTATAACAGTGCTTATGATGATGTAAATAATTGCAGTTTAGTAAAATAAATATACACTGGTATGAGAACATCTTTAATGAGGGCTTTTGTGAACAACTGTTGGTGACAGGAAGCTACTTCTCTTACTGATGTAGCAATAGTCCATGCTTACAAGGTTTTTTGTTTCAGTAGTCTTGGGTAGGGGTATGTTTGTGGTGTGCAAAGATGCAGTTTATACCAGAAAAACAAGTCCTTGGGCTAGTACATATTTTTTACATGGGAAACTGGTGAAAATTATATCAGCAAAAGACACTTGCTGGCATAAGCTGTAAAAGGTTTATAGAATGGTTTCCTGGTTTAGCTATAAAAGGCTTGCCATAGTGTAGATCAGCTCTATATAGTTATGCTAATAAATCTAAGTGTGGACTATGTCTATTTGATGCTTAGCAATCAGTGAAGTACAGGATAATTAATTGGGACTAGTCAGGAATTAACCCCAGTTGAACACAAACACGAGCACATTGAAGATTTGGAAAGGGGTATACAGGAGCAGTGACTGGAGTTACATGGGTGGCAGCACCCCTGCTCCCAGCTTCTCCTCTTCAAAGGTTGAAGAGAATTCAGCCTTCTGCTTCACAGTTGGACTGGCATTGTTAATGAAGTAATATTTATTTATAAAATTGGTTGTGTGTGTATGTATGTATATGTATATATAAGATGCAGAGGGAGTAGATATATTGAGTACAAAGACATTATTTTTATATTCACACTTCAAGTCTGAAGCATCTGCATCATTGTTTTATTAAAAAGAAAAAAAAAAAGCCTATCAATACATTTAGTACAATATGTTGTTCCATTTATGGGCTATAAACAGAGCCTATGAGGAATGACATCATAAGACCAAATCATATCCCAATGAGAAAATCTGTGGACCATCAAAGAAACCTATGTAAAACACAATTTTTGGCATTTTGATAAATACCCTTCTCAGGCCTGGACCTGGAAGGAAATAGCGGTGTGGACTTTAAACCAGACAGATATGGATTGATTTTAAAGAAAGTTCCTCTTTCCTGGTAGTGTTGATGTTTATTTTCTCTTTCACTTGTGCAGAACCCTCCTACTCCGAGACATGTAGCTATGAAATAAAAATTAATGATTTCTAGAGTGACAGCATTCACTTGTGTGGGTGCCCACCTGCTATAGAAAGAATGTGATATGGAGTACTTGCTCTTAGCTTTGCTTTTTCATATTCGTCCAACTGCCTCAGTATCCTAAGAACTACTGCTGCAGGGTTCCAGACTTTTTTGAACCAGTGTAACATTGTCAGCCCTCAAGATTTCTTGTGAACTGCCACACACCCTTATCATTAGATTCTATTAAAGGTATTTGGAGCCTGGTATGATTTGTGACCTGCTGTGGGCCACTTGGAGTAGTCTTAGTCCCACTGTTTAGGAGTGGTTGTACAGTTTTAGAATCATAGAAAGTGAGGGCTGGAGGGGACCTCAGGAGGTCATCTAGTCCAACTCCGTGCTCAAAGCAGGACCATCCCCAACTAGATCATCCCAGTGAAAGCTTTGTCTAGTTGGGTTTTGAAAACCTTGAAGGATGGAGCATCCATTACCTCTCTGGGTACCCTGTTCCAGTGTTTTACTACCCTCCTAGTGAGAAAATTGTTCCTAATATCTAACCTAAACTTCCCTTGCTGCAACTTGAGACCATTGCTCCTTGTTCTGTCATCTGCCACCCCTGAGAACAGTCTAGCTCCATCCTCTTTTGAACCCCCCTTCAGGTAGTTGAAGGCTGGTATTAAATCCCCTCTCAGTCTCCTCTTCTCTAGACTAAATAAGCCCAATTCCCTCAGTCTTTCCTCATAAGTCATGCCCCCTAGTCCCCTCACCATTTTTGTTGCCCTTTGCTGGACTTTCTCCAATTTGTCCACACCCTTTCTGTAGTGGGGGTCCCAAAGCTGAACATAGTACTCTAGATGTGGCCTCACCAGTTCTGAGTAGAGGGGAAGAATCACTTCCCTTGACCTACTGGCAGCACTCCTACCATTGCAGCCCAGTACACTGTTAACCTTTTTGACAACAAGGACACACTGCTGGCTCATATTCAACTTATTGAAAACTGTAACCCCCAGGTCCTTTTCTGCAGAGCTGCTGCCCAGCCAGTTAGACCTCAGCCTGTACTGGTGCATGGGATTGCTCCGTCCTAAGTTCAGGTCTTTGCAGTCGTCCTTGTTGAACCTCATGAGCTTTCTTTCGGCCCAATCCTCCAATTTTGTCTCGGTCACTCTGAACCCTATCCCTAATCTCCAGTGTATCTACTCCTCTTCCTAGCTTTGTGTTATCTGTAGACTTGCTGAGGGTGCACTCTATGCCATCTTCCAGGTCATTGATGAAGACATTGAACAAAACTGGCTCCAGGACTGACCCCTGGGACACTCCACTTGATACCGAGTGCCAACTAGACACTGAGCTATTGATTACTACTCTCTGAGCCCGATGCTCCAGCCAGTATCAAGTATTCAGGCCTAATGGAGTGTTTTTAAAACCAAAAGCTTGCGAAGAAAAATTTTTCCAACTATTTAGTTGGTCTAATAAAAGATGCCAGATTTTCCCAGAGAACCTTGTCTGTACATTTTGCAGACATTTCTTATTATTTCTAACTTCATAGTTCCCCTTAAGCTGGGAAGCTGTACAGTAAAGTGAGTGCCAAATACTGTAGATATTTTAAACATCCTGGTAATTAGATGGTACATTTTTTTTAAAAGCTGGTGGCTGCTGGCAGCTAGTTTCTGTTAGGACTTCCCAGTTCACTCATGCCAGTAGAAATCAGCTAGTGTTATCAATGTTGAGATTTTTTGAAGAATTTCCTTGAATAGACAAGACCTACAGTTGCATATGTTAGATGCTGATAGAGCTACTAAACTGTGAAAAACTGCTAATTTGGCATTAGTTGTGCAAAGCTTAGATTCCTCTAGCTTAAATAATTGCCTCTTGGTGTTTCAGACAATTAATGCAAGTGTATTGATACCTGAAAATCAGCTTAAATTAGAGCAATTTATGTATTACTTGTATATCCCTTTTTTTCTTTCCTTAAAACCCCCTCAGTTCCTTAAAAAACAGAAAAAAATAAAAATAAACAAGGCCTTAGTATAATAGCATTTTTATACAGACAAAAACGAAAATAACTAAGGTGGTTTAACAAACATTGCATTTATTATGTATTCTAATTTCAAATTGCCCTTGAAAAACAATAATTGAATGGATCTCTGTGTAACAGATGAGATAAACATTTTATATGTACATTTGGAAGGCTATCCATATCAAGTGACTCTTTCTGAAATTCAAGTCAGCTTGGTAAAACAACTGAAGAAAATTCTTCTAATGTACAAGGAAGCAGTCTGTATTCTCCACCAATTACACACTTTCTCATAATCTTTTGGCTGTAAGAAAGAACTCATAGTTGAATCAGCAGTATATATATATTTGCATAAACACTTCCTGATAGTTCTTAGTAAGATTCGGCAGTATTTGGTTTGAATTACTTTATTTATGGATATATTTTTTTAAGACTGCATGGATTAAACATGTATAAAATGGTATCTTATTCCTTCGGTTGCCAATTTAAAAGCAATAGTAATGCTTTGCATTTCAGTCTGGCTGTGTTAGCTTAGGAAGTGGTAAACTATGAATGGCTTAAATCTACTGCTTAGTCCTGGTTTGATCATTAGCTTAACAGCTATCTGTGCGGTGAATCAACTAGTAGAAATTCACTGTTCTTTGTGAGGTAGTAGCAGCTGGGGATACATTCTGTTGTAATGGTACACACAGACAGACTACATTACAAGGGGTGGCATTTGGACAGAACTTTTGGCAATCGTTTTAAAATAGAAAAGGATTAGGTTTAAAAAAGGCATTAATTCTACATCAACATTTCATGACCTTGCAGCATTACTGTAATCATCCAGGGCGCCTCAAGAGCAGATCATGTGACCTAAACAGTTTATTGTGAAAGAGTATGTTTAAATATTCAGAGGTAAGAACAGGAACACTTAGGATTTGTGGAATAAGGGGCTTGTAAGAGTCTCTAGGGAGCGGAATAAATCAACTTTTGAGAGATCTTTTGGACAGATGACAGTGGAACAGCCTCAACAGTTAAGTCTACAGGAATTGCATTGGGGAATGAACCAGGATTCTCACACTTTGGTACCCTGTGAGACAGGAACAGGAAGAATCCAGGATCCTGAAACATGTTATCTTGGATCTTTTTGTATCTAATAGAAGTGTGATACATTTGGAGCTTAATTTCCCTAACTGTTGGAAGGGTGTTGAATCTTTTTGTCTCTGGCTGTTGTAAGGAGAGGAAATGAAAAAGAGCTCTTATACTAACCTTATGATTCTTTCTCCCCTTTTCATGTATTTTCTTCTATATAATCCTTGACAATTTGAGCCCTTATCACTAGGGTATGAATAGTAGCAGCGAAACAGACTTGAGTGTTCATTTCAGTTACCACTTTCAAAGCTATGAACAGTGGCAATAGCACAGCAGATTTATAGAATCCATACTGCATCAGTTGATCTTAAAGATGGCAAGTGTAGAAATATAATTGCAGTGCTAGAAAGTTACATTTCAGGGTTTGCTTGTACTTGCAGGACAGAGCTTTCTAATCATAGTTCTTTAAGGTGTGTGAAAATAAGGTCTGTGCTGCATTTTAGTGTAGCAGTGAAGCTTTAGTGTTAAATGTTTGACATAGACAAAGTATTTGGGTGTGTAACAATTTTTAGACTCTTTTCAAATACTCATCTTGTTTCAAAAATTGAAGACAAGGTTTGTACCTAAATGTTATTGAAGGGTGAATTGTCATGGATCTCTTTTGTGTGTGTGTTTGTGGATGGCTTTTCTAATTCTTAATAGCTGTGTTGTAACCCCCATGTTGAATAAGTGGTGCATGTACAAAGCAGGTGTATTTTAGCATATTTTACTTCTAATGTTTTGAGACGGAATGGACAGAATTTATTTTTTTCTGTTATGTTTCAAGTGAGATATGTTTTAGTATTGTGTGGTATTATTCAATGGCTCTTTTAACACTGATATCTGTAGGGGTAGAAATACATGTTATATGGGTTTTTCATGGGGTATTGGAAATTGCTTGTTTCGGAGTATATTGGGGTGCACTGATAAAGATTTTCTTGGTTGATCCTGATAGCCAATTATAAACCAGCTATATCGGCTGATACCGATCCTTTAACCCAGGGGTTCCAACCCCCAGATAGCAGCCCGGTATGGGTTGGCTGCCAATTTGCAGGAGGGTTGGCTGCCGGACCGGAAGTCCAGAAGTGACTGGCATACTGAGGACTGGAGGTTGGTTGCCTGCCCTACAGTATACTAGTCATTGCTGGTCTGTAGTTTGATGGTCTGCAGAATAAAAAGGTTGGGACCCACTGCGATAGCTGATTTACAGGAATGCAGCCTGGCAGCTTGGAGAGTAGCATCCTGCCAGTAAGTCTGTGGAGGGGAAGGGGTGTGGGGGTGGGGTGCAGATCGAGGAGCAGGGCAGAGCCATGGGTGGTTCATCCAGGGGTGCAGGAGGGGTTGGAAGGTGGGTGGCACAGGGGGCATGTGCCCCCCTGGATTTGTGTTTGGGGCAAGGGCAGGCTGCCTGATGTGGGTTTATGGCCAGGGGCTGCGCCACCCTCTTCCCGGTGGGGGGCCAGGGCCATGTTCAAAGTGGGCAGGGGTGGGACAGGCTCAGCTGCATGAGGTGGGTAGCATCAGCAGGGGTGCGAAGGGGATCTTGGGGGGGCTATAGCCACCCTGAGACTGCAGCCTTTGCCCTGGCACAAATCTAGTGGGGAGACATGCCCCCCATGCCTCCCCCAGGGGTGTGCGCAGTGGTGGGGAGCTGCCCCCCTTCCCCATCCCTCCTGTGCCCCCTGGACGAACCTCCCATGGCTCCATCCTGTTCCCAGCTCTTGGGTCCCATTCACCGCCCTGGCTGGGCAGCACCTGCCCCTGCCCCACTCGCTTCCTCACCATGTGGGCCTTGATCTGCCACCCCATGCCTCTTCTTCCTCCCTTCCCCCCCCTTACTCCTTCCTTCCACAGACTTACCAGCAGGAGGCTGCTCTCCTTGCTACCTGGCTGCATTCCTGGCCACATGCATGCTGCAGCTACGCATTTATCAGTGACTTTACCAGCCAAAAAAAGTTGATTGCTGATAACGTTAATTTTCCTGTTATCAGTGCCAATCAGCTATGTGACCAATAAAGTGGTGCATCTCTAGCGTATATAACTTTTCATTTTCATGTTAGCATAGATGGTGCTGTGGATTTTGGGAAAGGGATACTGAAGACCGTTAATCTACAAGGAAAAATTTAAAATTCAAGTGATGGATTAATGTGACTATGATAGTCCAGGAAGTCCTGAGAGAAGCAAGGATTTTTGTGGATGAGCTTTAACGGTTAACTGGACCAACTGCATGGGTGGTATAGATTGAGGACAGTGTCTTGAGGAGAGAGAATCCGAAGTATCCAACAGTAACTAGAAATAAGGAAATATTTTCAAAATATTTCCCAACATTATGAAGGTTCTCATTATAACTGTCATGTGTTGTTACCCAGTGTCTGGTAGATTAATACCAGAGGGAAATATGACAGGGAGGAGGAACTAACAATAAACAATATACTGGCAAATTCAGGGCTTTTTGAGAATAAAATGGAAAAGGGAGGGAATATTTCTGTCTAGGTTAAAATGCTTTTACTTTCCAAAGGCTGAACATAGGAGAATAAGATCCTAAATATCAAAGATGCTAAAAGAGGTGTAGGAGGGCCTTGAGTGAGTGGTTAGAGCAGGGGAGGGAGGAAGGCAATTATTTGGATTGGAGGACCAGTTAAAGAGTTTGGTGAGCTGTTGAGAGTGTGGGGGCGGCTCCGCCGGCCGCTGCTGGGAGCCTGAGGATGGAGGGCTGTACCCCACACTGCTCTGATATGCCCCAGCCAGGGCTGGCCAGGCTGCACAGGATATAGACTTCTCCATCCCCTGAATCCATCCACTCTCCACCTTTGTTTCCTATTGGTGCTGTGCACTCCTGGCACTGTGGCTGCTGGTAGCTGGGCCTGCACAGGATGGATCGTGATACAGTGGCTGAGTGGCTGTCCTGCATGCCCGCTCATTGCAGTTAGCCACTGCTGACATGACACTGTACTGGGAAAGTCAGGGGCAAGGTTCCCTCTAAGGTGCGCGCGTGCGTGGCTACAACTCATGATCACCTCTTAGAGAAACTGGCCAATTGTCGCCTTGGGTCCTCCACGATCCACTGGCCAGAAAATTGACCTATCACCTGGACAAGGGAGAAGAGATTGATGTCATATATCTTGACTTCAAAAAAGCCTTCGATCTGGTTTCCCATGATCACCTCTTGGTGAAACTGGCCAATTGTCACCTTGGGTCCACCACGATCCACTGGCTGGAAAATTGGCTCCGTGGTCGGACCCAGAGGGTAGTAATTGATGGAAGTCACTCATCGTGGTGTCCTGTGACCAGTGGGGTCCCCCAAGGCTCTGTCCTTGGACCCATACTGTTCAACATCTTCATTAATGATGTGGACACTGGAGTCAGAAGCGGACTGGCCAAGTTTGCCGATGACACCAAACTTTGGGGCAAAGCATCCACACCAGAAGACAGGCGGGTGATCCAGGCGGACCTGGACAGGCTCAGCAAGTGGGCGGACGAGAATCTGATGGTGTTCAACGCCGATAAATGCAAGGTTCTCCACCTTGGGAAGAAAAACCTGCAGCATCCTTATGGGCTCGGCAGTGCTATGTTGGCTAGCACTAAGGAAGAAAGAGACTTGGGGGTCATCATTGACCACAAGATGAACATGAGCCTGCAGTGCGATGCTGCGGCTAGTAAAGAGACCAAAACGCTGGCTTGCATCCATAGATGCTTCTCAAGCAAATCCCGGGACGTCATTCTCCCCTTGTACTCGGCCTTAGTGAGGCCGCAGCTGGAGCACCGCGTCCAGTTTTGGGCTCCACAATTCAAAAAGGATGTGGAGAAGCTTGAGAGAGTCCAGAGAAGAGCCACGCGCGTGATCAGAGGTTAGGGAAGCAGACCCTACAATGACAGGCTGAAAGCCCTGGGGCTCTTTAACCTGGAAAAGCGCAGGCTCAGGGGTGATCTGATGGCCACCTATAAGTTTATCAGGGGTGACCACCAGTATCTGGGGGAACGTTTGTTCACCAGAGCGCCCCAAGGGATGACGACTAGGTCGAATGGTCATAAACTACTACAAGACCGTTTCAGACTGGACATGAGGAAGAATTTCTTTACTGTCCGAGCCCCCAAGGTCTGGAACAGCCTGCCACCGGAGGTGGTTCAAGCGCCTACATTGAACATCTTCAAGAGCAAACTGGATGCTTATCTTGCTGGGATCCTATGAACCCAGCTGACTTCCTGCCCTTTGGGCAGGGGGCTGGACTTGATGATCTTCCAAGGTCCCTTCCAGCCCTAATGTCTATGAAATCTATGAAAGTAAAAGTCTTGCTGCGCACAAACTTCTTAAGGCTGCGCATCTGCCGGGAGAGGAGCTGGGCTGTAGCGTGGGACACTTACTGAAGGTAAGCTCCTCCCAGAGGCGAGGCGAGGTGGAGGTGGGGGCTGGGGCTGGAGCCTGGTGCAGGCTCCGTCGGCTCAGGGGAACTGCTCTGCTCCTCCGCATCACCTCGGGGAGCGAGGAGGCATGTGGCATCAGGACTGGGGAGTGGAGTAGTTCCCCAGAGGCGGTGGAGCCTGCACCAGCCCCCAGCCCCAGCCTCCATCCCTGCCTTGCCTCACCTCAGGGAGCAGCTGCTGCCTGCCCTGAGTGAGGCCCTGCCGGCTCCGCGGAACTGCTCCGTGGGCTCCGCCAGCCCTGGGGAATTGCTCTGCTCCCCAGCCCTGACGCTACGTGCCTCCTCACATCCCGAGGTAGTTTGGGGGAGCGGAGCAGTTCCCCAGAGTCGGTGGAACCAGGCCTGAGCCCCCAGACCCCGCTGCCTGCCCTGGGTGAGGAGTGAGGAGCTTACCTTTAGTAAGTGTTCCATGCCACACCAAAAAGAGGAGGCAGGACCGAAGCGGCGCGCTCATGGACTGAAGCGGCGCCCTCACGGACCACTACTCCTTAGCGGGAATGTTGGTCGAGGGCAGTTGCCCTGGGCCAAGTCTCCCACATGGCTGGTATGGTCTAATAGCACCACTGCAGCACTTGCTTGTGGTGGGTGGGACAGCTACTTGGTGCATTGTATCGTGTCCCTTCCCATGTGGGCCCAGTGGCTGCAGTGCCAGGACTGTGCAGCCACAGCACCAACAGGAAGCTGGGTGGGGGAGGTTGGGGGAGGAGGAAGGATAAATGCAGGAGCGAGGGGTGGAGGCAGAGGAGTCTGCATGCTGTGCAGCCCAGCCCAGCCCAGCCCAGCCCAGCCCAGCCCAGCCCAGCCCCGGCTGCAGCAAAGTGGAGTGGCTCACGGCACAGCCCTCCCTCCTTAGGCTTTCCACAGTGGTTGGCAGGCGGGATAGAAATCATTGGTGGGCTGGATATGGCCTGTGGGCCATATTTTTCCCACCCCTAAGCTAGAGGCTACCTATGGTGTGTTTAGTGAAGGAAGGCAGAGATGGGAACGCTGTTGCAGCAGGACAGTCTGTGTCTTGGCCACACGCAAAGGTGGCTGGGCTGAGAGGAACTTACAGATCTTGGCCAGGAATGTTTAAAGTAAGATCCAAGCATGTTGGCCCCTCTGTCTGTTTTTACACTGTGTTCTGTCACAGGGAAATTATTGCTGTTGGCTTCTGGTAGACTGCCTAAATTATAATATTTGTTCTTAAATTTCTGACTGTGTAGTAGCGTTAAATTTTAGCTAATTCAGTTGTGTTCTGCATTGATGGAGAAACAAAGTAGACTTCAACAAGAGAAGGTGCGTTCCGTTTGAGCTTGTTTTCTGCAAGCACACTCGTGTCCTAGGAAGACCTAATAGATGACCTAGCTTCTCTCCCTGCTAAAGTGGGCTTGTTCCCTACAATATAAATCCAGTACCTTTTACCATCTTGCTGTTTCAGGACCTACAACTTCTGTTCTGGTGCTTCCTTCAGGTTTGCTGGAATCTTTTAAGTGTATTACTAAAAAGATAGTCTGTTTTTTCAGATGACTAAAAGCAGACCACTCGGGGCCCGTGTATATGTAATTTTAGTCTGCTTCCTCTCAGTAAAAACCCTGTTCCATCTCTTGAGAACTTAATTCTTTTGTGAAGGGATTTCCCAGGGTGCCTTGAGATCCTTTCAGTTGGCATGCCATGCAATGTTAACACTATTAACTGTGCAAATATGATTCACAAGATAAACCCAAAGATTTCAAATAAGAATTCATAGTGTTAAAAGACTTCTGACCTATTGTGATCTTTCTGAGTTCTTTGCAATAGAAAAATTGCTATATTATTTTGTCATAGTCAAAAAATGAGTGAAAACTAAGAACTGACATTTTCTGAATGGTGTTGAGCCTAAAAAGGTTGAGAACCACTGGTCTAAATAATGGATAACTGGCACTAAGATCTGACACCTGCACCTTTTTTCCCCTTAAACTTGCAGCATAGCTTTAAAAACATCTTCTCAACAAAGTTGATGTTAATTTATTGGTTCTAATGGACACAAACTAATAGCTTCCCTATTTTAAATAGCTTCTCTATTTTTAATTCATTTTGGTCATCTAGGGAATTGCAGCCAAACAGGTTAATAAGACTTCTGCTAAATTAATTTGGAACATCCGGCATAATATAAATGAATAGTCACCCTATTTTATGGTCACATTTTTTGGCATTATTACATGCCAGATATATTGAATCTAAATTAGTTTCACAAGCATTAACATCAAGCTGTGGATTCCCCCCTTCCCCCTTTTCTGTGTGGTTAGTTCATGTTTAACAACGTAACGGTATTTTCTGACTCCGTTACATCTTTGGTCTTCTTAAAAGCACTCCATTTATGTGCTAGCTAGAGACTTGAGGCCTTTCTTAGGGTACAGGCTTTTGCAATTCACTTTGATTGTCTCAGCAGGACTGACATGCTTCTTACATGCATTTCTGTTCACTCAGTGATGTTTTTCTTGTGTTGTAAAAAGTTATTTAAATTCAGGTGATGACACCTGGCCAGTACCTTTTAAGGTTATACAGCAACTGGATAACAGTAGAGAAACATAATTAGAGTGTGGGGAGCGAGAACAACAAGTGAGTCTACAGCTGCTGTAAGGTGCCAGATGGAGGGTCTTTAAAATTATATGTTTATCCACAGAACACATAAAATACAAAAATCATTGCAAGAGAAGCTTTCCCAGCTGACCTGCTAATGTGAGTCAATCCTATGGCGAAGGAACTGTGTACAGTGCCGAAAGGGTAGCCAAATCTCAGCACACCGTGATCTTTCTAATGAGAATGTTAGATACAAAGATGGCTTTTTGTGAAACTCTCATCTGCAAACTGGGGTGAAATCACAGCCTCACTTCATATATTGAACAACCTTCTAACCGTAATAAAGAACTGGATTTAGACCACTAACTTAAAGTTCGGTTAGCTCAGTAACCTAAAGCTATGAAAACTTTTTCATCCTAGCTAGAGAGTTGCTGATCTTCAGGCATCAGGTTGCTTTCCATTTAGCAATTACCTAAGTCCTACACTACCAAGTAATGGTTTTTTTTTCCCCCCAAAGTATGAAGTATGTACATAAGATGCTTAACTTTTTTCATGCTTACTGACATATGACTCCTATAACATGCCTTGTAATTTAAATGTTAGTTGTTTTGACTCTTACGCATGTTAGGATACCCAAAACTTGAGAAAAGAGAGAAATGTCCTCTTTTCTGTCCTAGAAAGCAGCTCACAACGTTTTTTAATCCCTTTGCTGCTAAGGGTCATCTGCTGCCAGAAGAGTTTGAATGAAGGTCGGTCTTTTTGTTTCTGTTGCAAAACAGTTTTGTTGATGGAGGAAAAGTAGAATCTTATTAAATATTGAGAGAACTTTTCTCCTCTTAATATACAGCCAAGAGTAGAATTTGGGGCTTGATGCTAAGTTGTTTATGCTGTTATAAAATACAAATTGTATTGCGTTAGGCAGGGTACAAGTTTCCAAAACAATTACAGTATGAGACTGAACAGTGAGGTGTGGCTGTCATTATTTGATAGGGGGAGCATCTGTCCTCATACCCCATCCTCATTAAAAAATTAGGCGACTGTGGTGTCGACAACTACACAGTCAGATGGGTCACAAACTGGCTGAAGGGCCGCACCCAGAGAGTGGTGGTGGACGGGTCATTTTCGACCTGGAGGGACGTGGGCAGTGGGGTTCGCCAGGGTTCGGTCCTTGGGCCCACACTGTTCAACATCTTCATCAGCGACTTGGACAAGGAGGTGAAAAGCACCTTATTCAAATTCACAGATGACATTAAGATGTGGGGAGAAGTGGGTACACTAGAAGAGAGGGACAGGTTACAACTAGATCTGGACAGGTTACAGAGGTGGGCGGATGAGAATAGGATGGGTTTCAACACAGACAAGTGCAAGGTATTGCACCTGGGGACGAAGAACCAGCAGCATACCTACAGGCTGGGGAACTCCCTTCTTGTCAGCACAGAGGCAGAAAAGGATCTCGGAGTCACTATTGATTCCAAGATGAACATGGGCCGCCAATATGGGGATGCGGTAAGGAAGGCTAACCACACCTTGTCGTGCATCCATAGATGCGTCACGAGCAGGTCCAAGGAGATGATCCTCCCCCTCTATGCGACATTGGTCAGGCCGCAGTTGGAGTACTGCGTTCAGTTCTGGGCACCGCACTTCAGGAGGAATGTGGGCAGCATCGAGAGAGTCCACAGGAGGGCCTCTTGCATGATCAGGGGGCAGCAGGGTAGGCCCTACGAGGAGAGGCTACAGGACCTGAACCTGTTCAGCCTCCACAAGAGAAGACTGAGAGGGGATCTGGTGGCTGTCTACAAACTGGCCAAGGGGGACCAGCAGGCAATGGGAGAGTCCCTGTTCCTCTGAGCACTACCGAGAGTTACAAGGAATAATGACCATAAGTTGACTGAGAGTAGGTTCAGGCTAGACATCAGGAGGCACTACTTCACAGTCAGGGTGGCCAGGAGCTGGAACAACTTCCAAGGGAAGTTGTGCACGCTCCTACCCTGGAGGTCTTTAAAAGGAGGCTAGACTTTCACCTAGCCGGGATCGTTTGACCTCTGCATTCTTTCCTGCCCATGGCAGGGGGTTGGACTTGAAGATCTGATTAGGTTCCTTCCGACCTTACCAACTATGAAACTATATGAATGGTCCTGCAAAATGGGTATTTTACAAAATGGAGCATCAATTGATGCCATGGGGCTCAAAGGACTCCCCTGGATTTGAATGAAAGCAGGTTGTCCTCCTGTCACTGCTGCATCTCATTCTTTGCCTTCAAGGTGTGTTGCCTGGCCCTAGTACAGGAACACTAAATACCATCTCACCAAATCCAAGATGGGGCACTTGGGTTCCCACATTGGTTTACACTCATGGGCAAGGAGGCACATTGTCTTGTACCCTTTATATCTACTACACAAACTGTGTGTCTGGCAAACAATTTAAAGTGTATATAGACATAGTGGTAATTATCATACCAGCATCACATGTATCATCATCCCTGCACTGAAAAATCACGGCAGGGGCACTTTAACTAAAGCTCATTTAATTCAATTCAAGCTCATTCGTTGAATGAGCTTTAGTTAAAGTACTCCTGCTGCCATTTTTCAGCACAGGGATGCTGAAAATGTGACGCTCCGGGCGCTTTGATTAGACTGGGTCTCGGAACTGTTTTTAATTAAAGTGCCTTTCCTCATAATCCTGGAGCATGTCTATAAATGCCTAGTGATGCTTTAGAAATTGAGAAGCTTTTTCTGAGTAGGATGTGTTTTTATGTTTTTGTTTCTGCTGGTTTTGCAGTAAGCATCTGTGACTAACAAAGTGCTATAAAGAGGTTTTATCAAATGCAGTCCACTAAAATGTAACTGGATGTCAGTCCTTGTTTGAAAGATCCAATTCTGTAGCTCTTGGCCAAGTAGAAGTGTGTGTTCCCAAGACAGATGGCATTGCTTCCAAAGAATGAGTACATGCTTGACCTCTGACATGGACTGAGCTGCAAGTACTATGTGCTGTTCTTCTGTCATTACTCTGAAGCAGCTTTGATTGCTCAAGTGACTTTTTTAAATCAGCTGCTTTAAATCAAGATATGTTCTTTAAAAGGGTCATAGTGTTAGAAATGTAGTAATTTAAACTGGTTGTATAATTTTCCCTGCAGCTTGTGTTACAGGCTCTTAAGGGCTACATCTGAAATGCTGTCAAGCTAAAATGATGAAATCATGGAGGTATGAAAACTCCAGGCTGTGGGGATGTTAATACTGTATTATATTATGTAAACTTGGATTTGGCTAATGCCAGCCTTATATTATGTACCCACATTATTTAAATAAAGATGCTAGCTGCTCTTTAAAAGCAGTGGTAATATGCTGAACAAGTTATTTCTATTTCCTGGAGGGGATAGACAAATAATATTAGAATAAAATTAGCATGTGTGAATGATTGTTTTGCTTACACAGGGGTGTGTGTGTGTTAGGGGGTGGTGAGTGGGGACTTCCAGTTGTATAGTTAAGCTGGCGCAAATCCCTGGTGTAAATGAGCTCACAGATGTAAAAAGTGACTTCAACTAATGCAGCTTTCCCTGCTTTTTAAGCTAAGCTTTTGGAAGTCACTCTTTATGCATATGTACTAGCATTGGCAATGACTTGGCCACTGATGAAAAGATCACCCATGCAGAAAAGATCTTTTAAGTCTTGGTTCCAAACTGACTGAAGCTAAATTAAGGCACTCTTCAACTAATTTGAGCTTAAATTGATTACGGGGCAATCAAGTTTCTCTCTTGCTCCTCCTAACCTGGAAGAAGGGTAAATGCCAATTGGGATAAGGCTAGTTATTGTATTTTGTCAGAATATGTGAAAATAAATGGATTTTGATTAATCAGGGAAGATATCAAAGCTCCAGAAATTTTGACTATAGAGATGAAAACAAACCTAAAGCCACGAGCTCAGGGCATTTATCTGAGATGTAGGAATCCCAGGTTCATGTCCCTGATTTAGTCTATCATCTTTTTTTGGGGGAAAAAAAAGTATAAAAGGTCCTATTTCTTCTGACTATAGAACTGGAAAGCTTGAAATCTCAGAGTTTAAGGGAAGGAAGAACTATTTCCCACCGAGCTCTAAACTGGATGTTGGAGTAACTCACTCTTAGGTGAAATTCATGTAATTTTCAGAGCCATCTGAGGTTTGCCAACAAAAATAAATGGGTTAAAAAACCCAAAGGAAATGAGAGCAAACCTTGCAAGCAATCTGATTGTTTGGAGTTCCTTGCTTTGTAGATGTTTTGTGTCTCCTGAGTCTTCTAAGATGGGTGTTTTAAAATTTGCAGAATTGTATATATTGTTGTATTTGGCTTATGCCATCAAGAAATTTGTTGTAAAGCAAGCTGGTAGATTGTAGTGGTGTATATTTTGTATAAGCCATTTTTTGTTTTCCCTAATGAATTTTGAATAGTGTGAATAAGTTCTTGTATCTCTAAAACTCTCGTACGGTCATAGGTTAAATGATTTCACTTTTGGTATGAGTGTCCATCAAAAGACTCATTTGTTTGGCTCTGCTGCTACAGATGTGTTTTGACTCTATTTGGACTGCAGTGGTAGAACCTAAGGCATCTGCTTGTTTTTGTTTAAGAAAGGCTAAGAGGTTCGTAGTCCTTCCATGCAGTTATAGATATTTGTTTTAAAAACTTAGGGTATGTTATCAGGGATATTTTGATGTCATTCTTCCTCTCGCCCTCTCTATCCCATTTTATTTGTCCATGCTTGTGTCTTATCTCTCATCAGACATAGTCTTTGTTCTGAATCGCTTGGAATTTGTTAATGTAGGGTCCAGTGCAATGATACCTTGATCTGTGTATCAGCAGTAAATATTCCAGTAGTAGTAGACATTAAGTTGAGGCATTGGGAGCAAACTCTGACACTTGTATAGGCCATTTTCAGCATTGCTGACATCTAGTGCTCAAAAATCATGACTCATTCCAAAATAATTCAGATTAAAAAAGACACTTTAATTTGACTCCTGACTAATCTATTCTGCCTGCCTTTTAGAGGGGACTCTCTTGCCCCCTACTTAAATATTCGGAGCTGTTTAAAAAATGATGAGAGGAACTCTTGCTTTGAGGGTGGTAGCTGTTATGTTCTAATAGTTGTGTGTGGACAAGTTGGAAATGATATAAACGTAGCAAAACTACTCCAACTTTCTTTCAGGGTTAAAGTTGGAACAGTTTTGATACATTTGTATTGCTCCCAGCTTGTCTACACCTAACCATTAGAATGTAACAGCCATTGCTCCCTCCCCATCAGCAGCTTCCCTTTTGAAACATTCCCCTTCTTAAAATGGCTCCAGATGTGCATATGTTCGTTCCCTTAATGTGCATGTTCAGAATGTAAGGATGAAAATTTAGTGTTAAATATGTATACAAACGTGGGTCTCTGCGTTGGTTGCTTGAGGGGGGAGATGCCACGTTTTCCGGTCCTCTGGGATGTATAGAGCTTCCCTTCTAACCTCTCCCACTACACTGGACATGATTCTGACAGCATGGCACTACCGTTTATTTCTCTCCTTTCCTTTGTGCGGTGCCACTTTCCCCTGCTGTACCTCTTCAGTTTTGCTTCTGCATAATCCTTCATATCCTCATAGTGACCTGTCTAGCTTTCTAGGAGTCAGTCATAATCAATGACAACATGGAACAGCTTTTTTTTTCTCCTTGATAATTTGTAAATTCATAGAACCTAATTTTCATGAGGAATGTTTTCCAACATCCAAGGCAATAAATATCAGATTGACTTACATCATGTTCTTGCCTAAGTTTCCTTCAACTTCCCTCTTCTTCAGCTAACCAGCTAAAAGTTGTTTCAAGCATAGTTAGGCCATCCTAAATCTGCTTTTGCCACCTTTCTGTCATACGTGTTGTGTTCCTGTGTGTCAGTGTCAGTTTGTTAGGTAGATGTTAGGGAATCTTATACCTTTTGAGAACTGACCTCTACACGAATATTTATCAAGTTTTGCTTCTCCGTACCAGGCCTTCTTGGGTAGTCTAGCATCAGGCATTTGGACTAGGAGGCTAGCTGGCCTCAGAAGCATCTATGCTATCATTACCTCTCTGCCTAGTACATTTGTTCATTTTAGAACTTCAGCATTTGCTATCAGTGAATTTTCGTGTGTGTTTTGTAGTGTGGCACTAAAGTGATTTGGCTCTTGCTTAGATAAAAATAATATAGCTGTTGCTCTATAGACCTTAAGTTGTGCCTTCAATTTACTGCCCCCTTTTATCCCCATAGCTTCATCTGGAGCCTTCTAACAGCATTGTTGGCTATGGACAGTCTAGGAGTGTATCACATGACATAGTGCTTCCTATGTAAATAAATAAATTTACTGCAGATGATGAATACCTAGTAATAGACATCTTAAGTGGCACACACGAATTGCCAGAAGCAGGTTGGTACATGACTTTCATTTCAAGTCTTATATGATGAAAATTCCTGCAAGCCCTTTAAAACGGTCCTTGATGACTTGGAGAGTCTCTTCAGGGCTGGGAAAGGGCACTGTCCTGAGCAAATGAGAGCTCTCAAAACAGTTCCTTAGACTGTGTTGACCCTTAGAAGGTAGAGGTCCAGCTTGCCATCTGTCCTAAAGTGTATATGCATTCTCTTATCCAAGTAAACATAACAGTAGTCAGGGTGCTGAAAAGAAGGAGCTAGATAGAGTACAGCCCTGTTTGCCTCTGTTGGAGACCAGAAAAGAGTTGGAGGCATCACTATTTTCAGGACCATCATACTGTCACTAACAGGTCATCTGGATGTAGTTTTGGGGACAGTCTATGTGGCTACTAGTTATCAAAAACGCTTTCTCCTGGCTGTCTTGGAAATCTTTATGAGATCAACAAGGGCATTATTAAAAATCTAGAGTTTGCTCCCAGTTTTTCTGAAGTTGCCTCGCAGTAAAATCTACAACAGTAGTACATTTGCCTTTTCTAAACCCAAACTTAGTATTAGGCAAGAATATTTCAGCTATGATCTCAAATGTTAAGAAAATCATAGCAAGGATATTCCCATCAATAACAAGCAAGAAAATTCCTCTATGATTCTTTCTCACATGTCAGCTGACTGTGTTAGAGAGTTAAGGCAATTGTCTTGTCTTTCTCACAAAACAATCACTTCCTCTCTGAACTGTTGGTTCTAATCCTCAAAGGGAACTTATAAAACACCTTCTGTAGATGAGCCTATGAACTTCACTTCATAAATGTACTGGATACAAAAAATCATGGACTTAATATAGACATTGGATTTATGACACATTACAACCTGCCTGACATCTGACATGGGTATCCTGCCTCAAGGAGACTACTTGTATTCCTTCACACATTTTCTCCCTTTGCTGCCGCCCCCCCCAATCTCTACCCATTGTCTTCCAAACTTCCGCTCATTTGCATTCTCACAGATGTCTTGTTTACTTTAGCTTCTTTTCCACCTTGGAGAACAAAGGACAACATCAGTCACCCAGTGCTTAAAGAAGGGTGTTTGTGCCTGAAAGCTTGTAAAGAACTTTTCTCCAACTGTTTAGTTGGTTTCATAAAAGATATCCCATCTACCCAAAGAACCTTGCCTGCCTGCGTCCTTAAACGAACAAGGCTACAACCAACAACCCTTTAAAGAGTGAATGCATCTCTCGGACCATTTCTTTCTACTTCAAGAACTGAAAAAGTTTTGCCAGTGCCTGAGCTAAGTAGTCTTCCTGTTTGGTGTATCACAGCAAGTATTGCATTGGAGCTACTAGAGAGAAATGTTATAGCCTCTATAGTTTTCTGGTAATGATGGTTCTTCAGCAAGGGACCCCATAATTATGTGTTTTGGTAATTGTCCCATCTACAAAGTCTTATTAGTCAGCAAGGTAGAATCATCACTGTTCATTATGGGAATAGAATCATCAGACAAGGGGCCGTACACTGTACCTAATGCCTTATAAAAGCTTTTCATTTTGTACTTACCAGCATACAGCTGGATTTCCTTATTTTACCACTCCACCATTTACCCTGCATTGCTCTTTACATTGAAATTCTCTGTGCTTGCTCTGTATATGTGGATGTCTTTCATACTGATGACAGATCTTGCAACCATGGTTGGTGCAGGATGTGTTCCTCATTAAGCAATTGTGCAATCTCAGTACAACTTTCAGTGAAACAGTCTTGGTGTTTTCTAATTTTTGGTCCAAGTCTCATGTTGGCTGCAAAATATAAAACATCTCTAAATTTTTCCAGTCTGTTTCAGTAATTCCAGGAGCAGTATTAACAGTTATAAGCTGTCCTGCTAGTGCTTTATGAAGCAGTTCCACAGCTTCGTATTTTAAATGTAGAAGTATTTCATCTTATTGGGAGGTTGCTGCCCTTGTGGTCTTTGAAACTGAGCTATCTGGAAGCTGCATTTTGCTCAGATAAGTCTGTGATCAGTCCAAAATTCTGTTCCCTTCATGGTTTCTATAATTATTTAATAGTTGTCTATATATGGGCTCAACAGAGAGATGTTGATCAACTGCCAGTGGTTAGAGCAGGGGTGGGCAAAATATGGCCTGCAGGCCAGATTTGGCCTGCGAGGCCATTCTATCCAACCCTCAGAGCCCCTAAAAAAATTTTGAAAATTAAAATTTATCTGTCCTTGGTTTCTATAAAAAAAATTACATGAATCAGGGGCAGTAGGACCCAGGGGAATCCTCTGCAGGCTCCTGCAACAGCAGGGCCCGCCTGGCACTGGCCCCCCAGTCGGAAGCCCCAGTAGGGGCTTCTGGGCTGGGACCACATGGCTGCCCCGGTGCTGGAACCTCAGGTAAGGGGGGGGGGAGCTGGTGCGGAGCGTAAGGAAAAGCGGTCCCTCCCCCACCCCGTGGCCTGCGCTCCCTGTTGCAGCCCCTCGCAGCCTGTGTGGGGTTGTCCTGAGCAGGCACAGGCAGCCTCACACAGGCTGCTAGTGGCTGCAGTGTGGGGAGCTGGCCATGGGGTGGGGGAGGGGCCGATTTTCCCCCACTCAGCACCAGCTTGTAACCTGGCCCCGTGTCGGCTCTGGGCTCACCTGTCGGTATTGGGTCGTGGCAGCAGCAGCTGCGGCTCCCCCCCCTCCCCCCCACTTGCTGCGCTGGGCAGCATTTGCTGCTGCTGCTCGCCTGGAGCTCGTGCTGCGGTAGGCTGCAGTGCGGCTGCCACCGCTGCCTCTGGGCTGCTCAGTGCATGAGCTACAGCTGGGCAGCAGCAGCAAACACTGCCCAGCGCGGCAAGTGGGGGAGGCCGCAGCTGCTGCTGCCGTGGCCCAGCACCAACAGGTGAGCCTGGAGCTGACGCGGGGCCAGGTTACAAGCTGGTGCTGTGTGCAGGAAAAGCGGCCCCTTGCCTGCCCTGTGGCCGGTGCCCAATGCTGCAGCCACTTGCAACCTGTGTGGGGCTACTTGTGTCTGCTCAGGACAGCCCCGCGCAGGCTGCGAGCAGCTGCAGCAGGGAGCACTGGCCACAGGGCAGGCGAGGGGCCGCTTTTCCCTGTGCTCTGTACCAGCTTGCTCCCTGCCAGCAAGCGTGGGATCGGGGCTGTATACTGTCCCCTGCCTGTACCACAGGGCTGGGGGGCACTGGGAGTGAGTGGACGTGGGAGCACAGGGCCCGCACCGGTGTCCCGGGGCCAGCGCCAGCAGGGCAGCAGGGGTACAGGGTCCTGGGCGGCAGGGTCTCTATGGAGCTGAACCAGCTCCCCCCTCTCCCTGCTGGTGCAGCCCAGCCTGACTCCACAGACTCCTGTCAGCCTGCGCCCCACTCGGTGCTGGCCATGGGACATTGGTCTCAAGAAGGTGACCGGGCAGGGGCGGGGCACCTGTCAAGGGGCAGGGCACCTTTCAAGGGGTGGGGCTACCCATGTGGCCCTCAACAGTTTGCCAAAACTGGGTAAGTGGCCCTCTGCCCGAAATAATTGCCCGCCCCTGAGTTAGAGTGATACATTAATCTTGTATTTCTTTTAAAGTCTCAAGAGTGGTGATGATCAGTTGATACTCCATACATGTAAAGGAGGCATGTCCCATTGTTACTGTTTCCTTTTCCATGGTCTACCAGTGACTCCCTTTCAGGTATGGTGCTCAGTTTCTATATAGTAGAGCTGTGTGAAGCTTTAGTAGCTGATTCAATTTGGAAGGGATTCAGCCTGATTTGGCAGCTGTATCTCTGAATCGAATCGGGAGACCCACTAAAAGGTCTGAATTGAATCGGAAGCCTCTGAACTGATTCGGAGAGATTTGGAGATTCGGAAGGCTTGCAGCAAGCAGAAACTGAAAAGAGGGAGAGGGATGGGGTGATCTTCTATATATGGAAAAGGTTAAGTGGGGGGGAAAGACTGCTCAGATGTGGCAGGATCTGGCCACGGTTGCCTGGGAACACCTTTCCTGTCGACTGACCAGTGCTCCAAGCGAGAGGGTGTTCAGCATTTCTGGGGATGTTGTGACACCACACTGCACCTCCTTGGATCCTGGTTTGGTGGAGCAGCTGGTGTTTCTGAAGGTGAACTTCCTGCTCCTGGGGTTCCCCAAGCTCCATGTGCAGACGGAGTGAGTGCCAGCCTCCTCACTCCACACCTGTTTAGTTTTTTAATTTGCTTTCAGAACCTTGAGGTGCACTTTCACAGAAACCCCTGCACCGCTCTGCCTGAAACCTGGCAGGCCTCACGCCCGCATGAGGGGCTACCATCCCTGCTGTTTTCATCCCGCTCTGCCTTAACACACACAAGTGATACGAGTTTTGCTTTCAACAGTTTGAGGTGCACTTTCACAGAAACCCCTGCACCTATCTCCTTGAAACTTGGCAGGCTTCATGCCCTTAGAAGGGCATGAAGCCATCCATGCTATTTTCATTCAAATCTGCAAAAAACGACAAAGTTATAGGTATTTTAGTGATTTCCCCATTATAGTCTACGAATCTCTGAATCGGTGCTGAATCTCTGAATCCAAATCGGAACAATGATTCAAATCACTGAATTGAATCATTGTCCCTCTGAATCCAAATCTGAAGTAAATACTTGCTGCTTCACACAGGCCTGCTATATATGCATTAATTCTCTCCCAGTCTGCACCTGTTACTTTGCTGCTAGCCCATCACCGCAGGCTTTGACTTTTAAAAGTCTGAAGGAAATGAGGAAATGGAAAATGGCACCAGCACATTAGTAGTATATTACTGAGGGGGAGAGACTATCAGTTTTCCTTTCTTGGCTCCCTTCCTTTCAGTCCAGAGACAAAACAAGATCAGGTCAGATGGAGAAGAAGTCTGTTGCAGTGGATGGCCCTTGTTACCTGCTTATAACTTTGACAGTGTCTTTTGCTTTTCATGTACCTTGGCTACAGTTTCTTTCCAGTTGGTGAGATGAGCATGTCTCCTGGTTTATCAGGTTTTCCACAGTAAACTTTGTGTGTGAGAATGGCAGATGATATCTCTTCAGGACTCAAGGACAACAGTCCAAGAGCTACCTTTAGCCTCATTTGGCCTGCAAGCCAATGCAGTTGCCTGTGGTGTGGCTGTTACAGAGGCAAGTGACTATGAGGAGCCATAGGCTGACTCCTGATGAAAAGTGCTCTTTCTAATGGCATGCACGATGCATCTGTCTAGCTTCCTAGTAATAAAATGCCAGCTTTTTCCCCTGTGGTTTAGTTTCACTGAAAACAACCATAGTTGGTGGGCAGGATCTTACTAAAAACAGTCTTCTTTCCACACACAGAGATTGCAGTAACAGGCAATCTTTTCTCAGCAGCAGCTCTGAAAAAGGGAATTAGGGGCTATTTTGAATATGGGAAATTATGGAACTTTTGAAGGTGGAAAATGTTATCAAGTATGATTCATAAAAAAAAAAAAAATGAAGATGTGGCAACTTACTTTCTTTTACCTTGGAAGTAGATGGAACAGCTTGCCTACAGTTTTCCATCTTATTCTTCAAATTAACTACCCCTTTAGATTCCAGTGTAATGGAAGCTGGTGCTACAGGTTAGCTTGGATCTTAGTTTAGTTTGCCGTGCCACTGAAAACTACAAATTAAAAATTCAAGTTAAATAAATGAGGAAAAAATAATCTTTGAGTCAGATTCTTAGTTGGTGTGAAAGATACTTAAATGAGGATTTGTCCCAACTCTTTGAAAACAGAACTGATCAAAACAAGTTTTATCCCCCTGCCTTTTTTTCTTCTCAAACTTTACTTTTTTCTTTTTCTCCCTTCCAGTTTTTTTTAAATAAAAAGATTAGGGCAGCCCTTCCTACCAGAATGTCATTTTGTTTTCAGCTCATGAATTAATTGTACATTTTGATTAAAGAAACAAAGTACACGCAGTTTCAAAATGAAAACATAAAAGGAATAGGTAAAATGTGCCAAAGTAAGTGGAAATAAGAATGTTTGCTATGTAAAGCCCACAATAATTGCTTTAATCAGAGGATTAAAATTTTGGCCATCTGAAAATCTGATGGGCTGAAATGAGAGGAAGAAAATGAGCTCTTTGTGACTCTGCTGGCATGCAGACCCCTAGTTAATCAGATAAACAGCCTGTTTCTTAGATAACATTTATACTACAGAAACTTATGCTACTATTCATTGGCTCTCCAGACAGCAGTTGTGATCAGTGAAGGCTTACAAGCTAACAGTCCCTAGATCAAAAATGGGCTGGTGGAAAGATATTACCTTGATTGGGTCCTTGACTCTGAAAGTTGTTCCCTCTTTCTCTCAGTGTGGTTTGGGCCTTGATCTTGAATGTTTCTCTGCACAGACACCCATTGATTTCCGTCAAATTGCAGCTGCAGAGGTCCATCCAAATAGGACAGAGTACAGGCGCAAGGCCATGGGCATTTTAACTCCTGTATGGCATACTCTTTTCTGTCTGAACATTTTGCATGTAGACATATGTTTTGAAGGTACACTATCTGACCTCCTTCTAGGACTGCCACTGTATTCATACTGCTAAGAAATCTGCTGTTCAACTTGAGCAGGCTTCAGAGGCACTGGCCTGAAAATACTACAGCCTAATGAAAAATCTTATCTTGTATTGTGACAACTGCTGTATTTTAAAGGTGTTTTCCTGATTGTTTTGAAAATATTTCCAAATTCACTGATTCTCATTTAAGGGCCAAGTTTAAGGGAAGGTTTGATTGATTTATTTATTTAGAGTAACATTTTTGTTTCATAAAACTGAGATTAACTTGTTCACATACATAAAAACATACTACTATTTTCTTTAATGTATGAATTTTTTTGTATGGTTAATTCTCGATTGGGTAAGTAATCCCAAAGCAGGTATTTTTTAGGGGGTGGGGGCCAGGGGAAAGCTTAGCAACCTTAAAAATAAAGATTGGGACAGTGTTTTCATTATAAACCTTAACTTGGATGTTGCAAACTCCAGTATCAGGGAAGGATTTTGGAAAAACCCCTATGGCCAGGTTAAACTAATGTATATTGGTAGGTGTTTGACAACAGTGCTTGAGATTTGTTATTTGACAACTAGCTGGATAGGGAATGAAATTGATTCCATCATCATATGCCCATTGACTAGTCTAACAAGATCCAAGTCTGTAAAATGCAAGCTAAGCAGAATGCTTTCTTCATTCTATGCTTAGTGGCTTTTTTATTAAGTTAATGAATGCTGTGGTTTGGCCACACCAGGGAGTAAATAAAATGGATTAACCCAATATTAGATAAATTCCTGAGGAGCATTTGTTACTAGAAATAGCAGAAACCTTACTTCATTATAGCTTTATCATCCATTTTATGTCCTCTCATGTCAAACTCCTAATCTGAAACATCAGACTATGTTGTTTTTATTGTACTCTTTCTACTACTAAATTGTAGCAGTAGGTTCTATATGCATGATGGTCTGTGGGAAGAATCATATATGTATATGTGAAGGTGGTCATAGTCACTTCAAACTCTGGTCCATTCTCTTTAAAAGAGCTTGCATGTGACTAGTTTCAGGAATTTTCATTCTTCTTTCAAGAACACCATGTCAAGGGGCTTCATTATGTGTTTTAGATTGAAAAAAGAAAATATTATTGCTGAATGTATGTTTTGTAGCAGGATTTGCTACTGGGAAGCTCCAGTCTTGACCGTATTATTGAAGAATGATAACAAATTGAACCAGTCTTAAGGCTTTGGTCCTAACTTTCCTTTTCCACTAGTAGAAAACTAGTGTAATTTACTGATTTTTTTTTTTTTTTTTTTTTTTATGCTTTGGAAATGTTTGCATTATTGCCTTCATCATAGTGACAGCATTTGAGACTGCTGAAGTCATTCTCTTTTGGCTATCACTATTGAAGAGGTAGCACTTGTAGTACATGGTTTATAAAAGCACCTTGTGTCACTCTTCTACAGGCTCTGGAGCAGATTGGATGCCTCCAGGTAGCCTAAGTGAAGAGTTGAGAGTTACACTTAAGTAACACAGAGTGCATCTACATGAGATGCTGACTGTGCAGTAGCCTAATAACACTGCGCAGCAGCATGCAGGACAAAACCTGTGCTAATACGCTACTGTGCAGTAGTATTAGGTTATTGCACATTTAGTGTCACTAAAAAGTGCACTTAATGTGCAGTAACTACAGTGCATTAATGGACGTATAGACGCAACCTCAGAGATGGAAGTGATTTTAGATCTCTGAGAACCCCCTCTTTGTTCTGGTCTCTAGAGTTAAAAAGGAAGGTTCCTGGGAAATACTGATAGATTTTTTTTAATAGATAGTACAACATAGGGATGTTTTCAGCACTACTGCTGACCCAAGAGTTCATGCCCAATGTTATTTCATGAGGCTTTTTTTACTCCTTTCTATTCACATTTTATTGTGTGTTATTCCTATCCTCTGCCACTTATCAGTCTGTCTTTCAACTGTAAATCTTTCAGATTAGGGGTTGTAATTTGTAATTTTCCATGTATACAATCTCATTTTTGGAGGGGCTTCTTGAATTTATCCCTGCCACTGCTGCAGCAAGGAATACAGTGGTTGCGGGGCTGTGGCATGTAGGAGTTAAGTAGCCTGTCCCATCCCTTGTGCCCCCACACTTTTCCCCCTTGCCGCTTGTCCTCCTATAGAGCCTGACCCCTGCCACCTTCAGCCTCTGACCCTCCCTTCCATTACTGCTTACCCTTTGGCTCTGAAATGGCTCCAGCCTGGGGCACAGAGTATGTGGTTGCTCCAGTGTGTCCCGTAGCAATGGTGATGGTGGCAGCTCTGGCCCGGGCTCCAGCGCCTGACTGGAGCTGCTGCCATCATAATAATTATTACTGGATTGGGCCTGGGAAGGAGCAACTATGTGCTCCATGCATGAGGCTACTGTGGGGCCAGAGCTGAAGGATGAACACCGTGGAGGGGGAGGCAGAGCCATAGCAGCTGCCTGACCCCTGCCACCTTGTACTAAAATCCAGGATGAGGGACTCCCCCCGGCCATGTTAAGTGTGGGGGGGAGGAGGGGATACATCTTGGATTTGAATAAATATGGCATCTTCTATAAACAGTGCCCCCTTAATCCAAGTCAGTATCCACAGAAAAGTCTTGTATTCTTTTATTTTCCTTTTAGCCTGTGAAATTTCATTTATGGTTTGGTTGATGATAAGCTTTTGTGTTTCTTCATCTGAATCAGACCTAAAAGAGACAGTGGGGGAAAACAGTAAATTAAGCAGAGCAAGTGAAAGAACTACTGGCAAAAAATACTGTTTTTTGAAAACTGTAAACAATGGGTATCAAGGCAGTAAAGAGCTTGTACTGGGGAAGCCAAAACACCTGGCATAGGTAGCCAAAAATAGCAAATTGAGTAGGTGCAACACTTTTGTGCCATTGAGTTAAGCTGTTGCTTGTTCAGACAAAACAAGAAAAACTGGTCTTGCATTTTGAAAGGCAAGGCAAGGCAAATACAATATATTGAAAAAGCCAGCCCAAAACTTGGCAGCATTTTTCATCAGAACCTAAGCTAAAAGTCTGAGTAAACTTACTGATTTTTTTTTCCTATTGTGAATATGAATACTTTTTTCCTCTTGATTTTGAAATAGAAAAGGGCTTTGGATTTGTTTACTCCACTTCTCTTAAAGGGCTGCCTGTAATTGTCTCTTGAGTCAGTCTTCTGTGATTCGTTTTATTGCCATGTTTTTGTGAAGCTTAAAACAGGAAAGATGGCTTAGAGGTACTAGTTCCATACTGAAAAACATGAGTCTTTTTACTTTAGTAGTACATTGGCTAGCATGTTCCTAGTCTCAAAAATAGATGAGGCAAGCTAGTACATATTGGAGTACAAGTCAATTTGTGGGCTTTATAGTCTAATCAAGACAGACCTAAATGTTAGATTATTTTAGGGCTTATTTCCTTTCCAAAGCCGTAGCTTTTGGAAAGGCACAGCTATGAATGTGAGTCTCAGCCCTGTGGTCTTTTGATCCAGTGACCCATCCAATTAGCAGGGGCACTGAGTGTGTCAATAACAGTGGTTCTCAACCTTTTTAGATTCAAAGCAACCCTCTAACTTTTCTGAGTTTAGCTTAGATGGCCTCTCTTGCTTCCTAGGACAAATGCCACCTGGTATTTGTATGCCATGCTGTCCAGCTGGTGCTTGAAGGTACAGCTTGCCCAGCACACTGGGAGAGGGAACAGCTTGCCCAGCACACAAGTCGGGGGCCTGATCCCTACCTACAGAATCAGCACTGGAGTCTACAGTGGTGCTGCTTTACTCCAGAGCCCAGCCGAGGTAGGGGTGGCATTAACTGCAATGTATGCTGTATGACCTCCCAGAGATGTAACAGGTAAGGTATGTGACCTGGGCCAGCATTTTCTCAATGGGTACCCTTCGCCTGCTGTGCTTTAGCATGCCTCCTGTGCCTTGGTCCTCTCTGCCCTGCTTCATGTATTTCTCTGCACCCCTTCTGCAGCACTCATATTTACTGCCGCCTCTCTAGCCCTCCCTGAGGGCTGCTCTTGTAGCCCCTGCTGCTGCAGCATCGCATACCCTCCCCTAATTCCCCTTTGAGCTGGAGCAACTGGCAGGGGGGACTGTAGGGGAGTGTCAAAGTACCCACCAGGTTTGGGAAATGATGGCCCAGGGCACAGGTGGAGGGGACCTGGAGGGCCCTTTTTAAGGTGGTTTGTGCCCTGCTTGGTGCTGTCTAGTTATACTACTGCGACCACCCTTCAGAGGGGCTGAGGTGGGGTGCCCTCTCCTGATGCAGCTGCTTCCTGCATTGGACCCACATGGTGTTGCTTGGAAATGGGCACATGTAACAGTTCCACCTGGCAGCGGCAGTGTGACACCTTTGAAAGGGTCTCACAGAAGTCTCCTGTGGCACCTCAGTTGAAATTGAGTGGTTTATAATCACTTCTGTGGCGATTCCAGGACTGCTGCTGAAAAAGAAGAACTGCCTGCTTGCTCTGGCAGTGATTCTGATCAGGGCACCCCTAGATTGCCTTGAAATCTTTCCGAGGATGGCATGGGGTGTCACGTGGCATACAAACATGACTCACAAGATAAAGAGATTTCAAATAGCAATTCATAGTGTTAAAAATACTCTGACCTGCTGAGGCCTTTCTGCGTTCTTTGCTATGGAAGAATTGC
Source organism: Alligator mississippiensis (assembly GCF_030867095.1). NCBI lineage: Eukaryota > Metazoa > Chordata > Crocodylia > Alligatoridae > Alligator > Alligator mississippiensis. The sequence continues at coordinate 97,029,532 of NC_081825.1, read as the reverse complement.
TCTATTATTTTTCTGTATTAAAAAAAGTGAAAACTAAGAGCTGGCATTTTCTGAGGGGTTCCTTGAATCTAAAAAGATTGAGAGTGATTGCATTAGAACAACACCTACTACTCTCAGGAGTACATCCAGGTTTGACAGTATCCCTGGATCAGAAAGTTACTATTATACTTTGCTCCATATTTTTTTGCGGGGGAAGTGATGCACCTGGAGTAGAGGTGAGCTAGAGAGGCTGTTTCTTAGCAGCTGTCTTGAGATTGCTGTGGAAGATATGTAGACTTAGCATCTGCATTCACCTAAGAGCCACAGTATCCTTTTTATAAGTTACTTGAGCCAGATACGCCAACTAGCATGTACATGCCAACTGACTTGATATAGTTCAGGATGAGTTAAGTGAACTACAAGGGCTTCGCTTCTACCTTACCCTATGGAAGGCTTGGTTAGAGGAATGATGTCTGTATTCTTTCTAACCCCGTGTATTCTAATATAAAAGCCTTAGTCTGTCTGTCTGCCCATAACGCTTTATTCGCACTCTGATTGGCTGACAAACAGCCAATCAGATTTCGAAGAAGCATTTGGACAGGTAGTAGCGTACTGCCATGATGGGGGGGACACAGCACTGCTGGTCTCGCCCTCCCCCTGCCCTGCTCCCTGCAGGTGGCGACAATGGAGTGGTGGTGGTGGTGGGGGGGGAGCCAGTTTCTTGGAAGTGATGGCAGTGGTGCTGTGGGCAGGGAGCGGGGCTGGGATGCTGCGAGGGGCAAGGCCACTGGTGCCAGCCTTGGCCCGCCCCTCCTCCCTTCTGTTGTCGCCACCTGCAGGGCTGACGCGGCAGCAGTGGGGGGAGGAGCAGGCGCGCCATGGCAGCAGCAGTGGCAGTGGGGGCAGGGGAGGAGTGGGCCTGGGCCCAGGCCTGACGCAGGGCAGGGGGAGCAAGCCCGAGGGGGAGTAGCACGGGGCTCCATCCCTGCCTACTCCCCCCCCTTCATTCTTGATGGGCAATTAGCTAGTTGCTTTATAAGGGCCTAATCTTGAGAGGGCTGAGTGTTCTTAGCATCCTCCTTTGTTTGTGACTTCAGATATAAATTCTGAAGTTTGGCTGAAGCTGAAGTGTGAAACTAGGCTAGAGGGTGTTTAGCACCTTGCAGGATCAGGCCTTTAATTATTTAAGGTAACTTTAGGGTTACCATATTTCCCGTTTCATAAAAGAGGACATGGGGGGGGGGGTATGATGGGAGGGAGGGAAATGACATGCTGGTGCCCTGCCCCTGCCCATGCCATTGCCTGTCATTCCCAGGCCACAGCCCCAGCAGCTCTGCTGCTGCCTCTCACTCCCAACCTGCAGACTCCTGGCCCTGATGCTAGGGCAAGCCAGGAACTGCTGGGAAAAACTTTGATGCTGAGTAGACCAAGACCCCAGACATTTGGTCATATTTAAAAAAAAATCCCCAGACAGAGATCAGTGGACCTAAAAAGAGGACATGTCCAGGCATATGTTAACCCTAGCATTACTTGTTAAATGCACAAAATGCCTGATCCCTTGTTTCATCCAAAACCTGTTCTTTTTGTCCTAATCATTTTAAAACAGAATTAAGAAAACCAAGTTGTATGCTTTCAAATAGTCTCATCAAAATACCATTGTATCTCATTTAAAATAACATGTCCTTTCACTGCTGAATTGTTAGTAAAGGAAAATTTAGAAGGCTACATTGTCTATTGTTCTTAATGAAAATGAAGCATTTACTGAAATGAATAGATTATTAAATATCACAAGATATAGCTTTATATCATTTGGTCTTCTACAGTATATAAAAGAGGTAAATAAAAAAAACATTATAGACATCTCAGATAATATTAAGGTAACTTTAAAATATTTTTATTATTTTCTCTTGTGAATTGGCTTCCTTCTCATTCATTTCCATCTTTATTTAAAGATGTAGAACAATCCTGATGAAATAAAAAGAAACATTTCAAGGAAGATCAGACCAGGCCTTCAGACCCAATATGCAAGTCCAGTTCTTAGTACTGATATGACCTTGGTATAAAGCTTTGTATGTAGATTTTATTGTTGTTGGATTTCAGTCTAATGCAGTTGTTGGTTGGTTTGCTAGCATTTTCCCTTTAATTTTCCTGTTCTAAATCCTCTTTAAGAAAGTAGACCAAAAGAATTTCACAATGGGAGTAGGCAGCCAAGTGAAGCTTACAAGTATGGGGAGCTGCTCAAAATTTTTCTTAATTCCATGTATGGATTGCACATTACTGGGCAATGCAAAAACAGAATGTTATAAAAATTCTCACTGCTGAATAGTTCCAAAATGAGACAAGACCACCAAAAAGATAGCAGCCAAACTGTTTTTTGAGGTTACTTCCAAATATGCATATGATTAGTGGATAAGATTTTTCTTTTTAAGCTCTGCAATTTCTACTCTGTATTACTTTGAAACCTATAATTCTATTCCTCATGACCTGAGCCTTTGGATGCAGAGTGTTTTGAGTGCAGGAAAATGCTGTGTCTCACAATGCAGCATTGCTGTCTCGAATACTTTGAACTTTAATGCAGCCAGCCACTGTCAATGTATTTATTTGCCCTCTTAAAAGCTGTGCCTTTATTGCTTTCTCTAGCATTCTGTTACTTTAAAGAATCTTGATTACAGGGCTATATATTAATAATCTTTATGATTTAAGATGCAGATTTTGTGTGCAACTCCAAAGCACAATATTAATTACATGCAATGTAATTAATTATTTGGTATGTGTTGGCTTTTATTTGGCTGTGTTATTTTACCACACTATTCAGAGCAAAAGATGTGTGTTATTACTGACAGGCAATCTGAAAACAGCTGCTGAAAATAATCTGACTCTTGGTGTCCAGAGACTGACTACTGTGTATGCCTGTTTGGTGTATGGATTATTATAATTTGAATTATGACTTCAGATATACCTGAAAGTTTTGCCTATTCCTAACTTCACTGCCATTTTACATTGTATTTATAGGGACAGCATATCTCCTGTAATTTGCTGTTAACAGTATCATGCCAAAAATATCTTCTAAACATAGAACTGTTAGTGTAATAGGGGCGTGTTCTTCCTACATTTGGAGAGGTGAATTGAACACTTACCTGATTTTATGTGGGTGGGTACATGGTTTTAAAATGGGTGTTGATGGGACAAGTCACTGACAGCACATCATCTTTTTGTCTTGGATTTATGGACTATTGCTCTTACAATTTAAACTAATCTACATATGCAAGTTTATCTTGTGGGTGGGGAGGAAATGAAGGACAAATTGAGATGGTTATAGAGAATCTGTTCCAAGACCTTCTGCTAAATGATTCTCACAGAAGTGCTGCAGTTCCTTCAAGTGAAAAATTAACAAGAGGCTGTGCTTTGCATTTTAATATGCATAGTAAGATAATTGTATTTGCATAAACTTAAGGTAGGCCTGTGGATTTTTTTTGTGTATATCAGAGCTGGATATTAAGAACCAAGTACTAAACATTAATAGCAGTTTTTTTGGCGCAGTATATTTTACTGAACCCCTGAATTCTTTCCATGCAGGAGAGGTGATAATGACCCTGCTGCCTTTAGGCAGACCTTGATCTCACAGTAATCGTGTTCTTTTCTTCAGCTAATTGTGTGTCTACTACCCCTCCCCTCTGCTGTTTTTTCTCTATGCTGTGCCTGGCTTCCTGTGATCGGAGACATGAGGAAGAATGTCTTGCATTTAAAAGTTTGTCTAACTTTATCCCAACTACATAGTTGGTCCAATAAAAGATATCACTCTAAAAAATTCTTGCCTCTTATGGGTACAGTATCACTTTTACACTACTTTTCACTTTAGATATTTTGCCTGTTTTAAAAAGGAGATGTGCAGATGAATGGACTAGTATTTAGCCATTTCTACTTTGCATATAATATGTCATTGTTTCATTGTTATAACAAGATTACTGGCAGTAGGACAGTATCTGCTAGCAAATGGGACTTTCTCGGTGCAAAGTACAGATACAGAGAGCTTCAGGAATATATAAAAGCTTTATGTCTGAGCATTTACCTGCTGATAGGACCTTAAAATCTGAATGTAAAATATAACTGCTCAATAAATCCAGTTCTGTGTTAAGCAGTAAGTGTAAAAATTGGCTCCTGGCCCATCTATAATAATACTCTGTTTGCACCTAAATTAATGTATCTGTGTATTTCTTGTAGCAAAATATTATGAAATATTGGGAATACCCTTCAATATATTGATATTGAATAGTAAACGCTCTGCTCTCCTTTTGAGTTTTCCCTTCACTTTTCTCTCCTCTTATGTTTATTTTTTATCTGCTTTTGTTTTGTCTGAAAAATATGGACTTTTCTGTTTTCTTGCAGACTAGAGTGCTAATCTTGTGAAGTAATAAACCTCTTGAGCTTCCCTTATAAACCACAGAAGTTGAGGATACAGCGATCAAGTTCCAGGGTAGCATACACTTTCTACAGTAAGTTTTCCGCCCCTCTAGTAGCCCTTTTGACGGATACTTCTTGTATCTTTTTCTCCAGGGGTCAGCAATCTTTTAACTAATAGCAGGCTGAAGTCAGGGGCAGATCCAGAGGGGAAGCAGTGGTGCCGGCACACCCTCCCATCTCCTTTTCAACCATGCTGTTAGAGCAGCAGTCACCAACTTGTCAAACAAGGTAAGCATTCCCCCCACCTCCTCCCTTCCCCTACATGCTCCTCTCCCCTCTCCTTCCTCCCCTCCTATTCCCCCCTCCCATGTCTGCCACTAGGAGGGGGTGGGTAGCTTGCCTACTGCAGCTGGGCTGCATGGGGAATGTCCAGCCTGGGAGCAAAGTCCCTGGTGAATGGACCCCCATTGCAGCCCAGCTGGAGCACACAAGAGCTCCTCTCACCCCCAGGACAGCACCTGGCAGTGACAGGTTGGAGGAGAAGGGATAGAGATGAGGGGAAGGGAATGCTTACCTTTCTTAGGACTTAAGTTCTCAGCTGCTGCTCTTGCAGCCCTGTCTGCTTGCCCTGGCTGTGGGGGGAGGGGAACAGGGGAAGGATGCTGAGAACAGGGGGGAAAGAGGAGTGCAGTCATACCTGCAGCACTGGTTGCTGTAACCGCACCCCCCTTTGTAAAATCCTGGATCTGTTTCTGGCTGAAGTAACACAGCTTGGCCCTTCTCCGGATGGAGGTGGTAGTTGATAAAGGTAGTGGGCCGGAGCCTGCAGCTGACTGACGCAACCATTAGATAGCACATTCTTGCACAAACATCCTTGGTGGGCTGGAAAAATAGCTCTTCATGGGCTGGATCCAAGCCACAAACCGTAGGTTGCTGACCCTTGCCTTTTTTTATTTTTTGTTTAAATTGGTTTCTCTTCTACTTATGTCTTCTGTATCTTTTTTTTTTCCATTTCCTTTTACTTCCTGTCAACGTCTCATCTGTCTCTGAGAGCATGCAAGGATCCCATTTGTGTGCTTCAGTATATAACACTTTCTAATTAGGCAGTGCCAAACAGAAAAAAAAGAGATGTACACAACAACCTAACCTTTTCGTTCTATTCCTGGTGGAGCACAGAAAGGTACACCATCAGAAAGAACACCTGAAAGTGTGCATGTTGCATATATTGGCAAAAAAACAAAATCAAATTCTGCTTGAAAAAATGCTAGTTATTCTAGCTGGATAGAATATACTTCCACCATTGCTCAGGAGGATCAAGAAATTGGGAGGCAGTAATCCTGCTTGTGATGATAGCAAACAGTAGAAAAGAGATGAGTTTGCAGCATGACATGGGTGCAAAAACAACAACACAAAAATGGCAGTACAGTTCTCTGCTTCATACCTGAGAAGATGTGGGTTGAGGAAGTATCCCTCTCTATGTATGCTTAAATTCACTAGATGGGTTTTTGGAACACAACTTTGAAGAATCGGGGTTAATTAATGGGCAGTGAAAGAGTTTGTTCAGTAGAATTTCCTCAGGATCAATTGTTGTGACAAACTTGACAGTTTGAAGAAAAAAAATGAACTGCATGTTAATTAATTTGATCCAGTGTTCTAGTGAAGGTTAGCCCTATAACTGTCTACAGTGATTATACCTGGACTATTTCATTTCATTCTGGGCATCATTTCATTGGATAAATTAAGAGTTCAGATTAATGCAAAAAGAACGTTTTGATGAGGAAATGCCATGGGCCCTCAAACATTAGTGATATTTGTAGGCTACTGTGCTCAACCAACTGTGGATTTTAATTCCTGCTGGCTCAGCAAGCTTGTTTTGGCAGCTGAAGGAGTGGAGCAAAAGTACAAGAGCTGGAAGCCTAAAATCAAAGCTTAGTTGCCATTTAAAGATGTCTCTCTCATGTCTAAAGTTCTGCTATCAAATTGGGCCTACAGAAGGAAGAGCAGCCATTTTGAATCCTGAGATTAGTAGGCAAGGTTGGTTGACTTTCCATGCGTACTGTAGTGGAAAACACAACTATTGACAGTTAACTACATTTTGTAAAAAGTTAAATGTATTTTATAGTGGGCTGAAAACAAGTACTTGTCATACTGTATCTGATACAATATTCAGTTCATTGAATGCTGAACAGTGTGCATTTAAATAAGCCTGATAAAACTAGAATTGTAGATTTCATTGCTAGAAATATTTTTTTGTGTGCAGTAACTTTGGGATCTTAATAACTGAAGCAGTGGCAGGACACTGACTGCGTTTGTCCCACTGCTTTACCTGTGACAGGTTAGGGTGCTTTTGGTATGCTTGGGCAATTTGTTGTAGTTATGCAACAGGATTATGTAGTTTTAGGAATAGGTTAGACAAAGACTTGTATGGGATAGTTTGGATAGGGATGATTCTGCCTCAAACAGGGAGCTAGACTAGATGACTTTGGGAGGTCCCTTCCAGCCCTCATTTTCTATGACTTTATGATCTTATGATTTTAAGTAGGAAGAATAATGAAGTGTAACTCTGATCGTTGCCTGGGAAAAATCTAGTTTTCCATAGATTTTGCTGGCTAGTCTTGTATGTGAATTTTTGGTTGTCCATAAGAGGAATTTTGCAGGAAGGCAAACTCCTGATTTTTATTGCTAAAAATAGAATTATCCCAATCACACTGCATTTAAATGATGTGATGTCAAAGATTTTTCTACAGTCAAGTAACAGCTACGGGACTCATTTAAATTAATTATTGTGTATTCAGTGAAATTGAGATGGATTTATGGTAGACAGGCGGTTGTCATCCATTATTCAGAAGAAACTGAAATACAGGATTAATTTAGGAAGGGAAATTACAGGTCTCAGAAGCTGTTCCGGAACCTAAACTTGAAGACTGAGGTATAGACATAGCCTGACATCTAAATATTCTTGTATGATGCAGTTTTGTTTTGTTTGTGTTAGTTTAAGAAACAATTTGTTGTGTTTTTTAACATTTTGTTCTTTCATTGTTCCAAATACTATTATGTATATTTTTATTCTATACTCTGCAGTTTGGTATTGTTTCATAATGGGGGATGTGTAATTCTTGCTTTGGCTCACGGGTAGATTTCATTCAGTAATCGCTTCAGACAATTGCTGTCTTCTTCTGTTTACAAAGTGTTTTGTCATTTGAGTCCAGTCCTACTCTCAATAAAGACAGCTTGCTGTTGATGGCAGTGGGCGGCTACAGGACATTGGTGAAATTTATATATGATCTCAGTGCCCAGAATGTAACTGTATTTCTTGGTCTGCTAAAAAACTTTTAAGTACTATTTGACCTCTATTTTATTGCTACGTTTTGTTGTAAAATTTGAGTATTTGGAGATTTATGAAAAACACTAAATGATGCACTCGGTCAACTTCAGAATTGTGATAATAGAGAAAAGCTTGAAGAAAGCAAAAACCCCCAACTTGATTTATTTAAAACAAGTTATCATACTTAAGCTAGTCTCATAACCTTTTGAGCCCTGACACATGAGATTCAAACACTGAAACTTTCAGTGTTACAGTAGAAGAAGCTGTTGGTTGATCTTTTCCTTAAAATAGTTAGTCTAAAACAGATAGAATCATTGAATGCAAAGTCTCTCCAGCTCCTGCTCTCCAAGGGAGTGTGTGTGATCAATTGCATGAACAGAACAAACTGCAATTTTATCAAACATGAGCCAAACTAGAGAGAACTTTGGATTAATGCTCTATAGCAGGCATGTCAAAAGCCTAGATTTGATTCCCGTTTTCACCCTCCGGCTGCTTTTTGCTCCGTCTGTGGAGTGCTGGGATCTTCAGCCTTGGTCTAAGCACTTGTGGTCATGCACTTGTTTAACTTTGAGCATATGAGTATTTCCTCTGACTTAACTGAATACTCTCAGCACTTGGTAGGTTGGGTTCAGGCTAGTGACCTAAGTGAGCACTTCGCAGGATTCAGCTTCTAGCTGGTAGCACTGTTTCATAATGATGTCTCTGAACAATCTAGGAGTACCATTCTTGATGCCCAGAAGTACACTCACCAATATTATTTTTGCTGATTTTGCCAGAGTGTAGGACTTGGAGGAAGCTGGAATTTAGAGGTTATGGGAAGAAAGGGAGGGCAAGAGAAAACAGTGAAAAATGAATCTTTCCATGTTATTTTAACAATACTTTTATCATTTTGAAAAGAGAACATGGTATTAAACTTAACAGAGAAAGTGATTGGTTGAGTGAGATGGGTTATCCTGTCAGCATGATGTGAGGGAAATAGTGACTTAGTGCACCACAAACCACTTTGTAGTCTTGAATGTGGTAACAGTAAAGGTATTGACATGAAGCTTTTTTTATTTACTCTTGCAGTGATAACAAATTTTACTTGAGTGTTTTTTTGATAGTAGTAGGAGTGCTGAAAATGAGGTGCATTGTCATTTCATCTTAATTCTCATAGCGTCCTTGTCAGCTAAGTGTATTTAGTAGGTTTTTTGTATTGCTCTGTTCATTGTTGTTTTGAGTGTTTTCAAGGTGCCATTTCTGAACTGAAGTCCTTAAGATCCACTGCATCATTTTATAATGGGTGTGATGCTTTGCCAGTCTTTTTCATGAATTAACAATAGGGAAATTGGAAACAAAATGGTAGGAACCCAGTTGCCTGTTGTAAAAAGACTAATTTCAACAAGGCACAGCTGTGATACTTAGTAGTGAAATCCTGCATGGATTTGCTACAGGCTGTAGTTCATCATTTGCTAACACCCACATTGTGTTGAGATGGGAAATGGCATAAATAGGGACCTACCAAATTTGTGATTTTGTGATTTTTGCGGAAACTGCAAATTTGATTAGTCCCTCATGAAATGCCTGGTCCCCATGAAAAAGCTGGAAAACAGTCAGCAAGTGGGGTAGAGTGGGTGGGAAGGAGCTGAAAACATGGACAGGAAGCCCTGGTGTCTTGAAGCACAGAGGGGAGGGCAAGTGGGGGAGATTCTTGTGGTAGAGCATAGCAGGTCCTCCCACACCTCTGGTTGAGGGGCCCTGGAATCCTGCCTGTCCCCCAAAATTGACAGACGGCTATCTGCCAATCTTCAAGGAGGGGTGGGAGGGCTTTCCACTCTCTGATTGGTTGAGGAGCCCCGAAAATCCCACCCTTCCCTGGAGATTGACAGATAGGCATTTTACTCCACCGCAAAAATGGCAACCAGTGCTGTGATCAGACTGTGAAATCAGAGGACAGCCCCTGTGAATTAGGTAGGTCCCTAGGCATAACTCAGCAGTGCTCAACTTATCTGGCCCCACCAGCCAGATGAATGGCACAGAGTTTGTCTGTGGTCCAGATCCAGTGCAGGGTCAGCATGTGAGGTTGGTCTGTGAATGTGATCTGGTATGCTAGATCTGGCCATGTGCCATCTTAACCCTGCATGCCAGTCTGACCCCACATGTTGGATATGTCTATGGAGCAACTCCACATGCTGACGTTACCTAGCATGCAGGGCCATGTCATCTAGGCCTCTGGGTTTCTCTTGGATCTGGAAATATGGCAGCAGGGGGAGGGTCAATTAATGCTGCCACCATTCCCCTGCTCCCAAATGTTTGGACCTTTACAGGCCCATCTGGCCCACAGGCCAGAAGTTGAGCACCGCTGGTTAACTCCACCCTTCATTGTTCCATTCTTAGGGCAGTACTCTGAGTTGTCTGATGTTTTGTAATTAGCAACATTGACAATAAAACAGGCTATCAAATAATGCACTGGATGGTTAAACCTCCCCTTGCATTAGATCACTGGCATGGAACGGTTTTACTCCTCTACAAATGTGAAGTGGTTAGACTTCTGAGTCTGCAGACCAGTTTAATTTGTCTAGGGAAGTGCATGAAGGAGGTATTTGCAGGTCTGTTATAAAATGGTGGGTAGTAAGACAGATCACTGTACATACAGTAAGTAGAAAATCTGCTGCCTTCAGTCATAATAAAAATATCTACTGAAAAATAGTCTTACACTAGACTTCATACTTCTACCTTTACATCCGAATCTGCTACTCTGTTAATATGTGCTGGAGGGAGGGTGTTCAGTCAGTTTTATTTCTGGTCATCAAACAAAACCAGAAGAAACGTTGCTATTGGTACTGGAAGCCTTTCAAGTCACTGTACAAACATTAGCATGCTTGACTGAACAGTGCTTTAAATCAGTGGTTCTCAACCTTTTTTGTATCCATTTGCCAAGATCAATGCCTTGTCCCGACCCACACCCCCCTGGCCCTGCCGGTGCCCGACGCACAGTCTCCTTCCCCCCCGGTGCCATGCTGAAGCCCCTAACTGCCAACCCGCAGCCCCCTGTTCCCCCCCCGGCCCCTTCCCCTGGTCCCCAGCCCTGCTGAAGATACCAGGCAGCCTGGTCACAGCCCTTCCCGCCCTGCCGAGCAGTGTCTCTTGACTGCCCCACTCCCATGTGCATGGTACCAGCCCTGGTGTCTCCAGCCCAGCCACGCAGCTCCTCCCTGGCCCTTCCCCCACTGAAGGGGGCAGGTGCCTTCCCCCTGCCCTGCTGCAGTCTCGGTGCCCAGCCACTTTCCTCCAATGCTGGCAGGCACCCTCCCCCCACCCACCACATACACACACTGCCCTCCGCCAGTCCCCAAGCCCTTTAACACCTGCTCAACATACACTTACCTGCATCCAGCTGCTGGAGCTGCTCCCATGACCCTGCCTGGCTGCATGCTGGCCATGCCCCAAGCAGTCCCTCAGAGGCTAGAATGGTGCCCGCCTGCAAGGGAAAACCCATGTGTTTTTCTGGCACTTGTTTGAGAGCCTTTGAAATATTCTTGCAATCCATGGGTTGAGAACTCTTTTGGATGCTTATCTTGCTGGACTCCTATGACCCCAGCTGACTTCCAGCCCGTGGGGCAGGGGGCTGGACTCGATGATCTTCCGAGGTCCCTTCCAGCCCTAATGTCTATGAAATCTATGAAACTCTGCTTTAAATAATGCTCCACAAAATGTTTGTTACCCTTACTACACATGATAGTAGTAGCCTTTTCCATGGAAATCTTTGTACTACTGTAGTTTTAGCTTGTATGCCTTCTAATTCAGAATTCTCTTATCTCTTTGCTGCTTCATTAAATGTCTGTTGTTTTAGAGGACAGGAAAATGATGAAAGCTAAACAGGTTTCCAAGTAGGCTTATTGGTCAGACAATAGGATACCATCAGCTCTGACTTAACTTCTCTGTTGTTCTACTTTTTTTTCTCTCCCATACTTTATCTCTGAGAAGAAAACTGGTGGTGCCATTACAGAAATGTTAATATGATGTAGTACCAGCTGTTGGCTCACTTTGATCTCGGGATATAGCAAGTCACTAAATAATAGTGCATACATTGGCACAATAGCAACTGGAAACATGTAATTTTAGAAGTACTTGCTTTAATGGTTAAGTACTTGCTTTAATGGTTTACTATATGAGAGACCCTTTGAAACTGCAAACTGGAATAAAGTCAATTGCCAATAGGTATCTTCAAGAAGCAGATGTTAGGCACTCAGTTAAAAAAGCACAGAAGCTCTTTATGATTAGGGTGACCATACATCCTGGTTTAGGTGGGACAGTCCTAGATTTCAGAGGCTGATCCCAGCCGGCTGCTGAGAATTAACAAGAGCATCCCAGAAATGCAGGGACGTAGGGTGCAGTCCAGTGGGGAAGTGGAGTGACATGGTGTGCCAGGCAAGCATGCCCAGTGCATCATACCACCCTGCCCCCACCTCTGCCTGTAGTGCCACTGACTTGGGAGAGTGGGGGAGGGAGGACAGTGTCCTGGATGTCCTGAATTTCCTTATGGTCAGCCTGTCTATAATCCTCTGTCTGGCAAAAAGGAAGTCTCATTCTCCTCAACAAGACCTTTCCTGGATTGCTTTGCCTCCTAAGTAACATTCAGCCTGTCCACCAAGGGCTGGAGAGGCAACATTAATGGAAGGCAACATTCTGAGAGAGAGCCAGAATGGCTTTGTTTCAGGTAGGTCTTGCTTGACCAACCTCATTTCCTTCTATGACCAGGTGACACATCACTTGGACAAAGGAGAAGAGGTTGATGTCATATATTTATATTTCAAAAAAGCCTTTGACTCGATCTCCTATGATGTCCTTATGGTAAAATTGGGGAACTGTGGCCTTGACAACCTTACTGTCCGATGGCTGGGGAACTGGCTCCGTGGTCAGACCCAGAGAGTGATCATCGATGGAACCGAGTCAACATGGCACATGGTGACCAGTGGCATCCCCCAGGCTCAGTACTCGGATTAGTACTCTTTAATATATTCATAAATGATCTGGATTTGGGTGTCAGAAGCAGACTAGCTAAGTTTGCTGATGACACCAAATTATGGGGAACTGCGGTCATGCTAGAGGATAGGATGGCAATTCAGGCCAACCTGGACAGGCTCACAAGGTGGGTGGATCAAAGCCTTATGACATTCAACACTGAGAAATGCAAGGTGCTCCATTTTGGGAGAAAAAACCTACATCATACTAAAGGCTCCGCAGTGCTACACTCACTAGCACCGTGACCAAAAGAGACTTGGGGGTCATGATTGACCACAAGATGAACATGAGCCACCAATGTGATGCCGCAGCTGGCAAAGGAAATAAAAATCTGGCTTGCATCTACCAGTGCATCTCGAGCAACACCCAAGAAGTCATCCTTCTACTTTACTCGGCCTTGGTGAGGCCACAGCTGGAGTACTGCATCCAATTCTGGGCTCCACACTTTAGAAAGGATGTGGAGAAGCTTGAGAGAGTCCAGAGGAGAGCCACGTGCATGATTAGCGGTCAAGAGGAGAGGCTGAGAGGCATGGTACTTTTCAGCCTGTAAAAGCAAAGGCTCAGCGGTGACTTGGTGGCAGCCTATGAGTATATAAGGGGTGTGCATCAGAAACTAGGAGAACCCCATGGGAAGACAAGATCTAATGGTCACAAACTGCTGGAAGACAGTTTTAGACTGAGCATAATGAAAAACTTCTTTACTGTCCGAGTCTCCAGAGTCTGGAATAGACTCCCCTCAGAAGTGGTGCAAGCACCTACTCTGGATACCTTTAAGAAATGCTTGGATGCTTATCTTGCTGGGGTGATCTGATCCCAGCTGACTTTCTCTCCTTTGAGCAGGGGCTGGACCCAATGATCTCCTGAGGTCTCTTCTAGCCCTAATGTCTATGAAATATACAAAACAAGTGTGGGTGAGAAACAGATCCAAATAGGACTTCTTGAATGTAAGAATGTGACATGAGTATTAGAAGATTCAGTTGAAATCAACACATTCTACATGTGACATTGTTCTATGTATAGTATAGAGGATGTTGCAAATGTTTTCACTCGGGTATCTGCCATCTAGAAGAAAATACACAAGTGAACATAAACTAGATTGTTCCTGAGGGGTCCCATGAGGTGTAGTCCAATCCTCAGAATCGTAGAATTGGGCCCAATGCTATCTCTTCCCCCCCCCCCAACATTAAATAATAAATATATGTTGATAATTAGTATATTTTAATACTAAATAAACATAAGTTAATAAAATACTTGATAAAAATGGTAAAATCTTCTGTTTATTAACCTTATCATAAACCAGAAAGCTGCATAACCCAGAAAATTTTACTTTGGGATCAGTACTTTACAAACCTGGTCAGTCAAAAGCAGATCTGACACGAGACTCCTCTGAGTCGTATAAGCTTTGAGTTTGATGTTTTATAGGGAAATGTAACAAGTACTTTAGAAATACCTGAACGTAGCACGTATTTGCTGATACTATGATTCTAGTAAAGAGCAGCAACTGAGGGAGAAAGGACATATGCTAGATATCTTCTCTATAAAAACAAGCAGTGTAAACAGTTTTACAAACCACCTCCATTAAATCCCATATGACATGTCATCTTCTATGAAGAGTGAGGAAAAAAATAAAGGAAATAAAAGATAGTTAGAACCTTGCTGCAATAAGCACAATAAACACATGCCTGGATCCCGCTGGAGCAATGCAGCGAGGTAAAGCTTCAGTTTGTTCCTAGCTCTCACAGTGCAGGCAGAAACTATAACCAGTTCAGTGATGTTTGTCTGTTTCTGGTAGAGGAAGGAGCTGGAGCTGCCAAGAGTCAGGGAGGGATCTTGGAGTAGTGGAGAAGAGAGGGAAGAAAGGAAGCTACTGAATATCTTATTCTGGGCCTAGGATATAGAGCAGTGGACTGGGATACAACTTTTTCCTGCGCAAAACACCCATTCCGGTCTTTATTCAGGGTTTGGCCCAGGTGACAGAAGTTTTCTTGAAATGTTGCAATCCCATTCCAAATTGCGGACAGTTCAGAAACTACAAATGGCTGAGAAGGCACCACACCAAAGGCATAATGAAACTTTTATTGAGTAGCTCAGATGCAGTAGCCCTACTTTCCTAGTCTGTAGCAAAAGAGAGTTGCTATATAGTTATGTTTGAGGTAGCAAATGCTTGGACATCCAGCATTATACTCTGTCTCATAGGATATTGCAGGACAGTTTTCACAATTGGTTCAGCTATAGTCCTGCTACAGGTCTCCCTTGATTTATGTGGGTTCTTTATATGTGAATTCGCTCTTATGCGATGAGCGTATTTAGACCCATAATTCGTTATATATGCAAGGTAAATTTGCTCTTATGCGATCAGCATAGGTGTCCCCCCCTTCCCCCCCGCCCAAGCAAGTAAGTCTATGTGGGGAGGGGAAAGGGCCATGGCCTCGCTCACCCCAGCCCTGGCTGCAGTAGCTCCGGGAGCTGCTGGCGCCAGCTGCCTGCAGCCGCTGGGCTGCCCTGTGCTCTCCCTGTCCCCCCCCCCTCCCCTGCCTAGGCTCCACTTGTCTGCATTCACCTCTGCTCCTAGACTGCACTGTGTCCTGGTGCAGGCAGCTGATGTTGGCTGCTCCTGGGGCTGGGGTGAGTGCGGACAAGCAGAGCCCTGGGCAGCGCAGGGCGTGGCACCTGAACTCCCTGGGGCTGTGCCAGTCCCCACTCACCCCAGCTCTGGCTGTAGTGGCTTCAGGAGCGGCCAACACTAGCAGCCTGTAGCAACTGGGCTGCACTGTGCCCTGGTGCAGGCAGCTGGTTTCGGCTGCTCCCAGGACCACCCCAGCACGGGTTGGGGTGAGTAGGGACTGGCAGAGCCCTGAGGGGTTCGGGGCATGGTGCAGCCCAGCTGCTATAGCCAGGTGGTGTCGACTGCTTCTGGGGCCGGGGTGAGTGCCATGCCCTGCACTGCCCGGGGCTCCGCTTGTCCACACTCACCCCAGCCCATGCTGGAGAGGTCCCAGGAGCAGCCGACATCAGCTTTTAAAAACCAGGAGCAGAGTTGAGTGCAGACAAGTGGAGCCCAGGCATAGGCGGGGGATGGCTGGACGGACAGACGGACAGAGCACAGTGCAGCCCCGCAGCTGCAGGCAGCTGGCACCAGCTGCTACCAGGGCTGCTGGAGCTGGGGCTGGGGTGAGTGCTGCTCTGTCTCCTCTGCTTTGCTGCCTGGTGCAGCCCTGGGAGTGGCACCCCTCCCCCTGCCCCTTCTCTAGTCCCAGCCTCCCTCCCTCCCTCACCACCATGGGAACCTATCCCTCCTATTTGTTACATTGTAAAGTGGGTTCACTTTATGTAAATTTGATTTTATGCACTGTTCTCCGAGAGTGGAGAGTGCAGAGTGCGTGTACTGCATAAAGCGAGGGAAACCTGTATACTGTCAGCTGATGGGAAGTTAAGACTTGTGTCCTGTCCACACTTATATATTTTTGCAGTGGTTTTCAGGTACATATGCTCCTTTTAACAAAGTGCTTGTTTTTGCTGTTCTGCTGCCTTTCTGCATTCTGTCACTGCATCTTCTCTCTGACAGCACCAACAGTACTGTATTTTTTTCATAGCAATAAATTTAGCTGTCTTGGTGCTCAGTTTTTTGGAGCATGCTCTGCTGTTAATGAATGTGATAATTTACACAGTGTCACTGTAGTATTGGCATAGTAAATAATTTAGTGGGCTGTAGCAGGTAGATAGCTCTGTAGTGTCTGTGTTACTATGGTAATACATTTGCTTAATGCAAATATTAGTCATTTTGACCTTATGAATCTCTGGGTTTGTGACATTATTTATTGGCTATATTTGGGGGAGTGGGGAATTTGCAATATATATTGAGAGCTAGCAATCCGGTTTATGACAGACTTAATCTAGATGAGTTAAATTTGCTTATTGTCCATAGGATAAGCAGTTGATCTGCATTTAAAGGGTGCTATCTTGTTTTCATCCTCCCTCCTAACCTTGCATCCTTCAACATATGCTAATTATTCTTTTCAAATGTGTTAAGTTACTTTTGTTAGGAATACATCAGACTGTGTGCATTTGAGGAAGAGGGGTTGTTTTGGAAATATTAATAGTTGAGGATTATTTTCTCTCTCATACTTGTTTTCAGTTTCTGTTCGAGTTAAATGCTTTACTGATAAACAGGATATATTTTTAAACAGTATCTTATTACAGTCATGATAAAGGAATATATAACTAGATTGTCTTACTCCTCTACATTACATGTCATCTCTGAAGACAATTAAAGCAAGCAAAGGGGATTAGGGTCTGAAGCTCATCAAGCTTATTTTTGGTCATGAAATATATTTCAAAGAAAAAAGGATCTGAAATAAGAAACCTGCAAGTGGCTTCTCTGTAGAGGAGGATTAAAGTGATGACAAGTAGCTGGACAGTGCCACCCAGTTTTTAAAGATTCCGAGTACGCTGAAACATTGATCATTGATCAAAAAAAGGTCTTTTATGTATTTTTAAATGTTACTAAATATAGAGAATTCCTTTTAAAATATTTTCATGCTTGTCTGCTAGTTGTTAGCATTGGCCAGTGGTGGCCAAGCTTTTTTGGCTGGCTTGCCACAAGCCTCCTCCCCCATCTTCCTGAGTGCCAATCTCATCCTGGATCACCACAAATGTATCTGAAAGAATTTGTGCTCTTGGATGCCAGAGGAGGCAGGTTTGGCTTGAGCCTGTGGCTGGGCATAGAGGAGCAGGAGATGTTGCAAGAGGAAGTGTCACTGCCAAGAGCCAAGTTAACCATTCCCTGACCCAGCTACCACTGCAGTTTTTGTATAGCAAGTGAGGATCCAAAGCCCTGAATTTGGCAGCAGTAGCATAGCCAGGAAAAGCTAACCTGGCTCTTGGTGACACCTGATACCTCCTCTCACAGATGCTGCAGCTCCTGCGACACTCTTCTCCCTCTATTCCAGTGCCTAACTTTACTGAGTACCCAAGCTCTTGTGCCATACACAGTGGCTACCTATGCTACTTGTGGCATGCGTGCTATGGTTTGGCCACTCCTGGTATAGGTAATAGTTTTGGCTAGCAATTGCTGTATTTTAAAAATAGTTACGCAGAAGACTTTCCAATAAATCATGGGTCACTGGTGCTTCTTGAGTGAGGGGGGCATTTGCCCCCCCAGTGGCCAGTCATTGACCGGGGGAGGGGGTGTTCCCCCGTGGCCGATCCTACCAACCGGAGGGATCCTGTGGTTGATCCCACTAACCTGCGAGTGGCAGCTGTGTGCTGCTGGCACTTCCAAGCACACCTCTGACACTTCCGGGAGAGTGCTGGTACTTCTGGGTGAGCCCCTACTCCCTGGCTGGTGCTCTGAGGTGGGGCACCAGTGCTCTCGCCTGCCCCCCATGCCTGGGAAAGCTGGCTGACAGGGGGTGCACATGTACCTCCGTGCACTCCCTACATGTTGCCACTGCAGTAAATGTTGCAGACTTCTTTATTAGGGGGACATCTTCATACAGGAGCCTGTCTTACAAACTGTTTCCTTTCCTATTCCTGACTATGAGGACCATGCTCTTTCCCTCTACTGAGCGAACAACATATTTGTGGCAACTCTGTTAATGGTAAACAAAGGAAAGTATTTACCATATTTACTCAAATCCAAGACAAGGTTTTTCCCCCTCCAATAATAGGAATTTCGATACATGGAAATTATTGGGGGGTCATCTTAAATTCAGAGTAATCTTGGATTCGGGTAAATAAGGTTTTGTAGACATCTTTACCTTTTCTGAAAAGCAGGTGAAATGTGACTGCCAGGATGCAGACCACCAGCAAGTACCAACAGACCACTAATACTGTATTATATTAAAAGTGAACATTGAGTGTCTACACCATGTTGTGCACCACAGGGTTTTTGAGCTGTCAGTTTTTATGCCAAGAAAAAATAAAGCATGTAGTGAAAGGGAGATAGGAAGAAATTGGGCCAAATTCTGAAAGACTGAGCAGTTGCAACTTTGATAACTGCAAGTGCTGAGCAGGGCATAGCTGTTACCTGCTGAACTCTGAAGCCTGTAGGAACTGACTACTCAACAGCTGTCAAGGTTTTCACTATTAATTGTCAGGAAAGAAATATTAAAGGCATTATAATAGAGGAAACAGACTCTGATGTTCTTTGTATTTCAAAGTAGCTTACCTGGTTGGTCTTTTGCTTCTTTTTTTCCTCTTCCCTTTCTATTCTATGCCCCATCCCTGAGATGATGGAATATGTTGTCAGTGTCTGTCAGGTAAATCTTATTGCTGGGTAGGAATACAAAATAGAAAAGTTAGCAGCAGTACTGTTGAACTGCAGTTCAAAAGTACTAGTCTGGAATTCAGGTAAACCTGGGGAGATTAATAATTTAGCTATTATGTTGCTGCTCTTCCTGACATGGAAGCATGTGGGAATACTTTGCTGTTGTCTTTTTTTTTTTAATGTTTCAGATGCATCCTTTATTTATAGAGTGGGAAGAAGTGCAACATTTGAATGCAGTGTGTACAATGAGTAGGAGCAATTTTGCCAATTTATTATTTTTAGTAAATTTTACACACACACACACACACACACCCCCCCTTCTAAAGAGCAGCATTGATTCTATTTAGCGCCCTCTTCTATAGTTGAGTGAGAACTTAGAATATATTCTTTGCAGTTTGCCTTAATGAGATGGGGTAGCAGGTTATTCTCCATGCCTAGGGACAGAAGTTACACATAAACTGGTTTAAGTGATCAGAAACTGGTTTAAATCTGTAACAGAATGGAATTTTAGTGCACATAAACCAGTTTCAAAATGGCTAAAACTGGTTTAAGATAAACCTGGTTGAATGTAGTATCAGACTTACCTGATTTGGGTCAAACCAGTTTATGGAACTTCTGTCCCAGACCCCTTCCTGGTTTAAGTTAAACCAGTGTCTCCCCTCCCCCCAGCATGCCTTTCAGCCCTGGGCTGGGCTGCCTGCCCCAGAGAGTAGGGCTGGCCCTGCCCCCCTCTTCCCTACCTGGAGCTCCGGCTGCCTGAGAAGGAGGTGGAGACTACAGGCACAACAGCATCTGCCCCCACCCTTGCTGCTCACTGCTCCAGCAGGGATCCCCCTCTTCCACAGCATGGACCCCAGTGGCATGGACCCCAGCTGGCATCTGGTCACGGTCATGCCACCCCCATGCTAGCTAATGGCAACACTCCCTACCCCTTGAGCAGTGAGGGGGGCAGGGAGAAAGAAAAGCCGGGGGGTGGGAGGTGTAGCTTCCCCCTCCCCCTCCAGGCACATCCCAGCTGGGGACTGTGCAGGTCAGGGTGGGGGTTTAAACCTCTCCCTAATCATAGCGTCCTGCTAGGTCACGTCCCCCTCAGCTTAGCATTGTGGAAGAGAAGGGAGGGCTTGTTCTAGCGCCTCCCAACTTGTAGCCTGGGCCACTGCAGGCATGTGCCTGCATTACCTGACTCAAAAGTGAATGTCTATCCACTTGCAAATCAGTTCAGTCTCTGCGGGTTAGACTAACCTGCAAAGCTTGAATCAATTCAGGCTCGTGCCTTTTGAATGTCTGTCCCTATCCCATGTAATAGAGGTTGCGTCGTTCTGTATCCAGAAACTTTGGATCTATGCTATCTCAAGGTATTCATTGAGGTCAGGGATCTTGTACAAATATTCCTTGGTTCTCCTTTACTTCCCCACACCTTGCCATATGGTAGCTCCTGAACCTGTGCCTTGCAGAACTGTACTGCTAGAAGTTTCTCTGACTGCAGAATGTTTACATGCACCTTGCAAAGTTTGTAGTTATCTTCACTCTCAGGCCCTATAGTTGAGAGAATTTAGTAGAGCTTGGCCTTCCTCCTTTGTGGGGTTTGAACCCCTCAGAGCTGTCGAGAAAGTTTCACAGGATTAGAAGGATGTGGGAAGGCTGCCAGAGAGATGGTACAGTCCTATTGTCCAGCTACAGCAGAGAGCCATATATCCTTCTTGTAGGAGTGGAAAATGAGTAGTCATTCAACATATCTGCTTTTTCTGTACATGAGTCTCACTGAATTCTTTGCTTGTACTGTTAAAATAGGAAATGTTCATCTTTTAAACCTGGACTGAAGGAAAGAGAATGGATTGTATTACAGGCTGAGTGTTAAAACAGGTGATATATTGAAAAGGGAGCAAGAGTACATTTCAAAAAGCAGTTGCATTTAATGCTTCACACATGATTTGCTCAGCTAGTTATCTTTGTCATTTTCTGAATGCTTTTTCCCCCTTTTTTGCACAGTAGAATTTTTTTTTGATAGTTATGCTTTCCTTTTTTCATGTCCCTAATGGTTATTTACTTTTTGAGTGGAGCCTTACAAATAAAAAATATTGTCATGTCCATCTTGTTTTGTTTTCCTCCTGCACTGACTTTTCAGTGCTTTTATTTTCTTTTACTTTTATTTATTTATTTATTTATTTACTTACTATTTATTTGAGGAAAGGCATGGTAGCTACTGTATAATACTTCTCTGGCTCTTATCAGGTGATTCAGGATCAGGCTGTTTTGAGAGTTGTGCAGGTGCAGAAGAAAAGGCTGCATTTTTTCTCTTGTTCAGAGCCTGGGTTCTGTTATGTATTGAATGCAGGGATCATACTCTTTCCTT
This sequence comes from Alligator mississippiensis, assembly GCF_030867095.1. NCBI lineage: Eukaryota > Metazoa > Chordata > Crocodylia > Alligatoridae > Alligator > Alligator mississippiensis. The sequence goes on along the minus strand of NC_081825.1, from coordinate 97,008,202 downwards.
CCATATCCCCAGTGTCCCAAATAGGACTGGGAAAGGCTGAGTTGTGGTCCTGCACTCACTCAGCACTGACCCTAACATCTGGCTTTATGTGTAGCTATGGTACCTTCACATGGCATATGGCAGCACTCATGCTCAAACATTAGAGCTGAGGAACTCCAGGAGAAATCATGTGCCTCTTAAATGCAGTTACTCCAGGAGTCTCTCTGCATTGGTACAGCTTGACACAGCTCCTAGTGCTCACTGTGGCTTAATGCTACAATTGATTCCTCAGTATTTAGGACTTAATTATCATCTATCTTGCCTCCCTTCCAGTGCTGTCTCAATACACATATGCTACATAGATCAAAATTGAAAGAAAAAATAATATATTTTTTAATTTTCTTTATTTTATTCTTTTACTTTATTTTCTCTTAGTTTCTATCTAGATAAGTGGGCTGTCTATTAATGCTCAGTAACACATTGATGACAACTTACCCCTAGGCCTGAAATAATGTAGGGTCTAATATATACTTCCAGTTTTCTGTTTAGTGACCTTGGAGAAGAGTATTTCCCTGCTTGAAGAAAGATTTAAAGTCTGTTTCTCTTTTTTTAAAAAACAAAAAGCAGAAAAAAACAAAAAACCCTCATGTAGTCCAAGCACCTGCTGTTGAGTTTTTCAGTACCAAAATACTTTCATTTTAAGTAATTTTCTATTGAATATGAATATAATATATTGTGGAGCCACCCATATTTATATAATCTTTATGTAATCTGTACTGTCTTTCTAATTATGTGGGCAAACACAATTTTATGAAGAATAGGCCCACAGTTGAAATCATGGTCAGGAACAGTGATAACATCCTTGGTCTCAAATTAGTGCCTATTTACAAGAGCTGTATGTTAGTTGTAATATTTTTCATGCATTGGTAGCATGTGGATTTGAGCTCTTGAGAGGGAAAAGGGGGAGGGCAAGATCTCAAACTAATGCCTGTTAAATACCTTAGTTTCTTCCTTCAGTATTGATTTATACTGCTGCTTATTCCCAGATCGAGAGCACTTAACTTCAAAGCAACCAGAAACACTAATGGACATGATACTAATATGCTGTTTGCTTGTTACACTTTAATGCCATCTTTGGGAACTGAGCTGTTCTAGTATTATAATTACCTTTATGATACATGTAAAAGTGGATTTAATATTCAGACCATGGTTTTGGAGATAAGTATGCCAATGAACCTTATCCATGTAGTGAAGTGTAAATTTTAACTTATCTCATTAGTTTTTAATAAGGCAGTGCTTTGCAAATCATTGATGATCATTTGCTGATTACATCCTCTGATCTACTAACTAGAATAATACTTTAATAATAGTTATTGCTTAGATGAAAACTTCCTTCTGGTTCTCCAGGGCATTTGCTATCCTTTTCCCCCCTCCATTTGAATTGCCTTGTCTCTCTTTATCTGCTCAGCACTGTGCCAAAAATAAGCCGAGGCTAGAATTTATTTTCAGCCTCTAGGCCAGTGGTTTCCAACCTTTGTAAGTACCAGATCACTTTTTGAATTAAAGTCCAACCCAGGATCTACTGCACGCCCCGGCACCCCGTCCAGGAGGTCAGGCCCCTGCGGTAAGGGAGGGAGTGGGACACGGGCAGGGTCATGAGCGAGTGGGGGCCGGGCCAAGTGGTGGGATGATCAGAGCCTTGGTGGCTTGTGCAGGCGTGGGGGCACTTCTGCTGCTGCACGCACTCTGGGGGGAGGCCTGGGGGGCACATGCCTCCCCGATCTGTGTGTGGGGCGGAAGTGGCTGCCACTGCACGCTGGGCTTTGCACCCCAAGCCACACTGCAGCTGGCCCGGGTGTGGCCTGATGTTGCATGCATCCTGCCGCAGGGCTGAGCTGTGCCCCCTGCCTGCCTGGTGGCGGGACGAACGTGGCATTGGGCCCTGGCCTAGCTGGGTGGGGGGATGATTGACTGATTTGTCCAGGGGTGTGGGGAGGGGGCTCCCACTGCTGTGTGCAGCCTCATGAAGGCCTGGGGGGGGCACATCCCCCCCCCCATGTGTGTGGGGCAGAGGTGGCTGACACTGCTTTGTGCCCTGAGCCCTGCTGCTGCTGGCCTGGGTGTGGCGTAACACCACGTGCATCCTGCCACTGGGCTGAGCCTTGCCCCCTACCTGCTCGGTGGCAGAATGCACAAGGCGTTGCACTGCTCCCAGGCCAGCTGCAGCAGGGCTTGGGGCACAAAGCGCAGCATGCAGCAGCAGCCACCTTTGCCCCATGTACAGATGGTGGGGCATGTGCCCCTCGGGCTTCTGCCGGAGTGCACACAGCAGCGGGAGCCCCCACGCCCCTGGACAAGCTGCCCAGGCTTTGATCTTCCCACCACCTGCCCTGGCCGGGGCCCCATTCACCTCAGCCCCCGCTTCTGCCTGTGCCTCACTCCCTCCTGGCCCACCCCTTCCCTCCCCCACAGACTGACCTGCTGGGCTGGGGGGGGAGGGGAGGTACACTTGTTCAGCCCCCGCAGCCTCAGATCGACTGGCAGAGGCTCCGTGATTGACCAGTCGATTGCTATCAACTGGTTGGTGACCACTGCTCTAGGCTTTTTTGCATTTCTGCATAGCCTCAAAAGTATTTTGCCAAATAAGAGCACCTCTTAGGAGTTAGATATCTAGACATGCATGTGATGCAGAGGCTCTGCGAGGTCTGGCAGTATGCAGTTAAACATTCTTAATATTAAGGAACAAGTCACTGTTGCTCTTTACCACAACTTGTTCCTATTATACAGATGGAGAAACTGAGTTGCATGGAAACTAAATGATGAAAAGTCGTACCCGAAGTGAGCAGAAAAGTGAGGAATAGAACGCAAGTATCACAACTCATTCTCAGTTACCATTGCTGCTGTTTAGGAGGATGCTTTTATTTCCAGCATGCTATTCAAAACATGAAATCCAATGCTGGAGGGAATCTTTTCTGATGTCCAGTTTGCATGTTTTTGCAAACCTTCTTAATCTCAGTTGATTGACTCTCAAATTTTGTTCAGTGTATCCAAAAACTTGCATGAGTTTATAAAAATAAATACCTATCATGAAATTCAGTTGTTTCAGATAAACCTTATCATTCCTTCTCCACTTGCTCTCTAGAATTGGGCAAATGTTGACCAGTTTCACCTGCAGACCTCAAGCGATTCAGATTTGGCTCCATGCTAGGTTCCACTGTGAAAATTTTACACAAATCTAAGTCTCTTATGATGTCAGTTGTTCCCTCAATGACTTTAACGCTGCTCTGCAATATTTAAACTGCCTTGAAAATGGTCTGTATCTAGCAGGTCCATTGTTTACATGCATATTAGAACTGTATTATAGGTCCTCTTTCTCAGCTTCCTGTAACAAATTGCTACTTACAACCCCCTGCAGTACTGCTTGGGTTATAAGGTAGTGAACCAATTAGTGCTGCCAGGCATTTGGGTTAGGATTAGTACAGCTGTTACAAGCCATTTCATAATTGGGACAGTGAGGATACCACAAAATTGGAATGATTTTATTACCAGCACCCATTGTGCCTTTGAAGCAACAGGTGGGAGGAGGGTGTGTGTGGTGGAACTGAGCAGCACTGTGGAAAGAATACGTTCCCCCGGTGGAGGGGGAAAGCTTCAAAAGTAAAAAAAAAAAAAAAAAAAAAAAAAAAAAAAAGGCTGATGTGCATCTTTGTGAGGGCAGGGTAGATTTGCACTTCATAGAGCAGGGGTATCAAACAGGCTGACCCTGTGGTCTGGCCTGCTCCCCACACACATGAACCTGTGCTATGTGTGCTGCAGGCAGTATAAGGTGATTGGTCTGGGGTGCCGCATGTGGCCTGTGCCCCAGTTGCCCTATGCTGTGTGCAGCACCGGACCCAGCCTACATGCTGTAGGCAGTGTGCACCTTGTGCCAGCCCTGGGAGCCACATGCACAGCAAGCCTGGGGTTGGCACATGCTGCTTGCAGTACACATTGTGGGCAGTGTGTCCCCCATGCCTGCCCCTCCCCTCCCCTCCCCTCTGGGAGGCTGGTGCATGTCACATATGGTACATGGGCTGGACCTGGTGCTGCAGCTGCTCCACAGGAGGTCAGTCTTGGTCCAGCCTGCAGGTTGGCTTAGGGATGCTCATCCAGCCTACAGGGCTGGATGAGCTTGATACCCTATTTATAAACTAAATCAGAGATGCATAAGTAGGGACCTACCGAATTCATGGTGCAAGTGGGGTGCTCTGTGGCTCCTTTAATCTTGCAGGTTCCCCTGTGCCCACCTCCATCCCCCAGCTGATTGGTGGAGGGGCCCCACTTGTGGCTCGCTCCTGATCAGGAGGGAGGCAAAAACTGGTTTTAAATATGGTGATGTTTTTGCCTCCTGCCATTGGTTGAGGGGCCCTGGATGGCCCTGCTGTTTGCTGCTGACAGGTGGGGAGGCAAAAACGGTGTCATGTTTAAAACAGCGGTTTTAGCTTCCCTGCTGATCAGGAGGGGGCGGCAGGGTCCTCCGCTGATCAGCAGCGAGATGGGAGGGAGGGGGCAAGGGGTGAAATGTGCACGAGGGAACATGTAAGATCAAAGGAGCTGTTGCACACTCTACTTCTGCTGTGAATTCAGTAGGTCCCTATGCGTACATGCTTTTGTACGCTGTGGCTTATTTCATCAGATGCTGTGAAGGGGTTCAGGAAACGGAGCGTCTGAATAAAAAGCAGTGATTAGAATAAAATGGATAGGGAAGGGGGGCTGGGAAAGGATTAGGCATGGCTGGGTGAGGCAAGGTGGGTAGGAGAGAAAAAAACAGTTTACCTAGACTTGTAAAAACTAATCCATTTAATGGGACAACAGTCCATAGCCCTTATTTAGATTGCATTTATCACAATCCAGTCTGTGGATGATGTTTTGTTCTGCAATTTCCAATTCATGTTTATTTTTTTAATGGTTTGTTGTCTAAGAACAGCTACTCTGAGTGTCAGCAATAGAAAGTTAAGGGCAGTTAAAGTGTTCTGGCACAGGCTTGTGTGTCTTCCTGGAAGCAGCATCGGCTTAGTGTTCATTCATCCTTACTCAGAGAGATTCCCTTGTCTCTCCAGTGTAGTCAGCAGAGGGCTCTGTCATCAGGTGAAGGCATATATGATGCTGGTAGGGAAGCATGTCAGTGAACCCTGGATGTTATAATCCAGGTTTGGTCCAGTGATAATATGGTCTGTATTGATGAGGAGTTTGAAGGAAGGTTTTGGTGAGAATAGGAGTTAGGTAGGCTGTTTCTGAAGAGATGTCATTTAGGGTAGCAGGATTATCTGCAAGTCAGGACAGGTTTGTCCTGCAAGGCTGCCTTGAGATGGCCCTCATTTCCCAGGAGGGCTTGGAGGTCATTTAAAGATGTATTTTGAGGTGTTCTGTAGGTGGGCTGTAAGTGATAACGAAAGGGATTCTGTTGCCCTTGTCTCAGGATTGGTATTGTAGGTCAGAGCAGGGTCCAAGTCTGGCTCTATTGATTTGAGGGGCTACACTTTTAGGATGGCATTGCCATTGTAGGAATCCCTGCTCCAGATCCTTACGCTGCATATCTTTGACAGTGGCATCAGAGTAGATGGGATGTAACACAGAGCTGGGCTGTAGATGGCAGATGTAGTGGTGTGCTTAGGCTGAGAGGTGCTAGCATGAAGATAGCTGTAGTGTTCTTCTGGTTTTTGATGCATTGTATGGCTATTGCTGACTCTCACAACAGTGTCCAAGAATTAAATTTTCTGGGTGGAGTTTTTACAGAGTCAGTGGGCATCTACACAAGATGCTATTGCATAGTGGTTACTGTACATTCATTTAGTACTTGTATTAACAAGTACTAAATAAATGCACATTAATCAGAATTACTGCATAGTAGCACCAGAGAAAGCCTTTTAAGTGAAGTTACTGCGTAGTAGCCTGATACTGCTGTGCAGTAGCATCTCGGTACAGTTTTTGCCAAGCAGCATTACTGCACAGTAATATCAAGCTACTGAGCAGTCAGCATCTCGTGTAGACATTCCCAGTTTCTTGGAGCGGTGGAAGTTTTTAAAGTCCTGGTGGAATTTCTCTAGCGATTCCTTCACGTGTCCATGTGATGATGTATCTTAGGTATGCCAGAGATATGAGAGGGTAGCTGTGGAGGAGGTGAATTTCAAGGTCTGTCACAAATATATTGGCATATTGGGGGGGAATATGTGTGCCCATGACAGTGCCATTCCATTCATAGGTAGAAGGAAATTCTGAAATAGTTGTAAGGACAAGGTGGGAGACTATAGTGGACCCAGAGCAGTGTTCCCATCAGGGATAATGTTCTTCATGGCTTGTAATCTATTCTTATGGGGAATGTTGGTGTACCAAGATGTAACATCCATGGTAGGCAGAGGGAGTGGTAACTGGAAGCTTGTCAATAGAAGATAATTTTTTTAGGATATTACTATTGTGCTGTGGGTTCCTTGATCAGGAGTTTATAAAACTCCATGTTGGAAAGCTCTCTCTCATCTTCTTTTATGTATACTAGTTTGTCCTTGAAAGCAGTGGTTCCCTCTCCTTTCCTTTCCCCACCCCCTATTAGCTTGTTGTATGGTAATATTAGGATTGTTTTTAAAGCTGAATAAGCCTTCCCTCAGCCATTTGTGCCCATGGAAATACATACAGTCCTCTATCTTTAATGCTGGTTTACCACATTCAGTCATATTTTCAGTAGTACTGTATTGTAGAGATTAGAGTATTTACAGTTGTAGGAAGGATGGTGTAGGAAAACCAGGTATATAAAATAGGTGCTTTCCAGCTTGTATAGCAGCGGTCCTACTAATAGTTTCCTTGACTTGCACGTCCCTGGCTCATCCCCTCAGTACTAGCCATCCTGTGCATTGAATGTGACAAGTCCTGTGGAAACCTAGCATGTGATTCGAGCATTTCCTTGCATAAGGGGCAAATTAAATTGCATAGGAAACCGTTATTCTGACTACCCTAACCTTGAGAACCTGATTTACCAAAGTAAACTTTAAAAAAAAATTAATTTTTTTGGAAAGTTTTAATGTCTTTTATGTAAAATTTCCTGTTATTAAAAAATAAATAAATAAAAAAAATCAAAAGCAAGCTCCATTGAGAGAAACTATAGTAGTCCTTCATCACCTTATATTGGTAGTTTGATCCCTGGACTCCCAGTACAGCCTTGAGCTTCAGAAGTAGATATCTAAATTGGTATCTGGAGAAAGCTGCTATTCTGGGATTGGGACATGACTGCCAAGGCTAACTGTTGAGCCTGGGAGGAAGTAGCCCGCTGAACTCAACCTCTAACTCTCCCTAGGACATGGAGAGGGATGGGAAGTCCATCCCAATATTGAGCCTGTTACACTGTTGCAGGGGAAGCTGTTGTGGGGAATTCCAGATCTCCTTTTCTTTCTCCCTCTCCTGCAGAACTTCTCACAATGTTTCCAGTACGTTCACAGCTGCTTTATTGACTGTGGACCTGACCTCATCAGTTTCGCCAACTCTCAATTTTTGGCAGCCAACATGAATCGCAGAGGAAATGGTATTTTTTGTCTCCAAATGCTTCCATCTCTGCCAAACCTAAACAGCTTTCAGAGTAAAGGCACATTGCAAACCCCAAGACTAACTTTTCCTCAAATTTGGAAGCAGGAGGGCCTTTGAGTCTGTCTTAATTAAAAAATTAAAGCCCTTAAGGAATTTTATAATAGGAACTGTTATGCAACATAACTATTGAGGTTGCTACCAGCTCCTTTTTTATATTCTTTATGTTGGGGGAATAGTATACAATGTGAATAATACCCTTGAAACTTTGAGGTCTGTTTAAAAAAAAAATCTAGTTTTGTTGAATAATTTCTGACTCATTTTACCAGTCTACAATCCAATTAAGTCCTTGTGTTAAGATATGTTACAACATGAATTTGGTCTTTGGGAGAAAGCTAGCGAGGCTAGATGTCTGTCTTTCATTTTGCATTATGGTGTACCTGACTGCCAGGGAAAAATGGTCTGTGTGCATAGGGTTTTTTTTAAAGTTGAGGACTAGAGACAAACAGCCCACTCATTCAGCTGTTTTCAGCCATAACATGTTACCATTTCAGCATGAGAGAGAGAATCATGAACTGTTGAACATAAGTGATGCTTTTTACTTTAAAAAAAAAAAAAGAAGAAGGGGCAAACTTCAATAGGCCCAGAATGAAAAAGATAAATGATGGATTTCCGCATGTGGACTTAAGCTATTCAGTCAGGAAGTATATTCTATGGGCTATAAACAAAATAAGGATGAATGTGTAGGGATTTTGTTAGTTCATGGTTATCACTTTGTAGGAAATGATCATTTTATTTAGTTTCTGTAAAAATATTTTTTCTAAGGGAAACAGTATTGAAAATGAAAAGCTGAGAAGGCTAAAAATTGCTTTTTGACTAAGAAGTAAATTGCTATCGAAGATGGGATAGTTTGCTTTACAATAATTATTATAGCAATATATTTTTTTATTTTAAGCCTATCAGAGGCTTTTTTTTTTTTAAGATATGTAGTCATTCTTCCTGCGCTTTAATCTTGTAAACGACTGATAAAATAGTAGGGAGGGAGTGTGTATATGAGAGAGAGAGAGAATTGCATCTGAGATTAGAAGTTTTTTTAAGTGCAAGTGTAACAGCAGGAGTTTTGTTTTTGATACAGAAATTAGATCTAAATCTTTCAAATGTGAACTATTATTCAACCATTTAGTATAAATACCCATAACATTATTTGAAGGATTGGAACCAAAAAATATGTTTATAGCCTCTCTATTAGAGCTTAACAACATAAATATATGATTTTGTTGTGGATGAACACTGACAACACAAAAAACATGATTCTACTGAGTTACATAAAAATAATTTTATTCTGGAATTTATGCATAGGTTTCTGCTTCAGTATTTCCACCTTTTTTGTATTATTGGTGTTAGTGAAAGTATATGATTCATAACTACATATTTTTAGTTATGCCTATCTGATGATAAAAATTAGACTGAAGACTGTACATGACAGCTGTAATGCAGACCATCTTTCTACCAGCATAGTATTCTTTTCTGTCCAGAATACTGTTGAATGTCCTAATCATAGATGTTTTTTATTGTTTCTCATAGAAAATAATTGTAATCTCCTACGTATTCATTTTCTGATATACAATTAATTATATTTGTTATAACAAATTATATGTCAATCAATTCAGACGTCAGAAGTTTGAGGCCATGGCAGAAGTACTCATGGTGTGGCTACGTCGGATTCCAACAAACATACAAATTCTGGTAAATACGTTGTCACGTGGACAAGAACATGAGAAGGAGGGAAGGAAGTAGGATTGTTGCCAGCATATTGAGGGAAGTGGTTATTCCCCTCTATTCAGCACTGGTGAGGCCACATCTAGAGTACTGTGTCCAGTTTTGGGCACCCCACTACAGAAAGGATGAGGACAAATTGGAGAGAGTCCATCAGAGGGCAACAAAAATGGTTAGAAGGCTTGGGAGTGTGACTTATGAGAAGAGACTGGGGGAATAGGGTTTATTTAGTCTGGAGAAGAGAAGATGAGGGGGTATATAATAGCAACCTTCAATGAAGGGTGGTCCAGTCATCAAATGTGTACTTCCTTAACTTGCTTGGAAGAAAGTTGTGTGAGACCATATCAAAAGTCTTGCTGAAGTCAAGGTGTATCTCTACCACTGCTTATCTACAGAGCTGGTCATCTTGTTATAGAAGGCAGTCAGGTTGCTCAGGCATGGCTTGCCCTTGGTGAATCTGTGCTGACTTCCTAATCACCTTCTTTCTCTTCAAGTGCTTAGAAATGGATTCCTTGAGGACCTGCTCATGATTTTTCCAGGGACCGAGGTGAAGCTGATTTGTCCGTAGTTCCATGGATCTTCCTTTTTTTAAAAATAAGCACTATATCTGCCCTTTTCCTATTGTCCAGGACTTTTCCTGATCACTGTGAATTTTGAAAACTAAGGGCCAGAGGCTCCGCAGTCACATCAGCCAATTCCCTCAGCACCCTTTGGTGCATTGTGTCCGGCCCCATGGACTTGTATATGTCCAGTTTTTCTAAATAGTCCCTAACCCGTTGTTTCGTCACTGTTGGCTGTTCACCTCTTCCCCAAACTGTGCTGCCAGGTGCAGTAGTCTGACCTTGCCTGTGAAACTGAGGTAAAAAAGGCATCCAGTACTTTAGCCTTTTCCATGTCATCTGTCACTAGGTTGCCTCCTCCATTCTGTAAGGGATCTACACATTCCCTGATCTTCCTTTTGTTGCTGACAAACTTGTAGAAACCTTTCTTGTTACCCTTCACGGCCTTCCTGATTTTATCCTGGCATGCCCGAGCAGTACTCTTATACTCCTTCCTAGTAGTTTGTCCAGGTTTTCCACTTCTTGTAAACTTCCTCTTTGTGTTTTAGCTCATGCAGAGCTCCCTGCTAAACCAAGCTGGTCTTCTGCCATATTTGTAGTCTTCCTGCACATTGGGATAGTTTGTTCCTGCACTCTCAGTGGGGTTTCTTTAAAGTACAGTATTCTTATTATCCTATTAATTTCATCCTAGTTTATATACTGTACTCTCCTTTATTTTCGTAAGTAAATTCAATAGAGTTATGCCCACTTGTAGCCCATGACTGAGCTAGATTTGTACCTGCTTACATCATTGGCTGGTGAGTTTGCCCAACTGAATAGGCCTCTCCCTTAGATGTCAGAATTGTCTTAAAATGAAAATCAATTATTTAAACCTCAAGTAGCTTATTTTAACTTGTCTTCTAGTAATAACTTGATAGGCAAAGCTGTCTCTCAACTCTTAGTTGTATCAGTCCTTCCCCCTGCCCTCTTTTTTTAATGAGTAGGTTCTGTTTTGCTTTTCCTTTTTAACACGGTATTAATATGCAGGTTCCTTTCTTTGTAAAGTGATCGCAGTGTAGCTTTTAATTCAGTTAACTTGTTTTATCCCTTTAGGAATTACTCTTTCTCTGTTGGGATCTCAGTATGTCTAATCTTGAAGGTGTGCATGTAGAAGATGTTTTGCCTATACAGCTCAACAGAAGAAAGTCCTCCTTTTTCCTTAAACATGTTAATATTCATCTTACTGATCACATTCTTTCAGGAAACATGTTTGGCTTGTGTTGGAACATTTGGTAGTGATTTCAGAATGAATCAGCAGAGTTATAGCCTTTTAATTGAACTCAAGGAAATGAGATCTATTTTACTAAATATATGGTTACATGGAGCTTTTTTTTTTTTTTTAAAAAAGGATTTTTTAAGGTTCTAACATTTTTGTTGCAGTGTTTATCTTTTTTTTTTTACTGAAAAATATAAGGAATGGATTTACTGAATGGTACTACCATAATCTGAATAGAGAGAGAAAAAATCTTGGAATATAAAAGTTCTGGCTGTGCTTTTAATAAATACAGAATGATTTGAACCATTAATTTGTAACAGATGAGCAGTCACTGAGGTCTTTCCATAACATGCCCAACATGACCACTAGCATGTAGAGGACAAATACCATGGAAAAAAGCAAGTTTCCATTGCTGTCTCTCTGAAAGGTCTTGCTGCTAATCCTGCTATCTCAGGCCCAGTGAAGCCCATCTTTTCCTGCTCTCAAATTTCAGGGAGAGTGGCCAGACCTCCAGTGTCTCCACCGTGTTCTATTTGGCATGTTATTCACACCCCAAAAACTCTCTTATGGGTAAAATAATAGCTGCAATAAACAAACCCTCACCATGGTGAATCAGGTGAGCACAGATATCCCTAAGGAGGTCTCTGTAAACTACTCTGTTTCACTTAATCACCTTTGTCTGAGCAGCAGTTTCTCTGCTTTATTTAGTTCTTATCCTGCAGTAGATACCTTTGTTGGTATCTGTACACCTTCCTGTACCTCCTATAATTCAGGTCTCACAAGCAAGACATCTGGATACTATTGTCTAATCAGTCAGAATTCTTCTTTATTTCTGTTCGTTAGACTGTCCTACCTGATTCAAATCACTAAATAATCTGGATTTGTATAAACCCTGTATTCAAGTGTGTAAACTGCTATTGTGAGTTTCTTCTGCAGTTTCCAGTTGAAAGTATACTAGTGCACTTGAGGCCAGTGGTTCTCAACCTTTTTTGTACCAGGACTCATTTGTAAACCTCAGTGGCCACTCCCCAACCCAGTGCCCCTCACTCCTGACTCGCTGCCCCCTACCTCCAAGCACCCCCCAGTATGTGGGGCGGGGGTGGATGTATGGGGCAGGGGGGGCCCCAAGCAGCCCCTCTGCTGGCTGGAGCTCTGCCAGCCTGCAGGGGGAAAAACAGGGTTTCCCCTGTTTTTCTTCTTTAAAGGAGAATCAGTTTTTAAAGTTTGTTGATCCATTTTTAAAGTTTGTTCACAACCCTTTCATATATTCTTGTGACCCACTTTTGGGTCACAACCCATGGGTTGAGAAATGCTGCTCTAGGCTATACCAGTAGTGAACTAGCACCCTGAGCTGCTTCTAGGTCCAGCGTGGAGGAACTGAATATGAATATATCTGGGAGAAGGGATGGGGAAGGTGAACAACATCTTTTATATAATGCCTTAAATTGATCCCTTTATATATTTTCTAGTATTGGAGGATTAACTAGAAAAGCTGATGCAGCTGGTAGTACTAGTACCTGCTTATTGTCTGAATGTGAAGACCTGACCTATCTTGAGTCTAAAATAAATGAGTACTGTAAATTCCAGAGGTAACTTGAGAGAAAAAAGGTTATTATTATTATTATTATTATTATTAATTATTATTTAACTTCAGCAGACTGATTTGTGGGCAGGATGGTAAATTTTTGTCTTTGCTGCACAAAAAAGATGGGGGGGAGGTTTGTTTGATTTTCTTACACCAAGGTAATTATCTTAATATGAAATCCTGTGAGAGATGAATCATAGATTTTTTCGTACTTTGATGTTAGCTGATTGATGGAAGCCTCATATGGAGGGGCTCATTTCTCAATCCCTTAGTTTACTACTGGTTTATTATGGGTATCTGGCCTTACCATTGGAGGTTTCTTCTCCAATATCAGGGCAATTTATAGCTCTGACTTGACTTTACAGCTTTGACTGACCTCTTTTGAAGCTTCATTTCACAAAACTCACAAAAAGGTTGCCAGATTGAGAACTTAACAGTAAGTATCTTTCTGATAATTTTTTGCTGTTGGTTTTTAGTTGTGTTTGTAGGTGGCATTGCTTAGGTGAAATGATTAGGGCTCGCAGGAATACTTTTCTGAACAATTATTGATTGATATTATCACTATATATGCAACTTAGCTTATACATTTAATAGCTTATACTTCTGGTGATCCTCAATTAGTAACATTGCTGAAACTAATGCAATTTGGAAGAGTGAAATTTGTAAGTGGCACAGGCCCTCTGTGCCTTATAAGCAGGGATCCTGATTTCTCTGTTTTATAGTCTCAAATTGTCTGTTAAAAATCTTAAATTCCCTAATTAAAACTCCCCAAATCTGTCTTTTTCCATGATTAAAATGAAACATCACTACATATATATTGATACATTTACAATTTTAAAGCAGTTTGGAAGCTTACCAGTGTCTTAATTATTATAAAAAAATAAATTCTAAATATATATTTTGGTATTTGATTTAGGATTTTTATCATGGAAAATCAGAGTTCCTCCCTTCCCCCTTCGCTTACCAGGACACAGGTCCAGCTGCTGTGTTCCCCTTGCTGCTTTGTGGCAATGAGCAGCCCTGACATGCCGATGTCACGGCCACCTCAGCCCTGCCAGTGCCTCTCACTCCTGACCAGCTACCCCCTGTTCCCAGGCCCCAGCCCACTGTGAGGAACAAGGTGAGTATGTGGGGAAGGGGTGATATGGGCACAGATGATGCAGTGGGGAACTGGGGGAGGGGGGGGCATGTGCCCCCCAAGATTTCAGTGCCAACAGTGGGGTGCAGGGCAGCAGCCATGCTGGACCAGCTCTGGGCAGGAGCTGCTTCTGTGGGCCAGCAGGTGGGAGCCGGTGTGGGAGGGAGCACCACACTACCATGGCTGCTTAGGTGAGGCACAGCTGTCAGGTGGACAGAGGGCCCCTCACCTTGGCAGCTATGGTGGTGCAGTGCTCCCTCTCACACTGGATCTTTCCTGTTGGACCCAGGAGCTGGTCCAGCTCAGTTGCTGCCCTGCACACCAAGGCCTGCTGTTGACACAGAAAATATGGGGGGTATGTAGCCCCCCCACTGTGTTGTCTTGGCTCCCCCCCCCGCTTTTTCCTGCCCCCATAAACTTAGGTGGAGAGAGCTGTGGGAGCTGCTCTCCACCAACCTGCCTGGCTGCCACGTGCATGTATTTGCGTGTACATGCATGTGGTGCCCGCTGCATCTTGCTCCCCCCAGCCCCAAGCAGCTCTGCCAGCCTTCAAGGGGAAACCTGTTATTTCCCGCATTTTCTTCTTTAAAGGAGAAAATCCATGTTTTTTTCACAACAGATGGAAAACCTGGATCCCTGCTTAGAAGGCCTGAGGCAGGACTGTGGAGTGTAGTTAAAGACTTGGAGGTACAGCCAGCTACATGAGGAGTCACCATGTAATGCTTCAGAAGGGTGATGATAATGTCAGTCCTAGTGGGCGTGTTCAGATGAACACGCATGTGCATCTTGCATGCAAGGCAGGCAGCGTGTCAACCGCAGGGAGCTGGACCTGGGCTCCTGCCGGTAAGTAGGGGGTGGGGGGAGCTGGAAGAGGAAGAAGACCATGGGGGAACCCCCGCTGGCCCTGGCCACTGCTCTGCCTGCCCCTCAAGCCCCCCAGTGGCTCCCCTGTCTGGTCCTATCCCCTGCCGGCCCCATCCCCTGCCCACTCCCCAAGCCCCCTGATCGTTGCCCCTCCTGTCCCCATCCCCCGCCTGCCCCCGAGCCTCCCGATGACTGCCTCGCCCAGCCCCAGCATCCCGGCAATTAAAAAACAAACAAACCCCCGCGCTCACCGGCCTTAGCAGCTGCTGTTGTGGTCACTGGGGCCTTGTGACAGAGCTGCCCCCTCCCCAAGCATGTGGCCTGGATGACAGCTGCAGCAGCCCCAGCTGCCCAACAGCACGCAGAACCATGCAGCCCCCAGCCGCACCCTCACAATGGGGAAGTGGCAGTGCAGGTGCCAGGTGGCTGAGTCCAGGCCTCACTGTCCGCCGCTGTCCCATGCTGTGCAGGGGGGCTCTGGCATGAGGCTCCAGTGACCCCGATTTCAGC
Organism: Alligator mississippiensis; assembly: GCF_030867095.1. Classification (NCBI taxonomy): domain Eukaryota; kingdom Metazoa; phylum Chordata; order Crocodylia; family Alligatoridae; genus Alligator; species Alligator mississippiensis. The sequence continues at coordinate 96,992,987 of NC_081825.1, read as the reverse complement.
TGCTACTGCCAGTGAGTGCGGGGCTTTTATTTTTTAAGTGCCGGGAGGCTGGGGCTGGGGGGGCAGCCACTGGGGGGACTGAGGGTGGAAGCAGGGGATGGGGCTGGTGGGGCAGCCATCGGGGGGCTGGGGGTGCAAGCGGGGCATGGGGCCATGTGGGGCAGCCATCATGGGGTCTGGAGTGCAAGCAGGTGAGGCAGCCATCGGGGGGGCTGCAGGGGCCAGGCGGGGCAGCAATCCTGGGGGCTGGGGAAGCAAGTGAGCCTTACAAGGGGTGTGGTAGCCCCTGCGGGGGCCATGTGGCCCCTGTTGGAGGGGCTGTAGCTATGCAGGGGGGGCTGCACCCTGCAGGGGGCAGGGGACCCACCCCTCCTGAGCAGTCCCCCTGCCCAGTCCCCCCCCACAATCCACCCACATCTACCCACACGTTCCATGCCCCCCACATCCCCCCACCCCACTCCTGCAAACCCCTCATCCCCCCCATCACACACCCTGCGTACCCAGCTGCCAGACAGAATGAAACCTGCTGGCAGGAGCTGTGGCTGCAGGGGTAGCTGTCCCCACATCCTGGTTAGTGAAGGGGTCAGGGGGAGCTCTAACTGCTCTATGGTAACTTCGGCAGCCATGGTGGCGTGGTGCTTCTTCCCCCACGGGGTCCCACCTGCTGGCCCACAGATGCAGCTCCTGCCCAGAGCTGGTCTGGCACGGCTGCTGCCCTGCACCCCACTGTCAGCACAGAAATCTTGGGGGGCACATGCCCTCCCAGTCCCCCACTGCATCATCTATACCCATATCAAACAGCAAAACATAGGTATTTAGGATTCATTTTGTTATAATGATACAGACACTGGTAGGCTTCCAAATTGCTTTAACACTGTAGATATATCAATAAAACATTGCCCAACTGTTCTCTGTCTCTGTCTGTCTGTCTGTCTGTCTGTCTGTCTGTCTCTCTCTCTCTATATATATATAGTGGTCTTTTGTTTTAATTGTGGAGGAACATGGATTTTGGGGTATTTTACAGAATGACTTTGGGATTTTTTTTATCTGGGATTTTTCAGTTTTCAAATAGGGAACACCAGAATTCCTGCTAGGGAGGCAAGTGGCAGGCCCAGGCAGCCTGGTCAGAGCCTGCTCAGAGCTGGCACCTTGCCACCAGCTGGAGTTGTCTGACCTCCTAGCCAGTTGGGGCCAGGAGGACATGCTTTGACAGTTCAAAGCAGGCCACCACACTGGGAACATCTTCCAGGCAATAGCTGCCCAAATGGCCAGGCAGGGGGCACACATGGCAGTAGTGCCACACAAAAGCCAACTCTGCAGCCACATCCTGCTGGCAGCTGGCCCAGAGGGGCAGATGCCTCTACTGGCTGTGTAGTCCCCCTCCAGGTCTGGCAGGTGCGCAGCAGGTCACGGCCAGGCAGCAGCCCCCACTGCCAGACTGCTGCAGTGAGTAGAGGGTGCAGGGAACTCTCAGGGCTGCTTCAGTAGTCTAGCTGGCACAAGGGGTAGTGTCCCCAGGTACCAATTGGCTGGGTCCCAGAAGCTCCCCAGAGCAAATAGCCCTGAGCTACTTGACAGGGCAGCTTTTTGTACTGATGGGGCCAGGACAGGGCAGCTTTTTATATGCTGGGGACAACACAGGTGCTGGTCCTGGGCTCTAGCTCCCCCTGCCTGCAGATCTAGGAAGATCTAGGCAGGGTTATTTTGCCCCAAGTGACACAATTTGTCCTGCACCAAAGTGCATGTTTGGGCATGTGCACTGAGACAAAAAGCCCTGGATCAAACTTGCACCGCTTCTATTTGAGCTGCTGCATGTGTGGATGCGCCCAATGAGGCTGGATCACAGGAGAGGCTTGGGAGCAGCTAGGGAAATGGGCCACAAGATTCCTACCTGTCCAGGCCAAGTGGTCCTAACACACTTCTTGACATTGTGGTGAGTGAAAGTGTCAACCCAGGGCCTTCCCATGAGCTATGGATGCAAATTTTATCCATCTTCCCCATCTCTGTAATTTAATGGTTTTTATGTAGTGCTAGTCATTACAGGAAAGCAGTGCACAAAACCAAGGAGCAAAAAAACTCCATCACTTCAAGATCCTGTCCATTTACATGTTTTCCCTCTGCCCTCCCCTTTTGTTTTCTGTTTTAAATCATCAATGAGAAAAAGCTTTTAGGTGCATTTGTACTTACTTTGTTCTTCTTTCCCTGTACAAAGGTATAGAATGAACTTCCGATGTAGAAAAACTTAACTAACTGGGAGGAAGACAGTTCCATATTATTCTCTTTTTGATATGGTTTCAGCAATTTCTTTTGTATTTGTTACCCTTCCCACTAAATACATGCTGTAATAGTTCCATGGATGTCTCTTCTGATTCATCTTGAATAATCATTTTGCTGCTTGCCATTTATTTATGCAAATGTAAAGAGAGACAGGGTGTGACCTGCAATTTTCATGACTCCTTTCAGTTTGTTTATAGGTGGATACATGCTATTTAGGGTGGAGTCACAAAGACTCTGCACAGGTTTGCTTTGTAGTATCATCAAACATTTACCATAAGCAAGATAATTGTGTTAATACAGGGGATGTCCTCCTTAAAAACTCATCTCCTCACTGTATCTATAACCCCCCCCACACACACACTCCTTCCACTTACACAAGAAGTGTGAGCAAAACGTGTAGAGAATTGTCCTTCTAAAAAAAATCTTCTGAGCAATTTCTTAGTGGAACTAAGTTGAGACTTGCTGAAGTGTGCCACTGTCATCTTTTGTTTTTTTTCTCATGCCCTTAGTTTGGAGACCGCAGATATCACGTGGAACCTGTAACCTTATAATTTCCTCCTGCTTTGAAGTTGTCCCATTTTAAGTTTTTTATGTCTCACATCTATAGTGCTTTTCTCTGTGCTTCTCTCTTCTCTGCCCCACAAAACCTTCCTCCTTATCTTCCTATAGTCTCTTAAGTACCTTGGTGCAGGAAGTGGGAAGTTTGGACCAGTGGAAATGGGACAGGTGGAGAATAACAGTATGGTAGCATGGGAAAATTGCTGCATGATAGATTTCTGAATAGCTTTCAGCAAAACAGGAGCCTTGCTACATAACTAGTGTGGAATATGCACAGTATATTATGTAGTGCATACTCCATCCTTTATCACTTCATTGTGCATTGGCTTCTTAGACCCCATTCCTAGAAACGTTTGTGTGTTTAATATTATGCAGACTAATGGTTCTTTTGAACTTGAGTGAATATTGGCAGGACTGGGTTCTTAAAAGCAGGGTCTTGCCCTGTAGAGTTTATTTTTGCCTGTATATCTCTGAACAGTTTGAAATCCTATAAATATACAATCTAAGCAATAACTTCCTACAAAGAAATACACTAGTGACAGTAGAAATAACCACCTTGCCTGTGGCTGGGATTCCCCAGTGTATTATTTTACTAATGCACTCACACAACAGTGAGGAATTCTTGGTGTCAAGATTCTCATGAGGGGATAATGATTTACAAAGTTGGGAGGAGAGTGAAAGCAGGCTTCTTCAAAGATTGCAATGACTGGTTATCAGTCATGACTTCACATCCAAATCTGTTCGTAATTCAGCTCTCTGCTTTAAGAAAAAGATAGAGATACTGATCAGCTTGCAATTTGTACTAACTATAGGTATTCAAGTAACAAAAATAATCTGACAAGGAATTCAATATGGGTTTGATGCATTGTGTCCAATTTTCTTTTTGTTCAAATATAAGGGACATCTCTCTAAGTCAGTGGTGCCCAACCTTTTCTCCCCGTGGGTCAGATGGATGATGCCAGGTCCATCTGCAGGCTGGATCCAGCCAGATTTGGCAGTGGGGGAGAGATGACAGCATTAATTGCCACCATTCTCCCACTGCCAAATTTCCAGCCTGTGGGGAGCCTGGAGGGTCAGCTGCCATGGCTCTGCAGGCCAGATTTGATCATCCCTGCTCAAAGCCATCAGGTATACGTAAAGGGAAACTAGAACAGCAGTCTTCTGGGTGGCTAAAGGTATGTCTCAGGGGTGGGTCAGGGAAGGAGAAGATAGATGGTCTATGGTGACACTGATACTTTTGGCTATGGGGCAGCCAGGTTCAAATTTCTACTTGGTCACAAAATTCCTGTGGGATGATTTTGGTCTATGCTGTTCATCTCTTTGAGTCTCAGTTCCCTATCTGAAAAACAGGCAGTAGCACTTTTGAGCAGACTATAAAGGAGGGCTTGTTAGGAGAAACGCACTGAAGACTGTGCAGTGCTCTGAAGTTCAGAATCTTAGAGATGAGGGCCCGGAGTGTGATATGCTCTGTCTGTGCAGGGTATCAGAAGGGCTCACATAGGTTGTCCTGGTGACCAGTCTTACAATAATGCAATAGGACTAAATTAATTAAGTGGCTGTGATTAAACTATGGACAAATGTAAAGATTAAGAAGGTTTTACAGCAGCACAGCAGGGTCTGATCAGTGAATCAGGAAAATAGTCATGAAGCAGTGCTTAAAAATGTTTTTTAGGGGTTAGGTTGTACTTATCAAGGTCAGCGAATGGGAGATTGCCACTGTTGGTCATTATTTGATCAGGGATTTAATGAGAGGTTTAACACAGAAGCAAGGTTGAATTTTCTGAAAATTTAGCAAATCTGAGACTTTAGCTGAAGGTGTCAATTAAAATAAAACTTTTCGTTTTGCTGTTCAGTAGCTGTACACTCTGTGTACAGGATACCTGTTCTGATTAACTTTTGTTTGTTTTAATTTTTCCTCAAACAAACCCTTGATGGTGCAGTCAGAGTAAAGTGCCTGGCAAAATTACCAGAAAAATGCATTGGCTTAGGCAGAAAATCTGCTCAGCTAATATTTACAGTGGATTTCTTTCCTTAATGTTTGAATTTGTGCTGTAAATGTACACCCTACGGGGGAAAAAAAGGCATGATGAAAGGTGATATCTTTCCCCCGCTAATTTTAAGTTAAAAAAAAAAAGAAGAATACGGTCCTTATCCACTTATACATTTATCAGATTTATAGTGACATAACTTATGTATTTTTTTAAGTAAAAACCTACTCGTGTTCTTCACAAACACACAGGGCACGTCCAGATGAGTTAGCATGTGTCTCTTATGTTCTCAGAGAAGTGTGAGAGGTCACAAGAAGCACACTGAGAATGAAAAAATGTTCCCTGTGCTGTAAATTTGCAGTCTGGACCCTAATTTTGATCCTGGGAAACCCCGGTATAAAAAAAAAACCCAACAACCTGCTAGAAAAAAAGCAGCGCAGGGCATGCTTCTGGCAGCTGGGTCCAGCAAGAGTAGACCCAGGTGCATGACTTGGTCCAGCAAGAGCAGAGCAAAGGGGCATGACCCCGGACTGGGCCAGCCTGGGCCTGCGCCATGTAGAACAGGAAACGGTGGGTCCCAGGTGGCCAGGCCCATGCTACAGCACAGGGGGGCTCTGCCAGTACCCAGACAGCTACTGTTGCAGTTGCTGGGGGGGGATCTGCCCCTCCCAAGCAGTCCCCCACTACCCACACAGTCTGCCCCATACACCCTGCAAACCTCACTCCCTCCCCCCTGCCCCCCCCCCAAAAATAAAATAAAAAAATCTCATGCTGTGTGTGTCCAGTTGCTGGCGCTGCTCAGAGCCACAAAGCAGTGAGTGGGACAGCTGCACCTGGATTCATGTCCTGGTGCTGGGACAGAGCTGCTGCTGGGAGGGAGCTATTGGGGGCAGGCAGGGACTGGGGGTCAGGAGTGAGAGGCACTGCGGGGGTGGGCTGTGGGTTGGGAGTGAAGGGCAGGGGCATGGCACCAGCATATCAGTGCTGTTCAGCGCTCCACATCCTGATGAGCGAAGGGGGCGGGGGCAGTTCTGATTTTTCTGATTAAAAAATCCAAAAGCAAATGCCAAAGTGTATAGATATTTAGAATTCATTTATTATGATGATAAAGGCACTGGTAGGCTTCCAAATTGCTTTAAAATTGTAAATATATCAGTAAAACGTTGTCAAACTCATCTCTTTCTATATAGTGGTGTTTCATTTTAATTGTGGAAGAATAGGGATTTTACGTATTTTAATGAGAGAGTTTGGGGGTTTTTTCATCTGAGAATTTACAATTTTTAAATAGGGAACACCAGGATTTCTGCTGGTGAGGCAAGTGGTGAGACCCAGGCAAAGGAGCCTGCCCAGGACTAGCGCCAGGGACCGAGGTGGGGAGCAGACAAGGTGGCTGACCTGGCCATTTGGGGCCAACAGGACATGGTTTGACAGTTCAAAATGGGCTATTGCAGTGAGCACACCACCTGGGCAATAGCTGACCAGATGGCAAAGCAGGAGCACTGTGGCAGGGCACTGTGTGTGCCAGCCACTTCAAGGGCCTGGAGCTGGCAGCTGCCAGGTGCCTGATGAGGGCAGCCATTTTGGGATCTGGGACTGCCCATATAAACAGGGCAGCTCAGCTGCTAGAGGTGAGGCAACAACATTGCCTGGCTGGAGGGCTGCTAGTTTCATCTGGAGATAAGGGAGGAGCTGTAGGGGATGGTAAGGAGGCTCCTGGTCCTGGGCATGACCTAAAACTGCATCCTGCCAGGAGTGGGTGGCCTGGTGGGGCTCCCAGTGGTGTGGGAGCCCCCAGGAAATGACAGGCCGGTTACCATCGCAGTGAAAGGCGTGTCAGGGCACCTTAACCCTAGCCCTCACCACCGGTTGGGTAACCCCTTTGTTTGGAGGGGCCAGAGGGTGGACCCTCGGAGTGAGGAGAAGGCGGGTGGTTAGCCCAGAAATGGGGTGGGCGGGCCATGGTTAAATCGGCCCCGAGCAGGCTCCCTGTTACAAGCGCCAAGAGACATGACAGCAGTGCCACACAAAGACCAGTTGTGCAGACATGGCCCACTAGCAGCTGGCCCAGAAGTGCAGAAGGCTCTGCTGCAGTGCCCACACCACAGGCTAGGCAGCCATGCGGTCCCCATCCAGGTCTGGTAGACATGCAGCCATGAGGCCTCAGGTCCAAGGGGGTGGGTGCTGTTGCAGGTGGCAGCAGGTCACAGCCAGGTAGCAGCCTCTGCTGCCAGACTGCTGCAGTGGGTAGAGGGAGCAGGGGCCACTCTAAGTTAGGGCTGCTTCAGCAGCCCATCTAGCACAAGGGGCTGATGTCCCGAGACACCAACTGGCCAGGCCTCAGAAACTCCTGTCTATTTGTATCTTCCAAGTTAATGCGGGCCTTAAGGCCCACGCAGCTAACTAATAGCCCCTATTGTGTGGGGCCAAAGGGTGAAATATACAACTAAACTTCTTGGGACAACAAAGGCAAAAATAGGGTGGGAGTGTCGTATGGGTCAGGGAGTCAAAACATCAAAATAAGTGCTCCTGAGGGGAACACCAAACAGAGCCCCCTGGGCCACATCCACCTGTCCTCAAAGGCATCCAGGGAGCTGGTAGACACTGCCCACTGGTGCTCTTCCCAGAAATGTGCATGGATGAGCGAAAGGAATGCAGCCTCGCAGTCCCTGGGCACCTTCCCGGCCGGAGCCTCCTTCCTGGTCACGTACAGGGCTCACTTAGCCAGGGCCAGGAGGAGGTTAACCAGGAGGTCCCAGGACTTGGTGGGGCCATAGATAGGGGGTGCCTGAGGACAAGTAGCCTTGAGCTGCTTGCCAGGACAGCTTTTTATACTTCTGGGGCCAGCACAGGGTGATCACCCCTCCCTTGAACTGGTACAGAAAAATCCTCAAACAATCGCAACCCATACTAGAGAGAGACCCTATTCTTAAAAAGATTTTCTCAGAGCCACCCATCCTAGCCTTCAAACAAGCACCGAACCTCGCCAACCTCATCACCAGAAGCAAACTTCCTCAAGCCCAGAACACACCAAAAGGATCCAGACCGTGCCATGACAAGAAATGCAAAACCTGCCAACACATCTCCACCACCTCCACTATTACTACACCCCACAACAGAGCCATCAGCATCCCAGGATCTTACAGCTGCACCTCCAGAAATGTAATACATCTCATCCAATGCACCAAATGCCCTAATGGAAAATACGTAGGAGAGACCAAACAACAATTGCGCACCAGAATGAATGCACATTGGAAATCTATCAAAGACAGAAATACCCAGTTACCTGTGGGGGCACATTTCTCACAAGAAAACCACTCTGTCTCCAATCTCTCAGTCCTGATCCTTAAAGGAGACTTACAAAACACCTCCCAGAGACGAGCCTATGAGCTCCACTTCATCAACCTCCTGGATACTAAAAATCGTGGACTAAATATAGGCATTGGATTTATGACGCATTATAATCTGCCTGACATCTGACTCCCCAGGTATCTCTCCACTTTTGTCCTCATTCTCTCTCTTCCCCCTCCCTCCCCAGCCTGTCTCTCACCCATTGACTCCTCAGTCTACATTTTCACTGACTACCTGTCTTGTATGCATACCAGCCCAGCCTCTGGCTTCTTTACTTTTCATTCCATCCAGGAAGAGCACACACCAACTGCTGAAACTTCCTTAGCCTGATGAAGGGTTTTTGAACCCGAAAGCTTGCTTAATAATTTTTTTTCCAACTATTTAAGTTGGTCTAATAAAAGATATCAGATTTACCCAAAGAACCTTGTCTGCCTCTATCCTTCCTAGACACTCTTGGGTTTATAATCTTGCAACATGGGTTAATATAATGTGTATGCAGCAAGCAAGATCTTTTTTCTTTAGGAGTCTAGTATTTTGAAGAGTCGGTGTTTTAATTCTTCAAGAAATATAGCATAGTGACTCTGAAATAGTGGTGACTTGGTAAATATCAGACTGAAGGATTAGCGAGATGAAAGGAATTAGTTTTAATAGGATTTTGTTCTCTGAATAAAGGTTGTCTGGAGTTTTCTCTTAAGTGTTGTGGTTTTTTTCTTGGTTATTTGTTAGGAAGGACATACGTTGTTTTGCTTCTCTGATTTCCCCAAAAAGTGAAAGCATCTTTAAGGTAGAATTTGTAATAGCAAACCTAAATGGCAATGCTGAATTTTCTATGGTATAGTGTTTGTCAGTTGTTTTATATATATATATATATATATATATATATATATATATATATATATATATATATATATATATATATGGTAGGTGGAACAGCCTACATGCAACAAAAGCTCAAAAGACATCTTAAAAAACTTTTCTAAAAATATCCATGTGTGGCACAAATTCAGTACTTTTCATGTTAGCAATATAAGAAGCCCTAGTGTAGATGAGTTGCTAAGTGAGACCCATGTTTTAGCCTTGAGTTGTTTAAATTTGCTTGGGAGATGTATCATTGGTATGACAATCATAATACCAACAACCAATGACTTGTGTCCTGGGTCTCCCTAAGCTGAAAATATCAAATGTGCCTGAATCTTCTTTGGAAAAGGTAAGAAACTTTCTTAAACAACTTTTATGTAGGCAGGGCCTCACTGGATTTTGTTCAGGAGAGTGAAAGAATCTTTTAACTTGGAGGCCTAATGCGGTTGCTGTCCTACTGCTGCAGACCAGAGGCTATAGATGTAACTAGATTGATGTGCGCTCCTTGTGCAGGGTGGATAGGTGTATGGGTTCACTTGCATGAGAAAAATATAATTCCCAAAGTACAGGTGCTAGCCAAGGGTAGAAAACCATTGGCAAAGGCAGGATCCTCATGTTCAGTAGAGCGGTTATCAAAATTTGGGCGCTGGGTGTGTAAGCATTTGTATTCAGTGCATTCATAAGAAGTTGTAGTATCATGGGAAAAGGGTACAAAATATTCTTCTGTGAACAAACACCACAATGGTACATCCAGTGACCATTCTTCTCTTTTTCCCCATTCTTTGTGGTTTGGAGCAAGGAGCATCATAAGACGAATTATGTATTAACTAGAGTCTGGAGTCCCCCTTTCTGGTTTCTGGATAGAATGGTTGCATTTCACTTGAGTTTATATATTTCCATGCTGGCTGAGCTGCATAGGGTTTGGTTACTGCTCTGAGAGCCTGTAGTGGCCAAGGTATCAAGGTTGTCTTTTTCTCAAAAAATGTCACAAGAGGAGGGTAGAAAAACACTTGTTCTGTTTGAAGCATAGCCTTTCTAGCAGTGTAGCAATAATCGTTGACCTTTGTGACAATGACTGTATACCTGCTCAGCTCAAGTGCCCTCTGACGATGGATGGGAACATCCTGAAAGAAGTTGGATGTTAATTTTTGTTCATATTGTACTGTTGTGTGTGATGATAGGTGTCTCTCGTTTGTTTTACAGCTTAAAGATGTGTGTTTATAATCTCCCTAAGCACTGGTAAAAAGGAAAAGCTGTATATCAAGAGAATTAAGTGTTTGTTTTTATGCTTCTTTTATGAACGTAATTACGATAAGATGGGAATTTTGCAGGTAAATTGGGAATTGCCATTATTGCTTTTCTGTTACTGAATAATTGTTTCCAGTAAATTCGCAGAAGGCCAACTAGGACAATTGTCCACTGTTATATTTTATCACTGTATTTGGCAGATTTAACATTTATAAGCTTTTTTTTAAAAATAGAAATTCTTGGCATTTTTTTTTTTAAAGGAAAGTACTTTTCAAACTCCAGACTGGTCAGTTTTAAATGTTGAAAATGGCTTTCTTCATAAAAGCTTTCTGTGGTACTTCTGGCTTCGTCCACTGAAAGGGAAGAGAAATGGCTATCCATTTTAAGTACAGAAAAAAATAAGAAAACAAGTTTTTACTGGTGGAGGAACTAACTCAGAGATAGTCCAAAGCTAGTAGTTTGATTACTAGATCAACCTCCTCACCACATGTGTGTGCTTGTAAATATGTATTTCAGAATGTTTTTCCATTTATTATATTTTATGTGGAGCTGGCAGTGTTGCTAGGTTGCTCAACAGTTCATGTTATAAGATGCCTTTTTCCAGGTGCTTATAACTTTGCCAAAAATTTTTAATCATGTGAGCAGGCATTCTTTATTTTGTAAAGTGTTGGTCAGATTGGTTTAGCTATTCCTGAAAATAAGGTTATGAGAAAATGTTGTTTTGACACATTAGGAAAAAAATCATACAGCCGTTTTGACAAGAGGCACAAGTGCTCCATCCTTTCGAGCAGGCACTTGAAATTTGGTGGAGAGGTTGTCTTGCTGTCAGAGATGTGCCTTCTGCTGTTCTCATGAAAATCTGCCTACATGGAAGCTTTTTTTTTTTTTTTTTTTTTTTTTTTTTTTTTTTTTTTTAAATTGGTACATAGATATTCAATTTGTCATCACTTCACACAAAACTTTCAAAAGATTCTGTGTGCACTAAACATGCTGTAGCCCAGGGGTGGGCAAAATACGGCCTGTAGGTCAGATCTGGGCCACCAGGCTATTTCATCTGGCCCATGGGCGCCCACCAATCAATTGTACCCTGCCCAGCCTGCTTGCCTCACTCCCACCCTTGTGGGTGGAAGGGCCTGGCCTGGCCAGCACACAGCTTCCAGGTGGGGCTGCTGCTGCCACTTCTGCAGCTGCTGGGGGACCTGTTCAGCTTCCCTGGCATCCTGCTTGCTCTGGGCACCAGGTAGGGAGGCAGGGGGAGGGGGAGCGGGAGCCGCAGCTGGGCAGGAGCATAGTGTGTGGGGCTGGCAGCAGCATGGAGCCCCCTGCCCAGGGGGGTGGTGGGAATACAGGGATTGGGTGGGCAGGGTGTGGGTGTGAGGGAGGGTGGGGGCCATGGGAGCTCCCCACACACTCCCTTCTGTGACACACAGCCCCCACTGCCAGCAGCAGCAGCAGGCAGGGTCACTCACAGCCCACGCAGGTGCTGCTGCTTGGCAGTGCGTTGCTCCAGCCAGCGCTGCAAGTGGTGGTAAGGAGGCAGCCAGACTGACCCAACTCTATTGTGCAGGGCTCCCCATAGCATACATGCAGGTCCCAGCATTTGCACGCTGCTGGGGGAAGCCCTGCACAATGGAGCCGGCACTGCCTTTTCACTCCCTGCTGTGCGGGTCCCAGGACTCTGTCAGAAGTGGAGGGGAGCTCTGCCTACTGCTTCCCAGTGGAGTCCCAGGACCTGCATGGCAGGGGGAGGGGAAAGCAGCCAGCTTCATCACACAGGGCTTCCCCCATCAGCGCACTTGCTAGGACCTGCGTGTATACAAAATATTTTTTGTAATAAAATGAAAATATGTTGCAGTAGGTGTTTGACTTTTACTGTATGATTTAAGGTGGGGATTGGTTCCAAGATGGCAACCCTCACCTCCAAAAGGAGTACTTCTGGGTGGGCAAGGGGAGGGCCTTCCGATGACAAAGGTCAAGAATAGGGGTGGGACTTCCAGTCCCAAGATGGCAACCAGGGGGTGAGGCACCTGTCAAGGGGTGGGGATACCTTTGCGGTCCTCGACAGGTCACTAAAAGTCATTAAGTAGCCCTCCAGCTGAAAATCTCTGCCCCTGCTCCAGCCTCTTCCAGCTTCTGCATTAGCCATCCCCACATAACAACTGAGCATGCTCCAGCCCCTGGCTATAACAGCTCAGCAGTATTTATTTAATTTAATTGCTTTAATTCCTGTTGTGGGCCAGCACGGCACCTGGCATTGGAACTGACAGCAGTGAGACTACTTTTTGCATTCAGGAGCTCCTGTGTTGCAACTTTTCCTGACTAAAGAAGAAAAAGGGACAGCAGCTAGAATGGGGGTTGAGGAAGAAGGAATAAATTAGAACAAGGAGTGCCGAGGATGAGTGAGCAGAAATTGGGCTGGGGAAGTGTAACAGAGAACCAGAAGGGGAGAGTAGTAGGAGGAGCTAATTATAAGGAAAGTCAGAGGCCAGGAGGGCGTATCACAAAGCCAGTTACCTTGTAATAATAGTCCAGCAGGGTGGAGTCCTGCAGGGACTGCAGTGGATAGGCAGCAGCAGCAAGCTATCTGGGGGTGAAGCCAGCAAGCTTAATGAGAAAGCACCTGTGGGTAGCTGGGGAGGGCACCTGACCAGAAGGGGGCAGAACCTGATAGATATAAACTTTTTTCACTGTGAGAATAGTGAAGCAGTGGAATAGGATGCCTAGGGAAGTTGTGGGCTCTCCATCACTGGACATGCTCAAGACGAGGTTGGATAGCCACTGGTTGAGGATCATTTATGCTTAGCTATGCCTATTTTCTACCTTGCTTCTGGGTTTTGCTGGTTACTTCTGTCCCCAACCCCCTGTCCCCCCCCCCCCTTTTTTTTTTCTGCCACATGTCAGGGTGTTTTTAAGCCTTCCCAGAGGCATTGTGTGTTGGCTACAGCCAAGACTGGGGACTTTGACTGGGGTGCTAGTGTTCCTGCTGGGAACAAATCTGGAGGTTCCTGGCTAGAGGGTCTTGTCCCTCCACTCATGATTAGATTGATCGCCATATTTGGGGTCAGGAAGGAATTTTACCTAATGGTCGGATTGGTACGGACTGTGGGGGGTTTTGCCTTCCTCTGTAGCAGGCAGTATGGCCCTCTACCTGGGACCTCATGAGCATATATTGATAACATTTTATAGAAGTAGGACATTGGCTGCGATAGTTCCCCTGCTTTATCTGTGGCAGGTTAGAGTGTTAGGTTTATGTTGTGTTGTGGTTGATGGTAGACTTGCATAGAGTTTAGATTATGGTTGTGTGGGATGGTTTGGATAGGAATGATCCTGCATTGGGCAGCGGGTTGGACTAGATGTCTGGAGGTCCCTTCCAGCCCTGCTTCTATATGACTCTATGACTTAAGGAAGAGAAAAGATGGTGTCAAGTGTAAAATGCTTAAGTACTGCCTGGATGACTGGATGTGATGTTAACAGGGCCATCCCTGGGGTGGAGGGGCAAATTGGGGTGACCACCTCAGGTCCTGCGCTTTGGGGGGGCCCCACAGAGCTGGGTGAAGCAGCTGCAACGACTCTGCACTGTCGCTGCTTGCTTCATGTCCAGCCGCTCGCTACCCCTCTCTCCACCCCCCGCTGCCCCCACTGATGGCAGCTGCAGCTTCAGGTCTGGGGCACCTGGGATTGGAGCGGGGTGGGGCCCTGCACGGGCTGATTTGCCCCAGGCCCTGCACCCTGCTCAGGTCGGCTCTGGATGTTAACCTGGATTCTTAAACCAGACTTTTTATAGGTGATCATTAAATGTGTGTTCCATGTTTTCATAGTGCCCTGCTTGAGACCCAGGTCCTTTATAGAAGTGCTAATCACTCAAAGCTGCAACCAAAATCAACATATACAGTACTATATAATGCTACATACTTCTCTATTTCCCTCCCCATGCAAAGAAATTAATACTAGTTTTAAAGTCTCAGGTTGGACCCTAACATTAATGGATATTCATGGCCTTTATTTTCCTTGGGCATCAGCTTCTTTATAAAACAACACTATTTCATTTCATAGGATAGTTATGAAAATAAATTGTGTGTGAAGAAAATTGGGAACTATAGTGTTGCACACCTTAAAAACAGAGCATGAAGAAGAGCATGGTTTGAATGTGGCACGGTACCCAGTGCCTAGGACAGTGAGAAGAAAACGGACTGAATAGCCGCTCATTAAATGGGCAGCGTCTTTTCTGTGCACTGAATAATATAGCAGGGAAGGGGTTGTTCTGTGAAAAACTAGTATGTAATCATATAATAAGGAGTATCATAAAGTATGAGGCCAAGAGATGGAAATGAGAGCAAGCACCTTTTAATTTAAACATTTCCTAACTTTTGATTTCTTGCCATTGCTATCTTGAGGTTCTTTGTGGGGGTATAGGGTGTGTGTGTGTGTGTGTGTGTGTGTGTGTGTAACTTAGTTTGGCAGACAAGGTTCCTTGGGTGAATTTGATATATTTTATTAGACCAACCCAAATAGTTGGAGAATAGTTATTAAGCAAGCTTTCGGGTTCAAAAACCCTTCATCAGGCTAAGGAAGTTTCAGCAGTTGGTGTGTGCTCTTCCAGGAATATCTTTTGTAATAAAATGAAAATATGTTGCAGTAGGTGTTTGGCTTTTACTGTATGATTTAAGGTGGGAATTGGTTCCAAGATGGCAACCCTCACCTCCAAAAGGAGTACTTCTGGGTGGGCAAGGAAGAGCACACACCAACTGCTGAAACTTCCTTAACCTGATGAAGGGTTTTTGAACCCGAAAGCTTGCTTAATAACTATTCTCCAACTATTTGGGTTGGTCTAATAAAAGATATCAAATTCACCCAAGGAACCTTGTCTGCCTATGTCCTTAGACCAACACGGCTACAACCCAAACCCCTGTAACTTAGTTTGTAAACTTCTGGAGTTTTGAACTTGTAACAATGTTTCTCTCGATTTTCAGGCAGGTCTTGAACTAGAAATTTTGCAACTGAGCTCTGTGGATGCAAGTGGAGTACAATAATAGAGATATTGTCCTCCATGCAGTGAGTTTTATCTTAAAAGAAACTTGCTAAAGATTATCTAAAGCATTGCCAAAGGGTTTTGCATTGAACGTGACAATTCATGTCATGAGAATTTCCTGTTATATTATACAAAGTTTATAAAGGTCCAGGAGCCCTGGAGTTGCAATATATACGGAGAGGAAAAGAATTTTTCAGACTACAGTCTATAAATAATCATGGTTAACCCTGTATTTTCTATTATGACATACAGTTCACAATATATTCTCACCTATATTGCATTTGTTCTCTCTTTCAGTGTTCTCAAGGGGATTTTCTGTTGTGATTCAAGATTAAGTTAAATTAAAAGCCAAGTTGGCCTGGAAAAATAAAAGGTTGTTGTAGGAAAAAAGGAAGTTTCCATGGCTGCTCAAGATGTTGGTGCTTGAGGGGAACAATGTATTCTCAAAAGCTTTTCATAGCTATCTGGGAGATGTCCACCTTTGTTTTAAGTCAGGGGTAGGCAATGTTTTTTGGTTGGAGTGTTGAAAACCCCCACAATGCCTACCTTGGAAGGTGCCAGAGTGCTGGCATGCCAGAAAAACAAAATGAGGGCAGGGGAAACATGGCAGGATGCCCTGCATGTGCCCTTGCCCCACAGCCCTGATGCCCCTGCCCCCCAGCTCGGGATTTGTGGCTGGGGGGCAAGGGCCGGCTGCAGCCGGGAGGCTGCAAACAGCTGTGCCGGGCTCCGGAGCCCCGGCATCAGCTCCGTACCAGCATGTGCACCTGCGTGTTGGAGCGGGTGGTCAGGGAGGGGCCTGAGGCAGTGCTCGGGCACCTTGGGGCGGGCTGTACTGCCCTGCTGTCTGCCCCAAGGTACATGCGCAGTCGCTGCCAGCACAGAGCTGATGCTGGAGCTGTGGAGCCCGGCGCAGCTGTTTGCAGCCTGCCCGCTGCTTACTGCAGCTGCCCAGAGCCCGGGCTGGCTACAAACAGCTGCGCCAGACTCCAAAGCCCAGTCACCAGCTCTGTGCCAGGAGCGGGGGAGAGACCGGGGTTGTGCTGCCTCAGGCCCCTCCCCCACTGCCCTCTCCAATGTGCGGGTGCACGTGCCAGTACAGAGCTGATGTCGGGGCTCCGGAGCCTGGTAGAGCTGTTTGGAGCCTCCTGGCTGCACCCGGCCCCGGCTCTGGGTAGCTGCTGCCAGCCACAGAGCCCAGGCTGCTCCCAGCAGGCAGCTGGGATGCTGCAAGCCCTTCTGGGAACAGCCCAGGATCCAGCAGCTACCCAGAGCTGGGGCTGGCCATGGCGTGCTGAGCAAAATGGCCTCGTGTGCCATGTTTGGCACGCATGCCAGGGGTTGCTGACCCGTGTTTTAAGTTTACCCTAGAGGTTTGACTCTGCTTTACTACTCTATCTTGTTCATTAAATAATGAAGTAAAATGAAAGTCCAAGGTTTGGTCTAATTCTTAATTTTTTTTTTTCGATGTGACTATAATTTGCTTGACTGCAGATACACAAACCTCTTCTACTTTTCTTCTGTGTTTCTAGTATAACATTACATACATGTAACAAGACTCATTCATGCAGGGTTCTAGAGAGTCTTCCAAATCCTCATTGTTAACCCTTTATTAATTAAAACATCTAGGGTTTAAAAGATCAATTTTAAAGAAAAAAAGTCATAAAGTCCAGAAATGGCTTGTACCTTATCCATGCAGAGATCCTGCAGTGCAGAGGTGTAACAGGGCAGCTCTGTGTCCTGGGCAGTGGCACCACATGGGACAGCTCTGGTGGTTTTATTTTTGCATGCCCCCCACCTGTCCCCCCTCTCCCTCCTTCTGCTTTGTTACAGAAACTTGTTAGATACTAAGAAAGACTTAATGGAGGAGGATGTCATATTCACTTCCAGCAGGATTGTCAGAGGAATAGAGTGCTGGTTGACATGTACAGGGGTATGGGAACCTACGCCTTACTTTCAAAACTCAAACTAACTTTTCAAGGAAATGTGATGATGTTTCTTTTAATTTTGTGCTACTTTGTTATGAAGTATGTTTGTGTTTTGTTTTTTTTTAAAACCAGATAGCTGTAAGTAGTAGAAACAATAAAGAGAGATCCATCTCACTGCGATGCTGAACCGTGATGACCAACTCCAGAGTTTTCGATAGAAATTGAATATGGCTTAGCAGGACTGATCTTCAGAGAACTAATGATGTCCTCAGGTACCAGGAGCCGCAAGAACCAGCAGGCTCTGAGCCTGCAGGGGGTTGACCCAGAAACATGCATGATCGTGTTTAAAACACACTGGGCACAGGTAATAATAATTGAATAATGCTTGAGGTTGCATTGATGGGAATCCACCCAAAACAAAGAAGGATAAGATAACATAGCACATAACAAATGCAAGTCTTTCATGTTCAATTTATCTGCTGATAGTGAAATATATTTAAAATAATAGCATAAGCCAGTCATTGAAGTACAGGAAGACCTTACTAATCCACCCATTGTTCAACCCAAATTTATGACAGAGAAGTAGTGTTCCTGTTCCTTCCTGATCTATCACTGAGCACCCTGGCAGACATTACATTTAAGACATGATTAAGCAGTTAATCACATTGTAAGTAGTAGTCTGGCCACACATTCATGCAATTAATGGTGTGATAAAACAGGGAATAAGCCATAAAGTCATTACACAGAATATGTGTAATAACTTTGTGGTTGCTTCTCGTCACACCTTAAATTGAACATGTGGCCAGGCTGATCAGCTGATGAGGGATTCAAGCTTCAGGGGTGCACCAGAGTTAAGGGTTCCTGTTTGTGGCTGAGGCTGGGAGTGGTGATCAGCTGACTGGTGCTCCAGGCTGGGCACACTGGGCACCTAGCTTGCTACTTGCTAGTGCAGGGGGAGTCTGGGGTCTTGATTCCAGGCTTGCCCCACACCAGTAATAGTGTGATTAGGATCTGATCCTTAATCCCACAGTCAAGCTTCCAGCCATACATGCGTAGCATTGCAGGAGGTGCGGTTCGTGGGATCATGGATCAGATTCCATCACGCCTTTAATTGAATGTCTGCCAGGGGCCTCAAACTGGGAAAGCTAGATTCTGTTTCCATATTTTGCATAGTTCTCAGTGACTCACTGAGATATTGGGAAATCACTTTTTGCCCCTTAGTTTGCTTTTGTGTTTCATGCTTACCAACCTTTTTTGTAATTTTTAAATGTATGAGTGAAAAGCTACATACAGCTGTTACATACTGTTAATCAACTATGATTTTCTGTTTGCATGTTGCAGGGGCAGAGCTAGGACTCTTTGTTCTAAGCTTAGCATGATAGAATATAAATGTTATTGTTAATGGCTTCTGACCCTACCAGGCACTCTTCTAGCCCTAGCTCATGCTGTTTCTATTCTATTGTTACTGAAGAAGGGAACTGAATGAGGCTGCTGCTGCCCTTGACATTTTGTTGTAGGGTTCGATGAGCCACCTGGTGGTTGATCTCTAGATGCACACTTTTCCATAACTCCTCAGTGGCACCATTACTGGAGGAGAGCTGTCACTATTCTGCATTTTTGCAGTATTCAGCCTTGACAGGGGTGAAAATAAAGGTGAACTCTATTCTGTTCTCTCTAGGAGAGCAGGCTGTACTGACTGTACTCCTTCTGCTTGGGGTGCCGTGGATATTGTGTGTTAGTCCAGAGGGCAGGGTGTTGTGATAGTAGTTCATGTTTGCTCTGTTGAATACCCATAAGAAGGTACATGCCGTAGTGGCCACTTTATCTCACTTAAAACATGACTGTGTAAGATACTTACTGAGTGCCTTCAACTGTTGGAAAAATAGAATGCTCAGAACCTTGCAGGATCTGGTCATTACTTTGGCAAAAGTGGTCTTTTCAGCCAATCACAATTCTTTTACCACTTTCAAGTTTTAATGAGTTTTTTGCAGCAGTAACACAGTTTGACTTGGTTTGTGGTCCACTATAATCACCTGATCCTTTGCTTCAGTACTGCAGCCTAACCAGTTATTCCCCATTGTATTTGTATTGTTCCATCCTAAGTCAGAACTTTCCCCTTGTCCTTGCTTAATTTCACTCGATTTTGGATCATTTTCCAGATTAGAGGGGAGGATTAGAATTCAGATTGATCTTGATAAAGTGTCTACAACTCTACCCAGTTTAGTGTCATCTGCAGATTTATTGAATGTGCACTTAATCCCATTCTCCAAGAACAGAACCCAGGGCATATTTTTATGAAATTCTACTTGATGTCTCCTCCCAGTTGGACATAGATCCATTAATGAGCTTTTTATGAGCATAATGATCTAACCAGTTATGTATCTGTCTAGCTGAGATGGTCTAGTCAGGAATGCTCTGGCCTTGAGCAGGGGGCTGGAGTAGATCCCTTCCAGCTCTACATTCCTGTGATCCTGTGACCTTAAATTACTTTAATCTAGACAGTATTTCCTTAGGTTATGAATGAGACTGTCATGGGAGGCCATGTTGAAAACCTCACTAAAGTCGACGTATATTGCAGGCACTGCTTTCCCCTATCTACAAAGCCCATCACCTGCTGTAGAAGGAAATCAGATTGGTCAAGCACGACTTGTGCTTGACAAATCCATATGGGCTCTTCCTGATTACCTTATTATCTTCTAGGTGCTTAGAAATAGATTTTTTAATGATATGCCCCAAAATTTTATTGGGAATTGATGTTAGACTGGTCAATCCATAATTTGAATCTTTCTTTTTCTTTTTTTTAAAAGATAGGCACTATTATTGGCCCTTTGCAAGTCTTCCAGGATCTTGCCTGACCTGCATGAGTTCTCAAAGAAAATAGCTGATTTCTTGAGTACTCTAGAATGAATCTCATTTGGTGCTGCTGAATTGACTACATTTTGTACTGGGAGTAGAGCCTTTGACTTTGGACCTCTATCATACCAAATGAAATTTGTTTTAAAATATTAGTGAAACTTAATTTTTAAACTACAGTAGAGCCTAGCTCATCCACGCTTCAATAAATCCCAAATCTGCAACAGTAAGATGACTTGTGAATAGTGTACCTCTCAATGTAAGTGCATCACAGTGTTGTCCCAAATACGTGCAAAGCATAAAGATTTTAAAGTCAGACTTTTTCTTTTATCACCTGTGGGGAAAAAAAACCTTAAAGCATGAAAAAGTAAAAGATGTTACTTCTGTCTTTAATCCTCTGTACACTCAGATGATAGATGTTTATTTGGGTTCTGTTTAGGTTGTGAAAATCTTAGAGAAGCATGACCCTTTGAAAAACACTCAGGCAAAATATGGGGCGATCCCACCTGATGAGGCCAGCACTGTGCAGAATTATGTGGAGCATATGCTCTTCTTATTAATTGAGGAGCAAGGAAAGGATGCCTCAATGGGGCCCATCCTGGAGTTTGTGGTCACAGAGAACATCATGGAGAAGCTCTTCCTTTGGAGCCTGAGGCGGGAGTTCACTGATGAGACAAAAATTGAACAGCTAAAGATGTATGAGATGCTGGTCATGCAGTCCCATCAGCCTTTGCTGCACCACAAGCCAATTCTGAAGCCTTTGATGATGCTGCTGAGCTCTTGCTCAGGAACAGCCACACCAGATGTGGAGGTGGAGCTGGTTGTCCTGCTGAACCAACTCTGCTCCATCATAGCCAAAGATCCCTCCATTTTGGAACTGTTTTTCCACACCAGTGAAGACCAAGGAGCAGCCAACTTCCTCATTTTTTCCCTTTTGATTCCTTTCATTCATCGAGAAGGAACAGTAGGCCAGCAGGCTCGTGATGCTTTGCTCTTCATAATGGCCCTGTCTGCAGAGAATAATGTTGTTGCAAATCACATAGTAGAAAACACATATTTTTGCCCGGTAAGTTGTCATTGTCGTGTGTCCCCCCCCCCCCCCCCCCCCCCCCCCCCCCAACTTCCTATCTTTCTGCAACTTTTAATTTTGTCACTTTTTTTTTTTTTTTCCCTACCCCTCTCCTTTTTCATGAACTAGCTTTTGCTTAAGTCAGGGATTCTAAAAATTAATGCAGGAAACCACATCAGTCCTTCAGATTCTGTCCTTGTGGATGTTGGAGTAAGGAGATGCAAGGAACCATCTATGTTTGTGTGCAGCAGCAGCGTGTCCCAGCCAGGATGGTCTAAAACACACCCCACCATAGGTGAAGGAAGAAAAAACAAATGGGGGGGGGAGGGGGCCACTGAGCGTGCGAGTGCACACACCTCCCCCATGGGAAAGTCTGGGGGGAGGGGAAAGAGCCAAGGGGAGGGAGCGGCATTGCCCACACTGCGCCGCCCTGGCCACCTCCTGGCCCTGACCGTGTCAGCCCTGGATGCCGCACCAGCCATGGGTGGGCACCGCCATGTGCATCCCACTGCTGGGCGGGCCAGGCACTGAGGTACACGGCAGTGCCCGCTGCTTTCAAAGTGGCAGTGGCAAGGCATGGAGCAGAAGCTGAGCCCAGGTCACAGCTGTGGCCTGCCCTCGCCTGTGCAAAGATTGGGGGGCCATATGCCCTCCCCCCTTGGCTGCATGGCGCTGTGCCTCCAGAGGAGGTGCTGGGCTCTGATTGTCCCATGTCCCAGGCGGGCTGGGACCCCGTTCATGGAGAGTTGGGCCCTGGCCAGGCCAGGTCATGGGACAATCTGCAAGGTGCAGGAGGGAGCGGGCCAGGGGCAGGGGTGAATGATTCGCCCTTCCCCTACTCCACTCTTTCCTGCACTG
This sequence comes from Alligator mississippiensis, assembly GCF_030867095.1. Taxonomy (NCBI): domain Eukaryota; kingdom Metazoa; phylum Chordata; order Crocodylia; family Alligatoridae; genus Alligator; species Alligator mississippiensis. Next base: position 96,970,973 of record NC_081825.1, on the reverse strand, counting down.
TGCGGGTCTTGATCTGCCTTCCCCCAAGCCCATGGAAATAAAAAAAAAAAACAAAAAAAAACAGATTAAAAGAAACTTACCTGCCTGCTGCTGGGATGGCTGTGATTCTGGCTGTGAGTGCACAGGGTAGCTCAGCATACCTGCCTCTCCCCCTCTGCTGCAGGACCCTGGAGCTGAGTTGCCTTAAGGCAATGCCTGCTGCAGCTCTGTGTTTGGAGGGGGCTGAGCCCCATTAGCACTCCCCTTCTGCTGCTTATGGACCCCACCAACATGGTCCAATATCCTTCTGCTGCCATTGGTGGAGCTCTGTTTCTGGCAGCAGCTGGGGATGACCCTAGAGCAGTGGGGGCCAACCTTTTTGGCAGGTGTGCTGCAAATGGAATGCCACATCTTTCCTGACTGCCAATCCAATCCCTTTTCCCCTACCTGATCTGCTGCTGTGCTGCCTGTCCTCTCCTCGATCTTCTTCATGCCACATATGGAGGCTGCTTATGCCACTTGTAGCATGCATACTGTGGTGGGCCAGTAGGGGGCACTCCTGCACTGAGACACTTATTTCACTGCCCCTGACCACTTCCAGGCTCCAAGTCTTTCCTGGGGCACCTCATATCCAGCTGACCCCCTTTCTGGAGCACACCTGCAGGCCCGGGGGTACCGCTGCCACCACCCAGGGGATCTGGTCTGTTTTCAGCCCTGTGCCCCCTGGGGTACACAGGCACTGTAGACCTAGAGGGTGCTTAACCTCTGAGAACTTGGGGTGTTCCTTTAGTCTGAAGCACCAAAAAGTAGCCTCCCTTAGTCAGCCAGACCAAGGGTGCACGAAGGCATAATCCAGGACCTCTCCCAGCCAGTCCACCATGCTATGAACGGTGGAGAACTTTATTGGTTAAAGAAGGAAGACTTGGGGAAGGGTACAGGTTAGAGAAAAATCAAAGAACAGCCACAGAGCAAACAGTGTGGCTAAGTAGCTGTTGAGCATGCATCTATATCACAGTAAACTATATATCTAGGTACGTTTCAGTTAAGTTACCCACAGGTATCATCCAGAGGCTGATTATGCTTTGCTATGGAGACAAGCAGTTCACCGAGTCAGTGAGTTTCCAGAGAGATCCCCATCTCTCTGCCTGGTTAATTACTCGCATATTCCTGACCAATGGTTCCTTCCTTTTCCTTCAGGAAGAAGGGGCTCTTAAATATTAAATTTCCTGACCACACCCTCCAGATCCAATCAGGGCCAGTGTTGTTTAAGGCTAACCAACCAATTTTAAAAAGCATTACTGGTCTACTCATACATCTCTGGGGCTACTACCCCTGTGCCACGAGGTTAGGTCACTAGGCAGAGCTGGTTGTTTAGCAACCGGAATGATAAACAGGTAATAAGCCTTATAGTAGAGTTTGGGGAGATACTGTAATGGCATTCTGTCACACAAACCATCAGTTGGCCACCCTTGTCCTAGAACTTCTTTACAACCATATTTCTGGGTTGGGAGTTTGCAAGTGAGAATGGTGGGGTCATGTTCACAACAATCCCAGCCAAGCTATGTTGCTTCCATGGTACAGAATTCCCACAAAGCCTTCACAATTAAATTGTGTATTTCTGTGTCCATCTTGGAGGCCTGCCCTGTGATCTTTATTCCGCTGTCTGTATAATGTGGATATTATAATAATGTGGGATACGGAGATTTCAAAGAATTTTAAAATGAATGAACGGGTGGTGCATAGAAATGGTTGTTGTTGTTCCTGTATTATGTGTAACAATATAATATGACATTTTTCATTGTTTCTTAGGCCAGAACCAAATAAGAACAGAGCAGTCTCACTCTAGGGTTAGCAGTGTTTTTGGCCAGAGTGCCAAAATCACCCAGCCTGCACCCATTCCTCAACTGGGCGTTCCAGAGATGGGGAAGCCGCAAGGGGTCTGATTCTCATTGCTGGCAGTGGCTACATGCGTACCTCTGGATGGTTGGCAGGGGAGGGGCTGGGGTTGCGCTGCCCCAGTTGCTTCCCCTCCATGTGCTGTGAGCCATGCATGCACCTGCTGCCACCATGGGGCTGGTGCCAGGGCTCTGGAGCCTAGTGCAGCTGTTTGCAGCCTCTTGGCTGCCTTCCACAGCCGGCCCGGGCTCTGGGCAGCTGTAGCAGGCGGCTGGAAGGCTGCAAACAGTTGTGCTGGGTTCTGCCCTACCAGCACCAGTTCTATGGTGGCAGCAGCTGCACATGTGCCACCGGAGGAGAAGCCAGCATTGTGCTGCCCCAGACCCCTTCCTAGCCATGCGCCCAGAGGTGTGCTCACAGCTGCTGCAGCCACAGAATTGGTGCCTGGGCTGCAGGGTCCTATTATTCACCAGGTGTAGGGGTCAAGTTATCTAGTCCTTTTGTTCTGATCAGCAAAATGTATTTGGTGGCTTTATCATCCATATACCTTATTTACTTGAATCAAGCTGAGGTTCCCCCCACCCCATTTAACATGGGGAGGGGGAAAGCCCCTTATCTTGGATTCAAGTACAGGTGGGAGGCAGGCAACTGCTATGGCTCGGACTCTGGCCCCAACCTAAGCTTGTGGTTGGAACTAAAGCAGCAGCTACTGCCTTCCTACTACCTTCCAGCTCCAGCCCCATTCTGGCCAGGGGCATGGAGTACATGGTCACTCCAGCCCATACCGTACTGGCAATGATGGCAGGAGCTACAGGGCTGGGGCCAGAGCTAATGCTGCCGCAACTACTGCTGTTTTGGGCTGTGTGGGGGCTGGAGTGACCATGTGCTCCATGCCCTGGATTGGAGTAAGGTTAGAGGCAGGGCCAGAACTGGAGGGCAAGTGGCAGTGCAGGGAAGTAGATGAGGGGAAAGGTACAGAGGCAAATGGGGGGCATGTTTTGGAGGAGGCAGGTCCTGGGGAGGCCAGTGGTGGAAGGGGCAGGTGCCAGGGGTGCAGGCAACATGGGATGGGAGGGGGTGACAGGTGCTAGTAGGGGCTGTAGGCGCAGGTGTGGTGGAGGGGCAAGCAGCACTTGATTCCCTCACTGCTTACCCCACTATTGCTGTTTTCCCTGCTGCAGCAGTGAGGAGATGAATGTAAGACAACCTTCCAATAATTAGATTCTATACCTGAAAAATTATAACAAACAAAAAAATTTCCATGTATAGAATCTAATTATGGGGGCAGGGCGTCATCTTAAATTCAAAGTCATCTTGGATACAGGTAAATATGGTAAAATACTCCAGTTCAAGAAATCTGGGAACAGTGGTTTACAGGACTACTACAGGTTAGTAGTTTACTTGATCTGAACAATCCTGAAGTGAAATAAGATCTCATGTGCCAAACATTTAGAGGGCAGTATATTGTTATTGGCTTCCTACTAGCCACATGGACCAGCTGCCTCGGATGAGGACAGGAGTTTTGCTGTCCTTTTGGGTTTGTTGAAATGTGATTGAGGCCAATAGGTGTATCTCATACCCTTCACTTAAGATTGAGGTAGAGGCCTCTGTTGTAAAATGTAACATGAACATGTCACCAACCCTGAAACAAAGTCACGTTTAGGCCTGCCCCAGAAATGTAATTGTATGGGAGAAGCAGCTACCTGGGAATTGTTGTGTTCAGCAGTGGGGATTGTTGGGTTTGACTGGAAGAGCAACTGTCGGGTGAAGCACTACAAAAACAGACACAGAAGGAAAAATAACACCGGGGTACAGCCTGCAAAAGCACTATATTTCTGAAAAACCTGGTCAGAGAGAGTGTTGCAAGCCATCTTTTTATTGTTTGAGTCCTCCTGTAGCCAGGGAAACAAGGTACGTACATTAGTTCTTAGTAGATAGGATTACTTCAAAGATACGTTTTTGCTTCTGTTGGAGACCCAAGCCAACCTCTAAGAGCATAAAAGGGTAAAACCATGGTTTTAAGAAACAAAACAGAATGCCTCTTTTTCACTTCAGTTTTTCCTCATTGCTTTGAAATCCTGAATTCAGTATTTGGTTGGAGAAGCCAGGTTTGCACAAGGATCTTCATCTTTTTTGCCTTCTCCTCAGCTGTATACCAGTTGCAGTATTGCTCATGGGAAGCCAATTCATTTTTATATTGAACTAACTTCCATAGGCCCTTTGGTATCACCCTCAACTCCAAACCTGCAAATTCCTTAGGGAGCAGGGCCACACCATCCAAGTGTTTTACAGCAGGCTCCAAGACCAACTTTTTAACTCGTGAAGATTCCTTTGTATAATTCCAAATGCTGCGCCATACCTGGCAGATAATGAAACAGTCTTGTACTGAGAGGCTCTGGTTGACCTCATTTAAGCAGATACTGCTAAAGAATATTGAGCTTTATTTTAAATTGTCCCCCTAGATAGATACCATTATTGGATCTATACTATAACTTCTATAATTACATCTGTCAATTAATTGAAAGAAAACAGGCTTTTTTACTCTGAAGATAAAAGCCAACTATATTAACCTCCAAACAGCAGGGAACTGCAATTGACAAAAAGCCTTCCTAATTAGAATGATTGTCAGAGTGTGTTAAAATCAGATTTTTTGAAAAGTAATGAGACTAAGCCCCCAAGTCTATAATAAAATATAATGCAAACCTATAGAATTTGTCCATGATCATTAAATCTACTTTGAGTTCACATGTGACTGACTCTGAGGGCCAGATTTTGCTCTGTATACTCCATGGGCGTCATCAGTGTCACAGTAGATCAATAACGTGAGAACTGAGATCGCAACCTGGCCACAGATCCCTTTTGCCTAGGATCCAGCATTTTATTCAGACACATAGGCAAGGAATGGATTCAAAGGCTTCCTTCCTTCCCGTTTTCTAAGGAAAGTGGTAGAATCTACTTTTGCCTTTGAATTAACTGGTGCCAAGCATGTACATTTAAATATTAATTCCTAGCTGAAGTCATGTTTAAACTATAGCCATGAAGTAAAAATCATCAATCTATTTTGGTTAAATAAACGAGGGAAATCATCTCCAACAATGTTTCTACTTTTAAAAGCTATTAAAGAAATTTCATGGTTGAATTGTTTGTGAACCAAATAAAAATCCTACATTGCATAACACAAATAAATGTTTTTAAGGTCTCCGCTTTTTTTCAGAACTCTTCAAGTAACTCCAGCAAACCAGATTCATGTAAGAAATAACCCACTCCAATGGAGTTCACTATTCTGTTATCGTGCAGCATGAGGTTGAAGGTTCATTGTCAATCTAGCATTCAACTGGTAGGCATTGTGTTTCAGTGAAAGCTGTAGTTAGTATTCTGAAAATATGGCCACTTTATAATTTAGGGGCGCGTAAGTATAGTTTTATAAATGAGCAGGTGCATCCCGATGGCCAGTCTAGGACACATAGGCAAGGTAAAATCTGTTATCTAATAATGTTCAATACAATAAAACTTCTCAGTGTTGGCCAAGTCTGATTTGTGCATTTAAGGCAAATGTGCCATAGAGAATCCATTTCATATGCAAATTAAATCTCTTGCTAATCTAGCTTCTGTGCACAGAAATAAAAATGTTCTTGCACTTCCTCCTAGGAAACAGTAATGTCCTTTTTCCCCAAATTCATTATGGTTTGAAGAAATGCAAGTCACACTTAGGATCTGAACCTGAGACTTCTTAGTGTCAAACAAACATTTAAACTGGTTTTTTTCTGAAGGATCTTCTGCAGGAAAAGCAGTACCAACACCTTCATTGAGAATAGTGCTTAACTATGCTGACTACAGCCACTGAAAATTCAAACATTTGTATAGGCTCCGTTTTTGTTTTACTTAATATTTTTGTTTTAAATCATCCTGGCATAGAAGTACATGATTATAAAAATAGTAACTTGAGCAGCTGTTGTAACTACTCTTACTCTAGCTTTCAGCTCTTTAGTGTGCACCCTGAATCTCTTTATTTCTGTAAAAAGTGACTCACCATATTATATCCATTAAGTCCTAAAGCCCCCTTTTTATATCTTGCATAATTATGCCTGTCACAGAAATCTATCTTTTATAGTTATATAGTTTTAGGAACAGAGGGCATTCAGGGATACAGCTTTTGTTCTCTAGGGTAAGTTAGCAATTGTGGTTGGTTATAATAGCGCACCATCAGAACTTAAAATGAACTTTTGGTCTCTGTCCTTGACTGTGACGACCATTCATTTTGTAATAGATAAAGCCACTTGCTTTTCAGCCGGGCTCTGACCCTCTCGCATTATAAGGGTCAAGTGGCTGTTTGTGGAGAGCAGGGAAATTCCTTGCAGGAATCTGTTGTATGAAGGTTTCCTTATATTTTAGTCCTAAGGACCACATTAAAGGGAACCCTGATTTTAAAAAGAATCTCAGAATTTGTACAAAATCATGAAAAAGAAGAAAAATTGGAGATAACATCTGAAAAAACCCTATCTGCTTTGGTAGCTTTGAAAAAAACCCTCCTGAAACTGCTAATTACTTTAAAAATGCAATAACATTTTAAAACCTCGTAAGAATTTTTTTCCCTTAAGTTTGCAATTATAAAAGCTACAGTGTTATACTTGTGTAGCATGTTCTAAATCAAAGTGCTTCAGTATCATTGGAAACAATGCCTATAAATTTTCTAAGACTACCTCTTCTTCACATACTGATAAATAAAACATTTAGCGGTTAAGAATAAGCATTTTCCTTATTACATTTCACACCAGTGGGTCCCCAAAGCATAGGGATTGAAAAGCACCATGTCTGATGCCTGAGGCTAGGTACAGACATTTGAAAAGCCCAAAGCAGAATTGATCTAAGTTACACAGTTTTCTATAAGCAGCGTAGTTTAGATCTGTAGTGAACAGAATGCACTTTTGCCTTTTTTTGCGGGGGGGCTGCTTTTTTTTAAATTAGTCTGGATGCACCTTAACTTCTGCTCTGTTTAAGGGTATAGACCGGATTCCAATCACTTATACCGGTTACGAGTGTAATGTCTATACCTGGCCTAAATGAAGTTGAGTGTAGTGTTATTGATGTAATGGTTTTCCTTACACTTCCCAATTTGATAATGGCCCTGTTTTTATAGAGGGCATCTATAACAGCAAAGTAGAAACCCTAAATAAGGACAGAAACTAATCACAGTTATGAAGCTCTGAAAGCAGTGACTGATGCTTCTGTGTTGCACCAGATGTTGGAGCACATGCAGGGACTAATGCTAGAATGGAGAAGCAGGAAGGAATTGAGCAGGTGTAAAACTATTTTACAAGCATAAAAAGGTGATTTGCCAATTAAGGCTGTAAGGTGACCTTTTTCTCAAGCAGTTTCCCTTAAGTAGCAGCTTTTAAAAATAGAGGAGCTTTAAAATTGTTTTCTGCTGTCACTTTAACACTCATCTCTTCCCTTTTTTGTAATATTTTTAGTAAGTGTTACTGAAACTCATAGAAGAAATGTTTTGTTTGCACAAGAATATTATTTTAAGCAGATGGATTAAACTGTTGGAGGAAAACATTGTTCATTCTTCATTGTTTCTAAATGCAGGTGCTTGCAACAGGACTGAGTGGCCTCTATTCGTCTTTGCCTACAAAGCTGGAAGAAAAAGGAGAAGAATGGCACTGTCTGCAGAAAGATGACTGGCTTTTATCCCCAGCTCTTGTCCAGTTCATGAATTCCTTAGAATTTTGCAATGCAGTAATACAGGTAGGTCACAGTGTCAGATTGTCCTTTTTGAAGTATTAGTTAAACTGTATATTCAAAGCCTTTTTAAAGGATGTGCCTAATTTTTCAACAGGACAAATTTCCCCTTGATTTAGCTTAGTTTAAGAGCCTTTTATAAAAGAAGAGTTGTTGATTCATCTTTACAGCCAGAATAAGTAACATGTTTGGTTTTCAAGTGGCCAAATATTTTTAATTAATAAAATGTAAGTACACAGTTTTTGTATCATTATCTCAAGTAATTGGGAGACTTTTCCTCCTTTAAAATAGTTGATTGCATTTTAAATACCCACATATTAAAAGGAAATGTGTATTTGATGAAAAGGTAGTTTTATCTACTTGAGTAGTGAAGAATTATCTCATCTTTTACATCAAGATTTTTAGACTACAAAGAAAAAATACTTTATTTTGGCTAATGATGTGTCTTATGTAAAGAATGTTGTCATCCTTGCTGAATTTAGAGGGAGTTAAGTATCTTCTTCACACAAATTTAATTCACTTCAAAACTGGCCTGCTTAGAATAATTCTCTATTCTTGACTACTTCCTTGATTAGATTCTTTTTCTCCTTTGATTTCTTGTTACTTTTGTCTCCAGTCTAAAGATAATCAGATTTTATATCCTTTTGAGGCTATCGAACGCTTCTACAGCAAGTGTTTTGAGTAAAATATAACTCCTGTTACTTCTATAGATTTATTTGGATAAGAAAGTGATCTTAATAACAGTGGTGAAGCTGGCCATATTTTACTTTGTGTAATCTTTTTATTTAAGAGGGTGTGTATGCAAAGTACAGTAAAATAGCCAATTATTTTTTGAAACACGTGAAGATATATTTATCATTTTTAAAACCAACATAGTAGAATTAATAGTAGTTTTATGTTCAAAGCTGCACAATATAGGCTTTCTAATGCATGTACATCAAAATCAATTTTATATCTATACAGAACACTTCTTCAGGAGAGTTTATAGTCTCTGATACTGTTACTTGATACTTCTCTTTCATTAAGTTGAAGGCCATAACTGATAGGAAAGGAAAGAAGACCATATAATTTTAAATCTATTTTAAATTAAATTCAGTCGTTTTAAGGGATGCATAGATGTATGCATAGTCAGTATGCTATATATTTTTATCCTATCAATTTACCTTCAATAAGAGAGAGAGAGAGGAACCATCATTTAACCATCCTACAAGCAGATCAGAGAGTGTATTGTGATTTAGTCACTAATCCCTCCTTGTTCTGGGGCAGGGAATAAGTTGTTTCTGCTCTTGGTTTATTCTGTGTTAGGCTAGCTATTCTGGCTGGTGAGTAAAGCATACTAGTGTCAGGACTCCTTCCTCTCTGTGACACCTCCCTATGCTATGAATTACTGGAAGGAAGGGTAGGCAACACTGCTGTAGCAATGTCTCTCTCTGGTTTGAGAAGGGTTGAGCACATGCGTAAGAAAGGGATCTTATTTGTGGCCAGAAAGTATCTCTGCCTTTATAGATGTAAAATAGTATGCATATATATATATACTGCTGTAAACTCTTTTTTTTTTCCAGTTCCTTATATATGTATATAAGGAACATAGTTCAAGCATGTAAAATTTTATAGCAGTGAAGAATACATCATAAGTCAGGCTTAACTTTTAAAATGCAAGGTCAAAATAGGTGGTTTTACTGTCTTTAAAAACAAAATGCTATGTTCTAAAAAGTAGGCAGTATCTTTTTGCATTTTAGTTTGTAATATTTTTTCCTCTAGTTAATGTGTGTTTTAAAGCATTTAACTGGCCTGGTGAGCAGTGCTTATGCAAAAGCTTGGGGGGGAGGCAGGTAGAGGGACTGTGTGACCAGCAGAGTGAGAATGCTGCCAGTTAAATGTAGTCCTTAAAATATACAAATTTCCATTTTGCATTTGTTTGTTTCTTGTTCTAACACTGCAAGTTAATTGGCATATTGGCTTTAAAGTGACCCTGTCAAGGCTGACAGAGCTACATTTTAAACTGGCTAGTTCTGTTTAGGTTCATGGGTATGCACAACACATTGTTCATCCATTCATCTTTGTCAGCAGCCAGGAGATTGAAATATATGGGAAAAACTCTGCTCTTGGAATTTGGTTATTCCTTAAAAGTAGTTTGTGCTCTTAATTGATAAAGGAGAAAATCCTTAAAATGCCCAAAACAAGCACCAGTGAAAAGAACAAATTCAGTGAATCTTGTTGAACTAGGCAGATGGTTTTGATAATGATTAATGATATTCTGTTTTAAGAATCTTTCCTGAGAACTGTTCCTTTGAAGACAAGTGGGATGGTTCAAATGCAGTTTATCATGACACTAGATTTATTTTTTAGGTGGCACATCCCTTAATTCGTAACCAGCTTGTGAATTACATTTACAATGGGTTCCTGGTGCCAGTAATGGCTCCTGCACTCCATAAGGTTAGTAGTGTGTGTGTGTGTGTGTGTGTGTGTGTGTGTGTGTACATGGATAGCTGAAAAAGAACATTAATGATTATTAGTATTAGTCTGTAATTTGGGAAATTTCTCACTGTTCTATTGCTTGGGTTTCTGGCTGACTTTGACCTCACTTTTCCCACCTTTCCATTCCATGTTGTCCAATTCCCTTTGATAACATCTGATTGTTAAACAGGGTAGTGTCACTTTTTTGGTGATGGAAGATCATCTTTTGAAAGAGGCATATTTTTTCTTATTCTCCTTAGACCTAAAGGCAACATGGCATTTTGGGGCCTCCACCCACTCCCAAATTGACTCCCAAGTTGCATCTTCTCAGCAGCTATGAAGCATGTTGATCTTATGCTGCTGTGTCAGTACAGGAATAATCATATTTTAAAAGGCAGGAATTAGGACTTGTTTGTGTTGATATAACCCTATTACATGCATATTAATCCCATGAATACCAGCAGGTTGGAAATAGTAGAAGAGGAGGTATGTTCCCATTGCTTGAAGACATTGTAGTGGGAAGCCTAGTGACTTATCAGTGAAAAAACTGTCACATACAGAGAGGCATCTGTGACTCACCTTAGTCATGTTCTCCTTCTGGTGCCTAGCTGAGGCGTTACAAACCTTTACTTTCTTTCTTTCAGTCTACTTGTCGCCATCAGGCCCAGCGCAGGTATTTGTTAGGGAGCTGAACAGCGAGCTTTTAACCTGACTTCTGTTTTCTAAAGAAACTCAAAAGTTGCTCTGTGGCTTCTGGGTGTAGCAGCCAGGTAGGGAATGGAAGCAGTGACTTCCCTGGTATGGGTTACTGCATATGAAATGTGATCTCTTGTGTGTACCATCCTGCCTGCACATGTCAGATGCTCTCTCTTGGTTTTTTAAGATACTTTTTGAATTAATGAGCTACACCAAAATATCAGTAAAGTATTGAGGTGTTGAATTAGCAAACTCGGCGTGATCTTGACTTTGTATCTAGCAGTGCTAATACCAGATATACCAATAGTCCATTCATATGTGCTATTATGGCTATTGTTCTATTGGCATGCACAGTGTATCCAGGCTTGCTTCTTTTCCAGCGAAGAAAACAGCTTCCCCACTTAACATAGACCTGAATTTTGGAAAGCTAATTTTTTGGGGGGGGAAGTACATGTTGTACACAAGAAAATATGGTATTTCCTCCTTCAGGTTTCTTGGTGCATTCTGTTGTTTGCCTGTCTCTTTAGGGAAGGGGGTTCCTCACATATCATTCTGAAAGGCCATTTCAAAGGGGCGGTCCTGGGTGGCAGACTGCATCAAACAGGCATTTGGCGCTTGCTTTAGGGTATGTCCATCCAGCAAAATGAAATTGCGATTGCAGCATGCTAGTGAACAACATGCTTACTTGATTCAAGTAGGGTTAGTAACAATAGCAGTGAAGTTACAACAGCAAAATCTTGTGTATGCTGGAAGAATGCATGCTGTCTATGGCAGGGGCAGGCAATTATTTTGGGTGGAGGGCTGCTTACTGAGTTTTGGCAAGCTATCAAGAGCTGCGTGACAGGCAGCCACGGGCAGATAAAAAAAATTAGAAAATTAATATTTAGGGGCCCCGTGGGCTGGATAGAATGGCCTGGCAGGATGCATTTTGCTCACCCCTGCTCTAGGGCCTGGGCATGCACTTTGTTTGCTAGTATTTGCTAACACCTGTACCATTGTATCCCTACTGCTGCTGTTACCCATGCTAGATTGAGCTGGCACGCATCCACTGGCATGTGGTGCTACAATCATACTTTTACTTTCTTGTGTAATCAAATTTGAGACTAAGCTAATTAACTCCTCAAGTGTCTGTGTTTTGTCCAACATTAAGCAACTAGTAATACTACCTCATTTGTCTTTATTTGTGTTCTTCATTTTAAGTGGCTGTAAGTAAATAGCACTAACCATAAGCTCTGGGTCTCTTTGACTTCAGCTAAAAATGCAGTCTGTAACTTCTAAAAACCAGTGAAAATTCCCAAGAAGTTATCTTCTCCAGCACTGCTTCCTCTCCTCATTCCCTCCCCCCTCCCACAGCTCTGTGTGACCATATTCCAAAGAACAGCTGCCTCAGCTTTCATATTCCTGATCAAAACTCTACCAGTGCTTTGAACAACAACAAAAAAGATGCATTTTTAAGACACTGTGGCTGACTTAACCTGTTTCAACAGAGGAGTATA